>NC_142589.1:27915095-28572595 GCF_965207765.1 Zootoca vivipara
AAACAATCTATTAAACATTAAAAAGCCTCCCTAAACAGGGCTGCCTTCAGATGTCTTCTAAAAATCTGATAGTTGTTGTTCTCTTTGACATCAGATGGGCATTCCACAGGGCGGGCGCCACTACCAAGAAGGCCCTCTGCCTGGTTCCCTGCAACTTGGCTTCTTGCAACGAGGGAACCTCCGGAAGGCCCTTGGTCCTGGACCTCAGTGTCCAGGCAGAACAATGGGGTTGGAGATGCTCCTTCAGGGGAAATCGGCCCAGTTGAGGCAAGAGTTAAGCACTCCCCATCTTTTACATCTTTTCCTAGGTGAGCACCTCTCATCCCTGCAGTCAAGGCAGGTAGCAATCACAGAACTTGGAATCCTTAGTTTGCCATTGCCATCCCAGTCTGCATGAGGTGCTAAAATTGCTTGAACATTACTAGGAAATGTTCTAATAGAATCCATAAGAAAATTTGCTTCACATAAACACATTTGTGATCCCCGCCCTCTACACACACAGATGGGAGTTTGTTTGGCTAAAACTAAACTAAGACAACAACAGCACAACTGCTGAATCTTGTTTCCTGTTATTCTCAATTTCAACCCCTTAAGATACATCTACTTGGAGTTGCATCTGCGATAATACGTTTTCTTGTCCCCCAGATGTGCATTATATTCTCTCTCTCTTTTGGAATAGCACAATAAGAGCTAGCTAGACTTGATAGTGAAGTAGAGCACCCAGACAATCTTTTTAATCCTTCCTCAAACATTTATTTCGCTTTACCCTTAGTCGCTTCCTTGACAATTAAATCACTTACATACTTACTTAAGCTCAATTAGTGTCCTTAACAATCACATTATCTTTAATATGGAATAATTGCCTTTTTACCAAAGCAAACAGGGCATCTCAGCCTGCTAATGTCTGCTTTAGCTGGAGAAAGGTGTTGAAATGTCAATAACTTAAGTGGCAGTTCCCCCCTCCCCATCTCTCCGCAGGTAAATAGGAAAGCTTTTAAAAATGCCTATTAATGTATTAGTGTGTCTCAAGGGTGCAATTATGCCATCAGACATGGCACCAGCAGCGGATCTGTGACTCTCTCCCCCCTGTGTTTACACAAGTGAGATGTTTAAATTATCTGGTTCTTGTGCATGGTGAAACAAATTAGCATTTCAGAGGAGGGAAACCACAAGCAGAAAAGGTTTGTAATAAGGCATACAATAATTTCAGTGGGGTAGTAGACCACACACAAGCAACATGCAGCATTGTGTTAGGATTAATGCTAAACTAACTCTATCTATCTATCTATCTATCTATCTAATCTAATCTATCTACAGTGGTAGCTCTACTTACGAATTTAATGAGTTTCGACCGCACATTCGTAAGTCGAATAAATTCGTAAGTCGAAGCAACCCTATCTAAAAATTCATAAGTAGAAAAATCCTAGCTAAACCGCATCCAAGATGGCGGATGGAGCTCCGTTTGTAAGTAGAAACATTCGTAAGTAGAGGTACCACTGTATCTATCTATCTATCTATCATCTATCTATCTATCTATCTATCTATCTATCTCTATCTATATCTATCTATCTATCTATCTATCTATCTATCTATCTATCTATCTATCTAAAAGTTCCCTTAAAACAGTCTTCAACAGGACTTCAGTACAGTAGTCTACTACAGTAGTCTTCTACATTTTCAGACCTGGAACCCACCATCAACCCAAACAAGCATGTGCGGATCCATTTCTTAATATTTAACCATCAATTCATACATGGCAATACTGCTGTTACAGCCTACCATCGATCAGATGGTGACTCAAAAGTGGGTCCTGATTGAGGGTTATATTTGTATCCAAATTGGAACTACTCAATACAACCCCAATATTCTGCACTTCTTCTTCACTGTTGCTGTCCAAGGTACCAGTGTCCTGGTGTGATTTTCTCTCCCTCCATTCTTTTTTAAAAATACATTTTTCACATACAGTAATTTAAAATACAATAGGCATCATCAACAACAGCTAGTCTGTTATTTATTGGAAAAAGGCACAACAACAACATAGAGTTGGAGCCACAACTTAGAACTAGTTTAAGTTGTATATTAAAGTGTCCAGAAGTTTACATGGATCTGGGAAGGTTGTCTTGATTGATCATCACATCTCATCTAGGATGAGATGAATGGATTCCAGGTGTTCCAAATGGTAAAGGACACATCTTGCCTCTGACTCCCCTGACCTGGCAGGTCAATTTCTCAGCCAGAGCAATGGACCACAGCTGAGCATACCACGAGTCTACTGATAGGTTTCAGAATGCAACACACAGCAATTTCTTCCTAGATTAAGCAGTGGCTCTAAGACCACATGTGGTCCCAGGCCTAATTTGATCTGAGTGGCAAGTATGGAAAAATGGGGGGGGGTTAGCAAAATGATAGAAACTGGGGTGACTCTGCCCAACTTTGACTCTGGCCCCACCCACCTTTGGCTCTGGGCCCTCTTATGGCTGACAGAGTGCCGGATTTAAGTATAAGCTAAACAAGCTATAGCTTAGGGCCCCAATCTCTTGGGGGTCCCCCCCAAAAAAATTAAAGGGGAAAAAACCCCTGGATGTACATTTACAAAATATAAGATAAAAAACAAATAAAATAAAACCTACATACAGCAACGGTGTTTTATGTTGTGTAGGCTCCTATGTTGACAAAGATCTGTATAGTTAAAGCGATGGTTTTTCCAGTAGTGATGTATGGAAGTGAGAGCTGGACCACAAAGAAGGCTGATCGCTGGAGAATAGATGCTTTTGAATTGTGGTGCTGGAGGAGACTCTTGAGAGTCCCATGGACTGCAAAAAGATCAAACCTATCCATTCTGAAGGAAATCAGCTCTGAGCGCTCACTGGAAGGACAGATCCTGAAGCTGAGGCTCAAATACTTTGGCCACCTCATGAGAAGAGAAGACTCTCTGGAGAAAAACTCTGATGTTGGGTAAGATTGAGGGCACAAGGAGAAGGGGATGACAGAGGGTGAGATGGTTGGACAGTGTTATGGAAGCGACCAACATGAATTTGACGAAACTCTGGAAGGCAGCGGAAGACAGGAGTGCCTGGCATGCTCTGGTCCATGGGGTCACGAAGAGTTGGACACAATTAATTGACTAAACAACAACAAAGGCTCCTATGATGCAAGTAATGGGCCCCACCTGCTAGCCTGCTCCCTAAATATCATTGGTTTGCTCATTTCTATATCAATTACTTTGATAAAATACATATTTTGTGATGTGCAAATGGCTCTAGATACCTATTACGTCCATAAATTACCATGTAGCATATATGCAACACAAAAAACAGTGACAATTTGTTGTTGACAAAGGACAGCTGGATATATAAAGGGCCCCATTACCTTCAGTAGGTTAGGACCTCAACAAACCTAAATCCAGCCTTGGGCTGACATGTACGCCTTACCCAACAGATCATCCCTGAAGGAATGTGATGCTCAACAAAACAACAGTTGCCTACCCCTGTCCTGCAGTGAGGGCAGAAAACATGGTCCTCAGTGCTGATTGGCTCCTTACTGGTACTACCAGTGGTGTGTAAAACTCTGGGGAGGAAGTACCCCAAAAGGAAAAGAAAGGCAAGCTGTACCAAATGCACTTAAAAAGCCATGAATGTTCAGTTGGCTCATACATTATGATTTGGAAGATGGAGGAAACCAAGCAAGGGATTTGTTTCTGTTAAGCAGCAATAGTGTTTACAGATGTCAGGCATATCAATAGTGTTGGCAACATTGAGAATGCACATAATATAGAGGGCTGAATATTATATTGGAGGCCAAAAAGGCAAATGTGATTATTGAAAAATGTAAGGCAACTGAATGATATCCTTGGAATGCTATATTGCAAGACAGTGAAATTTGTTGCACACCTCAGAAACTCAGCCTTGTAAGCACCCATTCACTAAAAGTACAACAGATTTGTGGATATATATGGGAGCTTGGTCCCAGCTCCTGCCAACCTAGCAGTTCGAAAGCACGTCAAAATGCAAGTAGATAAATAGGAACCGCTACAGCGGGAAGGTAAACGGCGTTTCCATGTGCTGCTCTGGTTTGCCAGAAGCGGCTTTGTCATGCTGGCCACATGACCTGGAAGCTATACGCCGGCTCCCTCGGCCAATAATGCGAGATGAGCACGCAACCCCAGAGTCGGTCACGACTGGACCTAATGGTCAGGGGTCCCTTTACCTTTTTATACACACACACACACACACACACACACACACACACACACACACACACATACACATATATATATACATATATACACTGAAAAACAAAAAGCCATAAAAGGTTGTAATTAGATGCAAATATGTAAAAGGAGGTCGTGTTGTGAAAGCCAAATCCTTAGCAGTAGAAATAAATGGGACTGAAAAGCACAAGGAGGGCTATTGGCCATGATGACTGGAGTTAATTGGAGCAGGAGTTCAAGGACATTTAGAGGGCACCAGGTTAAGGAAAACTGCACAAACATCCTTGCACACAAAATAAGCATTGTTTTAAATATGTGTGTGCCCTGCTGGATTAGGCCTAAGCACTGTACTACCCACAATGGGCAGCCAAATGCTTCTGAAAAGCTTGCATTAAGTATCCTCCTCCTGCTTCTTTCCCTTAACTGGTGCTGAGCTGCAGCATGCAGCCTCCAGGACTTGGAGCCACGGGTTTTCCCTCCATGGATTTGTCTATCCTGTTTTAAGGCTAATCCATCACTGATGCCACAAATCCTTTTACAGACAGTGGTATATAAGCTTCCAAGTCATCTACAGCACTAAATTCTTTTTTCCTGCATCCATAAAAAAAATCAATGCGATATTCTTTCCAAATGACCAACTGACCTTCATGTTCTGACTTTCCACCATAAAAGACATCTTGAACATTTCTATATTTCCCCACTTGTGGCATCTCTCTTCCTCCTTCCCTCCCTCCTTCTCCCTCTCTCCCTCTCTATAAAAATAATTACCTGCTGCTATTTTTTTAAAAAAAGAAAATCTGTTAGTGTTCACACCTAGAGATGATGATAACAATGTTTAGCTTTGTTAGCGAAACAGCAAAAAATACAATGCACATTTCCAGCAGCAAATAAGCCATATGTGCTTTTTGAAAGGATGAACCGAACTTTATTTTCCAAGATCATGAAGTGCTTATTTTTAATAGGACTTCTTGCTTTCCTCAGATTATGGTGAAGCTTTTTGCTAAATTGTGTGCTTACATGGTTATGGGTGAGAATTTAACATACTGGTGGGTTGTGTCTCTGCTGTCGGAGACTGTAGCAGGCATCAAATCATTATTCATTTCTCAGGTCCAAACAAAGTGTTGCATGCAGTTATAAAAAAATTGAAATGCCAGGCAAGGGCTCACCATACAGATTTGGGCCCTGATGGGAGGGGGCTTTGATCCTTTGCCACCCTGCTGTGGTCCTGACCTGGATCCTTCCAACACCAGCTGCTACTTAAACCTTAAAAAAACAACCATTCATAGCATTGCTAATTGCGCGAATGGTGTCCCATTTACTTCTGGCCCTCGCTCCCCTGTTCTGTCACCGCAAATTCCACCCTGAAGCATTGGAGGAATTAAACATTATGCACTGAACATGCTTTCCTCGGGTTTACTCAGAAGTCAGGCTAAAAATAGCATCCCTGTTGGGACAACTATCAGCACTGAAAGCTTTTATTTAAGCATCAACCTAACCAGAGGCTTCATTTAAGCTTCACTCCAGAGGATCATTAGCATAGCATTCACAGTCATTTGTCTGCTAGGATGATGCCAGGATGATTGAAAACTACAGTAGCTGGTCCTGAAGTGAAGTGTATAGTTATGGAATTAAACACCATTTGGAAAGAATTTAAAGGCTATTTGGCACTCGCTGAATCTCCAAGTGTGTCCAAAAGAGCACCCAGGTGACATTTGTTTCATTGTTGTTGTTGACTTTACTTTGCTTGAAGTAGTTGTGCAAACTGATTTTCGTGGCTACTCA
The DNA here is from genome assembly GCF_965207765.1 of Zootoca vivipara. Taxonomy (NCBI): domain Eukaryota; kingdom Metazoa; phylum Chordata; class Lepidosauria; order Squamata; family Lacertidae; genus Zootoca; species Zootoca vivipara. The sequence continues at coordinate 27,921,088 of NC_142589.1, forward strand.
GAAGAACCAGAAAACATTGCAGGTTCAATTCCCTGCAGCCAACTAGGAACTTGTACAATTCTGCAATGTATCTCTCAACTACCCTCAGGAGCATGAAGAGGGGAAGAGTGTCTGATAGGTCCTCTATATGTTCTCTCTCTCCGCCCCCCCCCCCCAAATACATGAGTATTTGCATTCATGAGGCTATCATAAACATCATGCACGACCCCAAATCCAAAACAGCAAGTGTTGGCTTCATTTTCAGCTGGCACATATCCTGTAGCTTTCCGCAGATATCCCATGACATCCCAGACCACAAATATTCTGATTTAGGGCAGATCCATGCTATACATTTCAAGCACACAACTCCTCACCCCGCAATAATCCTTGGAATTGTAGTTTGTTAAGGCTACTGGGAATGGGAAAATAAGCAAGCAGAACCCGAGCCCAAGAGCACATTCCCCTTCTGGGGTTTCCAGCAACTGGTATTCAGAAGCATTGCAGCCTCCAACTGTGGCGGCAGAACATAACCATCACGTGGCCAGTTGCTGTGCAGCAGCAAAAGTGTGGAGAAGGGCAATCTCACACACACACAAAAAACCACTGACCTGGGGAATAAAGGCTGCTGGACATGCATGTTCACAAGCATGCAAAACAGCACTCTGAGCCACTGCAAAACATTTTCTTAGAGTCACCACCTCATGGCAATGTCAGTTTTGGAGAGGTCAGTGAGATATTAAGGGGATAAATTAATTCTTTGGGGGCTTCTCCCACCCTTCCTTTTTTTTCAAAAAATAAAAGAAATATCTTACGTATTTGCATAAGCGACTCACATCCTCAGGATGAAGCTAGATACAAATTGGAAGGAAGGGTGAGATGGGTAAATCTGGCACCAAATGTCCCCTTCGCTTTCAGCAAGAGTAGCTTCCTTCCTTTTTTTTCTTTTTCTACCTACCTACCTACCTTTCCTTCTCATTGCAAGAGCAGCTACTTACCTGGTTAGCTGCACCTGATGAGATCCTGTTCAGACTCAATTTGTAGGGGCTTTGATGACTTTTGTAAAAATGCTGTCAATTGCTGCAGAGGATTCCTATATGCCTCATACTGTTAACTTTTTCGACAGCAGTGAGATTTCCCTCCTCCCCACAAAATTGATGGAAATAATACCGATCTCTGCTATCCCAATGTTAAATGGAACACTATTCATAGCTGCTGGTAGAGAACAGGAAAGGCCAGATTCCACAATGCAAATGCTCCAAGGTACAAACATTGCTCATTGTTGATAGCACCTATTATTATTATTATTATTATTATTATTATTATTATTATTATTATTTCTTCACAGAATCTTAGAATTGTAGAGTTGGAAGGGTTCCCAAGGGTCATCTAGTCCAACCCTCTGCAATTCAGGAATCACAGCTAAATAAATAAACAAAATACATTTATTAGTTGCCTTTTTGCCATGGAAACTCAAACAACAATTTAAGCAGAAAACAAAAGCTACATCAAAACATTCCACCCATGCAAAAAGGCCAAAGATAGTTAAAGGGCCCAGATAGGAATAACTTAGATCTATCAATTTTGATGTGTCTGCTCTGAGGAGGATGCAGCTGTAGACAACTCTCATAAGAACATAAGAATAGCCTACTGGATCAGGCCCATCTAGCCCAATATCCTGTTCTACAGTGGCAAGCAGGATCTGAGCACAAGAGCACTCCCCCCCTTCCCCCCGTCATGTGGCTTCCAGCAACTGATACTCAGTTTACACTAGAGTCCTTCATGCTGCCGGGTGAATCGCCCCCTAAATGTATTTTTCAAAATTAAAACACTTTCAATCAACTGAATGCACCTAGAAAGATAATAACAACTGTGGTAGGATTGCAACCTGAGATGCTGCTAACCATTTTATAATTCCCATGGTACCTGATGCTTAGCTTTGCTCTTCATCTCTCTCCCTCTCTCCAAACGAGTGCATTTCTTGACAGTTTGGTAATTTAGAGAAGGCTTTATCTTTATTCAACAGAAAGCAGACCTCAAGGGAGCAGGGAGTGGGGGGAGTAACCCATTGATTAAGTAAATAGCTTGCAGAGATATACATGTGAATGAGAACGGCAGCAATAACCATTCTGTGCTGAGATGTGCTGGGAAGTGCAGACAGCTAAAAGGACCTCCTAGCATTATTCTTTGCTCTCAGTGTCTGTCGTTTTCATAGTCCTGACCTAACGTGAGAGGTCTTCTCTTTAATTTCATCTGGGATTGCTTTCAGTATGACATCATAATCACGAAGCTATCGAGATGACATCATAAAGCAAGAGATAGCAGTTTTATCTCTCTTGAAAATAACAGCGCTGCCTTACCCCACACAGTGGGAAATTGTCTGGATGACATTTAAGCTCTTTTGAAACCTTTCCGTGAAAAATGTGTGTATATATGGAGCAGTGTACTATGGTGTAGTGGTTAAAGTGTGATACTAGGACCGGGGAGACCAGGGTACAAATATCTTCTTGGCAATAAAGCTCCCTGGGTGTCCTTGGGCCAATCACCTCCTTAGGCTTCTTGGATAAAGAGGAGGGATAGAATGACTGAGTTCACGTGTGTGTTTCCTTCGTCTTCCAGTTAAACACTTTGTCTGCCTACCCTAACCTTCTCCAACACTGGGCCATCAGTAACGTCTTTGGACTACAATCAGGGTGGGCGATGGGAAATGCAGCACAACAACATTTAGAAAGCAAAAGTTGGGGAAGTTAGCCACCCTATGGCTTTCCCACAAGACATCTTGGGAGCTGTAATTCAGTGACTCTTTTGAGAATTATCTTATGGAAACTATAGCAGATGCAGAAACATCACAGTTATGTACCATTTCTGTGAAGTACCTTTTAGTGCATTGGGGGTCATAAGAGCGGACAATATTCATGTCTCATTTCATTTACCTTCAAAACTTGTGAGCTTAGGTTGAGCTTATGGGAACAGTATGTTTTATGGCCGAGTAGTGGATTTGCACCCAGAGTCTCCAAATCTATAAGCGCACCATCACATATATCAGGGGTAGTCAACCTTTTTATACCTACCGCCCACTAAAAGCATCTTTCTTGATGGTAAAATTTCCTCACTGCCCACCAGTGCTCGATGGAAGGATTCAGCTTGTGCCGTAGAACCCCCTACCACCCAGCTAGAATTCTGAAATTCCCACTAGTGGGCAGTAGGGACCAGGTGGACAACCCCTGACATATATAATATCCAGGCATAGTTTGAGAATTAGATCCGAACCTTGTAAATTATGGCACATACTATGGTCAATGTGCATATAGCCTTCTAGTTTTTACAGTGCCTGCATTGGAGAGGGAGAGAAAATGCTAGTAAAAAAAAATTAGACCAGCACACAGCTGCTGTGCTCATTTTTGGCATTTCCTTCCTCTTGTGCTAAATGCAATCATGAAGTCATTATTTGTTTTCCCCAGAGGGAGTTATTGTGCTTACAAACAGTTATTTTAATTTGAATAAATCTGCTCTTTTGCCAGAGTGGTTTAACAATCTGGGAATTGTCGCTCGGTGAGAGGAACAGGGACCTCCTAAAAACCCTCAACAAACTACACTTCCCATGATTCTTTCAGAGAAGCCATGACTGCTCAAAGTGGTATCGTAGTGCTTTAAATGTATCGTGTGGATGTGTTCTAAGCTATCAACCACCCTGTGGCCTTTTTGAATCATGCAAACTCATTCTCCATTATCACTAACTGAAACAAAGTGAAAGCATATAAAACAGGGGTTGTTCCCATTTATCCTTCGTCCCTACCACTGACTCTTCCATACCCCCCCTCTCTGTGTTGCTTGTTAGCCTTTCCCCTCTATTATTTCCCTTTAAGCTGCTGACTCACCATATTGTCAGCATTAAATCTGCAGGTTCTTCTGATCCAGGAACTGTTGCTTTCCCCTGTGTAACACTGGATAGATAGATCTATGTACATGTATGTACATTGTTGGTGCTGTTATATGAATAAGCAAACAAACCACCAAATCGCGCAATCACCCCTCCCACATCCCTACACACCTCACTAACAATTGCGCTATCTGGGCTATAAGAACCCCCTCCTCCCCTTTCCCCATCTAGATGGCTGACAGTGATGTGTGATTGGATGGCTGGCTCCTAGCAGAGGCCAAAGTGAATGAGAAAAGAGTGATCTGCCTTTTAAAGGTCTGGCGTTATACAGCACCTGTCAGATGGCATTACCTTTGCGCTTCTTAAGAGAAAGTCACAGAGCAGCCTATTGTTCACATTGCAGCCTGTTTAACTCCTTCAGCAGCTGAGAAAGCAGGCATTTTGCTTCCTTGATTTCTTCTTGTCTCTTTTCTTTAATTTGTCAGGGACTGAGTAAATGGCACTTCATGACCCAATTGCTCTAAGGGTATAGGAATCCACACACCCTTCCACCATGCACAGAAGATGAGGTGTGAAGAGAAGGTTGTGTGCATGCAATGAAATTTGTGTTCACAGAATCATAGAATTGCAGGGTTGGTCAGGCAAGGCTCCGTGCTCCTTCAGTTGATTAAGATCCTGCCCCCCAAAATGTCCCCAAGTAGGCTATTGTTGGAGCAAGTGTTCTGCTTGGAACTATCCAAGGTCCTGAAATGCTAGCTCCATCCCAATTGATGCCTACCTGCCTGAACCACCCTCAAACTTCTATTGAGTCCCATGTTCAAGGATGAAGGTTATCAGAAGGTGGGGAAGTCATCTGGTAACTAAGGAGAATGTAGCCAGAGCTTCTAGAAGATTGCTTGGTTATTCACAAGTTGCTCCTACTGGAGAAAGAGAGAAAACCTCATGTCCTTGGGCCACCTGGCTTTCTGGCTCAGCGGATCATGCACTTTCTGATCTACAGATGGAGTTCTGGTTGGTCTGAAATTGCATGGAGTTCCTCCCTCTGGCTAGCAGGCTTAAGAACAGGCTTAAGCAATGCCAGTTGGGTTAGGCCAAAGGGGGCATCTAGTCCAGCATCCTATTCCCATAACGACCAGCCAGGAAAGCAGGATTTGAGCACAAGAGCACTCCTCCCCCCATGGTTTCCAGTAACTGGTATTCAGATGCATTAACACCAAAGTGACATATTAATATTTGAATGTAGACAAGGGCAGGTTTAGGGGCAGTCTCCCCAAGCTGGGTGGGTAGGTGAAAACACACCTGAAATAAAATGGAGAGCATATTTGCTTCCATGGTAGAGGATTTGAATCATTCACTCCAATTTTCTTCACACAGCACTGAGGTTGATGTTAATTAATTTAGATGAGATCCCTAGCAAAAGTCAAAAGGGAGGTCATTTGTAGAGGTTTCATATTGGTGTCAAAACGTCTTACTCCAGCCCCAAATTTTCACTTATGTATTCATCCAGAGTTGCATTCCACCCCCCTCAATCTCTCTCCAAATGATCTGATGACCATTAGCAAATCACTTTGCCATGTGTGGAATATTACTCTTTGGTGGGCCATCATATCTCAGAAAGACATTAAAATATGCCCTGATTACTGACCGTGCTGATTATTATAAATCTTTATTTCCACATTCCTGGGGAGGGAAGTTGCTTTTGTGGATTCAATTTATTCAAAACTGTAGCAGCCAAGGGCTTCTCTCTGGAACTTAAAAATATAATGAGAGCATGGGAGCCTCTTGGAATGAAATAGAAAACTCATCTTCAGATCCTTTTGATCCTCTCGCCTTGCATGAGGAGAAGCCTTGTCATATGTTAAATTTGCTCTTATATTTAAACTTTTCCAACCTGTACTGAGAGCATCTATGAAAGAACTCTTTCCTGTCTGGTTCCACAGTGGTTCATGGTTTACGTCTCCAGCGACCACAATCTGATGGGCCTGGGCTCTCTGGCTGAGGCCTCGTCATATTGCAGGAGCTGGGTCAGTTTCCAGAACCTCTGTTTCCATCCTCCATGATCTGACAGTTCTGGTTGGCACCTCTTAGTCTGAGCCAAAGACCAGACTGGTGTTCATGGTGTGATGGAAGGGGAATGGTGGAGAGCAGAGCTCCAGGACCTTTTCCAATGCAAGAGCAATGATTTCATTTCCTGGAGCGTCAGGGCAACTGGTGGGTTCCCTTTGCACTAACAAGTGAATGAGATGATATTTGGGCTTCTGTGTTTGTGACAGATTAGCATAGAGTAAGCTAACAATGGCATAGGAACATACACATAGCCAGGGAATTAGTCTGTCTAACTCAGTGTTGTCTACAGCGACTGGCAGCAGAGGAAAATTTCTCTCCCTTTCTCCTAACACTAGAACTCATTGAAGCTGAATTTTGGAAGACTCAGGACAGATAAAAGAAAGTCCTTCTTCACACAGTGCATAGTTATACTATAGAACTTGCTCTCACAAGAGACAATGATGGTTGCCACATGGATGGCTTTAAAAGAGGATTAGATGAATTCATGGAGGAGGGAGCTGTCTCAATTTACCACTACAGTGGTATCTCGACTTACGAAGGCGATCCGTTCCGTGGTGCTCTTCGTAAGTCGAAACCTTCGGTTGTTGAAGCGTCCGTTTTGCGCATGCACAAGAACTTGCGCGCAACGAAAAGACTTCTGGGTTTGCAGACTTCATAAGTCGAAACCTACAGAAGTTGAGGCATTCGGATGTCGAGGTACCACTGTACACCACTAGTCCTGACATTCTAACAAAAGCATAGAATACAAGGAAGGACAGTGGTGCTAAAATTACCTGAACGCCTACTTATTTTTGGTCTACGTATTCGGGTTGGCCTGAGTATGATGCTAATATATCATATTGCAAGAGCACAAGAAAATATATATATATATATATATATATATATATATATATATATATATATATACACACACACACACACACACACACACACACACACACATATATATATATATATATACACATACATATACATATACACACTGAAATATATATATTTCTTTACTGCCCTTCACCTGATAATCACAGGGCAGTTTGCAATATAATAGGGATGCCATACATCCAGGATTTCAAAGGCAAAATTGATGTCCCGGGGGAGGGGGTGTTTGTGTGTCAAAAGGCGGCACTTTGTCCTGGATCTCAGACAAAATTGTGTTTTTCTGATGTTTTTGTGGAAAAGAAAGGCTCAACAATTTTGGGGTTGTCCTGGTTTTTACCTTTTGAAATATGGCAACCCTACAATGTAAAGTCACAAAAATGCACAATATAGTAACAAACAAAAACAGCAACCCTCTCTCACACACATACACTGTTTAAAAGGCCTTAGATTGTTTAATTAGTCAAAGGTCTGGGGAATGTTTTTGTCTGGTGCCTAAACATATGCAACAAAGGCTTGTGGGTTAGAGAAGCATAGCCACTACATTAGCAGTGGATCTGCCTGATTCGAAGGAGTCTCCTTTCTTTGGCACAGAAGCAGGAGGCATGTGAAAGGACCCCTCCAGTTTACATGCTCCATGAAAAAGAACTATTGCATCAACTGTATCATATGCTATTTCTTAGCACATGGCAGAGCTGTGAAGGGTGGAGACAGAGACAGAGAACCTACAAAAACCACGAGTTCCCCTGACAGATGTATCTCATTTCCATGAGCCGTGTCCTTTCCATAACAAAACCCTGCTGAATCTGCCCAATAGCCCATCAAGTTCTCCGCTTCTCACAGTGGCCAATCAGATGCCTCTGGGATGCTTGCAAGCAGGGTGTAAGTGCCTTGATTTTCAACATCTGCTATTGCCTCCAACAGTGGAGGTAGAACATAGCTATCGTGACTAGTATCCAGGCAGCCCTTTTTAGAGAGGCTTTTAATCTGTAATTGATTATTTTATTCTTCTGTTGGAAGCTGCCCAGAGTGGCTGGGGAAACCCAGCCAGATGCCCGGGGTATAATAATAATAATAATAATAATAATAATAATAATAATAATAATAATAAATAAACAACAACAACAACATATCATCTTTAAGAAATGTGGAAATCAATGTGTCAAACTGAAACATTTCAAAAGTTAGTGGTATTTAAGGTGCTAGGAAATACGCCAGATAGACTGGTTCCCCCCCCCCAGTCCCCACCACCACCGCCGCTGCCTTCCGCTTCACTCTTCTCCCCCCCCTCCTTTTAGGGTACTTCTCTGACTTCGTTAGAAAGAAATAATATATTTTCATTAGGCTTAAATTGACTGTTAGGCCTGTGAGAGCCTTTGCTTAAAATGATTGCCAAGAGTGGTTTACTAAAACCAGACTCCACTTCCTGCCATTATTATCTCCTCCGCGAAAGAGGCAAAAAGGCAAGTGTGTTGATTAATCACCTCCAAATATATGAAGAATCTATGAGCTTGCTTCTCTTTGTGGAGAAACCTTGCTGAAATTACTGCGAGGCAGCTTTGCTTCCGCTAATAACGATCCAAATGTCAATGTAACTTATTCGAAAGGATATCATAAGGCTATTTATAAAGGGTTGCATCCAGCATTAGACATATGCAGAGTAGACCCATTGCAATTAATGGAGATCATTTACTTAGGTCAAAGCAGCTAAAATTTCAATCCCTCTTCTTGGGGAGCTGTGGAAATCAGTGCCCTTAACAAACTATAGTGCTCAGAACTCTGGAGGAAGAAGCCATGGCTGTTTAAAGTGGTATGATACTGCTTTAAAATGTATAGTGCAGACGGGACCTGGAAACAATCCAAAACAAGTCTCCCAGTTATGGTAACCTTCCATTAAACCTTTAAGTATACTGGCTGTTGTAGCATTGTTGCCAAAGAATGAACGCTAAGTTTGGCACAGTCCATGGTTAAACATACTCAGGGCTGGTTCCAGGACTATGAGGGCTCTCTATAGTTGGGCTCCCATCAGTGTCCCCCTGATGTGGGACTCACCTTGCTCAGAAGTTCCCCATGGTGCTTCATAGAGTGCTACGTCAAGCATTCCAGGGCATTATGGGAAAATAGGAAATACAGCTTTCCAGACCAAGCTACATGATGTAGACGGTGCATTGATTGCCCCCTCTTGGATGCTGGAACTCAGACAGCTTCCTACAGATGCCAGATAGCATTGCTACACCTGAACATACTCATTAAGGCCTATTTAGGACCACCTGGTGTTATGTATGACATCAGGTGTTGGACAGGTGATGATGTGGCTGGGCCAAAGCATGTTTGCAAATACCACCGACCAGTTGATTGCAATTTGCCAGTGCCAACAATCGGCTGGTTATCAAAGCTTGCATAGCTCAGTGATTGCCGCTCTGTATGCCCTGCCCATCTGTCAGACTTGTGGTGAGATCAGAATTTGGCCCACTGACTAGGTTGTTTTAAGCAAGTCACCATATGCAACACTTTGAAATACTCTCTGTGTAACGTTTTTGAATTCAATGCCTAAGTGGCTAGCCATTCTCTAACCAGAAACTCTAAATTGAACTGAAGTAATCTGCAAGCACTTTATTTGCAATGTGGTCCTTACATAATATTTGGAAGGAATGGAGCATCCTTCCACTGAGCTACCCCCCTCTGCAAAGCACAGCTCTGATGCTAGCACATGCAAGAATGTGCACACAATCCCCTGAATGTGTGTGTGTGTGTTTTTTACCCCCAGGCAAACAGGTAAGTGTCTTCCACCCCAAGACCACCTATGCTTATTCACCCTAAAGGACACTGCTGGTAAGGGGGAAACTATGTGCTCAGTCACCACAATCCTGGGCAATAATTTTTAATGGATCCATCTGAGACTACGAAGATATTACAGTTCATAGGGTTTTGAATGGATTGTGGGAATCTAACAATGAATGAGGTTATTCAGGGATTATTAATAGCAGATATTTCCGGAGTTTTAATGGCAGAAACCCTTTCATATAAAGTATGGTGCTGCTCCTTCCAGCAATCGATAAGTTGGCTCCCATCAACCTTTATTTAAAGTATCCCAGTGCAATGCCCCTGTAAATCATTCTTGTGACAAGTTTGGGATCAAATGAATAGCTTAGGTCTTTACCTTCCTAGCTAGCAAATGTTGTGCTCTCGATTGTCAGAATATTTGCCCTAATATCTGTCATATATGAAGAAGAACAGCACCTTGATCGGTCTTTCCACCTGTTTTGCCTCCCTGAGTTATTCTGATTAAATTTATATATTCATTTCCTCAGGGGGAAGAGGAAACTTTTGCCCACACAGTGGGATTATACCTTCACAGAGACTGAAGATTAGAGTTCTTGGCCAGGGTGTTTGAAAGTCAGTCAACAGTCTAACAAATTAGCAACAGACCTATTTTCTCTCCCTAGCAACCAACTTTATAAACAATGGCTGGCAGCTCTCTCTCACACCACTCAGACAAGAGTTTTTATGACATATACAATCAGAACTTTGGAAGAAAACAGAATTGAAATCAGCCCTGGTGTAGTTTATTTTTATTGCCCTCTATCTATTGGCCCAGTAGAAAGCAGTGCAGATCTTTGAGCACAGGTGCTATATGTTGACAGGGTCAGTGATGTGGAAATAGGTGACCTGACCACAAAACTGGCAAGAACCAGTTAAAGAGGAACTTAATGGCTAAATGTTGAAGAGGAATACAACTTGAGTTAAGGTACAAGGAGGGGTTTGATGTGTATAGCTAAATAAAATATGGGATGAGTAAGTTGTACTTGTGGGACCCAGGTGGCGCTGTGGTTAAACCACTGAGCCTAGGGCTTGCTGATCAGAAGGTCGGCGGTTCGAATCCCTGTGACTGGGTGAGCTCCCGTTGCTTGGTCCCAGCTCCTGCCAACCTAGCAGTTCGAAAGCACGTCAAAATGCAAGTAGATAAATAGGAACCGCTACAGCGGGAAGGTAAACGGCGTTTCCATGTGCTGCTCTGGTTTGCCGGAAGCGGCTTTGTCATGCTGGCCACATGACCTGGAAGCTATACGCCGGCTTCCTCGGCCAATAATGCGAGATGAGCGCGCAACCCCAGAGTCGGACACGACTGGACCTAATGGTCAGGGGTTCCTTTACCTTTAAGTTGTACTTCAAGGATTGTGGTTGGCTGAGAGATAATGAAGTGCTGGAGGTGGTTGGGTAAAGTCTCTTCCGCCGTAGGAGGAGGGGAGATTGTGGGCACCACGAGCCTGAGCATGTGCTGGGGGGATGGCTGCCATCCTCCCAGCCCATTGGCTGGCTCCCGGATGCGGCGCTCCCTTGGCGCATCCAATCAAGGCGCTCGTGGTAGGTGAGGGCCTAAGGCGTGGCCCCAGGGTGAGTTCCTAGTTGATCTGCATCGCAAGGCTCACCCAACGGTGGTTAACCCTTCACAGACTGCCAGCAGAGCGGGCTGCAGTCGGATATAGTCTGTTAGATCCAATGCCTAAGCCAATACCTCTCTACATCAGTAATCAATAAAGTTGTGGCCTTTTACACCCATTAACCTTATGCAATTTGTCCTGTGTCTTTATTTACTCTGGGAGGGATCGGAGTATCGCCACACAAAAGATGAACAGCTAAGATGATGTATATTTACTCTATACAGTATGTGCCCTACTGGAAATGCTCTTTTAGATTCTTTGGACTCTGGCTGGTAATGCATTCCTGACTCCTTGGGAATTCAGTGTGTGAGCCTCTGTACTTGAACCCTTAAGGGAAATTTCTCCCACTTCAGTAATCATGCTGAGCATTCTGCACTAACTTCAACTTCCGGATTAAGTGCAAAGCAAGCCCCACATTGCAGTAATCCAATCTTGAAGCAAGCAATGTATAAACTACTGTGGCTCAGCCAGCTCTCTCCCAGTCCAGAAATGGTCATAGCTGTTGCCACTTGCCAGTGCTGTTTAAAAATAATAATAATGTTTAGGGGTATTCTCATTTTCCAACTCATATTGAAATACTGCCCCTCAATGAGGCCAAACTTAGATTCACAAAATGTTTAGGGGTATGCATACCCCTGTGTACCCCCAGAAAAAAAGCACTGGCTGTTGCACCAGTCACAGCTGGCAAAAGGCACTTTTAGCCACTGAGTAGCCAATTGCTCCATACACCCTGAGTAGCATGCTTATCATTTCCCAAACCGTGGCTGCTGAGACTCACTTTGAACATGGGAGCAGCGTAACATATTAGAAGACCAATATGCTTTGTTTCCTAACCGTAAGGAAGAAAGAAATCTTTGCTTTTGAAATCAGGGCGGGACAGGCTTTTTTTTCAGAAAAAAAGACAGCAAAAGCAGTGTTCAAAGAGCTACTGTGAAATGTGGGAGGGTATGTTATTAAATTGCCACATGAATCTGTTATTGAGTGAGTGAAATTATGAGTATATCATACGACTGATATTTATAATTCTCATAGTACTGATATTTATAATTCTGACTACCAGTTTAGTCATTTCCAGGTCGCAGTGGGAGGTTGCAATGCTCCAAGATATCACTTTGCTCTAGGCATTTGGGTCCAGATCCCAAACCAAGAATACTGTAATTATACCCCATTGGCAGTGATGAGGTTCAGGGTACTATTTAGTTGGGGGGGGGAATTAAATACCACTATTTCATTTTTGAAAAGTATCAAAGCCGTTTACAGCAATGGTATTATTGTTGTTCTTAGTTAAATTTCTATGCTGCCCTTCATCTGAAGATCACAGGGAGGTTTACAATATAGTAACACGAAAAGACATACCATAATAACAAAAAAACAAACCCTCCAGGTATTATAATTTATTAAATTTCTATACATAAAACAATACAATAAAAAGCACATTTAAAAGGTAAAATCAGAAACCAGCTAATTGTTGAGGAAGGATGTGCCCTTAATTGCCTGGGTAAGCCTGATGGAATAGAAAAGTTTTCAGCTGGTGTTTCAAAGTTGAAAAGGGAAGTGCCCGCTGAATCTCTTTTGGCAGCTCATTCCAGATGACACTAAAGGCTCTGTTTCTAGCTGAGCCTCAACAACTTTTGGGATGGCCAATGGTGCTCCTGGAGATGATCTCAGTGGTCAAACTGAGATATAAGGGTTGAGATCTGTGAGGTACCTAAGTTGTTCAGGGTTTGTGAATTAATACGAGGACCTTGAACCTGGCTCAATTACTCATGACCAACTTGTGTTATTGGTTTGATTGGGACCTGAGGCCAGAATATACGTGATCCAGGAGATCTGAGATGGGATCTCATAGCATTTATAGTTTTAAAAACAGCCGGAAGGGGGGGGGTTGGCTTGGGCAGAAGAACAGCAGGGGGATTTTTAACTCCTTCCCACCCATGCTGTTTTCTTGATTAAACTGTTATTAGCTCCACTCATTGAAGTGGTGGTGGTGGTGGTGGTGGGGAGACCCCTGTATTTTGCTTGTCATTTCTCTACCAGTGAGGATAGTAGCAGCTGCTGCCACAACCACTGGGATTTGTTAAATATACCGCTTAATCATCAAAACCTTTAAGTGATTTCTGTAAATGCAGAATTACAGACAAAACCAATTGTTAAAAACAAGTTAACCTAACATTTCTCCAAAATGAAGCCATTCACTTTAATATATATGTTATAAAAAATAAAATTACAGGGAGGGCTTTCCCACATTGCAAGACATTGAGCTGGAATTCAGGGGATCTCCCACCTCCCCACTCTGCCTTTGGATGAAGAGCGCTAGAAGTTAATTAACCAGTCCTCGTAGATGCAACGGCTTAACAAAACAAAATAATTGCATGACAAAGTCCTTTCTCTGTTGCCTTATTTCATGTTTGGTTGCCGTGTGGTTTCTTACTATACTGGCAACTGTGTTATTAACTTGCTGATTCCAGAGATAATGGTATTTAATTAAACTACTTTGCAGCTTACTACTGTTTGGGGAGCTTGCTAATTAATCTTTATGTAATTGCTTTGCGATGGAGTATAGCAAAAGTAGTTAAATTATACATTCTCCTTCTCACATTGCATCTCATTTTGGAATATAAGCACTTGCTAACAAGGAAAGAGGGAAGAGGTCAGGTTTTAACTCTATTGTATTTGTCTGCTGCAAGGCTACCTTTGGGGATATTGGCACCCTGGGCAAACTTGCCAGGCAATTCTGGTCCATGTACTGGCAAAAGCCCTTCCCACAATGGCTGGGGAAGTGGGGAAGATATGGGGGAGGGGTGCAACAATCAGGCCTCAGAATATCAGCTTGGAAGTCCACAAGGATGGCTCTGTGCTTCTTTCAGCAACACAATCAGAGGTGCCGTTAGGTCATTTCAGACCCTGGACTTCATAGGCTTATGGAGGATGGCATTTCTAGATCAGTGGTTCCCAACAGGTGGTCCGGGGACCCCCAGGGGTCCGCGAGCTATGCCAGAGGGGTCCGCAAGATGCTATTAGAATAAAAAAAAATATTAAATATATTGCGTATGATAACAGATTTTTTGTTTTGGCCGCTTCCTGCATGAGCAGAGTCTAGCGCAAAACTAGAATTAGATAGAGGCATTAGTTCTGCTGTATGCCGCAAGGACTACAAGAAACTTGGAGATAAGGCAATGAAAAAGATCCTTCCATTTGCAACCACATATCGGTGTGAGCAAGCATTTTCTTCCATGTGTTTCATGAAAAACAAATATAGGAATCGGCTCGACATGCGGTCGGATTTCAGAGTGAAAGTTTCAAGTTTGGAACCTAATATTTCAGAAATAATGGACTCAAAGGACAGATTTAACTCATCTCATTAAGAACTGAAAATTAAAACTAACTGTATACTGATGGAGTACTCTGTTGTAACTGTAAAAAACGTATAAATATAAAATATAAAAAGACTTAATTTGGCGCTCACTTTTTAATTTTAGGATTAGGAATTAATGGGGGTCCTTGTCACAATAGCGGCTCGATGAGGGGTCCTCGAGAAAATTTTGTTGGGAACCCCTGTTCTAGATGGTAACCTGTGCTATTTAACTTACTGTACACTTTGGAGCCCAATTCAAAGTGCTAACTTTGACCCCTGAAGCGCTTCATGGCACAGGCCCTCAATATCTTCTGGAACATCTCTACTGATGTATGAACCTACCTGGACCCATAGATCTTCATCTGAGGCCAAGTCCTTCTTCTGATGGAGGCTCGCAGGAGTAAAAGGGACAGGGTATTTTCAGCTGTGGTTCCCCATCTATGGAATGCTCTTCCTTGTGAGCCCACCTAGGGCATCTGATGACATTCCTGTGCCAGGTAAGGACTTACCTTTACCCCATGGCTCTTGATGGACTGAGCAGATTTTGTTCTGCTGTTAGCAGATACATTCTCGGTAAAACCCATACAATAAATCCATCAATCTCCGCAGTAAACAATGCAATTACTATTGAAAGCTTGGTATTAATGGCTAGCAGTTGCCTGAGTCAATATTTAGCAATTGCCAAAAACTTATCAGAATTGGCACTTCCCTTGTTTCAGAGAGGAGAAGATGCAAACCGGGTGCCACCATGGAGATGCCCCTCCTTTAAGTTGTCGGACAATAGCTCTCAGCAGGCTGTGGCCCAAGCAGGAGGCCCCCATCTGGAGAGCTCAACGAACAGTCAGGTCTCTATGGCATTCTTTCAGATAAGCTCATCCCGAGTTGTTTAGGGCTTTATAAGTCAACAATAAAACCTCTCTTGCTGACATTCTTTTGAAATGAAAAGGATTCTAGAGAGAGGTTCATATCTTGATCCAGAATCTGGGACGGGTCCCTTCAATTGATTTCCTTACAGTTTAGATGAATGCGGAACAAAAGCAACATGCTGTTCAAGCCAGCTGATCAATCTCAGACAACTATCATCTGTTCACACTGCAACTCCGTTACCAGTGGCAAGAAATTAAATATTGCTCCCAAGCACTCTAAAAGAGAAAATGCTTTTCTCTCTCTTCAGCAATGTCAGTCCAAATGTTTATGCAGTGTTGAGAGATGGGCAAATAAAGAACAGAGGTGTGGTTGGCCCAAGGTCTAGTATTTAGCTAGTATTGACATTTAGGTGTGTCCTGTCCAGATGATAATGAAGTTTTGGGATATCATTAAGGCACCACCTTTCATTTGTGGTGTCCCTGGCTTTTTCATATCCTCTGTGGCTTTGCATCTTCCCATTGAAGTTATGTGACTTTTCCTGTGTGTTTAAGCAAAGGCACTTTTAAAAAACAGCCTGTCTTCTTCCTGAGCATTCTCGTCTGTTCCATGGAGCAGAATATAGTAGGAAATACACATTTTCTTCTCTCCATCCCAAGCAAAAGAAGGATTTCATGTCTATCTACTAGGCAATAGATTGAATAGAACATAAGCAAGAAGCTGTTTCTTCTTCCTCTTCCTCCTCCTCCTCCTCCTCCTCCTCCTCCTCCTCCTCCTCCTCCTCCTCCTCCTCCTCCTCTTCTTCTTCTTCTTCTTCTTCTTCTTCTTCTTCTTCTTCTTCTTCTTCTTCTTCTTCTTCTTCCTCTTTGTTGGAATCAAAGTTAGCTAAGTGAGTGTTCATCAGTTGGAGCGTTAAATCCAGGTAACTGTTTGGTAGTAGAAACTGCCAGTCACCACAGTTGGGATGATCAAGAGAGGAGGTGAATGCTTTGCTTTGGTAGTATCCAGTGGGAGGCAGCAGTGGAAGCAGACACTTTATTAGTCAACCATGAGTAACAGCATGGTTGTTGACTGTATATCCACTCCAACACAATTTCTTTGCGGGCTAGCCAGTGAGCAAAGTACCTCAGGCACTTTCTTATTTAGTGTTGACTGAAGACCTCCAGTGGGTGCAGGCTTGTTCAAGAGATCAGGGATTTGCATCCCCCTTCAATTATCCTGCAGTGCTGACCAAAAAGAGCAAACTTTCTATAAGCACCCAAAGAACATCAAGAAGGGCATATTAATGATCATACTGACTCTGGAGCTGGGCTTATTTAGCCCTACAGACACCCAGGGCAGCTATTCAATCCCGCTATGTGATGCAACATGTGTGTGTTTACAATGCATTTAGTACCAGCAACAGGAATCCAAACAGGATCCTTGCAGATAGCAAATCAACGCTCCATTTAATTGCCTCTGTATTTCTGATGCCCTGCAACCAGCTCCTGACAGAGTGTGTCCCTGGCGTGCAGAAGCAGGCGTATTAACACTCCCCCCGCACCGCCCCATGTGTGCATTGCAAGTCTCTAAACACAGCACTTAGCTATATGGAGAGAGACTCAACCAAGTGTAATGAATTTTATTACATAGCAGCTGTTCAAATAAAGGAAAACAAATTTGCCTTAATAGCTACTTGATGAACAGTCCCTGGTCTTTTTCAGAAGACAGCAGCAATGTGAGCGGAACTGTGGTGATAACTTACAGCAAGGTCATGGAAGAGGCTATACCAAAGGTAAACTCTACTTCAGTGCGTCGTCGGCAAGTTACCGTGTTTCTCATATTTTAAGGCATCCCTAAAAAATAAGGCATGGCAGGATTTTCAAGACCTAGCAAAATATAAGGCGTACCCCGAAAATAAGACATGCTGGTATGGCAGGGCACGCCATGCCAAGTCCCAACCCAGCGGGACCCGGCAAAGGTCTGAGAGGGCGGCTCCGGGAAGCGAGGAAGGAGCAGGCAGCGGCCGACAGCAAGAACCTTCCACGAGGGAAAACGGGACGACATGCCCAGGCGAGAGACAGGAGGAGGAAGAGGGCAGCGGCGGCAGCAGCTGCAAGCAGGGACCCAGACAAGGAGGCAGCCGGGAGCGCAAGAGGGAGCGCAGCCGGAGCTGGAGGGCGAGGAGGAGCCTCTGGCGTGGGGAAGCCGGAGGGCGGGCAGGCAGGCAGGCCGGGCGGCTGTGGCGGGGCAGAGGATCCGCCGGTGGGAGCTGGGAAGGAGGAGGAAGTGATGCATGTTCCGGCTCCTCGTGTACTGCAGCGCGGCAGCTCCGCCCGGCCTGGCTCCTCCTTCCCTGGCGTGCGCTGTGCTCGCGCTGTGCTGCTCTCCCGCCGTCTCTTCCGGCTCAGCCAGAGCTGAGACAAGGACACGGGGAAGGAGGAGGAAGAGGAGGCGGGGCCTCGGCACCCATGGCAGCCTCCTCTGGATGGGAGCAGCACTACACGGCGGGGAGCCCACCCTTTGCCGGCTCGAGCTCCAAGCCGGCGGCGGGCTGCTGCCTTTGCTGGTTCCCGCTCAGTCGGGGCTCGGCAAAGCGCGCACTTTGCCAAGCCCCAACGGAGCGGGAGCCGGCAAAGGCAGCAGCGCGCACTTTGCCAAGCTCCAAGCCGGCGGCGGGACGCAGCAAGAGCTGCAGCGCGCACAGCTTGGAGCCCCAACCCGGCAGGACCCAGCAGTGTGCCCTGCTGAAGCGCCAACAAAGTGCACAGCAGTCAGTTCCAGGCGCCGAGCCACAGCAGAAAGAGGAGGTACTGTAATTTTTTTAAAAAAATAAGACACCCCTGAAAATAAGCCACAGGCTTATTTTCTTGAGTAAAAATGAATATAAGACATGACTTATAATATGAGAAACACGGTAGCTCCAAGCTGAAGCCATAAATGGTAGATGATCTAGGGCAGGGACAGGCAAACTCGGCCCTCCAGATGTTTTGGGACTACAACTCCCATGATACCTAGCTAACAGGACCAGTGGTCAGGGATGATGGGAATTGTAGTCCCAAAACATCTGGAGGGCCAAGTTTGCCTATGCCTGATTTAGGGCCAGTGTTTCTGTTCAATTGCACATTAGGCAAAATGCAAGCTTCAAGACAATGATAATAAGAGCAATGCCCTTATGCCTGAAATACCTTGCCGCAAAAACTATATTATGTTCTCTTTTCCATCCTCCTATAAACCCACATCTTCAGTTAAGTTCTTGGCTAAGCACCTTAGTGTTCACCCTCAGCTGAAACTGAAATGATGTCTAAATATCTCCACTTGGGCAGGATCCATAGACAAGGTAAGGTGAGAGTGAGCTTTTGTTTTGGCAATGGCACTGGAGGCTACAGGTGTCTGAGAAGTCCAATGAAATAGAGAAGAGAGGGGGGGGGTGGGAAACCTAATGCTAGATCTCATGGATATCCAATGAAGCTGAATGTTGAAAAACTCGAGACAGATAAGAAAGTACTTCTTCATGCAGCTTATACTTTATGGAACTTGTTCCCTCAGGTGGCAGTGATGGCCACCAACCTAGATACCTTTCAAAGAGGAGGGGACAGATTTATGGAGGACAGGACTATCAATGGCTACTTGCCATGATGACTATGTTCTGTCTCCATGGTCGGAAGCAGCAATGCTTCTGAATACCCATTGCTGGAACCACAGGGGGAGGCGGAAGAGCAGTCTTGTGCTTGAATCCTGCTTGCATTCTCTTCTAATGTTCTGATGATAACAGGAATGGAAATTGCCAGTGTTCACTTATTCATCCCATGTATGGAGAAGAAATCCATCATAATTCATTGTTGTTGTTGCTGTTGCTTTCAGTCTGCAAATGATACACAATTGATAATCTTTCCATTGCGCTCCCTTTGCATTCAAATGAATGGAAAAGAATAATGTAAGGACAACATAACTTAGGGCTCATCCCCACTTCCTCTTTTTTTTTGTCTTCCAGAGCCAATTTATTTATTTTTTTAATATAATTTTTATTAGATTTTAACAAGAAGTACAGAAAAAAACAAAAAAACAAAAAAAACAAAAAAATACATCAATCAAAAGAAAAAAAAGACAAAAAGAAAAAGGATTCAGGCTTCCTCATTTCCCCTTCGAGTTCTTATTGTTAAAAATAGTTCTCGCATTTTCCCATTCTAACTTCACATTCTTTTTTCTAAGTTTCAACTTTTTCATTGCTATTATCCATTCTCCTTATACTTTGACCTCTTTTTTACTAACATCCTCTCTCCAAAATTACTATTATCTAACCCCTAATCTCTTTCCCTTACCCAAAAATATATAAAATTCGCATCCAAATCTTTTACCCATTTACTTCCACCCACACAACAAAGTTCCCACCCCCCCTTCCCTGAAGTCGAAGTCTCCAGATGTATCAGCCAGGTTCTTCATACAATCCTTAATACATTCCGAGATCAGACCATGTTATATCAAACAATACCAAATAATCCAAAACCCCTCAACCCACCCCTAGTCTGTCCCATTCCAACTTTTGCCGAACTCTTGCCCCCCTCTTCTGTAATCCCATCACTTTATATCTTTGCACCTTTTCATCCTCTTTCTGCCCCCCACTTCCTCTTGTCCCATCGCTTTCCCCTGGGGGAAAATGCTCTTTAGCACTCAACTGGAGCAAACAGCAATTTGGGTTTTTTTCTGGATTAATGTTTGCTCTGATATAAGAGCAAGTTTCCCCTGGTAAAAGGAGCTAGGCAAGGGGAAAACTGCTCAGACCAGTTCCTAGAAAGCATGGGTCAAGCATAAAAAAGCATTTAGACATTGCTACAGAGGGCAGAACAGTTGGTGCAATCAAAGATGGTGGAAGAGTAACTAAGGAAGTTTTAGTGGTGATAGTGGAGCTTTCAGTAAATACAGTACACTGTGTCTTGGCAGAGCAGCAATGAATTGTGCATAACAAAGAGATCTATCCCAATCCACTCAGACCATCTGCAGTTTTTGTATGAAACCATTATATTTTCCTGCTGGATATTATTGTCTCCTGTTAAGTTTTAAGCTGTTAAATTATTCTCCATGCAAAAGGGGGGGGGAGAAAGAAAAGAACTATTTGCCCCACTAATATGTAAGGCAACAGCAGGAGTGGGAAACTGCATGCAAAATCTGCACAACAACAAAAGGAATGTAGCAGATAACAAACTTTGTATTTTCTGCTTTTTGCCCAGAGCTGTGAACTCTTCTTACCATTTCAATAGGTTTCCTTATCTCCTTTTGTCCATACTTGCTGACAGGAGCTAAACACTTCCATCCATCCCAGCCTATTTCTTGTATTTAATCAAATGGCTCAGCAATGACATGTTTGGCGACAGCTGACTTAGTTACCCTGCTGAGATAAAGGGTTGATCAATGTCCTATTATTCTTTCATTTATTGGCTTTCCTTTCATCACTGTGCACTCCTGGCTCCTGTTTTCTCAAGTTTAATGAGCTGTGCCCTGGCCCCTTTTTGCTATCCTTTCACTATCTGTTCCAGCCTGAGAGCTGCATTGCTTCATGGGGGAAGCTGCCAGTGGCTGCAGGCCAGCGGTGGGCAGGGCCAGAGGGAAAAGGGGTGGAGCAAGGGATGGGATTCTGACCTCTGTACAACGGGCTGCATTGCAGCTAATGCAGAAGTCAAAATGTTCTATACCCACATCTCTCCATCCTCAATGCGGGCAAGTAAAAGGAATCAACACATTCCAGCCGACAAAAGCACTAAAACGATATCATATTTATCACTTTATTTTACAAACTTTAAATACTATTTAATCAACAACAAACTTCACATAAAACAGAATATTCATTACAAAAATGCAAGAGAAACCAATCATTAAAAACAAATTTGCACAAAATATAAATAAAACCAGCAGATTTAAAACAAATATACATAATAAAATGACATGAGTCTTCCCATGAGCCTTTTTCAGATCAGTAAGGTAAAGGTAAAGGATCCCTGGATGGTTAAGTACAGTCAAAGGCGACTATAGGGTTGCGGCACTCATCTCGCTTTCAGGCTGAGGGAGCCGGCGGTTGTCCACAGACAGCTTTCCAGGCCATGTGGCCAGCATGACTAAACCGCTTCTGGCACAACAGGACACTGTGATGGAAGCCAGAGCACACGGAAATGCCGTTTACTATCCCGCTGCAGCAGTACCTATTTATCTACTTGCACTGGCGTGCTTTTGAACTGCTAGATTGGCAGGAGCTAGGACAGAGCAACGGGAGCTCATCGCATCACACATATTCGAACTGCCGACCTTCTGATCAGCAAGTCCAAGAGGCTCAGCGGTTTAGACCACAGCTCCAACAGCGTCCCTTTTCAGATCAGGAAGGGTTGGACACTGCAGGTGGGGGGGCTGTAGAATGCTGGATGAATGTATAATGGCCACAGTTGTGTTAAGTCACCCTATAGTGGCCAAAACTGTAAAGAAATATTTTCAAAAATTCAAAAGTATTCTCTGAACAAGACAGAAAAACAGAAGCCCCTTTCATGGGGGGGGGGGAGAAAAACCCCATGAAGAAAGGCATATCATGATTTGGGGGGGGGGGATTCACTCCTTTAAGCCAAGAGAAAAAGAACAGATCATCAGTACTACCTGTGGAGTGCCTTCAAAATGTGATGAAATTGCTTAAATGGATGAAGAGTTCAAGTCTGTGTTCTTTGAAGGTATTAAAATTCAAGATATAAAGGAAGATTAAAGTGTGTCCTGGCAGTTTTTTGAGAGGGGAAAGGGGGGGGAACACCCAGATGCTTTTGATGTCCGTTATCTGTGTTTAGAAAAATCTATATGCGAGCTGGCATTGTAGCTCCCCCAAGAGTCAGAGACTTCAGATGACTCATGGCCAAAAGTATCAATCAATGCTCTTCATTTTTGTACACAAGTTTCCAAGAGCCGGTCCTCCCAGCCAATTTCAAAAGCGCAGGGGGAGGTCTCTCAAGAGTGCAACTGGATTATAGATTCTGCTTGGTATGCTCTACTAATCCAGTATTGTTTGTAACTCAATTTGCTACTCAAAATATTGCACTGCTGAGTGCTCCTGTTCAGGGGTCTGGCCAGGCAGCCAATCAAATGCACCGTCTCCTGTAATACTGCATTCCACATACGGTAAACCCATTTTTCACTCTCCTCTCAAATTATCAGCTTGCATTCTGTGGCCACAGTGTGTGTGTTCACAGTGGCAGAGCTGTGACGCAGGGGTGTGGTGCATGTTCTGGAGCGTAGCGTGCCACCTGCGGGGGCGTGGCGCCCAGTGCAGGCGGGGGGGTCAGCCGCCATGGCACCCCACCGGGATTGTGCTGCTGGGGGCGGTGCGCTCCCCCCTCACTCCTCTTCCTCTGCCAGTGTGTGTTCATTCCTTATTTGAATGGCTTTGTGGTTCTCTGCCCCATTAGATATTTTTCTTTTTTGTAAATTTGCAAACTTTGAGAGGTTCCCTCCCATGTGTCTTCTGAAATGTTTCTCTTGGGTGTGGATAGTGGTAATTTGGCTATGTAAGGATTGGCACTCAGAAAATTGAATTTGCTGGCTACCAGTGGCTGCTGCTGTTTAGAATTGGAAGTCAGGAGGGTGGTCCCTCATGCATCAACAGAAAGAGGAAATGCATTTTAAAAAAAAACCGGAAGAGGACACAGATTTGGATTAAATATCTATGTGCTAATTTTTAGGACTGTCATATGTCCGGAATTTCCAGGACATAGCCGTAATACAGCCGTTGGGAGCTGTGCCCGGGCGAAAATCTCTTTCATGTCCAGGAAAATCTGGATGTATGGCAACCCATGTTGGAAGTCTAAATTTTGGTGAATCTCCTTAAATGTAGCTCAAAACCTTCATTTTTTAAAAATAGGTTTTTGCTAAAAAGAAAAAAGAAAACAGTTCAAGTTCAAGAACTTTGGCTCAACAACTTTTGTGTCCAGATTTTCACTTTTTGAAATATGGCAACCCTGATTTAGATGTATGGTTGGTAATTTAGACAGCATTTAGATGGAGGGTGACCAGGAGACCTGAATGCCTGCCCTGTCTGCTCTCCAGTGCTATGGTGAAAGGCTGCAGCTGAATGGCAGAGCACCTCCAAGTATTGTTGGGAGAGAGCCCTGCCTCAGTGGCAGAGGAAGAGGAGTGCGGGGGGGGGCAGTGCACCGCCCCCAGCAGCGCGATCCCGGTGGGGTGCCTTCACGGCTGTTCCCCCACCCATGCTGGGTGCCACACCCCTGCAGACGGCGTGCCATGCCCCCAGGCGGTGTGCCAGGCCCCTGCGGGTGGCGCATCACACCCCCAGGTTGCGCGCCAGCTCTGCCCCTGCCTGCTCTCCGCCCCCCGGTGCTGGAGCATGAAGCTCTGCCACTGCCCTGCCTGAAACCCTCAAGATCCACTGACCAGCAGTATAGACAATATTGAGCCAGATGGACCAATGGCCTGACTCGGTAGAAGGTAGCTTGCTTTGCACCCTGTGCACCCATATGTTGATGGGCAAATTCAAGGCCCCCATGGCTCTCTCTTCTTAAGGTTCTTTTTTTAAAAAAAATGGGCATGGACCAGACACAACCCCTCCCGGCAGGAGGCCTCTTCAAATAGAGGATTGTTTCCTGCAAAGTCACATGACCACCCAGCACTCAATAACAGCAGGGCACCCCACTGCACAACCAGGCTCCAAACGACAAAATCCATTCGCTGCTGTTTTGATCGAAAAGCTCCCATTGCTTTGCATTGTGTGATATTTCTCATTATTCTAATTGGTATGATATCTGCACTACAGTACTGGGAATATCTCCTACTTAGGCGCCTTGGGTTGTAAATAATCTCAGATAGGCCTGGGCAGATTATAAATGATAAGCGCACCATGCCATCTCCTGAAAAAGAAGAAGAAGGCGACAGAATTAAGAGTGATAAAATGACAAATGCTAGAGTAAATATTTTAGGATGCTTTTAAGATACAAATGATGCAATGGAAGATTAATTTTGCTGGGGAGAACTCTGGGAAGATGAGCAATTAGGCACGGCAGAGAACAGCAGCCACATTAATGTTTGGTTTGACAACATCTGGAGTTGAGACTCGGGAAGCAGCAGGTCTTAATGAGAATGCAGAGAGCGCAGGGAAGCAATACTGAAAGGTTAGGGGCTTAGAAAAATGTCCATGCAGAAAAGCCTGGTGGACATAACTGCTGCTGGAGACAGAGATTGGGGTGCATTGGTGTTGCTAAACCTAAGGGGCCTTCTCGGGATGACTGGGGTCCTATCAGTGGTCTGTAGCACCGCTACTGATGTATTTGCTGTTCTAAACCTCATACATGATACACACAGGAGCTGAGGTTATTCAGTGCAGGAAATTTGCTTGAACTACTGGTATGCTCTGATGGCTGTGCTCTGACACCATGTTGGAGGCAGTAATGCTTCTGAATAACAGTTACTGAAAACCATAGGAGGGATCAGTGCTCATGTGTTCAGGTCCTGCCTGAGGGTTTCCTACAGGCATCCAATTGACCACTGTGAGAACAGGATGCTGGACTAAATGAGCAATTGGCCTGATCCAGCAGGCTCTTATTATGTTCTTATGCAACTCTTACAATAGGAGGATAAAGCTAAAAATGGCTGCTAACCCCGATGGCTATGTTCCTCTTAGAATCATAGAATCATAGAGTTGGAAGAGACCACCAGGGCCATCCAGTCCAACCCCCTGCCAAGCAGGAAACACCCTCAAAGCATTCTTGACATATGCCTGTCAAGCCTCTGCTGAAAGACCTCCAAAGAAGGAGACTCCACCACACTCCTTGGTAGCAAATTCCACTGCCAAACAGCTCTTCCACTGTTGCAGACAGTGAATACCAGTTGCTGGCAATCACAAGTGGGGAGAGCACTGTTGCACTCAGGCCCTGCTTGCAGGCTTCCCATATGCACCTAGTTGGCCAGGATGCTGGACCATATGAGTCTCTGTCTTGATTCAGCAAGTATTTTCTTATGTTATTTGCTTGCAAATTTGCAGGATTGATATGCAATGACTTCCACCTCTGCATGGAAATGCCGGTTCATCCAATAGGTGTCGCACTCCAATCCCACCAGTGGAGGCGGGTGGCACCTAGACCTGGTGGGACACCTAGGTGGAAGCAAGGAGTCCTTTTGACGTCTCCATCTTCTTGCCTTGGAAATAAATAAGAGACACTTAAACAGTGCAGTTCTGCAATTGCTTAGCATCTAAAAGCATCTAACCTTGGTTCAGAAGGGGGCCTTGCACCCACACTTGTTTCTCTGGAAATTCCCTCCCTTCTCAGCCTTGATATTGTAGAATCATAAAATTGTAGCATTGGAAGGGCACCCCAGGGCTGTCTAGTCCAAGCCCCTGAAATGCAGAAATCCCAGCTACAGATGGCCATCCAACCTCTGTTTATAAACCTTCAATGAAAGAGAGTCTGCTCCACTGTCAAATATCTCTTACCATCAGAAGTTTTGTGCCCCTAACAATTTTGCACCCAGGGCAACCACCCCGTGCCCTCCCAATGCTACGCCACTGGCAGCAGCAAGCAACTTTGCTTCATCTTTCATGTGACAGCCCTTAAGATGTTTGAAGGTTAAACATACTCAATTCCTACTCAGGATTCACATTGCCCATAAAATGGGCTTCCCCATTGTAAGATCACCACTGACTCCATAGCCAAATAGAATTCCTCCCTCAAAAAGCAGGTGAGCACATTGGCTGGATTTGGGGGGGGGGGTGTTGAGACATTTCTGGTGAATTTTCACACTATCTCCACCCCAAATTTCTGACTTATTTCTCCCAACTTCAGTCTCTAGGGACATTTCTTTTCACATGCGCACACCCTCAAAGATGAGAAAACAAAAAAACCTGAGCTAAAAGGTATAGCCTAGCCCTAGACCAGGCATCCCCAAACTTCGCCCCTCCAGATGTTTTGGACTACAATTCCCATCTTCCCCGACCACTGGTCATGTTAGCTAGGGATCATGGGAGTTGTAGGCCAAAACATCTGGAGGGCTGCAGTTTGGGGGTGCCTGCCCTAGACTATATGGGGGAAATAAAACACTTTCTGTTCTGCTTTAGTATGCATGATGAATAAAAAGAAAAATATGGTTCTGCCCTATAGTTTTGGACTGCCTGATGGACAGCACTTTGGTGACATTACTAAGCAATCATGGCATCTCAGCTACCTTAGTGCCAAAAAATTTAATTAATTGTCTTAATCCAGTCCCTCAAGCAGTTTGCTCAACCACATCTAATACAAATTCACTTGCACATGTCACTCAGAGGAATTTGGCATTATTGTAGACAAGATTTTTTTAAATACCCTTTGTTGTTGTTTTTTAAAAAATGTCCCAGCATTTTGCTGCATAATTAATAAAACCCTTCTTATCAGGGACCCCTAAAATGTTTTTAGAGTTTAGGGGCTGCACCTGTGAATAAATTCTTCAGATATTGTTGCTATGGAACACGGAGAATATTGTTTAATTTGTGGCGTGCTTTATCTCAGCTTTGCTGGTGAGATTATGGTTGGCACACATAATGAGGTTTTCACAATGTCACAAAAGGTATATAGCGCCGTAAACCAAAACAGAGATTTCTTTCTTAGGAGAAGAAAAGTTTTAGCAACAGTTTACACAAAGAGATCCTATCAATCTTGGACTCCCTGCTCCCCCTTCTTTTACAATTTCCCAAAGCTATTGCTCTGTTCTCAGCTCCCAAAGAAAATGCTTGTTTAAATGCTAAAACACAATTCCCATTACCAAACCCACATTTCATTAGAGAGTACCATCTTTAAAAGTATACGAGGTCATTCAAAGTACATGTTTTTTGAGGTTGCTCTCTTCTTCAGTATAAATATTGGGAATTTAAGCAGGTTCAGTAGTTTATCTGGCTACCATTAGGGGTTTGCTTGGTTGGCAAACATACTTCCTGTGGCTCTAGTTACAGGTAGGTAGCCGTGTTGGTCTGAGTCGAAGCAAAATAAAAAAATTCCTTCAGTAGCACCTTAAAGACCAACTAAGTTTTTATTTTGGTATGAGCTTTCGTGTGCATGCACACTTCTTCAGATAATTGCAGTCATCAGCAGTCATTAACAGCCATCTACAGGTTTACCACTCCCATCAGCCCATCACCCATTCCCACCCACCCACACCACCCTCTGTATAGATATAAGGGACTGACTTCTGTTTCTAGTGTATCTGAAGAAGTGTGCCTGCACACGAAAGCTCATACCAAAATAAAAACTTAGTTGGTCTTTAAGGTGCTACTGAAGGAATTTTTTTATTATACTTCCTGTGGCAGAGAGAAACAAAGTGGGAGGTGGGGGCAGCAGACTAGCCTTGGGTCTGGGGATCATCAGAACTTGGTTTAGATGATCACAGAGGGGCTGTGGTGAGCTATGGTGTTGCACATCTTCTTCAACTCATTTGATTATTCATGTTCCAAATGCATGCTTTACCTAAGGTAACTCACTGAAACAAACCTAAGGTAATTGAAATATACAGTGGTACCTTAGGTTACAGACGCTTCAGGTTACAGACTCCGCTAACCCAGAAATAGTACCTCAGGTTAAGAACTTTGCTTCAGGATGAGAACAGAAATCGTGGGGTGGTGGCGCGGCAGCAGTGGGAGGCCCCATTAGCTAAAGTGGTACCTCAGGTTAAGAACAGTTTCAGGTTAAGAACGGACCTCCGGAACGAATTAAGTTCTTAACCAGAGGTACCACTGTATTTGCATTTTGTCAGATTCATTGCTAGAAAAGCTAGCTTCCTTCAATACAGAGAGAATCCTATCTATCTATCTTATCTATCTATATCTATCTATCATCTATCTATCTATCTATCTATCTATCTATCTATCTATCATCTATCTATCTATCTATCTATCTATCTATCTGTTTCTACCCTGCCCATCTGGCTGGGTTTCCCCAGCCACTCTGGACGGCTTTCAACAGAACATTAAAAACAGAATAAAACATCAAACATTAAAACTTCCCTAAACAGGGCTGCCTTCAGATGTCTTCTAAAAGTTGGATAGTTGTTTATCTCTTTGACATCTGGTGGGAGGGCGTTCCACAGGGCAGGCGCCACTACCAAGAAGGCCCTCTGCCTGGTTCCCTGTAACCTCACTTCTTACAGTGGGGGAACCACCAGAAGGCCCTCAGCGCTGGACCTCAGTGCCCGGGCTGAACGATGGGAGTGGAGACGCTCCTTCAGGTATACAGGACCGAGGCCGTTTAGGGCTTTAAGATGAGCACCAACACTTTGAATTGTGTTGACTTCTTCAGAGGTACAACCAAGTACTACAGAGTATTACAACATAGAAGTGACACTAAAGAAAGCAGCAGATTAACTTCAAAACATTACACTTGTTCAATATCAATAAGGACCACTAATTCTGTTACCTGGACCCTAGAGATTCATAAATGGGATGAGGCATCCTTCCCCTGCTCCCCTGCCACTTATTGTAAAGGGTGTGCCACTGGATTCTGGTTTTTCAATTAACAGCCCTAGTAAAGTGGGTTTATATATTTTAAAAAAACCAACAACCTAAAATGTTCTATATTGCATCAATGGAGAACAAAATTACTTTTCCTGCAATCCCTCCATGGTTCTTTTTTCTATTATTAAATTTAAGGACAATGTAAACTCAAGATGGGTATGAAATGATTTTATAAATACAAAATTACCAATGTTCACCTGCTCAGCAGCTGGGAAGAGGAACCTTATTCAACTTGAGAGATACATCCCCACATAGACAACCTTTGCAGGAAGCATATACCAGGGATGGGCATCACCAGAAGAAAAAGCTGGTGGAGCAATGGATGTAACTCTTTCCTTGATATATTGCATTCTGGATCAGGTCATTGGACCATCTTACCCAGCATCTGTTCTTGCAGTAGCCAAGCAGATGCCTGTGGAATTCCCAGCAACTAATATTCAGGGGCATGAACATAGCCATCATAGCAATGTAGCCATTGAGAGCTTTGTCCTCCTTCAATTTGTCCAACTCTCTTTTAAAGTCATCTAGGTTGGCGGCCATCACTGCTTCCCGTGGGAGCAAGTTCCACAGTTTAACTATGCACTGCATGAATAACTACTTTCTTTTATCTGTCCTGAATCTTCCAACTTTTAGCTTCATTGGATGGTCCACAAATTCTAGGGTCTTGAAAGAAGGAGAAAAACTTTTCTCTAGCCACTTCCTTCTTTACAGAATAGACCCACTGAGATGAATGAACATGCCAGTCACTTCCAACGGGCCAACTGTGAGCAGGACTAGCCTTGGAAAGAACCATATTTTTTCTATCCAGGAAACCGAGAGGCATTATCACAGCTCAAAGGCATGTACCAACCAAGCAAAAGCACTTGAGGGGGGTAAGTGAGGGATATCGTCTTGGGAGAGTCTCAAGGGGCAAAAAGAGAGTCCTGGAGGATTGCCCACCTGCTGCTGTAGAGGTCATTACAGTGCCATAGTCTCAATGTACTTACATGTGGCATGCCAAGCAAGGACCTTTTCACCTGGCCTAGGGGATGGGGCCCAGTCTCACCAGCTCTACTGAAGAGGCTCCTCATGAGGCCGGAGGAACATCGCCCAGCTAATGTTGTATTGATTTGTTGATTTAATATGTTGTAAACCGCTTTGAGATTTTTTTTATTAAAAATATAAAGTGGTATAGAAATTAAATAATAAATAAAATAATAAAATAATAAATAAATAAATTGAGATTGATGACTTAGAGCAGGCATAGGCAAACTCCAGCCCTCCAGATGTTTGGGACTACAATTCCCATCATCCCTAGCAAACAGGACCCCAGTGGTCAGGGATGATGGGAATTGTAGTCCCAAACATCTGGAAGGCCGGAGTTTGCCTATGCCTGACTTAGAGGCATCAGTGGAACATGGGAACCTAGAAAGTTGCCTTATACAGAGTCAGACCTGTTGGTCCATCTAGCTTTGTACTGCATATTGTCTTTCTCTCCAGAGCTTCAGGCAGGCCTCTCTCCCAGCCCTACCTGGAGATGCCAGGGATTGAACTTGGGCGCTTCTCTTGCAAGGCAGACACTCTAAAACTGAGCTATGGCCCCTTTTATGGTTCTGCAAGGCATGGCCCTTCATGCAAGTCCTTTGATCCATCCTACCTCTTCTACCGGTAGTTAAATAACTCCCTTTAAAATTAGGGGGAAGCATATTTCTCTGGAGCATATTTTATGCAAGTGTAGGTTCCTTTTTTTTATCACAGTGAATTATTTCATGTATTAAGCAGTCCGTCCCCCCACTCTCTAGGATTGCAGCCATTCCATTCATTAAACTTTTCTCTTCAGTAGCTTTACATACTAGCGATTTCTTTTCCACAGACTCTCTCTCTCTGTGTGTGTCTGTCTCTTTTCGGGCTGATGCATCATTTCTCATGGGCTAAGAAGCAGCAACACTAGCCATTAATATCTGGGAGATAATTTATCCTCAAACACCCCCCCCCATTTTCAGTTGCATCGGCACTTTTCAAAATCTAAGGAATATCTGTCTCAGTCAGTAGAAGAATATCAGCCAGTTTCGCCCATAGGGTGGCCAAAAAGATGATTAGATAGCAGAATAAAAATGGGTATACTTAAGTGCTGAGCTGAACCTATCTTTCCCAAGAATTTGGGGGATCAGAGAGCATTCAACGGGACAAATAGGGGTAGATGGAGAAATTTCAAGGATGGGAGGAGACAAGCAGTGCCTCCTATTCACTGTAGGAGTGTCATGGGGGTAGAGCTGTCAAGGAGACAGCAGATCTGGCCTCCATGGAGCTTAAAGTAGTTGCCTCATGGGTGAGTTGGCCCACCTTGCTTTGTCATATTCAACTACATTTTACTCAGAGGACACCCACTAAAATTAATGAATGTGGCTAAATTAGGCCCATTGATTACAGCAGGCCTACTGTCGGTAAGGCTTCGATGAATACCACTCTCTATCTTTAAACTCATTTTTAAGCAACACCAAGATGGTGTGAGAACTCTTCCAAAGTATCTGCTGGCCACCTTTTTTTTTATTACCCAGAATGCTCTGGATTATTCTGGGACATTCTAAGGGTGGGGGTGACAGTTCCCACACAATATGGCAGTGGCCACCAGTGGACCTCAGTGGCATTTTTTAAAAAATTATTATTATTATTTTTAAATGTTGTGTATGAATTAGTTCTACTCAGGGCAAACTCCTTGAAATTAATGAACTAAAGCTATTAACTTCAACGGGTCTACTCTGAGTAGGCCTAGCATTGAATACACCAGGCACCTTCTTTGCCAACATAACCAACGACACTCATAGAGTCTGAAGATGAGGTACAGAGGGATTGGTTTCCACTGGAGTTTATTTGATCCAGAAAAGTGGTAATAGAAATATTCTCCAAGGTAGAACGAAGCACCAGGTAACAATAAATAGGCAGCACCAAGAGATTGGCCAGGAAAGCCAAACAAAACAGCCCCCCTCAAAAACCTCATGAATCCAATAATCTGAGTGTGAAGTATGTAATGCACAATTTCATTAAGATCATCTACCACAATCAATGTGACATATGTCTTTTTAGTTCACGGGACACGATGCTGAGGATTCAAATTACAGTCATCGGAGTGCAAAAATAGAATGCAGATTGAACTCAGTTGAAATAGCCTCCTCACTCCCCCGTTACAGTGCAATTATTTGATTTTTTTCAACCTTTTGATTTTGTGTTCTGAGTGAGTTTGAAATCAGCATCCACCCACTTCTATGAATACCTCTCTTTTAATTGAAGCCAGTCTGAGACAGGGGCATAGGAAGGGGGTGGGGGTGTCATCCCTGGGGGGGGGAACAAAATCCCCCCTGGGCGGATTGCTGCGCTGCCCCCCCCCCCTGGGCGCCAATCACCGCACCAATCTCCTCGCTTGACACCGATCTCCCCCAATGGATGCTGATCGCTGTGCTGATTGGCCCTCTGGGTGGCTTGCCCCAACCCCCTGGGAGGCTCGCCCTGACCCCCCATGTGCATGGCATGTGTGCCGCTCTGGGTGCCTGAACGGCTAGCTCTGCCGCTGGTCTGAGAGTCTTTGTCCGTGCACCCTTAAAGAAGACTCAAGAAACATTAACTGTGGAGAGAAAGGTTATATTTCATGAAACATAACAACATAATCATAACTAACAGAATCAAAATATAGACCAGACAGGAAAGGTTGCATCCAAAAGAAAGCTGAAGTAATTTTAATCTGTTTTAGTATCTTATCTTTCATATGTTTTAAAGTATGGTTGTGATTTTTTTCTTGATTTTAATGTTTTGTAATGCCTTGGGTAGTTACTCCATGAGATCTTTACAGTACTTGTCTTTCCTGTCCGGACTGAAAGCCAATTAAACCAATGGTTAGAGTGCCTCTAACCATTAGCCTTGCCATGTTGGCGGCTCATCCCATTGAAGGTGGCAGAATACAACTTATCATTTTTATTTTTATTTGCACTGCCTCAGCCAGAAGGGCCAATGGCCAGGGATGATGGGGGTTGTAGTCCAGCAACTTCTGGAGGGACCAAAGTTCCTCAGCTCTGATTTAAGCATTCACAGGTGACAAAGAGATTGTAGGCTACCACAACGAAAGCTGGGCACCTTGTCCTTCCATTTCCTGTCATTCCTGGTCACAGTGAGATTAGGATACCTCTACCCCAGGGATTAGTCCTGATGAATGAAGTGAAATTAATTGCAATTCTGTTATGATCACAGTCAGGGTGCTATTATTATTATTATTATTATTATTATTATTATTATTATTATTATTACCTCATAACTTTCATGGGCTTATTTGCAAGGCTGATCTAGCTCATGGCTATTTATCCTGACTGTCAAGGAATTTCCACAGTCTCAGACAGACAGAAATCTTCCATTCCCCTTTCATCCAAGATCCTTTTAAGTGGAAAATGCTGAGGATTGAACCCGGAGGTCTTATTCATGCAAAACATGAAATCTGCTCTTGAGCCACATGCTCTCTCTCTCTCTTTTGCATGCATTTAAATCATTTGAAATATAGGCATGCTATTCTGCATCTTTCTCTTGCACAAAAGTTTAGCATCTAAGTCAACCTGAAAAGCAGGAGGGAAGTAACTGAAAAAGGGTTCTGAATCCAAAAGGCAATGAATTTCAAAAGAATCCACACTAAGATACATGTTGTCAGGACCCCAGAGTGCAGCGATCATGATGCAGAGTTGCAAGGTAACAGAATCTCTGGCTAAAGAGACAGACCAGGTTCAGGGCCCTGAGCTGATGCTGCTGGAGATCAGGAGGCCACTGATCATAATAATAATAATATAAGAAGTGTCAACTGGATCAGACCAATGGCCCATCTAGTCCAACATCCAACTAGATGCCTGTGGGAAATCTGCAAGCAGGACGCAAGTACAAGAGCCCTCTCCCCTCAAACAGTTTTCAGCAACTGGTATTCAGAAGCATTTATTGCTTCCAATTGTGGAGGCAGAGAATAGTCATCATGACTAGTAGCCAATGATAGCCTTCTCCATGAATTTGTCTATTCTTCTTTTAAAGCCATCCAAGCTGGTGGCCATCACTGCCTCCTGTTGGAGCAAGTTTCATAGTTGAACTACATGCTACATTAATTTCTGTTATCCCTCTTGAATCTTCCAACATGCAGCTTCATTAGATGTCCACAAGTTCCAGTGTTATGAGAAAGAGCGAAAAGCTTCTCTCAATTCCCCTTTCTCCACGCTATCCATACTTTTATACGCTATCATATTGCCTCTTACTCACATTTTCTCTAAACTAAAATGTCCCAAACGCTACAACCTTTCTTCACAGAGATGTCACTCCACCCCCTTGATCATTTTGGCTGCCCTTTTCTGGACCGTTTCTAACTCTACAATATCCTTTTTGAGGTGAGATGGCTCACCTCTACACAGTACTCCAAATGTGGTCACACCATAGATTTGAAGAATGGCATTCATAAGTAATTCCTTTTATCCAGATACATTGATCCAAGATTAACTAACCAACCCAGTTCCACATCCATTACCAACTGTTACACCAACTACCACCCACTCCCAAACTCTACTCCAACCCAACTCTCAACTAAAGTGACTCTGGTTTTTCTCACCACCAGCATTCAGACTCCCTTTCAAACTCTGATCCAATCGCCACCCACCACCAACATTCCAACCCTCCCTCCCCCCAACATTTCTCTCCCCCTCCCAATATACCTACTTGTACATTTACTTTAATTACACTACTAATGCAAACAATATTATATGGTATGTATAAATGCCAGAACCCCACATAACTCTCCATTGTACTGCAACTCATGATTGGTCTTACACAGTGGGCAACAGCACCAAACTGGATCACAGATCTTTTTTTTCATGGCAAAGAGGCTCTGAGCACAGGAGAGGTATAGCTTGAACCCTTGGTCCCATGGGAGCAACTGAAGCATGGTTAGTGCAGTCTTCTGGTTTTTCATAATTGCAGACACATCCTTTTAAGACCTACAAGTGGCTGTGCATGCATCACCTAATTACTAGAACATAATTATAAATGCACCACACAGTGGCTTGTGAGAGGAGGGGGAGGAAACTCAAAGACATGCACGGTTGCATCAAAAAGCCTTCGAGTTAAAGGTGTTGAAGAGTGAAAATGCTGATGATACCCAAACTCAAATGCCCCCCTCAAGCGCCTTGCTTCTGAAATGGTCTCGTCCCAAATTGGAAACTATCACACCAAATGATGTCTCCTCAAATTAGTATCTAATTATTTACCACGACAATGTATCCTAGCGTAATTAGATTTGCACAAAATAGCATCCAAGTGGCACTAAATTAGGTTGTTTTAGAGTAAACATGGAATGCTAGTGACAGGATAACTAATTAGAGAGTTCAGAGTTTGGAGGGGGTTTAAAAAAAATGAGAGCAACAGTATTAATATTGATTCATGGGCTAAAAATAAGCATCTTAATAAACCATACCACCCATTAAACTGTGAACTTGAACCAGGTCTATCTCCCATCTCTAGCTACATCGCCTTCCTTAACCTGGTACCCTCCAGATGGGTTTGGACTCCGGACTCCCAGCAGACCCAGCCAGTGGGGCCCAACGGTCAGGAATGATGGGAGTTGTAGGTTGTCAACAGCTGATTGGGATAGGCTACAGTTGCGTGGGCTGCAAATGAATAGTCTTTGGTTTTTTTCATTGCATTTTCTAATCATGCCCTAATATTATAGTCCTGCCTGGCAATTAAGAGTTGTGCAAAATGTTCGAAACCACCAAAAATTGTTTCTTGGGGGTAGAAGACCACTAAAGGTCTACAGAAACTTCCAGTCCTTGATCCCTTGATTTGGAGGTTGCGTGCTTGGAACTGTGAACTTGCAAGGGTGAAAATACAAAGACTAAATGCTATGCATACCCTCAGCACTTCAGCCACAAACCTTTTGCTTATATCCAGATGCTGATTACATCTTGGTCTTGGAAAGGAATTTAAAACTGCTCTAATTATGTAATTTTCTACTTAGCAAACCAACAGCACAGAGTGTCCTCTTTGGAAAGGGGGGGGGAGAGAAACTACCCAGAATATTGCTTTCCTTTGAGAAAGGCTTGCTTCCTCCTATGAGAAAGGCTGTGCTGTTGTCAAGAAGAACAAATGAACATTTAGCTACAAGGAACAAAGTCTCAAAGGTCAGTGGCATTGTCCAGTCCACTTTTTCATTAGAACTAAATTTATGGTAATGTTTCCCAAAATAAATAAGGTCCTGCACTGAATGTAGAGTGGCTTAATATATACCACAGGAAATTTGTGGGCTGCTAGAGGATTCACGGTTGAGCTCCTGGCCTCGGGTCTCTTGAAATGGCAAGATACAAATGGAGGGATGTATTAAAGTATTAGCCTTTCCCCAAACAATGTTAATTAAAGCCATTTGTAGTAGGCTGTGTTCCGTTATCCAATGAGTTCATTCACCAGCGATCTGAAATGGTTTCAAGAACTGTGACCCTGAATGGTGTTTTGCGGTTTGATCTTCCCTAAAATGAAATCTCCTTTTGTGGGAGCCTCATTGTGAGGGTATTGAACCTAGACCTAGAATCCAAAGGCTCTGTGGAGTTGTGTTTAGATTAGCCATCTGTAAGCTTGGTTTTGACTCTGGCTATCACAATATAGACTATGGTTACCAGACGTCCCCATTTCCCGGGGATAGTCCCCAGATTTAAAAATCTGTCCCCGGGTTTCATTTAATGTCCCCGGATTTATATTTTAAGTGTTGTAGATTTATTAGTAGGGAATGAACGTTGTGTGGTTGGTTCAACGGCACAAGACACATCATATGGGGACTTCCAGCGAGGCAAAATGGCGGGCGCCACAGCAGTGAGCAGCTCCTGAAGCCAGCCAGAACCAACTGCGCTACCAGGCTGGCTCTGGGCAGCTAAGACTGCCACTGCTGCTGCCGCCATTGCCATGGGGAAACCAGGGACACCCGGTGTATCAACTGGGGGAATATCTGACACACACACCCCACAACCCAAATCAAGCTGGGAACAAGAGCGCCCAGCCACCCGGCCGACTGCCCAGCAACGCTCCAGGGCCAGGAAAACCCTGGAACTGATGCAGGGAGAAGGAGGAGAAGAGAAGGAGAAGGAAGGGAGAGAAAGAGGAAGGAGAAAAAAAGAGGGAAGCCCTGACCTTGCTGTGCTGCCACTGCTGCTGCTAAGGAGGAGAGGTAGGAGAGCACCGGGAGGGCAAGGACTCGTGGCCAAGCCCAGGCCCAACCCAAGCCTATTCCACAGCAGCTAGCGCACCAAGAGAGCTGGCCGGGGCCCAGAGGAAGGCCACGCGACAGAGAAGCCACAGAAGAGAAGATATTACTTCTAACAACAACAACAACCAAACGACAACAACAACTTTTTTAAAAAAAACTTTTATCTCTCTCTCTCTTTTTTCAATAATTGTCCCTGGATTCTTTGAAAAAACAATCTGGTAAGCTTAATATAGCCTGGCCCAGAAGTTCTGCAATGAGAATGTTGGGTTGAATCTGGGATTCTTTCATCACTGCCCTGAAATTTGAGTGTTACATCTACTGGTTGTCAATGAAATGATAAGAGGGAATATGAAGTGGGTCAAGAGCAGAGTATAAGCTTAACAGTGGCAGAATAATAGAATTTTTTTAGGGTTGCAAATGACCCCAAGGGTCATCCAGACAACAACCTACACAAATCTATGGCCCTCTAGATGTTGGTGGACCACAACCCCTATCAACTACAGCCCACTTAACCAATGGTGACAAATGAGAGTTGTAGTCCAACAACACCTGGAGACTGACAGCTTCCCCATCCCTGTACAACGGGGAAGTCTTCATTCAGGTTCCTCCATTTTATTCCTTGAAACAGTCAAATGGATTAAGAAATGGATATGCATCACTCAAAAATAAAGACTCCACTCTACATAAAAATGCACATGCTAATTAATATGCACAGGTGCACATTTAGAAATAATTGCTATAATTTAAGTGGAAATAGAATACACCTCACAATAGTATTCCTCAGTGTGCTTGCCAGGTGTTAACTGTTGATGGGCAACTTCAAGGCCTCTCCTGTTCTCCCTTCCTGGACTATTGATTTTTAAATCTGACCTGGACTGAACAACCCTTCAAATAGAGGGTGCTTTTGACAGCCCACCAAATAAAGGCCTGTCTGCTGTAATGTAGGGCACTTGGCCACCCTAGATAGTCAACTGAAATAGGGTTGTTCTTTGTCGCTGAGCCAAAATGTCCCTCAATTCATAGATAACAGATTTCAGAAATTTGCCAAATTGTGTCTCTATTGTCAAAAATGACAACTTTGAGTTGAAATACTGCAGTGATACTGTTCCGGGAGAAGTGAATTTTGGTTTGTTTCCAACGTGATATGGATAAATGTTTAAGCAGAGATACTGTACGTCTGCTGTCACCTGGTTGCTTTCAAAATCAGCAAACTGGGGCTGGGGCCCTCCTCTGTCAATTGCATTTTTTTAAAAAAAGGAATGAAGTTTTGTCCTTAACCCTGATGAAGGTATAGCTTTTGTTGGTTTCGTAACATTAACATCCTGTGAACAATGGAGCATTCTGAGCCTGCCATGCGTACACCATTTGCTGCAGGGTGAAAGTGATGAAAGGCGTGAAATCCATGTTCCCCTCGATACAGGGTAAGAGGCCTCCCTGATTAATGCTCTATTTTTAGTTCTTTTCCTTAGCTTGGGTAATTCTTCCAATACTCATTTACATCACTAAGGAGCAGCCTTTTCCTTTATCTGTTTCAGTTAAGGCTATTTTTCTGAATGCCATTCCAGATATTTCTAACAGCGGCAAAAGGAAACCTTCTCTGGGTACAATCTCTCCCTCCCTCTTTCCTCCCCCCTCTCTCACACAGAGAAAGTCCTGCTTTGTATAGTACCCCCACCCCAAAAGTAATCCCCACCAGGGGTACCACAAATGGGACCTCTTTTGTGGATGTCAAAACCTGGGTTGGCTGTTCCTTGGGCAGGTGATCCTTCAAATACTTGTGTCCTAAGCCATTTAGTTGTCTTTGTCCATGGAGTTTTCTTGGCAGGAATACTGGAGTGGCTTGCCAGTTCCTGCTCCAGGTGGATCACGTTTAGTCAAAACTCTCCACTATGACCTGTCCATCTTGGGTGGCCCTGCACGGCATAGCTCATAGCTTCTCTGAGTTATTCAAGCCCCTTCGCCACGACAAGGCAGTGATCCGTGAAAGGAGGGCACAAGGAGAAGTGGACGACAGAGGACAAGATGGTTGGACAGTGTTCTCGAAGCTACCAACATGAGTCTGACCAAACTGCAGGAGGCAGTGCAAGACAGGAGTGCCTGGCGTGCTCTGGTTCATGGGGTCACAAAGAGTCGGACACGACTAAATGACTCAACGACAAGCCATTTAGTGCTCTGTATGCCAGAAACCCCAGAGTTGTCTGCGACTGGACCTAACGGTCAGGGGTACCTTTACCTTTTATGCCAGCACCAACCACTTGAACTGGTCCCAGGAGCTTCGTGGCTTATAAATTATTGGCCACAGCACCCTCATGGGGCACCCTCACATCTACCCTTGGGAGACAATAGCCTTAGTCTTCCTGGGAAAGTTGGCATGTGGCAAATCCACTCCCACCATTGAGTATTCCCCACAAATGTACCATAGCAGGAATGCTGCAATATTTTTCAGTCCACGGAGTCTCAGTCTGACAAAGTACTGAATTGCAGAGCCAAAGTAGGCCAGCAGAAAGGGAGAAGTAATTGTGCATATTTCCAACCTTTTCCATTTGATTCTGTTTGCATTCTGGCAGCGCTCAAGGCTGCTGTCATCAAAGAACAATTGAGCATTAAAACAATTCTTTAAGAAAATTGCACTTTGGTGTTTGGAGTCACCATATACGATCCCCTTTAATTATGAGTGTATAATATGATGGATCTTCCTCAGAGGAGAGGCAATGCCTATATTAATTAGAATCTGTACAATTAAATCCAATAAAAGAAATGTTCTCATTCTTCATCTTAGCTAATTTGAACCTTTCCTGGAGAGCAATGGCTCCAAAGGATGCTTCCATCTTTAGAACCTTGTATTATATCATTAGTACGCAATCCATAATTCTGTATGGCAGTATGGACAGGGATTGAGCAAAGAGGAATATTATGTTGATAATGAATTGAACTGCCATTGTGCTTCTTCTCACCAAAAGCGAGAATGGTGTTTGTGCGTGCGTTGTTGCTTTCAGTTTAGCTCATAACAAATATTAAAATGAAGTGTTCATTTCATTTTTCACATTATGCAATATTAGAACAAGAATTTCACATCTGCTGCTTGTTGGCAAACAGCATTCACAACAAATTAGGGAATGTTTGTGGAGGAGCCTTATAAATACTTTGCTATCACAAACACCTGATACTTCCTTAATGTCTTAGGAATAGCCTTATTCATAGATACAATGAGATTAGGAATGAGTACACAACTGCTACCTGAAAAGTGGTGCTTCACACTGTTGAATGTGCAGCAGCAGGGCTCATTCAGTTTGTAACTTAAGGGTTAATTTGAGGGAACTGATCAGTTTTTCTTTCTTTTTTTAAGAGCTCATTTCCAAGCTGAACTACAGGAAGTTTGCATATCACTGGAAATGACATCCAATTTGCTTCCATGGTTTAAAAACAAGACAAATCTATTATTCTGGATGAGGTAAGGGTGAGTTTCATCAGCATCTTTCATGAAGCCATGCTGAACCCTCTTCCAAGCAATTAAAGTGAGAGCACCAAATTACACCGTAAGACATTGATTGGTCCCCAAACGTTCTCAGGCCCTGCACTCTTGGTTCCATAAACTCACCCTCTGTGCCCCCTACCCTTCCCTATAGAAAGGATTGTTCAGAATAGTGGTTTGCACAGGCCACTAGTGAAGATATTAACACAATAAAATTCAGAACAGTAAAAAAGAATTGCACAATTATTCAAAATCCAGTTGAAACTATTTTGCTTGATTAATTCAACCAAATTGATGAACTTTATCCAGTGATACTAGCTTTTGAAAGTCTGATAGTCCTTTATACCTCCAGTGCCCCCTGTTGCCCCCTTGCCTCTTAGATCCCTGCTAGGTAATTGTGTTATCCCCCAGAAGACCACCCACTTTGGGAATCACTGCTAGGAGAATACTTCAGACCCCCCCTTTTCTGATTGAACTCCTTCAATAGCTCACCAGCCACCCCTTATTACCTTCTCTTTAGGCCAGGCCCCTGGCTACAGGGAGATGGCTGTTTTTAAAGATTGTTTGAAGAGTCTGTTGCTTGTGAGCCATTTCCCATGCCCGTTAAAGGCTATTTCGAGAGAATGAGGTGTCAGAATTTTAATGCCTCATATATTCCAGAGAGAGATAGTAAAGTGCGCTACTTTGACCTTTCCAGTGTCCTGTAATTTGATTCATTGGCCGATCCCATTCTACCCTATTTATAGCCATAACAAGGGAAGGGAACGGCTCTGAGTGGTTGGTACATATGTACAAAACATCTCCGAGGAGAAGCTCTTGACGGCATGGCTATTGAGCCAGTGACAAATGGCCTGCCTCCTGGCTACTGAGTAATGTGGCCAGGAAGATGAGAAAGAAAGAGGCAAGGAGGCAGGAAGGGAGGCAGGGGGAATGCATCACTTTGCAACAACCAATGGTTGTAAGATGGGAAACAAACAATGTTCTAAAATAGGGTAGAGGCTGCCATTAGGAAGACGGGGACCTGTTTTCCAGGTACGGGGGGAGGGGTGGAAGGGCTCAGTGAATGTATCCAGAAAGCAAACATTTAGGTAGGCAGTGGTTGGAAAATGCCTGGAGAGGGTGTGGCATCTTTTCTGTTTTTATGGAAGAACTTGATGAAGCTTTGCTGGATGTAGAAAATTCTGGATGGATGATTGGCTCATTTGGTCGCAATGTCACGAAGCATGCTGTCCTGTGTCCAGTTTTAGGTTTAAGTAGGATATTGACAAGTTGAAACATGTGCAGAGGGGGGCATTCGGATTATAAAGGGTCTGGAAACTGTTGAGGGAGTTGGGTATATTCAGAAAAAAATACGGAGAGGGGATAGGATAGCCATCTTCAAATAAGTGAAGGGCTGTCACATGGAAGATGGGACAAACTTGTTTGCTGTTGCTCCAGAGGGTAGAACCTGAACTAATGGGTTCGCAAGATAAGAAAGGTGAATCGAATGAAACATTAGGAAGAACTTTCTGCTGGTAAGAACTGTAAGACAATGCAAGGTGGTGGATTCTTCTTCCTTGGAAGTTCTTAAACAGAGGTTGGATGGCTATCTATCAGGGATTCATTAGCTCTGATTCCTGCATTGCAGGGGGTTGGACTAGATAGCCCTTGGAACCCTTCCATCTCTACAATTCTATGATTCTACTATGCAAAGTAGTGTGTCCTCTAATATGACCCAGATTGCAAGGGAAGCATTCTGGCTTTTCCAAAGGCATTTGTAAAATGAGATGTATTACCTTCCATTAAATAAAAATAAAAATCCCGTATCCTCGCATAGTTTGTGCCAAGAAATCTGAGAAGTAGCAGTTTGGGTATGACTGGGGAAGCTGGGTTTGAAGAAAAGTCCAGGGTAGTCTGGACCTTGAACAGCTCCCTGTGGGCCTTGCTGGTAGAGAGCAATGAGATATTGTCCTCTCATCCCAGGACTCGAGACACCTGAAGACTTAAAAAGGTTAGAATGGCATTCTCTTCCCGTTGCATCCTTCCCAACAAAGCTTCTCCAGTGGTCGCCAATCTCTCTGCACCCAAATTTCTATGATAGCCAAGAAATCGCTTACTGCAGACTTGAAAATAATGAATCTCCAGTTCTGCTGGTGGGAAGGTTTATAGTCCAAACAAGGAGGCCCTTCTTTTCTTTTAATAAGTGGTTGCAACCTCCTCTTCATCATAGGATTACTTAAGGCTTCCCTTGAGAGTGTGGGCATGCAGTTAGCTATTTATGCGGCTCCCATACAATACTTTTTATCCTTCTGCCAATATATTTCCCTCTTTCTGTTCATTAGCTAGGAAGGCTCAAATATCATTATTATGTATTCAGTCTGTCTCCAGCCAGTAAAACAAATCAAGCAGAGTGCCATAATTATCTTTGGAAAAGCAAATCAAGTACAATATTTCAGAGAAAGAGAGAGAGAAAAACTTTTATTAACCCTAAATCAGTGTTAGTCCCCCCCCCCAAACCCAACATTTGACTTTGAAGGAATATGTTAATTCAGGAATGTAGAACGTCTTTTGGTCTGAGGGCTGCATTCCCTTCTGAGCAACCTTTCAGAGCCCAGAGGAAGAAAATGGGTGGAGCAATTGATGTAAATTTTACTATTAGCCACACCCTCTTCCCCTGAAAAGAAAATGAGAGTTGGCTTGAAGAAAATGGGGGGGGGGGCGTTTGCCCAATAGGAAAGAGGCAGAAACTAGGCTACGAAAACTCAGCTGTGCCCCCACACTCTTCCCTCTTTTGGTGCCTACCCTCCAGCCTTTTACAGTGTGGGCTCTGCTAGTCACTTTTTGTGGGAGGACTGAGTAGGAATTTTGGGGGGAGCCCCTGATTGGCCTTTAGAACTCTTTTTTTTCACCTACTCCACATGGTTGGGTCTTGTCTGTGTCCCTGGAGTGGTGTTTTTAATTTGGATTCATTGGCATTTTTTCTGGGCAGGTGAAAGGATTTAAGAAATGTTTGCATGAATACCTGGGGTCGGCAAGCACACCAGGGTGAACTCTGTCTGGTGGGGCCACTGTGTGCCTGTCAGGTTCACACACCCAAGGTGCACACAGCAGGG
This sequence comes from Zootoca vivipara, assembly GCF_965207765.1. Taxonomy (NCBI): domain Eukaryota; kingdom Metazoa; phylum Chordata; class Lepidosauria; order Squamata; family Lacertidae; genus Zootoca; species Zootoca vivipara. The sequence continues at coordinate 27,964,840 of NC_142589.1, forward strand.
AGGGAGGGTTTTTAGCCAAACCTCACTGTGTGGCTGCAGCGTGTGGCTGTAAATATGCCCAGGAAATGTGGGGGCAGAATCCTTCCAATTTATTACAACTCGCCTGCCCAGGCATATTCGATTTGTTTAAGCTGGTTCAGTTGGATTGCTTTTACAGAGCATCTCATTGTTTTATTTTAATAAATATAACTTGTTTACCTACACTAATGTTTGTTTGAGTCTTCTTTCTGGCGTGTTGGCAAAATACATTTAGAAATGCATATTTGCAAACATGTTTGCATGGAAATTTTCATGTGGCTATTTTGTGTTATTCCTTTATCCCTTCCCTCAACCTTCTTCTGTTGCTGCTTTCCCATCAGATTCATCTCTTGACATTTTTAAGTCCTGCCATTTTCCCCAGAACCCAAGTAGAGTTCCCTCCCACCCCTGGCCTGCCTACAATGCATGAACTAACATATCCCTTCATTTTGATGTATCACTGCATGAGCAAGTTAGGAGCTGGGGTTTCCCCCCCAGTACAATTATGTTAGCTATTAAAGGACTCCTATTTCCGTAGAGTACAGGATGTGTTTTTTTAAAAAAAACCCAAAACAAAATACCTCTGTGCAAGCAAACATCTCCATTATTTTCTTTCAGTATGGCTCAAGGGCAGCAGTTGACAGAAACACTTTGGTCCATTTTGATATGGTCAGGTTGAGGCAAGGCACATGTGGAAGCAGCTGGAGGGTCCTTCTGTTTACTCAGTTCTATTTGCTGATCCAGAAAGGGCCATTTCCATGCAACTATCAGCTGTGATTATTTCAGTTCATCAGTCACTGACAAGAGCCGGGAATGAAGGACTTTGTAAATTTTTGAGTTCTCTCAGCTCCTCACCACCACCCCAATCTGAAGTTCAGTCTGTCCATTTCTGCGTCAATTCACATGGCAGGGGACTGCATGAAAATGGAAGCCAGTGTCAGTGTGGTGCAGTGGTTAGAATGCTGGACCCGGGAGAGACCAGGGTTCAAATCCCCACTCATGCATGCAGCTCATTGAGTAACCTTGGAGCAGCCATTGCCTCTTAGCCTAAACAACCTCACAGCATAGTGGGGGAGGGGGGATTAAATGAGGAGGGAGACAACCATGGATGCCACCTTGAACTCCTTGGAGAAAAAGATGTGATATAAAAGCAATGAATTAGTGTATGCAGTCGAGTACAAATTTCTCCTAATACGTATAATCCATAAAATTTATATGTCATTTCATTAAAAATAAAAATAAACAAACATCCCAAACTGATGTGTGATGTAAATCATTGTATTTGCCTGTTTTACTTGCAGTTGCACTACATACAGACATAAATTTAACAGGCTTACCTGTTGTGAGAGAGGTAGCGTGGTGCAGTTGTTAGAGTGCTGGATTAGGACCTGCGAGACCCACCCAGCCATGAAACTCACTGGGTGACCTTGGGCCAGTTATTGACTGTCAGCCTAACCTACCTCACAGGGTTGTTGTAAGGAAAAAATGGGGATGAGGATAACTATCTGCTCCACCTTGATCTCCCTGGAGGAGAGGTGGGATATATAAAAGCAATCCATAAATACATATGTTTTAGCGTGGATAGGGGAGAAATTACGTTCAGTTTGCATTTAAAGGCAAACCTGCCTAATCCACATTTTCCAACCAAAACACTGATACCCTTCAGCATTCACTTCCCTGAATGCTGCAATGCAGCTCTCCAGCCAAGCAAAGTGTACCAAAATGCATTTAAAGGTGTCTTTATAGTTTATTCACACATATGTACAACCTGAGTCTACGATGGAGGGGTTCACTGCATTAACACCCAAAAGAAAGGGTCTCATTTCTTCAACAGCTTAAGCCTTAGATTCAATTAGAAATCAACCACCATGCTCTGACCCTCTCTCTAGCTTGCTGCCTTTACTGGCCTGCAAGTTTTTAAAGGTTACATCACAGCCAACTCTTCACTCTAAACTCGGGCTTTTGGTTCTTCCAACTAACTCTGAGTTGAGGGTCCCACCCATTTGCCATCTGGCCCAGAGCCTTTGCCTTCTTAATGGCCCATCTCCCAGGCAATTATCTCATGAAGAAACTAGCCTGGCTTATTTAGCTTTAAACATTCAATGGGTCCAGAGATTAAGTGTCTGGCACTCACAAACTCATAACAGTACTTCCCCCTCCCTCTACCATTGATTAAGCCATGGGATGAATAGCTTCACCAGTCTAATTTCTGCACACCAGTTTGCTGTTACAGGAGTGAGTGGACATAATGGAAGAAAAGTGGCTTCCCCTACGGTTGGCCCCACCTACCATGAGTTCTGGCTCCACCTACCCTTCCCTGCCCTCTACCCCACCAGGCCTAATCAGGAACAGCTGTCACTGCTGAAATAAGTAAATAAATGTTCTCTTTTTGTTTTGGCAGTGGCCCATGGATCCTGATCAGATGTGACAGTGATCTAACCACAACTGCAGCTAGTTGCACATAAAAGCCACAAGCAGCTGATTAGATGTGACACTCCAAGGCATCTTTGATTACTTAGCCACAAGTAGAGGAGGTTGAAAGATTTCAGTCTCATTTGCATGATGCAGTGCTCAAAAAAAGACCGATCGGGGTTTTCTTGTCAAAACAATGCAATTAGCATATGGTAAAAAAGTCAATGTTTTCTTTTTAGGATCTTAAGCTTTTCCATTTGCCTTTTTTAAAATAAAAAAATACAATCTACTTCATGTACCCTCCATCCCCCAATCTATCGTGTCCCTTCTCTCCCCAAATTTTACCTCCATTTAAAATGTCATATTGGGAAAGAACATATGACCCAGTAGATAAAATTGCATCCGAACAGCAAATCTTCACTGCAAACCTTCCATCCAAGGACTTAATTGAAATGTTAAAACTTTGAATTTAATTTTAAAATGTGTGAACCAACTATTTTATTGCAGTTAAACAAAGTGCATTGTCTTCATTGCAAAAGCCAAACCCTCGCACTAAAAAAGCCAGAGGTTGGATCTTTACCCATTGGTGAAACTCTGATCACAGGAGGTTCCACTGAAACATATTTTGCCCAGCTGGTCCCACCACTTGTTTTGGACCACAACTCCCATCACCTTTGACTTTTGACCATGTTGCCCGGGTTGAGGGGAATTGTAGTCCATTACAGTTGGAGGAAAACAAGGTGGCAAAGGCTGCACTAGAGGAAAGGCAGGGGACAATTTTCACTGACTCTCCCTTCCTTCTTCAGCCTCCTGTGCCCTGGAAAGTCAGAGGATCCTCCATAAAGCTGCTCCAAAAATGTTGTGATGGGTGATGATGCAGGGGAAATTGTGAAAATCACATCCCACCATCTTCCAGTGGGAGCCTGCTGTTCGTACAAGGGCACATTTTGATTTATCCCTATGAACATAAGAAGAACCCTCCTACGGTACATCCGACCAAAGCTCCATATACTCCAACATCCTGCTCCTCATTGTGGCCAACCAATTGCTTCCGAGGAACTCATAAGCAAGATATAAAAGTTATATTCATGGGCGTAGGCAGGGGGGGCAGGAGGGGGCAGCTGCCCCCCCTAGAAGTAAAAAATTATTGTATTTTACAGACCATAACCAGCACTTTTCCCCTCCAAAAACTGAAGTGGAAAGGGCTTTGCTTTAGCGAGAGCAGCTCTCCACTTGCTGGGGGGGGGGGGGGGCGGGAACGCAGCTGTAACAAAAACACATCAACTAAATAAAGCAAAGTGGCTACCGGTACTTAAGCAGTTAACACAATGGAGCAGAAAATCCCTTCAGGCAAGGTTTGATAGCTGACCACTTCACCCTATTGTTCTCCAGTGGTAGTTGTTAATGAGCATTCAGGGATCACATTAAGAGTTCTATTGGTGATTTAATGAGGGTGCATTGACTAAGGTGGCTCTGCAAGGCTAAAAGGAAATGAATAAGAAAGGGGGGGCTGTAGCTTTTGATAGACACAGTGATGTTTATAAAAAGCAGAGGTGTTCCAGTCTGCCCCTCCTCCTGCATCTGTATACTGTAAATCAGGGGTGGCCACCTCCCAAGAGACTCTGATCTACTCACAGAGTTAAAAACTGGGAGTGATCTACCCCCTTTTGGGGGGTTCAGGTCAAAGCTGTTGAGTTTTTTTAAGGAAGGGAAGCCCTGTTTTTTTGAGTTTAGGTCAAACTTGTTGAGCTTCTTTTAGGAGGAAGGGAGGCCCATTTTTGTTTAGGGCTTCAGGTCATAGTTCAGCTTTTTTTAGGGAGGAGGAAAATTTTGGGTGAGCTTTTTTTAGGAGTGCCAGTGATCTAGCAGTGATCTACCACAGACATCCAGTGATTTGGATGTACCAGTATCTTCCTCTTGCTGCAGAGTTCCAGCATCACAGCGTCACGTCACCCAGAGGCACCCACAAATGTGAGTTATCCCTCTCTCTATTTCTTCCTTCCTTCCCTCCCTCTTCCGTCCTTAATACTGTGGGGGGGGGGGCAGATAAGCCCCACATAGAAAGCCCATCAACATGGGGGGGATGACTCTTTTAAATACAGTATTTACCAGTAATTGGGGGGGGGCGGCACCTAGGCCTCTAGGAGTTGGCTGCTATGCCTAGGACAATTCAAGAAAGCAGATTGATGCATATGCTATGGTAATATATCAATAGAATCAAAGCAAAGCGCAAAAATAGCGAAAACAGCGCTTTGCGCATGCGCAAAGCGGCAGTTCGGGCCCTTTTCAGGTTACGAACTTTTCGGGTTACGAACTGCGACCCGAAATGGATCACGTTCGTAACCCGAGGTACCACTGTATTTACCAGTAATTGGGGGGGGGGATGCACCTAGGCCTCTAGGAGTTGGCTGCTATGCCTAGGAGTAGGACAATTCAAGAAAGCAGAATGATGCATATGCTATGGCTATATATCAATAGAATCATAGAATTGTAGTCGGAAGGGACCACAAGGGTCATCTAGTCCAACCCCCTGCAATGCAGAAATTTTTTCCTAAGGTGGGGCTTGAACCCACAACATGGTTGAAATATTATGCTGATATGCAGCAACGCCTTGGAGCCATTGTGTCTGCGGCCGTGCCTTGCCTCGCCCTCGCCCGCCCTGTCACCCCCTCTCGCCTGCCCGACCCTCCCGTCCTCTCCAGCCAAGCAGGGTAGCCGCCGATGCTGCCAGCCCCAGAAGCACAAGGTGGCTGCTGCCGCCGCCGCCGCCACGATGTCATCAGGCCAGCTGGCCCTGTAGCCCCGCCCACGTTCCCACTTTGGGGCCCCGCCCCTGAACGACCATGGCTTGCCCCCCCCCTAGTTTTGATCCTGGCTACGCCCCTGGTTATATTCCCTCCTGTACTGTTGTTTCTTAGCAACTGATATTCAGAGGGGCACGGCATATGTAATTTTAATGTAGCCATCAAGGCTAAAAGCTATATCCAGGCCTATTTTTCATGAAGTTATGTGATCCCATTTTCCAAGCCATCTCAGTCACCTTGCATTGGCCAGTTCCATAAGTTCTGGAATACCCTTCCATTGGAGATCTGTCAGGCTTCCACTTTTTGTATCTTTTACACAAAAACCCAACACTTATGGTACTTTTTTTTTTTCAAAGGTGGTTACGTAAGAGTCTTAAAATTTATTTTTTAAAATCTGATTGCTTCCTTTGGATTCTATTTTACATCTTTTTCCTTTGCAATTGATAGGAATTTTCACCTTGGATTGCATTTTTTAAAAAATAAGCTTCCCTCTGCACTAGGGATGGATGAATCTGTCAATATGGGCTTCTCTCCATCACTTGTTTTCTCCAGTCCTATATTCAGATTTCCACATTTCCAAAGCAATATGCATTTTTTTTATTAAAAAAAAATCCTCGTGAAAATTCATCACCTTTTTAGAGTGAATTTATCTTAGCAAACATATTTTTGTATGCAGTTTTGACTCATGTACACATTTTTGCAAGCAATTTCCCCTAACAGAATGCATTTCTATACCACGTTATCACTAATGTATGCATTTTATGCATACTTTCCCCACTAAATGGCCCATGTAGCCCAGCATTGTCCACACAGACTGGTAGTGGCTCTCCAGGGTTTTCAGGCGGGGGACATTCCAAGCCCTGCCTGGAGATGCTTTTGGGGGTCGAACCTGTGACCTTCTGAGTTGCCCTACTACTAAGCTATGACTTTCCCTCCTTAAATAAGCCATAAGATAACATCTCCTCTTTAGCTTACTCTTTTGCTGAACAATCTGAGTTTGGGTTGTTGCGTTAAAAGAGCTACAATGGGACCACTCCTGATGGAGTCGAGAGAATTAACAATTTCTCCACTTCTTTATTTCCTAAACATAAAGAGACGCTGCTGCTTTTTCGATGCTTCCTACAACAGGGGGGACGACAAAGTGAAAGAAAGCAGCCTTTCTTTCATTTTCTTTTTCCTTTTAAAAATGAAGACTAAATTTAATAGGTGTCAGGAAGAAAACTCTCCATCCGGCACTTTTTTATGCTTCTTCTGTTCTATACGTGGTCAAAGATTAAACTAAGCAGATTCTGTATTGAGCCGAAAGATCACAAAGAAACATGCCCATTGTATCCATGTACACACAGAGAGATGCTCTTACTTCCAGCTCTGCTTAGAATCTGTAAGATGTCTGCTTAGCAGGCAGCTCAGCCACACTCCTTTGTACAAGCAAATCCAGGGCCTGCTGAAGGCAAGGGGGAAGATATCTGGTTGCCATCATTCTATCTAAACAATGCAGCTTGAAAGAATGAAATTACTTAGTGTATGCACACTGCGGACATTATTGACACTGATTTTCAAGTTTTAACACTTTATGGACTGATAGCGTATGTTTCAGAAATTATTTCAGGAGTTAAATAAAATAAGCATGCAGAGCGGAATAGTGTTTGCATGTTTAAAAGAGCACACTGCGGAAGCAAGTCATAGGTCCATCTGTTTTGGAAGCAGGGTTTCTCCAAATCCAAGTTAGTGGAGAAAAGTAGTGTGTTGGCTTCTGGAAATATCTGCTAGCACAGGCATGGCCAATGTTGGCCCTCCAGATGTTTTGGGACTACAACTCCCATCATCCCTAGCTAACAGGACCAGTGGTCAGGGATGGTGGGTATTGTAGTCCCAAAACATCTGGAGGGCCAACTTTGGCCATGTCTGTGCTAGACCAACACTGGTTTCGAGCTAAGTACAGGATAACAGGACACTTCTGAATTACTTGCCTGAAGCTTTTGAGTTTTTATAAACCAGTCCATCTAGAACAGTATTGTTCATTGGTCCATCTAGTACAGTATTGTCTATACTGACTGGAAGCATCTCTCCAGGGTTTTTCAGGCAATTATCTCTCCCAGCTCCACCTGGAGATGCCAGGGATCAAACCTGGAACCTTCTGCATGCAAAGCTGATGCTCTGCCACTGAGCTACGGCCTTACAGCTTCAAACTACTAAAAGCCATAAATTCAGTGTAGTGGGTCCAAGCCAGAGGAATTTCCTCCCAAATGAGATCAGACAGGTGCCCTGCTTGCTGAACTTCAAGCACATGACATTCTTGTTCCAGCAGGCATTTTAAGGTAACATTCGGTTTTACGATAGTTTGCTTATTGTCCTATTTTCTGTGGGTTGCTTTTTCTATACACCTCTTAGAAATGCAAATAATTAAGAAGTCCGTACAAGTCTTTTAATAAATAAAAGTGAAAATTAGGTAGGCTTGCATTATAAGGAGCGAGTTATCATGACCCAGACCTTTTAAAGATCTAGCATTCTTAGAAACAAATCTGACACATGTCAGGCTGGAGGTGTCAAGGTATGATTAGGACAGTTAACTTTTTAAAAATGCTTTTATTTAACTACAGCGCCTACCAGAGCCCATGACCTTTGGGAAGGGAATCGTATTAATTAACTCATAGTCCTTACAAGTCAGAGTTCAAATTGTGTTTGAATGTTCATTGCTTTGAATCTTCGCAACTAAGGTCGGTGTTTGGAAATGATGGGTTTTTAGCTCCTTCGTTGCAGATATCCGCACTAGATTCATGCTGACAAGGAAATGCAAAACACCTACTAATGATGCAGAAGAGTCAAAGGTCGGCTGAGAACATATAAGAAAGACAAGCTGTAGTGACTTTGGCCACTTTAGCTGATGATGAAAGTGTCTGACACTTGCCCTCACCATAGTCCTCAGAAATATTAAAGTTCTTACAATGCAGCATTTTTGCAGCAATTAGCTTCTTGGGTATTCTGGTCAGGCAGGCACCACCACTACCAAGACAAATTGAAAGATATTGAGATGAAATTCTTCATTAAGAAGCCCCCTTCCTCCTCCTCCTCCTCCTCCTCTAGTGATCGTCTCTGTTATGGAATGGCAGACCATAATAAGTGATTTATAATAGCCTGCCTTTAAATGCCTCTTGGAAGATGCATGGAGACTGGTATTAAGTTATACAGTTTGGGCAAACTTGACTTCACACTTGAAATTGTTACTTTAAAGAAATCTAACTTAAGTAGAGATGGAAAAATATGCTGTAGGATGCATTTACAGTAATACCTCGGGTTACGAACGCGATCTGTTCTGGATCGCAGTTCGTAACCCGAATAGTTCGTAAACCGAACGCGACCCGAAGCACCATTTTGCGCATGCGCAGACCGCGCACGCATGCGCGCGCCGCTTCTGCGCACACGCGTGCAGCGGAAACACTTCCGGGTTTGCGCAGTTTGTAACCCAAACTGTTCGCAAACCGAGGTGTTCGTAACCCGAGGTACAACTGTATTTTATGTGTGTGCCTATGCAGATGTGTTGATAGCTCGCTAGATGTAACATGTACACATCCATGCATAACATCATATTATATTTTGCATGCACTGGAAACACAAACAATAAAATTAAATTATGATTAATTAATGAAAATTAACTCTCTCTCTCTCTCTGTCTTTCTAAGTGCACATGTTGCAAATATCTCACTTCATTACAGTTTTTTTTGAAATGTCACTAGCTGCCCCCGGGTTGGTAATTTAAAAGCATTAAAATGTAAAGGCACCTACCAGCTATATTTAGTCAAGATTAATCTTCTCAGGGGCAATAGACTCATGATTATTATGCCATAAAGTATACAGTGGTTTATAGAATATGCCAAAGAGACAGGTCTCTGCCCACCAAGCCTTACAATCTAGGTATTTATTTTTTAACATACAAAGCTGCTCTGTACCACATCTGACCAGGGGTTCCTTGCCTACCAGAGGCTCTGAAGGATCTTCACAACTAGCCCTAAGTCTCTTTATCTGGAGATATGAGGGACTGAACCCTCTGCTTTCAAAGTATATTGTTGTGAGTTGGTAAAGGTAAAGGGACCCCTGACCATTAGGTCCAGTCGTGACCGACTCTGGGGTTGCGGCACTGATCTCACGTTACTGGCCGAGGGAGCCGGCGTACAGCTTCCAGGTCATGTGGCCAGCATGACAAAGCCACTTCTGGCAAACCAGAGCAGCACACGGAAACGCCGTTTACCTTCCCGCTTGGAGCGGTACCTATTTATCTACTTGCACTTTGACGTGCTTTCGAACTGCTAGATTGGCAGGAGCTGGGACCGAGCAACAGGAGCTCACCCCGTCGTGGGGATTCGAACCGCCGACCTTCTGATCAGCAAGCCCTAGGCTGTGTGGTTTAACCCACAGCGCCACCCACGTCCCATGAGTTGGTGGGGGGATTCAATTCCTGGAACAGCCAGACTGACTTCCTGGTGAGGAAATGGCACTCTAAGTATGGGTGTTTAAGGAAATAAAGGAAGTTGCTCTGTGTCATATAGCAAATTGGTGGGTGTCGCTCCCTTAACTTGCTAGAGGTTAGAAAAACAGAGGGCAGATTTGGGAGTTGTGTATGAGAGCTAGAAGTGATAAGTGGCAGGCTGCAGGCTGCAGGCTGGACTGCTGGGAGAGACGGAGCCATGCCTCCTCTCAGTCTCCTCTTTACCAGGCTAAAAAAGGTAAAGGGACCCCTGACCATTAGGTCCAGTCGTGACCGACTCTGGGGTTGCGCGCTCATCTCGCATTATTGGCCAAGGGAGCCGGCGTATAGCTTCCAGGACATGTGGCCAGCATGACAAAGCCGCTTCTGGCAAACCAGAGCAGCACATGGAAACGCCGTTTACCTTCCCGCTATAGTGGTTCCTATTTATCTACTTGCATTTTGACGTGCTTTCGAACTGCTAGGTTGGCAGGAGCTGGGACCAAGCAACGGGAGCTCACCCCGTCACAGGGATTCGAACCGCCGACCTTCTGATCAGCAAGCCCTAGGCTCAGTGGTTTAACCACAGTGCCACCTGGGTCCCTCTTTACCAGGCTAATCATACCCAATTCCTTCAACTGTTCCTCATAAAGCTTTGTTTCCAGATCCTTGATCATCTTGGTTGTTCCCCTCAGACACGCTCCAGCTTGTCAATATCTTACTTAAATTGTGGCACCCAGAACTGAACACAGTAGTCCAATGTATGGCCTGACCAAGGCAGAATGGATCAGCACTATTACTTCCCTTTATCGGAACACTAGACTTCTGCTGATACAGCCTACAATAGCATTAGCTATTATTAGCTATTAGTGTCATCTGTAAGTTTGATGAGCATCCTCTCAATACCTTCATCGAATGACAGGGATGCAGGTGGCACAGTGGTATAAACCACTGAGCCTCTTGGGCTTGCTGATCAAAGGTTGCCAGTTAGAATCTGCGCAATGGGGTGAGTTCCCATTGCTCTGTCCCAGCTTCTGTCAACCTAGCAGTTTGAAAGCCTACCAGTGCAAGTAGATAAATAGGTACTGCTGTGGTGGGAAGGTAAATGCTGTTTCCATGCACTCTGATACTCGTTACGGTCCTCCATGCACCAGTAGTGGTTTAGTCATGCTGGCCACATGACTTGGAAAGCTGTCTGTGGACAAACGCCAGCTTCCTTGGCCTGAAGCGAGATGAGTGCCACACTCCATAGTCGCCTTTGACTGGACTTAACTGTCCAGGGGTCCTTTACCTTTTTGCCTTTAAAAAGTCATTTATAAAAATGTTGAACAACAATGGGCTCAGGACCAATGGGCTTTGCAAGCACCCCTCTTGTCACTTTTTTCCATGGTGACAAGGAACCATTAGTGAGCACACTTTGGGTTTGGTCAGTCAACCAGCTACAAATCCACTTTGTCCAGTCCACAATTTACCAGCCTCTCTGCAAGGATATAATGGGGAACTTTATTAAAAGCCTCACTGAAATCAAGATACATAACACTCACAGCATTCCCTTGATCCACCAAGGTTGTATCTCTATCAAAAAAGAAAAAAAGAAATGAGATTTGTCTGACATGACTTGTTTTTGAGAAATTTCATCAGGGAAGATGTTCCACTAAACAGAATAGGTAGGTAGATAAGGACAAATGAAAAAACAACAAAGCTAGATTGCTGTTGATGCCAAAAGGTCAGTTGGAAGACTTGGACTTAATCTACTCAAGATTGTGAGTGCTCAGACCCCCAAGTTCTTTTCCACCCCAAAGGAGAATAGTAGCAACATTGACCCCTGCAATTAACAAGTAAAATTAACTCTCTGAATTATCCAGGCCTAGTACAAATTCTAGGAAACCTTGCAGAGAAACAGGACTTTCATGTGCTGTCCTTTAGATGCAAGTTCTGCCCTCCATCTCCAGGCTCCATTCAATTCCTAGTTTTGGCTAGTTCTCCCATTTTCAACCCTTGAGTGTCTGTGTCCTTGGCTCAAGAGGTTCCACACCAGGCTGAGTTCATGCCTGGAATGGTCACTGTTGGTCCCTTTCTCAGCCTCAGCAATAAGGTTCATGCAAAAATGATGTGAGAAACTCACCCCATTTGAGATGAGAATATATCCTGTAAGCATTACAGTACCTCATTTATGCCTGAAAGCTCTTGACCTATCATGTTCATTTATTTAAACAAGTTAGGGAAGGTACTCCAAAAGATGACTTGAGTCAATAACATTATGAAATATTTGCAAACCCAACATGAACTCTGCAGCTTACATGAGTGCTTTCATATATTTTTTTCAGCAAATCTTAGCGGTGTGGAAAATAAACAGACTTGAGATCTGATGTCAACTTGAAAGCATGAAACCAGAGTAAACGTAGATGCTTTGATACTTATTAATTATAGATGCCCATAGGAAATGGTGCCCTATTTTAGACTACAACAAGGTCATTGGTCATCTAGATTAGTCACTTCTATGATGCTCATTTTGTTTGTCTATCCTTGATCAATTAATTATCATGTTGACTCTTGTACACATAAGCAAGGGGCTTGGGCAAAATTTGAAAAAAGGCAAATGGAGCTGTAAAAAGGTTCAGAAAAGAACAAACAAAATTAGCATGGGGCCAAAGCAACTCCCCCAAGAAATATTACAGTTTGGGCTTTTTGATTATTATTTTTTGGGGGGGGGGTTAAGAGTGGAAATGCTTTCACATACTCTCTGGTTTCTGCCCACTGATGTATTACTGAATAAAGACTAATTGGGATTTTAGTGTGAGCCTCCGCATTGAACCCTTAAGGGGAATTTCTCCCCACAAGCTTTACTTAGCCTCTGGATCTGAGGTTATCTGTCTTTGAGCTTAAAAGTTTGTACAGTTTCTAGGCAATGGAAACAGGTTTGGATTCCCTTCAGACAGAAAGGAAGCTTCCTAGGTGGCCTAGCACAAGGCCCTGTTTCTGATGTGGCTTTGGTCTGCAGAATAACAAATCTACTGCCTTGAACTGGATTTATCAGTTCTTTCCCACTCATTCCACGAAAGTGAGGGGGTAAGCAGCTCTTGGTAGTTTGAAAAGTAGCATTACCGTGCCAGAAACGTACTGCGCACACTGCACAGATGGGTCCCGCAAGTGTTCCAGTGACTGAGCATTGCACATTCTTTCCAGTTCCCTGATTTGGATTCGGAGCTGGAATACAATTAGAGGCAGAAAAGCAAAGCTTCTCAGAATACAGTTTGAAATCCAGTGATTGAGGGTGAAACCAAGAAATGAAACCCCAAGGTGTGTCAAATCTTTATTGCTTGTATTCACAACTGAACAGCAGAAGGGGATGCAAAGTGATGCAGAAACCCAAATGTAGGTTGTCATTCAAAACTTTCTCCTGGAGAAATCAAGTCACCATGGAACTACTGTACATGCAACTACTGGTTACCTTTGGGCAACAGGGGAACTCCAGCAGCAATAGGCCCTTTGACTGGCAGACAAGGGGATTCAGTAAATGTTTTCCAAAGCTGTGCAGAACAAAGGAAGTTGGGAAATTCTGGCGGAAACAGAAATGGAAGTAGAATTTGCCAGTGTTCACTTGTTTCTTGTCTAAAATTGAGAATATTTTTAGTTTTTTTGCTGATGTTGTTGCCTTCAGTCTACAAACAATTGATTACATTTCCCTCCCCTCATCTGCATTCTGCTTCCTTTGCACTGAAATGAATGGGGCAGGATATTGTAATGACAATGTAATTTATGCAATTAATTACATAGGTTATGTGATTTCTCCACAGCAGGAAAAACCAGTAGTTTTTGGTGAAGGACAAACTGCAGCAGAAAAGAAGTGGTGCTGCATGTGACAAAGGGAAAGCAATGCCTTCTTACATCCCTCGAAAACACACCTGTGGATCATGTGGTTTGAATCAGGTTATGGACACTGTGGGATGATGGGCTAAGAGGGAAGCAGTAATTGAACCTGAACATGGGATCAGGATGCAGAGTAGGATGGGATAATTCCCAAAGCAGCCCAAATTGTGCCACTTTGGGTACCAGCACCACCACTAGAAATGTTCTCCACTGAGCTGTGCTGAACCCATTCAGATGGCTAGTCTCCATGCACAATTTCATATATGCAAAATCCCAGTCTTTTAGGAACATGAGAAGCTGCTTAGTAGGGTCTCCTCTAAAATAAGGTTACCGGACGTCTCCGTTTCTGGGGACAGTCCCCGGATTTACAAACCAGTCCCCGTACAAAATCCATTGAAGCTGAAAAGTGTCCCCAATTCATTTTTTTAAAAATCTGGTAACCTTACTCTAAAAGGCAGTGGCTCTCCAGGGTTTCACACTGGATAGTTTTCATGTCCTGCCTTGAGATGTTTTGGATCAAACCTGGGACCTTCAGATGTTCTACCACTGAGCTACCATCCTTTCCTATGCTTGGTTGCAAGAGCCAGTATGGTCTAGGACTGTGGAGCCTTGCATAGCAAGGGCGTTTTGCTTGCTTGTTTGCTCAAATGAAACCAGAGATCACCAAGAGTCTGTGCCTGAGAGCCAGCCACTGTGATCTGTGACATTTTCATAGCCCAGCAGACTTATACAGCCTGCATCTGTAATGCTGTGACTGGTAAACATAAATGAAAATACATTTTGGCAGGTGCCTAGATATGGATATATATACACAATGCGGCTGTTTGTCCCTTACAGCAGTGAACCTTAATTCACTTTCTGTGCCATTCATTCATTCATTCATTCATTCCCTCCCACGCATTGCTTGGTAATTCTCTGCCATTTTTGTTTGCATTTCTATTAAGTGGTGCCTCAATTCCATCCTTGCTCCTCATCAAATAGCAAATTATAAGCCATGTATTTCCCCCCACACACTGTATTGAACAGCCGCCTCTGAAACACCTGGCCAGTCATAATTACATGATTGCTTTTAAATAAGAAATATATATATATATATATATATATATATATATATATATATATATATATTAAAGCATTTTAAAGGCACTCCAAAAGAGGTAAACATAACAGCAGGAAAGGTCCCTGTTTTGACTGTGTAAGAAACTACTGATGCCCACCAGCTTAGATAGCTTTGAAAGAGGATCCGACAAATTCATGGTGGTAAAAGCTAGCGATGACTACTAGCAATGCTGGCAGTGCTTGCTCTCCGCAGTTGGAGGCAGTAATGCTTCTGAATACCAGTTGCTGGAAACGGCAGGAGGGGAGAGGGCTCTTGTGTTCAAATCCTGCTTGTAGCTTTCCCAAAGGCATCAGCCTGGCCACTGTGAGAACAGGAAGCTGGTCTAGATGGGCCACTAGGCCAGTGATAGCGAACCTGTGACATGCGTGTCAGATGTGACACGCAGAGCCCTCACTGCTGGCATGCGCACCATTGCCCCATCGGCCCATTGGCCCATTTGTGCTGTTGTTGTTGCTGTTTTTCATTTGTTCTCCTGCTACAGCTTGTCTCCGCTGTTAAAACCCGGATCCTTTTTTTTATTGTTGCCTGTAGCCAGAGATTGTGTTCAGCGATTGGTCTGTTTTTCAATTTGCTACCTTAGTGGCTGTTGGGTGTAACAGTGTTCGTTTTTAACCCTTTCTGTGCTTTTTTTTGGGTGCTTTGACAGACGATGATGCCGGTGCTGCGTGTTAGTTCCAGCGAAGGTATTATTCGTCATTTATTTCTGTTCTCTCCTCCCCCCCCCAAAAAAAGCTCAGCCGCTTTGGGGCACCCACCCCCCCAAAA
This sequence comes from Zootoca vivipara, assembly GCF_965207765.1. Classification (NCBI taxonomy): domain Eukaryota; kingdom Metazoa; phylum Chordata; class Lepidosauria; order Squamata; family Lacertidae; genus Zootoca; species Zootoca vivipara. The sequence goes on from NC_142589.1 coordinate 27,980,291, forward strand.
AAAGCAAAGCAACTTTTGCGCCCCCCCCAAAAAAGCTCCAAAACTTTGGTCAGCAGCTCCCCCAAAAAAGCATTGCTCACTCCATAGCTCAGCATGGAAAAGCACTCAGTGAGGGAGAATTTATTAAAGAAACTCTCCTAAGATGTGCACCAGTTCTATTTCACGATATGCAGAATAAAGATGCAACTATTAAGAGAATATCTGAGTTACCACTCAGTAGAAATATCATAGAAGACCGAATAATGAGATGAACAAAGAAGTCACTAACCAGGTAAGTTAAATAATTAGTTTTTGGTTTAATAAACACAGTTATGTATTACAATTATACAATTATTGTTATTTAAACTATAAATATCGCAAAATTATGGTTTTTTCTCTCGAAGTTACACACCACCCGAGTTATGCTTGGGGTTTTTTTTTTGGCAAATTTTGACACACCAAGCTCAAATGGTTGCCCATCACTGCACTAGGCATCACTTTCTCACGCAGGGGGCTAGGAGTACCAAAGGCAGGCATGCTTTTCTTTCTGAGTAAAGCTCTGTGAGCAGGAGCAGATGAGGTTTGGTATCTTGATATTGTTTATAGATGAGGTTCATGACCTCAAAAAGGATATTGTGGAGCTGAACAAGATTCAGCAAAGGGAAGCCAACATGGTGGAGGGGATAGAGTTGTACCCTTTATGAAGAAAGATCTCAACATTTTGGGCCTTGTAATTTAGAAAGGGCAAGAAAAATAGATGTGATCGAGGTGTATAAGATTGTGCACAGCATGGAAAAAGTGGACAGAAAAAACTTTTTTTTCCCTAACACTAGAACTCAGAGACATCGAACGAAGCGGAATATTGGAAGATTCAAGACAGAGAAATGAAAGGAAACCGGCAATGTGTTGTTAAACTCTGGAATGTGCTCCCCCCTGAAGTAGTGAGGGCCACTAATTTGGATCATTTTAAGAGAGGATTAGAAAAATTTGTGGAGGACAAGTCCATTGATGACTAAATGCTGTGATAGCCGTGTTCTGCCTCCACTGTCAAAGGCAGTATGCCCCTGAATACTCCATTTCAGTTCCCACAAATGCCTCAGAACAATGTTACATGGGGGAATCATTGCAGCAAATCATAGCCCTGGTTCCTCACCCAGTGCTAGGCAGAGGACCCAGGGCAGCCATCAACAGTGGGCTCTGCTGGATATCATCTGGACCTGGGGGGGGGGGTCTCACATTTCATAGTGCTGTCTAGACTCTGCATTTTCCCTCCTGTTCACTTTTCTTTTTGCAGGTATGTAATTTATTATGAGAACAAGGGAAACCCAGTAAGCCACTAATGAAACAGCTTCCAGGGCAAAGGTCTAAGCTGTAGCACTCAATAAATGGCTAATTGCCTGGACCATATCACATTATAACTGGTGTTTTATGACTCAAAAAAGTTGCATTTTACACTTTGAGCCCCCACAAAAAAAATGATAGACTATACTAGCAGTTTTCAGATTCTGTTAAAGGGAATGCTGCAGTTCCTTGGAAAGTTGCTGCAACTAGCAAGCAAGGATCTCTGAGATGCCAATCACTACCAATCTTGCCCTGAAAAATAAAGTACCGTAAGAGAGAGAGAGCATTCTGAGTCCATTTTAGGTTGTACCATGCAAGGCTATGGTGAGGTCCAATTGACCTTGGCAGTGGGGAATAAATGTGTTCAAATGGCTCCAGTGAAATATAGCCCTAACTCTTCAGCTTCAAGTGAGGCTATCATGAGACCCTGAAGACAACATCCAGATGCTTACAAATGAAGCAATTGTTTTTTCAGGGAATATTACTACAGTGGTACCTCGGTTTATGAACACAATTGGTTCTGGAAGTCTGTTCATAAACTGAAGCGTTCATAAACTGAAACGAACTTTCCCATTGAAAGTAATGGAAAGTGGATTAATCTGTTCCAGGCGGTCCGCAGAGTACTTAAACTGAAGCGTTCATAAACTGAAGCGAACTTTCCCATTGAAAGAAATGGAAAGTGGATTAATCCGTTCCAGGCGGGTCCGCGGAGTACTCAACCTGAAGCGTACTTAACCCGAAGCATGGGTGTAATTGGTTCCAGAAGTCTGTTCATAAACTGAAGCGAACTTTCCCATTGAAAGCAATGGAAAGTGAATTAATCCGTTCCAGATGGGTCTGCGGTGTTCGTAAACCGAAAATTCGTAAACCGGGGTGTTCGTAAACCGAGGTTCCACTGTACTCTCTAATATCAATAGCTGTTATTCTTTCCAGGTATTGTGAACGCAGCAACCCAGTTTGTATATGAATAATTTTAATTTCCATGCAATTGTATTTTTCTCTTTTGTGCCTTATTTATTATATATTATTGACTTATACTTTTTTTATTAAATAAATGGATATATTAAAATAAAGATCATGTTTTCAGCTATGCCCTTTAACTGCAAACTGATGTGGTTATGTGTATTATTGAATGCGGACACTAAAAAGGACATAGAGGCTTCTTCTACATACTCTTGGCATTCAGATGTCCATATGTTTGTGAATTAAAAGAAAATTGCATTTATTTATTTTTTAAATTTCTCTCAAAATGCCTGACAAGTTCCAGGCAATTGGGAGACCAGGGAGGGGAAGGGTCTCAAGAATCTGGAAGTCAGGTAGGCAGAAGCTTTATCCAAACATTTGGTACACATGGGTGCAAAATGTGTGAAGGGGTAGCAGGATCGTGGCCGTTAATTGTGCCCCCTGCATGACGGCTTGTTCCCTAGCCATGCCTTCTAGCAACTATGCATCCAGAGTCAACGTGAACAACTAAGCTGCCGTCTGCAAAATGCATGGGGGTCTATAACAGGTACATTGGGGGAGGGTGTCTGGCAGGCAAGTCAATGGGGAAATGATTTCCTGGAAGTGCAGCTGGATTAAACAATAATGAAATCAAATCAGTTTGGTTGGATTACAACACCAGTCCTGGGGGACATACGTTCCTTTCCACTCCAAAATGAGATCAATGCCTCTCGAAAATAGACACCCAAATAATTTATTGGAGGTCCTTGGCAAATGCATTAAACATTGTTGTGAAAGGCTGTCCCTCATTATTAGCATCTCTTTCCTCCTAAAACGAGCTGCTGTTGACACGGCAAGGGTTGTAAGGGAAGTCTTTTACACTGCAGACAACAGACACTCCATGTGCCCAAAGGGCAGACTTCACCAGCTGACCTGTTTCCTCATCTGACCTGAGCAGCTGAATTTTATCATGTCTTTGATCGTGCAACTTTCCTCAAAGTCAGCACTGAATACATGCTATTTTTCTGGTCAAAAGAGCTGGCACCAGGACATAGCAATTTAGGGCAGCTGCCAGGGTCCCAGAACCCAAACAGGGTCCATTGCTGATGCCTGACCTAGGCCCCTACCGTATTAGTTTTTTAAATAATGTCCTAGTGCTCTAAGCAGCATGGTGGGGCTAAATCTATCTGCCCTATTAATTTTCCACCATGCCCCTGGCATAACATCACTACAGGGCACTTGGGGAAATTAAAATGCAGCTGGAGGCAACCACATGGTGCTGCTCATAGCACAATATGCTCCTGCTGCCGGTTGCAGGTAAATATAAAGGGGCCCATCAATATCTGTTTAATTTGAGCAGTCTCAAACCAAGTGAGTCCTGGTGCTGGGTACTGTGCAGCCACGACTGCTAGACAAGTGAAGGGATGATAGGTCAACCACACATTAACCATCACATGACAACTCTCATTCAGACTGAACATGGCATTTATTGCCCTAATGTTAAGGGCCATTTTGGTAATCAGTCAACAAGGTTGTCCAAGGACATAGCTGCCAAGTCTCCCGTTGTTTGTGGGAAACCCCCGTATTTTAAACTGTTTCCCGCTGGCAGCCCGGATTGGAAAAAATCCCGTAAATCCCCCGGATTTCCTACCTGCCAGGGAGGCTCCATTTGGGGGGCCGGCGCCACCCGATTTCCGGTGCCCAGGCATGGGCGGAGCGGCACCGGAAGTCGCTTCTACGCATGTCCGGTGTCGCATAGAAGTGACTTCCGGTGCCGCTCCGCCCATCCCTGGGCACCGGAAATCATGCATGTCCGGACATGCATAGAAGCAACTTCCTGTGCCGCGCTACCCATGTCTGGGCACCGGAAATCGGGCGGCGCTGGCACCGGAAGTTGCTTCTACACATGTCCAGACATGCGTAGAAGCGACTTCTGGTGCCGCGCCACTGCTGATCCCACATTTTTCAGTGGGAGACTTGGCAGCTATGTCCAAGGACAATTTGCTGCCATGACAGCATATTGTCTTGACAGGGGAAAATATATCAGTGATGCCTAACACAGAGAAAACATTGCCATACAACCAAGATTCTATATGGTAATTTTATTATTATTGATGAATTAAAAACAACTCATCTTTTAACCAAATATCTCCAGGGCAGCTAAGAAGGTGTTCAAAAACAACAGCTCAGACAAAGGTCTTCCCCATCATCTGTTACAAGGATGAGGAATTTATGGCCCTCCTGCTGTTATTGGACTCCCATTTCCATCTTGTCCATGACTAGGGATGAGAGGTGTCCTAGTCCAGTACCATCTGGAGGGCCCCAGGCCCACCATCCTTACCTTATCCTTTTTAGCTGGGTATGTCATTGGTCATGCTTGCTGGGTCTGATGGGAGTTGAAGTCCAGCAACTTCTGGAGGTCCAAAGTTTCCCTGCATTTCTGTTCTACATACAAAGCAGTCGTCCAAACCACTAAGCTACAATCCTAGGTGCAATTTAATTCAGTGAAAATCAAGTGGAGGATATGCATGTATGAATCAAGTCTGAACTACAGAAATCACCAAAGAATTAAACTCCAGGAAATATTTCACTTTGAGTACATGAGATTTTATCAGTCTAGGGATTCCAAATTTGACTCTCCTCTTTTTGTTTATGTGGTAATTAATTGTATCAGTGTAGAGAAAGAAACAAAAAAATTTCCCAGAAATCACTGTGATTTCCCTAGACTGGTTTCGGAAGCCCTTTGGAGGATGCTGCGTGCCGTAACAAACCTTCCATCGGTTTGATGAAACAACAGCCTTGCCGAGCCTCTCTCTGTTCACATCCCTGGTAATGAAATGAAGAAGATTGCCACTGTGCTTATCTGTAATGGAATTGAATATCTAGCCTTTATTAGAACAGATTCACAAAATGGACTTTGATTCAGCTGCATGCGCACAAACAAATGAGATCAATTTTTATCCCGCTTGCAGGGACAATATGATTCCAGCTGGCTGGGTGGGGGGCAGGGGGGAGACAGCAACGTGCCCTTAAAGAAAAGCGGAGTTAAATATGTAGGACTGATAAATATGTGAGTTATTCTGCTGTCACCAAAGTGTACTGCATCTGCATGTTTAAAAAGCTCATGAAAGTTCAAGTGAAGCGAATTAGCATGGTGTGCGCATCACATACACACCCTGTCCTTATTAATCCAGTATCTCAGAGCAGTCCGCTTGCCTAAGCATCGCCACAATGTTAAGTCCTGCTTTGCAAAGTGCTAAAAGCATTTCCCCTTGGCAGCAGTAAACATAAAGGTTGGCTGCTGCATTTTGTCTCTTTGTCATGCTTTGGCACTACCGATTAGCCCAATCCAAGTGTGTGCTTTGCAGATGAAGGAATGAGCTATACTGGTAGGGGCAGGTTCACATCCCATTGGAGTACAGTGGACCCGTCAGGAGCTGCCGGCAGCAGGTGTGTTGCTGCCGGCAGCAGGTGTGTTGCTGCCCCATGTGGTGAACCAGCCTTATCAGTGAAGTACGTCCAGGCCATTGACTGATTCCTCCCATCCATGCTGGTCCTTCTGCACAAGACAATATATAAAGGGCACCTTATTCTATAGGAGCTTTGTCTGAGCTATATAGAGCCTCAGCTGGCAAAACATCTCTGCCCCAGTTGGTAACACATCAAGGAAAGTTAAACAGACAAAAGAGTTTGGCTGCAGTGTGAGGGGGCCAAGGCATGTCCCGGCATGCTCAGACAGGACCAGAAATGGGAGGGACCCTTGACAGAAATCCTAGAGAGCTATTGCCAGTCAGTATAGACTGTAGGTGGGTCAATCAATTGTAAGTCCAAATGGCAGTGCAGCAGCAACAGTAGCCCAGGGAGAGAATAACTGACTGGGGGGGGGGGCAGGAAGCATTATAAACAACATTTAAGAAAGGAGCAAGAGTAAGGAGTTAATGCAAGAACAGCGGAGAAATTAAAACTTCAACATTCTTATTACAGTAGAACCTCGGTTTATGACTATCTCCGTTTACGAACGCCACGGACCCAGAAGTGTTTACATCTGGGTTCCATGGCATCGGATGCGCAGACGCGATCTGTGCAGCATGTGCTTGCACAGAAGTGCTCTATCGGTGCTTCGCACACATGCAGAAACGTGCCTTCGGCGAGCGAACTCCTCCGCGGAACGGATTGCATTTGCAGACCGAGGTACCACTGTATGCCACTCCCACCCTCGAGTGAGGGTGAATTTGACACACACTAACTCCCCTGGGAAGAAGAGTCAGAATGGTTTTGTCCTGGGCAGGAATTGGAGAATTAGGTTCTATGTCCCATAACCTGTGACGGGTATAGGGCTCCGTTGAGTTGTTTATGACTCAATTAGGAGCCACTAATTATCGCCCGGCGCGCTTTCTCTAGCGCTTCTCTGCTCCCGTAGATCCGGGCTGGCAGTAAAACACACACAGCAGAGTTCTTCTTCTTCTCACACAGCGAAAGCTTGTATAGCCGTTGGATAAAAAGCCTCTTAAGAACACACAGAGTCCAAGGTGTTCTAATAACTACTTAAGTTTATTCTAGAGGGAAAATAACAAACAACCTGGTGAGAGCGCAGACATCTTGCGACCGTCTCCCAGGCAGAAACGAAACCAACTGATACATACAGAAACACTTCTGGTACATTCTGTAACATGATATCTTCCTCAGTGGTCAGGTGCTATACAGAACACAGTTAACTCTTTGGTTACTTGTTACTCCTCACAGTCAGGTGGGTCAACAAGCCAATCAGGATGGGGAGGAAGTTAGCTGTTCCCCAAAGATTTCACACTTTTCTTTGCAGTGCCCTCCCTCCCTGTGCCTTATGGTATTTGCTACTTGCCTGTTTGGAGGCTGAGCAGGAATTCCTGGAGGAGCCCCCGGATTGGCCTTGGGGTGCCCCCTTTTCACCTACTCCATGCTGCTGGGAGTCCTGTTCTTAGAGTGGCATTTTTTTCCTGTTTTGAATGGCTTTCAGTTTGGGCAGAAAATACAAGTTCGGATCGGGTGGGGTAAATATTTAAGGCATTATTGGGTTAAGGAGGCTCTTTGGTTGGCCTACACTGGCTTGGTGTTGGACCCAAGGTGAATACTGACTTGGCAGGGCCATGGTGTGCTTGTCAGGTTCACATCCCCAAGGTTTTCAGAGAATGGAAGAAGAATTCCTCCTAATCCTTTGCTGCTGGGCCACAGGTGGAGCTTGTAAACAGGCCAAGAAGTGAGGAGGGACCTGATCCTTCCCACATTAGGCAACTTCCCTGCCCAGACTATATTTTGATTCAGCTAATTATACTTATTTGGTTGTATTCAAATCCTCTGTGTTGTTTTACTTGAATACATATAATCTTTCCCACCACAGTTATGGTTTCTTGAGTCTTCTTTACGGGTGTGTTGGCACGGCACCATTGGAATGAAGACACTTTTTACTGATTGTCTAAAAGTTATCAGGCTCTAACACCTTTTGCAGAAGCCCTTCCGAAAGCGCAAGGTTTGCACCAAAAGTCAAATTCACATAAAAATCTAGTTCAGTGCTAATAAGTATCTGAAAGAAAGTTATAAGACTTGAAGATGGAGGGAAGGTGTGAATTAGAGAGAAGCCAAAGTGACATACATTTCTTTAAGGCCAAACTTATCATTTTCTCCCCCATCTTTAAGGATCCTTCCTAGCTCCTAATCGCAATATTTCTATGCAGATGGGCACCAGGGCTCCTTCCTCTAGAGGGAAAAGTCAAGTATTAATGAATAGGAGGACGGCAGCTTCATTCTTTCCCTGTTAAATATTGCTCACCGAGGCAGTCCATTAATAGATTCCATGGCAGACTTGTGCTCTGTCCAGGACTACTTGGCTAAAGATCAAGAAAATTAAAACTGAAGTACTGTAACTGATTTGACTCAAAGCGGCTACACTTCTCTCAAAATGCAAGAGTGGTAATCTGGCAGCTTTGAATTTCCCTTCGTTAGGCTAGGAAGGAATTAGCAAAATTGACTCTTGAGAGGTAGGGAATTGAAGAATGAAAGAAAGAGACTTTTTGGACCTGTTTTTAGCTCCTTGGTTTTACTTTCTGTGCACTTGATCTTTCAATTGAGGCCTGGTTCTAAATTATCCTAGGCAACGATGGCAGCCTGTCCCCATCTTCTCTAACCTGGTGCTCCCCAGATGTGGTTGGACTACAATATCCATCACCCTTGACCATTGCCCACACTGGCTGGGGCTGATGGTAGTTGTGATTCAAAATGTTAGGAGGGCACCAGTCTAGTCTAGAGAATGCCTGTTGTCCACTCCCTCCAATACTGCAGCCCCATTTTAGCCAGGTATGAAATGTATGGATGCCCCATTTAGGCATGTCTGGAGACCCAGTTCACTCCTTCAGGGAAAGGCCATTGCCCAGTGATGAATGACATATTTATCACAAGTTCAATGACTGAAATTGCCAGTTAAAAGGGTCAGGTAGTGCAGAGCTACTACTGAGACCAAGGAGAGCTGCTGCCAGTCAGAATAGACAATATGAGGCTAGATGGCCAACTAGATTGATGTGGTATTAGGCTGGCTTTGACCTATAAAGCCTTAGACAGCTAAGGACACCAATACCCCAGGGACCACTTCTCCCCATATGAGCCAATTTGGACCCTGAAACCATAATCTGAGGCCCTTTCCAGGGGAAGTCTGGAGACTGGCAACATGAGAATTGAACTTTTCAGTGGAGGCTCCCCACTTACAGAAGGGTCACCTGTTGCAATCATGACTTTAGGCCCAAGGCAAATATATTCCTTTTTCACCAGGCCTTTGGCTTTAGATTAACTGTGGCACCCTCAAGTGAGTGGGTTGTTCTAATCCTGCCTTTTAAAAGCAAGGTTGTCTTTTAGAGTTTTCTTTGTTTTCTTTTTGCGTTTTTTTCAAGATATGAACACAGCAGACCCGGAGGTGTTTACTTCCGGGTTTCGCCACGCACATGCGCAAAAGCGTTCTGTGCATGCGCAGAAGTGCTCTATTGCGCTTTTGCGCATGCGAAAGCACTGCTCGGGATGCGGACTTTTCGGGGTGCAAACAGCACCCCGGAACAGATCGGGTCTGAAACTTGAGGTACCACTGTATACCGTTTGGTTGTAACAAAACAGGAAAGCAGTTTACAAAACAAAAAATGAAACATTAAAATCATCAATAAAGATGTTAGAACATTCAAAAATGAATTTGAATCAGCAATGAGCTAAAAACGTGTAACTCCTACCTCAAAACTCCCATGAGGTAAGTTAGGCTAAGTGACAATGATTGGCCCAATGTCACCAAGCAAACTTTATGGCCAAGTGGGGATTTGAACCCATGAATCCCTTGTCAGACTCTCAAAAGCTAAACACTATACCACAGCATCAGTGGGCTGAAATAAAAGATGTCCATTTTTACTTTTATCATAGGATCATTGAGTTGGAAGGGATCAAAAGGGACATCTAGTACAACCCCTTGCAATGCAGGAACCACAGTTAAAGAATATGTGCCTACTTGCCCCATCCTAACCTAAAGGCTTCCAGATAAGGACCAGAGGACCCAATTGTGATAACCATCACAGCATAAGAAATAGCAAGTGGATTGCCACTCCCTTCCTTTTTTGAACCAGTGAATTCAGCCCTGAAATTTAATGACCTGTCTATTTTCCTTCTGCCATATCCTGCCCTCCACCCCACCAACACATACAACCGTCAGACTGGAACATTTCTCTGCTACTGCCTTTCACTCCTATGCACCATGACGGTATAATAAGTTGAGCATTAATCACTGGGCAAAGCAACTCTCCTTGCTTTCTTCTCTGGTTTTAATGAGGTTCCCTCACCACTAGATTAGATCCTGCAATTTTCTATGCAGGGTGACTCTTGGAGAGCACCCAGCTTGTTTTCAATTGTGTGTTTGAGTCAGGGTGAGTTATAAAAGGACACACACAAAAGGCGGGCTTTCAGGGCCAAGTCTATTTCCAGTTGTGTTCATAAGGTCTAGTGGTTCTCATTTTGGGGGGGAAAGTAAAAATAGAGTTAGCATTTGCCTTGAACTGAATAGGTTGCTTCAGGCATGTGTGTTTGCATGCTGAATAAAGGAAACATGGGACAATGGACAGCTCATTCAGAAGAAGGTATGAAAGTGTCATCCCCAGGAGTGAACTCACCTGCAGTTTCTGAACGGAGGTCTGCATCACAGGAGATTCAACTGTCACCTTGAAATAAGGAAAACACGGGTTGGAGTCGGATATAGTCGGTTAGGTTCCAATGCCTAAGCCAATACTGCTCAACATCCGTAATCAATAAAGTTCTGGCCTTTTTCACCCACTTAAAATCTATTCATTTGTGTCTTGTGTCTCATTTTCACGGGGAAGGAGGGACATTGCCACACAACACTAAAACCCGTGGACATCCAAGGCAGTTGAATGTTGGAAAATTCAGGAAAGGCAAAAGTACTTCTTCACACAGCACAAACTATGGAAGCCGTTCACATGGGAGCCAGTGATGGCCACCAACTTGGATGGCTTTAAAAGAGGATTGGGCAAATTCATGGAGGAGAGGGCTATCGACGGCGGAGGATTGGGCAAATTCATGGAGGAGAGGGCTATCGAGATGACTATGCTCTGCCTCTACAGTTGGAGGCAGCAATGCTTCTGAATACCAGTTGTTGGAAAACACTGGGGGGGGAGGGCTCTTGTGCTTGGGCATAGCTGCCAAGTCTCCCGTATTCCCCGGGAAACCCCGTTTTTCCAGTCGTTTCCCGCTGGCAGCCCGGATTTTTAAAAAACCCGTAAATCCCCCGGATTCTTACCGGCCCGGGGAGGCTCCTTCTGCGCATGTCTGGAGTCTCTGGACATGCGCAGAAGCGATTTCTGGTGCTGCGGCCATTTTGGAAATGGGCAGAGCATGCGTAGAAGCGACTTCCCGTGCTGCTCTGCCCTGTTCCAAAATGGCCACAGCGCGACTTCCGGTGCCGATCCCGGATTTTTCAATATGGGAGTTGGCACCTATGGCTTGTGTCCTGCCTGTGGGTTTGACACAGGCATCTGTGTAGCCACTGTAAGAACAAGATTCTGGACTACATGGGCCATTGGACTGATCCAGCAAGCTATTATGGATTAAACTTGGGACCTTCTGTATGCATGTGCCTTGCTGTTTCACTATGCGGCAAGCTCCATCCTGTAATCTCATCAACACCATGATACAATATTGAGAAGAACTCCTCCAAATTGGACTAGTCTGTTGTGGCTGGTGCCCACTGATAGGGTGGGAAGGCAGGGAGATCAACAGTAGCTGAAGTGGAAGCCAATGACAGGCAGATTCTCCCCTCCACCACCCCCCCCCCAATTGGTTGTAGGATGTATGAAAGCAGAGAGGTAGGTGCTGGTGGAGAGGTGCCCCATTTGCGCTAATGGACCAGCCTCCAATTAATCCAGCACCATTATGTCCTTCCAAAAATATCTCACCTTGATACACACATGTCACTCTACTAGCTCCCTCTTCTGAGATTTACCATTGTAATGAATAGGGAGGTGGCAATAAAGAGTGGGCTGGCTGAAGACTTTTATTGTTTGAAGTCCATTGCTGTTGGCTTTTAAGCTACCAATAAATTTAATTTATAAAAATACAGGTGTCATGGTAAGTCATTGTCTAGTGCATTAGAAAGCACTCACTAGTCTTTTAAGGACAATGATGATTAAAATCAAGTTAGTGGGATAAATCATGAAAGTGCCTAATGTACTATACCAAGCATTAAGTGAAGCTTCTTGCCCATAGAAGCGCTTGGAGGGACGGCCGTCAATGTTCCTGCAGCTTACTTGGTAATTGCTAATGGCTAAGAGAGAACTCTGGAGTCTTTGCAAGGGGAATGCTCTGGCTGCAGCCTCGCTGTCAAACATGGTAAAGTTCAGCCTGCTGTATTTTGCAAATGCAAGTTGGGTAGCATTTTAACTTTGTGACCTTTATTTGCAGCCATGTTTCATGTATTTTGAGGATTCTGATTGGCAAATTAAGGCTTTTGCTTTTCTGGGCACATGGTTTGCCAAGGCTACCACAGTGCTAAAACTAGTGGAGTGGTATATGAAAGCAACTTTTTAAAAACTGTTGCAGCCTAGGAAAATTTGCCCAGAAAGGTAAAACCCTTATTATGTGGACAGTACAATCACATCATATGCCAGTGTGGTTTGAATGTTGGACTCAAAGATTCAATTATCCACTGAGCCATGGAGCTCCCTAGGTGATATTGGGCCTGCTCCTGAACTCTGAATCAAACCTGCCTCACAAGGTTAGTGTGGGAATAATTGAAGAGGACATGTATGTCACCTCTTCAGATTCTGAAACAGAAATATAATACATTAAAAAGTGTGATAAGTGAATGATCAGGTTACAACAGGAAGGAAGTGTTTGGGCAGGAAAGACCCATTCAATTGATCTCAGTCATATGAACATAATAAAAGCCCTTCTGGATAACGACAAAGGCCAGTCTAGTCCTCTTCTCACAGTGACCAACTAGATGCCTATGGCAAGGCCCCAGCAGGACCTGAGTCTATTTATTATCCTCAGCAACTAGTACTGAGGCATGCTGCTCGCACTTATTTGGGGCAAAATAAGAATAGCCATGATGCATTTTTCTTCTTCTTCTTCTTCTTTGGCAATCATTCATAGCCGAGTAAGATTGTCTTCCATAAACATGGTTTTAACAATGAGTCCGTAGGTGACTGTGGAGGCCAATTCTGGATCCACATGTCCTTCCACAGTGGGGACATTGATTTCCGGGCGGGAGTTGATCACGGTGTGGATTTGCCAAGCGGGCCTTCCTCTTAGCACATTTCTCCCTTGCGTTCTGTGTTCGAGCGTCTTCAAAGTCTACGACACCTTTGGTGAAGGCTGTTCTCCAACTGGAGTGCTCGCAGGCCAGTGTTTCCCAGTTGTCAGTGTTTATACTACTTTTTTTTTTAGATTTTCATTGAGACAGTCTTTAAACCTCTTTTGTTGACCACCAGCATTACGCTTTCCATTTTTAAGTTAATGAAGGCATGCTCCCTATTCTCCCCCCAGTCCTGTAGTGACACCTAGTGTCAAATTACCAGTATTACAACATAGTTGCAGTGTGAAAGCAAGCACCTGCACGTTCCAATCCAAACACAAAAGAACTCCATATATTATTTGTATAAATAAAGGAATCTTGGTACTTTGAGAAGTGCTTTATGCCATCTCAACAATGAGTCTCTGAGGCAGATCACAATGATTTGAATCACATGAGAAATTGAGGCTGAGCTATGAAGATACCCAGGAATACCATGGCTGGCTGGTATCCATATGTAAATGCAAATCTGTATCTCAGTCAAATGCATTTTGCACAGAACCACATATCAAGATGTACTGTGGTTTTCCTTTGACTTAAGAAATGTCCTTCATGCTCTGCTACCCCATAGAAAAAGAAGGTTGTCTTTGAAGCACAGACTGAAAGATGTGTGAGTTTTTTGTCGCCCTGTTTTTCTACTGCCAAAGTTACTATTCTGTTCTAAAAAAAATTGATGCATCCCACTATTTTCCGCTGTTTGACAAATATGTTTTTCTATTTTACCCTTGATCACCACAAGCAACCTTGCCAGCACCTTTATAAAAACACCTGAGCTGGTATTAAATATAATGTTAGCAGATCAAAGCCATGGAGGCCAAAGGCAGGTCATGCAGAAAGAAAATATGAGCTCTTTACATGCAGCTCCCTTTGAGCGGTAACACCTTTTCCGGGGAGGATTGGTCTTGGAGGTCAAACCAGAAATGAGCTGCAGTCGGTGAGTTTCCTTGATCTCTTTTACTTGGTCTTAACAACCCAAAACAGTTAATTCAACCGGTTTATGTATTTACATGCCACTGTGCTGCATTCTAGGTTGGCTCCAAGGGGGCATTTCCAGGACGGGAAAAAATTATAAAGAAAATGGAACATCTGCTTAGAAATTTTATTACAAGCCCTTCAATACACTTAGAGGGAAAGGATGTGCTTGGAGATGGTTTCAGTTCTTCTGATAACTCCCCCCCCCCTTCCTTTTGCCCTCATGCTGAAAATGAATATAATCATAGAAGTATGTAAATCAAATGTCCTGTCTTGATTGCAGTGTTAGGAAAATTCTTCGGCAAGTACACCTGGACTCCCATCACAGTTTTGATATTATATGGGAGTGGGGGGGGGGGAGTGTGTATTTTTTCAACTACACTTGCTGATATAATTTTCTATTCATTTTCCCTTTTCATCGTTTGTGAAGTCTGGTTCTGAGCAGCATTGTTGCAATATTTATTTTCTTTTATTGCATTCATATTCCATCTCTTTTTCTCCAAGGAGCTCAAGGAGGTGTACATGATTCTGCCCATCTCATTTACTCCCTCACAACAGCCCTGTGAGGTAGGTTAGGCTGAGAGATGGTGAGCGGCCGTTGAGCTTCAAGACCATGCGGTGAATTGAATCCTGGTGTTTTCCATGTTCTAGTTTGGCTCTCTAACCACTGCACCACCACTGTCTCTCTAAATTTGATCCTGTTACTACTTCTACATTATTTTCATCATCAACGACAACAGGTACACGTCAGTAGGGACTAGGAGAGAAATGTGATTCAGTTCAGATTCAGAAGTGAACTCACCTAATTTGCACTTTATTAAACAATATGCAAATTGAAACACAGCCGCCCTTCAGATTTCACAATCCTGACCCTCACCCAAGCAATGTTTACAAAAATGTATATACAGCCATACCTCATGTTGCGTCTGCTGCGGGTTGCGTTTTTCTGGGTTGCGAATGCGGAGGACCCGGAAGTGCTTACTTCCAGGTTCGCAGCGCGCACATGTGCAGAAGCATTCTGTGCACTTCACGCATGTGCAGAAGCACTCTATTGCACTTTCGCGCATGTGCTCTATCGCCGCTCGGGTTGCAGACTTTTCGGGGTGCGAACGGCACCCCGGAATGGATTGGGTCTGCAACCCAAGATACCACTGTACTAGGATGAAGCACAGATTAAAATGCATAGATTGGTAAAATCAACACAAAGATATGTAATATATAAATGGAAATGGCTTTGCAAAAATGTGCATATTTGATAAAATTGCAAACAAAATTGTGTGTATTAGGAGAAATTCATGCTAAAGGGCAGGTGAATATTCATGAGAACTTTTCTTAAAAAATAATAATAATCTATACATACATAGATAAATTGCAGACTGATGTTGTGAACTGAAGATTTGGAGAATGAGCAAAAACTGAAATTGACAGATTCACCCATTCTTACCTATAACACAATGCTAAGTCTGAAGTGCATCCTGAGAAGTAGGGATGGGGTAGAAATTCAATGCAGTCCACATTTAAAAGTGAACTTAGCCAATTTACACTTTCTGAAACAAATTGCAAACTGAAACACAACCATCCTTTGAAATGTGCCCTTATGTGAATTTTGCAATCCAGTTTTCCAGACCAAGTGTCTCTCTGTGTGTGTCTAAAGCAGGCACACTTCAGCCCAAACTTCAGCCCTCCAGATGTTTTGGACTACAATTCCCATCATCCCTGACCACTGGTCCTGTTAGCTAGGGATAATGGGAGTTGTAGGTCAAAACATCTGGAGGGCCGCAGTTTGGGGATGCCTGGTCTGAAGTCTGCATATGAATGCCTCTGTTCTTGAAACTAATATACAAAATGCAGTATATTGGGGGAAATGGTTTTGCAATCATGTGGAATTTGCAGTGAAAATGCTGGTGATTTTTCAGCAGTACTGATGCAAAAACTCATGTGGAAAGGTAGAGGACTGAATTTAAGATTGGCAAAATGAAGAAAATGAACTGGGAATTGACAATTTGCTCATCTCTGTTCAAATCCCATTCCCAAGGCCACTCGTCTTCTGACATGACCAGGAAAAGGCAATTCCCTATTTTTGCACCCCAGCTTTGCAATGCTTTCCCCAGGGAGATTTGCCTAGCAATGTTTTTTAATGTAATTTGGGTGCCACATTTTACCATTCTACTCTCCCAAGCCCTCGTACCTGCTTTAGCACTCTCCATTCTTTTAGACCAAGGGCAGGGAATATGTTTCAGCTTGAAGGTCACATTCCCTCACAAGCAAGCTTTCAGTGGCCGCACACCAGTTGTGTGTGCAGCTAGCCTGAAGCAACAAAAACAGCAACAACAAGAATTGGGCAGAGCAATGGATGTGGCTGTTTCAGTGGTCTGCATTCCTAGTGATCGAATATGATGCTGAAGTTGTCATTGCTGAATAGCTGAATAGGTGAGGGGCTCCTACAGAAAGAGGCACATGACTTTGCAAGTTATAAAAGCAGATGAAGAGCTTTCTCCTCCACCACCACAGCCAACCCTTTTCACCATTTTATCTGTCAGCTCAGGAGCAAAAAAAAAAACACTTGGAAACATCTTCCCTCCAAAGGATCCATTCAGAAGGCCTCCATTTCATTCTGGCAAACCCAGGATCAGAGTTTGTAATTTTCCTCCTACCACACAATAATTCCATGATGAGGTCATGAATAAAACCCAGGTGCTTTCCTCATTTCCAGTCGCTGCCTTCCAACTGTTGGATGAATGCAGACAAAGGGAGTTTTTATACATGCATTGATTGGCTCGTCAATATCAAGCCCAAGCAGTTCAATCAATAAATATTCATAGTGATTGCAACACCCCAATTGACACATGCTGCTTTTATTTCTTAGGAAAGCTGAAAACAGCTCAGTCTCTCCTTTTTTGTCCAAAAAGAAGAAGCAGCACTTCAGATATTCATGTGGTGGAAAAAATAGTCCTATTGCAAAGACTCCTTGCTTATGAATGCATCTTTAAAACTTCGGGTGGGTTTTTTATATATATATAAAAAGGGAATGAAATATCAGAATCAATTGTCGCTGCCTTCTGTTCCCTTTGTGCCTCAGTATATACAGCCGGGCCAATCTGTACGCATTCTGCCAAATGAGCAAAGTTGTTTATGATACCGCTGGAATTACTACCCCTTGTTTCAGCTCATTATATCCCACGCTGTACCCAAATGTCAAACGATCACCCAGTGAACTTGCAACACACCGGGTCTTTCAATAATAAATTACTTCCATTTACTGCGGTTCTGTGGTATGCAGAATGGTAAGCATCATGCATGCTTTCATTTTGCACCTGAAGGTGAATGAGGGATGCTCAGCCTCCGTCTTGTGCTCCTATATTTATGAAGCCTAGTTCCAAGCACTCTGTTCCACTGTTCCAATATCCCAACCTCCTCCCAGCATTCCAGTGCCAGAGTGGTGGTTAGAAGCGTGAGTGGTTAGACGCGTGAGAGCCAGTGTGGAGTAGTGGCTAGCGTGTTGGGCTAGGACCCACGAGCACCCCATCTGCCCCACAGCCACTGCAGAAGCAACTCATGTGAGGGAGGCTTTGGCACCAGCAGAGCGCTCTGCGTTCTGCCTCCCAGCTTTGCCACCAGGTGGGAAGGGAGCTCGGAAAGGGCTTCATCTTAAGAAGTGCTTTTGGAAGCCCCCCTCCTTTCCAGTAGGCCAGTGGGGCTTAACAAGGGCTTCTCCTTGCAGAGCCGAATGCCCACCCCCCACCCCATCATGAGGGTGGCAGGGACATTTCACCTTAGGCACTGAAACATCTTGGGCCACCCTTGAGAGTCGCATTGCTGGAGTCTCAAGTTGGTCTGGAACAGGCCAGGAGATAAACAGATGTCCTAAGTCTGGCTGTTCATTAGAAAGAGGCCAGGCTAAAATGCCTACAAGTCATCCCAACTTTCTTTTACTCTGCCTTCCCTCATGGGCTAGGCCGGCCCATACCACACACAGCTGGTGTGAGCCTGGCACAGGATCTCAGATCCTGATTTCTTCATTTGCTTGAAACATTCACTGCTTGATCTGAAGACCTACGTCCTAACCCTAGAAGTGAGCTGCAGCTACTCAGGGATGAAGGAGACGTATTCTGCATCTGCTCAGGGGAACTGATGCAACTCTTGCTCTGGCACTGGGTATCTTAAAATACTTAAAGGAACACGTGAGGATTCATATTCTATAAGTCTGCCTCAGAAACTTCTTCAGCACTGAGGAAAGCTGGGCCCCAAACACTTCACCCTGAATATTTTTTAAAATAAAAAAATTATTGGACCACATCCTGAATGTCTTAGCTGTTCATTCCCTGGCAAAGAAAAAATTCCCCTGCTTTCAATCAAAAGTTTTGCTTGAGCGACAACTAAGCTCTTCAGGATTTGAACTTAATTAAAGGTGTCCCCAGGATAGATAGATATATTCCCAGTGTTTGTGGTTGTCAGATGCGGAGAGCTTTCCTAATCTAAAGAAGGAGAAGGAAGTAAGGGGGGGGTGAAGGGGTGAAGTATAACTTATGGAAAATATGAAAGTGCAACTGAGCATGATTTCATTTTGCTGAATTTCATTTCTGAAAATTTAATTCTTTTGTTCATACTCTGCAAAAGAACAAACATCCGGCAGGACAATTCAAGCTGATAAACTCTAGAAAGTCTACATAAGAATAACCAAGGAGTCCGAACACCTTTGCTACGGAGGAAAACATAGAAGTATTATGCAGGGCCGCATTCACTTCTGGGCAACTTTCTCAGGGCCACATACCAGTGGTGGGTGGGACCAGAACCCAAAGTGGGTGGACCAATGAAGCACTCCTCCTATTGCAATTTGGCTAACTGGTTTTTATGGTCTGTAAAACTGCTCAGCAGCCAATTTGGGTGGTAAAGGTGTATGAATCAAATAATATATACATTCATATATTCTGGAAGCTCGCAGGAGGGTAGAGTGCTCTGGCGCTTGGGTAATGGTGGCAAGTTTCTCACAGGCCCCTGGTTGGCCACTGTGAGAACAATGAGTATAGCATCTAGATCTAGAGAAGTAATAGTACCACTGTATTCTGCTCTGGTCAGACCTCACCTGGGATACTGTGTCCAGTTCTGGGCACCACAGTTCAAGAAGGATACTGACAAGCTGGAACGTGTCCAGAAGAGGGCAACCAAAATGGTCAAAGGCCTGGAAACGATGCCTTATGAGGAACGGCTTAGGGAGCTGGGTATGTTTAGCCTAGAGAAGAGAAGGTTAAGGGGTGATATGATAGCCATTTTCAAATATATAAAAGGATGTCATATAGAGGAGGGAGAAAGGTTGTTTTCTGCTGCTCCAGAGAAGCGGACACGGAGCAATGGATTCAAACTTCAAGAAAGAAGATTCCACCTAAATATTAGGAAGAACTTCCTGACAGTAAGAGCTGTTCGGCAGTGGAATTTGCTACCAAGGAGTGTGGTGGAGTCTCCTTCTTTGGAGGTCTTTAAGCAGAGGCTTGACAGCCATATGTCAAGAATGCTTTGATGGTGTTTCCTGCTTGGCAGGGGGTTGGACTGGATGGCCCTTGTGGTCTCTTCCAACTCTATGATTCTATGATTCAATGTGCCATTGGCCTGATCCAGCAAGGCTGTTTTTTCTAGACATTGGCAACGCAAGATCTTATAAGTGGTAAGCTGGTCTGTGACCGTTAGAATAAATTCCGTTCAGTTCAGTTCAGTTCTTATAAGTGTGAGGAGTACCAGAGCATCTCAGACAAGAGGAGGGTATGGCACGGCAAGCTCACTGCCTCTCCCCTGACAAGCACCCACGGTATCATCCAAGCAGGCAGCCTGCTTTTCCCATGCACCCATTTCGTGCATGCCTTCCCTATAGTAAGACTTATGACCGCAGCTTCATATTTTATAAGCAATTTAGTCAGAAAGCAATCGGGAGTCTTCGGCCTGTAATGTATATAGTGATTTAAAAATTACTGAAGTGAATCACAACTTTGGAAGAGCTGCGGCCGTCCGATTCTGAAGTAGGTACTGAAAGATTTAAACACTCTTAAAAAATGTAGAGTCTTCCAATAATTCCCTATCATTCTGAGGCCATGAACATCTTCACTGTCACGCTGTAGCGCTTTATGGCAAGGAGAAACACTCACACACCCCAAAGTGATGATGGATGAGGTTCAGGTGGTGATGGGGGCAATATTCAGGTTGCATTTTAAAGTGGGCTTGCCTAATTTACCTCCCCCAAACAATATGTGAACCCAAACACAGCTATCCTTCAAAATTCGCACTCTTCCTAATTTCACAATGTCCAATAAGAATTTTATTTTTTCGTATGAATGCTTATAGCAGGGGGAACACGCATAAACTGCATATATTGGTGAAAATTTCATGCAAAATGCATTGCATTAATATCTCTATTTTGATCATTTTATTGCCTGTCGTTTTAAAGCCTGTTTTATCATTTTTAGTGGATATTTAATGCTGTTATGTAAACTGCTTAGAGATTATTATTCTTTTGATGGTGCGGTGTATAAATCTTGCTAAATAAATTGGGGTTTATTGGTTACAAAAATGTGTATCTTAGACAAAATAGCTTACAAATGCATACATTAGGATAAAGATGCACTAAAACTCCAATGAATTTTTCAGATGACTTTTTTTTAAAAAAAAAAAAAAGGCAAACTGATGTACGTACGAACAAATGTTGCAAACTGAACTTAATGCTTGGGGTGGGAAATGGGAAAGTAAAACCAAAACTAACATAGAAACATAAGATGCAACTTTATACTAAGTCAGACCATGGGTCCATCTAGAGTTGACATTGTTTACACCAGGCATAGGCAAGCTCTGCCCTCCAGATGTTTTGGGACTACAATTCCCATCATCCCTGACCATTGGTCCTTTTAGCTAGGGATGATGGGAGTTGTAGTCCCAAAACATCCGGAAGGCAGAGTTCGCCTATGCCTGGTTTACACTAACTGGCAGCAGCTCTCCAAGGTTTCAGGCAGGGTTATTTCCAGGTCCAACCTTGAGATGCTGGAGACTGAACCTGGGTCCTTCTGCATGCAGGACAGATGCTTTACCACTTAGCCATGACCCTTCCCCAGATTGGTTCATCTCTAAATACCAGTTGTTGGAAACTGCAACAGGAGAGGCTGGTGTTTTGCTCTGGTCCTGCTTGTGGGTCTACTCCAGGGGTCAGCAAACTTTTTCAGCAGGGGGTCGGTCCACTGTCCCTCAGACCTTGGGGGGGGGGGCGGACTATATTTTGAAAAAAAAATATATGAATGAATTCCTATGCCCCACAAATAACCCAGAGATGCATTTTAAATAAAAGAACACATTCTACTCATGTAAAGACATGCTGATTCCCGGACCGTCCATGGGCTGGATTTAGAAGGCAATTGGGCCGCATTCAGCCCCCAGGCCTTAGTTTAGGGGGAACCCTGGTCTACTCTATACTATCTTAGTGTACTATCTAAAATTTAGTGTACTTAGTGTATACTTAGTATATACTTAGTGTGGGTTCCCCAGAGGCATCTGGTCATGGACCGAACCTGAGAAAACACTTCTTTGGAACTCGCTCCCACAGAAGGCAGTGATGGCCACCAGGCTAGATGGCTTTAAAAGAGAATTAGACAACAATTGCTATGTTCTATCTCAGCTGCTGGAGGCAGCATGCTTTTGAAAACCAGTCTCTGGAAACCACAGGGGAGGAGTGCTGTTGCAGTCAGGTCTTGCTTGTGGGTTTCCCAGGGGCATCTCGCTTGGCCACTGTGAGGACAGGGTGCTAGGCTAGATGGATCTTTGGCCTGAACCAGCAGGCTCTTCTTTTTGAGATTAGTTTGAAGTAGGTTAGTTTGCTTCAAAATGCAGACCAAACTATGCTCCTCTATTCCTACAGTCAGGTCAGCTACCCATTTGAACAGCAGAGGGATTCCTTGTTGGTGCCTTTTAAGATATGCTTCCTCGTCTTTGCAAAGAATTGAATTCTCTGCTTCCTGGCGTCATGTTTGCAAATATAACCCAGTTCAATAACCCAGTTCAGCTGGAGATCATGCCCAGAATGTTATAAACACTACATGTAAAATCAGGGGGGAATGATCACAGCGGCATGCATCACGAGCTGTCCTCCTTAAACCTCTGGTGTTGATCAAACATGATGAAAACTGGAGACTTGTGAAGTATTGATTACTTTTAGTGCTTACTGTACATTTAAATAATAGATCATGTACTCGGGCCTCAGAGCAAAGGGCAGAAGCACTTGATACTTTATCATTGCTGCAGTTATAGATTTTTGCCTCTACCGTATTGGCCTGGCGTAGTGTTACTGTAGGTGAAGACTGTAGTTTTGATTTATAGCAGCCAGCGGGCACTTTATTTTATCGTTTACTCTTTGATGACTGTTTATATGTAGAGGAAAAGCTCTGCAGGAGATACTTGGTGAAATGTTCACTAATAGCTTTTCCATTAAGCATTGTCTTGTTTTAATTATGTGGATGGGTGGGTGGCTCAGACACCATGTATGTGTTGAAGCGCCTACCTTTTTATAGGCATGTGCCTATAACTGTTTGAACGGTCGATATTTTGAAGGACGTACATTAAAGGGACCTCTCTGCTTGTTCATTTCTTTGTTAAAATCTTGTTTTTATTAAAGATTTTCTTGGTTTACAAAAGTATGTGCATTGTCTCTTTTCTTAGGTTGTAAAGCCTTTTCTGTATACCAGTTGCATGTGATGTGAGACATTAGTCTTGTATACAGAATAAGGTTGGCGAAGAAGAAAAGAGGGGAGGGGGGAAGAAATGGTAAACTTATATTCTTATAATTAGTGTGTATGTGGGGTTTTTGTGTCAGCGTCATTTGGAAAGGTTCTCTTTCTATTTGTTTGTTTGTTTTTTATATTTCCTTGGTAATGAGAGAGGTTGGGTGTGGGGTCCAGAGCGTGGTTGGTTGTGTTTAGTTGACTGCAGTGAGGGGTGTGTGTGTGTGTGTGTGTGTGTGTGTGTGTGTGTGTGTGTCGTTGGGTCAAGTTAGCCAGATTGATTCGTATGCTGTCATTGGGTTCTTGTTGTTGTCTTGTTGGGCTAAAGGGGGAGCCATACTGGGGTGAAGGCATCCTCTTCTATTTGTCCCCATGTCAGTTTCAGCCTGTTAGTTAGCTTTTCTAGTAAGGCTGTTTCCCATACGATTTGGTACCAGTGGTCCATGTTCACTCCTGACAGGATTCTCCAGAGTTGGTGGGTTATAAGCTCTTGAGTGGTCCCTATAATCTTGGACGAGGTTCAGATGGGGCTTCCCCTTTCGCCTTATTCATTTATTTAAATCACTGGTTCCCAAACCTTTTCAGGCCACCGCTCCTTTGGTTCCATAAACTCATCCTCATAAGCTGATGTGGAAATGTGGAGAACTGAGTTGAAGACTGGAA
This sequence comes from Zootoca vivipara, assembly GCF_965207765.1. Classification (NCBI taxonomy): domain Eukaryota; kingdom Metazoa; phylum Chordata; class Lepidosauria; order Squamata; family Lacertidae; genus Zootoca; species Zootoca vivipara. The sequence goes on from NC_142589.1 coordinate 28,003,796, forward strand.
AAAGGAGAAACTGAAATTGACAGATTCGCCCATCCTGTGTTCCCTTGTCTGTATTGCAAAGGACTGTGGGTAAAAGGGCTTAGAAAGGCCTCTTCCCAATACCTTGTATTGAACCAAAGGCCTGATAAAGCAGTCTCATATAAAATATCCCTAACGGGGGAGCTGCCTTTTCAGCAACTCTTACCCAACTTAACATGGCAAACAGTTAAACTGTGGAACTCTCTCCCACAGGAAACTATGATGGCCACCAACTTAGATGGCTTAAAAGACAGATTCATGGTGGAGAAAGCTATCATTTGTGATCGCTCTGCTGCCATGGTTGGAGGCAGTAATGCTTCTGAACTACAGGAGGGGAAAGAGCTCGTGCTTGGGCTCTGCTTGCTAGTTTTTATAAGGGCTTCTGGTCAGCCACTGTGAGAACAGGGTGGAGGCCTAGATAGGCCATTGCCTGATCTTGCAGGGCTCTTCCTATGCTCTTTATCTTTTTACGTTACCAGCCCATTTCTTTGTCTCACGACATTTTTCTAAATGATGATAATCTATATCCTCCCCCATCTGCAAATGCATTTTCTAACCTAACTCAGGGCTGCCAGTTTGAAATATGAGCAGCAAAGCAGCTGCCGCCTGGCCTGACTCTGAAGAATAAGCCTTCCTGCATGCTCACTGCCCAGATATTTCATGATCTCATAGGAGCATCTGCCCATGTGTAATGTCACGCCATAAAGAACTTTTAAAGAAAGGTTACATTTGTTCTGGCAAAGCAGGGCTGGGGTGGGCAGAGAGGGTGGAAATCAAATGAAAGCAGTGGAGAGGTGGAGAAAGAGGAAGGCAAACGCTATTTAAGTTCTACCACCACACTTTCGTTTGGGCATTAAGGGAACCGCTAGTGTAAAATTTGTATTAATGCTCAGCTAGAACCAATTGATTTAAGGCTTCCTTTTCCCTTCCTAGACAACCTAATTTATATTTTAATTCGCAGGAGGTAATTGATTATCACAGAGTAAATACGCTGTAATGAAAACTCTATTAAATCAGTGCCTTAATGGGAGAGTAATTTTTTTTTCACCTCTTCTCTCTCTGTGTGTGTGTGCGTGTGTGTGCGCAAACGCGAGTGCAAAGGGGGTGGGGAAAAGTTTTACATCCCTAAGCATTTTTAAAGTCATGCATCATGGTCTAAATATTTTATGATCTGGTATTAAAACACTGTTTGGGGTCCACGTCTCTCTAGGCTCCAACCCACCACATTATAGTATATAAAGCAATTTGACCAAAGTAATGAGCTCAGAGGTTGCTACACAAAAACCATTACAGAATTGAAAGCGCTGCAGGCAAGCCTCCGATCAGACATAAAGGATGGTGATCAGGTGCCCAGGAGACTTCTGGTTATCCTGTTCTGTCTTGTAGCAGGAAAATAGCACACAGGGTCTTCTAACTAGTGACCTACTGATGTCCAAATTACATGTGATAAAAGGCATCAATGATCACTCTTGCAATATCATCTTGCAGACTCTCCAAGTGCCCCTATTTTCCTGGGACATTCCTGATTTAGAGAAGCCATCCCAGTTTCTGATTTGATCCTGGAATGTTCCACTTTTCCTGGCTTAGGATGTCCCTATTTTCATTGGAGAAATGTTGGAGGGTATGATCTTGTAGCCTTGGAAGTAGCCAGGAGATTCCAGTTTGGACTTGGGCTACAGGTTCATCTGTTCCTCTCTTAATGGGATTAAAGCACGCAGAATTTGCTTTCGGTTCATTTATATCTTCACACCTTCTGGGTCTCTGGTGGGCAAGCAAAATACATCTTGGTGTGATCCTAGGCATAATTGCATCCAGGATCTTTTTGTAGGGCATTTTCCTGCTGTGCACAGGACTTCTTGCACATTGATAAAGCTTTGTATCAAACGGATCTTGATACAGCTATGGGTACAATCACATTTTTAAAAAAATTCCCTCCTTTGCAACGTTTGATCAAGGCACTTATGAACTAATGCAGCTGAAAGAGCAATGCACAGTTCAGCTGCGGAACTCACTCCCACAAGGGCCACCAACATGGGCGACTTTAAAAGAGGATTGGACAAAATCACGAAGGAGATGGCTACTGGTGGCTACTACCCCTGATGGCTATCCTCCGTCTCCATGTTTGGCGTCAGTAAATGCTTCTGGATGACACTTGCTCTTATGCTTGGGTTCATGAGAACAGGACTAGATGGATTAGATCCAGCATAAGCTTCTTATGTTCTTAGGTGCCAGGTGCTGGTGGAGGGTGGGAATCACTGGGGAGCGGTGGGTGGGGGGAAATGGTCAGAGCTGTGTGTGCCATAACAGCCTGTCTTTTGCTACCTAAGCTAGCTTGGGGAACGGCTGTATCTTCATCTGCATTGAATGCAGAACGTCCCAGTTTCGATCCCCAGCATCTGCAGGTAGAGCTTTATGAAACCCTGGAGAGTTTCTGCCAGTTACTCTAAGGCAGCTCCCTATGTTCTTATGTCACAATGGTGGAGGGCTCCATCCCATCACCAGTATTGAAGTAAGATTCAATGTGCGATCTGGTTGATTTTTATACATAGTAGGGAGGAAGGGTTCCATCTGTGGTGACAGCCAGTCTGGTGTAGTGGTTAGAATGTCAGGCTAGGACCAGGGTTCAAATCCCTCCTCAGCCATAAAGCTCAATGGGTGACCTCGGACCAACCACTCCCAAGCAAGCCTATGTGTGCCTCTTTGGGTTCCTGGGAGAAAAAGGTGGAGTGTACATGCAATGAATAAATAAACTAATCATAGAATCATATAAACCAAACAAAACTTTTCCTTTGCCTCAGACTGGCCAGCCCTGGATGAAGGGAATTTCAGAATCATCAGCATCAAAAATAAATATTCCTTTTTTCCCCCCCTTCCCCGTAGCAATAAAATCTGTATGGGCTGTACATGAGCAAGGACTGCAGCATTTTCAGTTTCTCTACCAAACACAAAGAGACAATATATCCATAGCACAGAGAGCATTTTAAATAATAAAAAACATGGATTTTTATATTGATTAAGCAATAAGCAGGGATTAGAGAGTGTAAAGAAAGATAGGGGAGAAAAATGACGTAGAGGCTCAATGGTTGATGGCCAAAGCCATCTCTCCTGAAAGGTAATTCAACTGCATTGTGTGAGGGTGTTCAGGCTGGAGGGGCAATTTTTATAATTAAAATACTGCTTGATAGGAAACCATTTGCCATGAATAGCTCCTCCACTCTCTTTTCATAGCCCGGTTCAAAGGCTTTTTTGAATCATGCTAATGGTTGAAGTAGCAGGCCGTCCAGTTCCATTTCCTTTCCCCCTATAGGATGCCACAGCCAAGAAACTCTCGCCCATTGTTGCTATCAGAATCCTTAGCCTGCTCAGATATTCTTGATCTTCTTAAGCCACCACTGAGTCTATTAAAAACTCCCCCGAACTGAAGTCCTTGCACCAGTGAATTAAGAGGCGCCTTCATCTCCATTTCTTTTAATTATTCTTGTAGATTTTTGGCTACGCACTTGGGCTCATCCACAGCCCTCTTTGTGCTTTGCAATCCCATTTCTTTCCATCCTTCTCCTAAGGATTTGGCTTTCACGGTGTGACCTCCTTTTGCATCTTTGCATCCAATTACAGCCTTTGCTATTTCCACATTTGCGGATTTTTAAGTGCATTTGGTCCAGCTCACCTTCCAGTTCCTTTGGGGCAGTTTCTCCTTGAGCATCTAGAAAAATCACTCCCAGTGCTTGAAACTATCTTTTACCATCCATCACACAACACTGACAGGAAATCTGCAGTGGCTGTAGCTCTTAGGATTGTTGCAGTAGCCCAAAGAGAGGCTTTCTTCTTGCCTCATCTCTCTGACAGAATGATGTTGAATCCAGAGAAGTCTGCAGATAAATGTCACTCCCACCCACTGGTGTGGGAGTGAATTTGCCACACCCCTCCCAGGGAGATTCAGGTGGTTATGTCCAGGGGAGGAGTTGGGAGCAGTCAGGTGGATTGTTAGAGCCAATTGGGAAGAAGAGGAGACCATGGCTATTTAAGCCTAAAGGTAAAGGGACCGCTGACCATTAGGTCCAGTCGTGACTGACTCTGGGGTTGCGGCACTCCTCTCGCGTTATTGGCTGAGGGAGCCGGCGTACAGCTTCCAGGTCATGTGGCCAGCATGACTAATCCGCTTCTGGCAAACCAGAGCAGCACACGGAAATGATGTTTACCTTCCCGCTGTAGCGGTACCTATTTATCTACTTGCACTTTGATGTGCTTTCGAACTGCTAGGTTGGCAGGAGCTGGGACTGAGCAACGGGAGCTCACCCTGTCACGGGGATTCGAACTGCCGACCTTCTGATCGGCAAACCCTAGGCTCTGTGGTTTAACCCACAGCCCCACCCGTGTCCCTTTAAGCCTAAAAGGTAAAGGTAAAGGGTCCCCTGACCATCAGGTCCAGTCATGTCCAACTCTGGGGTTGCGGCGCTCATCTCGCTCTATAGGCCGAGGGAGCCGGCGTTTGTCCGCAGACAGCTTCCGGGTAATGTGGCCAGCATGACAAAGCCGTTTCTGGCGAACCAGAGCAGCACACGGAAATGCCGTTTACCTTCCGGCTGTAGCGGTACCTATTTATCTACTTGCACTTTGACGTGCTTTCGAACTGCTAGGTTGGCAGGAGCTGGGACCGAGCAACGGGAGCTCACCCTGTCGTGGGGATTCGAACCGCCGACCTTCTGATCGGCAAGCCTTAGGCTCTGTGGTTTTACCCACAGCCCCACCCACATCCCTTTAAGCCTACACCTCCCCAAACGCTTCCTTCTGTTCCTTGAAGTGCCTTCCCTCCCTCCCTATGCAGTATGGGCTTTGCTAGTTGCCCATCTGAAGGCTGAGTAGGAATTTATTTATTTATTGTGAGCCCATAAGTTGGGAGTTCAGAGAGCATTTGCTAACATTCCGCTGTGTTTGCTAACATTCTGCTATGATCATAAGTAGTAAAGAAAACACAACACTGAGCATGTGCAGAGTGTCACTATTCTCATCACAGAGTGGCTTTATGACATATGGGAGGTTACAGGCAGAGTTTTTAGGGAAAGTTGCCACCTCTTCAGAAAAGATGGTTCCCAGCAAGTTATCTTTCAGTGATTAACATCTGGCCACGCTTTCTGCCTACAAGTTAACACCAATTAACCCATAATAGCACCATTGTACAATGACCATCGCTGGGTTTTTTTCTCCTCGCCACATTCTCTCCATTGTACCAGTCCAGTTGCATTTATGTCCAAGGACAAAAAGGAGAAAAAATATATCTGTTTTGCCGCTAACCAAACATCCCCCTTTTTATTGTCATTGCAAATGGCCCTTATCTTTGACACTCGGTCTAACAGAACATTAGACACCCGCATTTAACTGCAGTTGCTAAAGTGCAGGCTCTATCAGATTTAATTTAAGATCGACCCGGTTCTTCTCCACTGTGCTAACAGCTCTGTAGACTTTATTCGTTTGCCGCTTAATGAAAACCTTGCCGTCTCGTTCGAAAGTCTGAACCTCACTGTGCATTTTCATACTGTCTTTTCCTTTCTGGGTGCTGTGCTATTCAAAAACTTATCTGTTCTATTTTTGTGATAACTTCTGTGGCAATTGCTTTGCTTCTGTTTTCTCCCTGCGCTCCCATGAGAAAGCCTCTTATCACCGCTGGGCACACTGGCCATGCTCCCCGCACGTGCACATAACCATCATAAGAACATTGGAAGAGCTTTGCTGGATCAGGCCAATGGCCCATCTAGTCCAGCATCCTGTCCTCACAGTGGCCAATGAGATACCTGAATGGGAAGCCTGCAAGCAGGACCCGAGTGCAAGAGAACTTTCCCTTCTTTCAGTTTCCAGCAACTCATATTCAGTAGCGTTGCTGCCTCCAACTGCCTCCAACAGAAGGTGGCATTTTCAATGTGAATAGGTTTTCAATGTGTATAGGTGTGTGTGTGTGTGTGTGTGTGTGTGTGTGTGTGTGTGTGTGTGTCTTCATGGAGGAAACTCTACACATGTAGAAGTGTGCATCAAATTCCTGAACTTGGCATGTGTAAATTGAGCGATCATATTTCTGGATCCACCTCATCATCAGTACTACCACGGTCCCATACCTGCCAAGTTGTGGTCAGAGAAATAAGGGACCAGGCCGGAAATAGCAGACCGGAAGTCGCACTGCAGCCATTTTGGAACTGGGCAGAGCAGCATCAAAAGTCGCTTCTGAGCATGCTCCGCCCACTTACAAAATGGCCATTGCGCCAGAATAAACCGGGGAAAAACAAAAAAATCCGTTTTTTCAGCTAGGAACAGCTGGAAAAACGGGGATTTCCCGAGGAAAACGGGAGACTTGGCAGCTATGCGGTCCTCTTATAACGCTCCTAACATTTCCCAGGCATTTTATACATAGTAAAAGATAAGAAAGTCTTATGGCAAGTACAAATGTTCGTGAGGTTCATAATTAACAGGAGGGCAAGCTTACCCAACCCGTTTGTTATTTTAGCTCCCTCAGTTTACCAGGCCATATCTGTGCTTTACATTTAAAGTGCTGTCATACCACTTTAAACAGACATGGTTTTCCCCTAGTAGTCCTGGGAAGTGTAGTTTGTTAAGGGTGCTGAGAGTTCCTAGGAGAGGGGTGTTTAATCCACTGTGGGGAAAGTAGCTCTGTGAGGGGAACAGGGGTCTCTCAGCACCTTTAATGAACTACACTTCTTTGGGGGAAGCCATGAGCATTCCAAATGATAGAAGACCACTTTAAATAGATGGAGTAGATGAAAGGAGGACTACAGTGGATGGGAGTGTGCCTCATAAGGGGGTGGGAAGAGTAAAGCATTGTGCAGAACTAAAGCAGATGCACTGCATGCAGAAGGTCCCAAGTTCAGACCCTGACTGAAAAGCTAGGAAGCTGCTGCCAGTCGTTGAAAAGGACTGAACCACATGGACCCAAAGAATACATTGTTATAAGGCAGCTTCCTCAGTTCCTACTCAAGAGTGTGAAGCTTCAACAATAAGAAAAGAACCCACATCTCACCAGGTATGGAAGTACCCTCTAGGACCCAAGCAGGGGGATGTGATATAGAGTTACAAATCTGTGCTGCAACCTGAGGCTAAAAGAAAGTGATTTAAGCCCACTGGCCTTGAATGGCCGAGCCAGAATTTGAACTCAGGATTTCTAGGACTAACGGGATTCTTAGTCAGCTCAGGTCACCACATTAAGCACATTAATGCTTTTTGCTGCACTGTGTGTGCACAAATGCAGGTTGAATTCTGTTCTAGTGGTGAATTACTTATTAAATTGCATATACTGCCTTTCATCAAAAGACCACAGGGTGGTTTACAACACAGAACACAAATGCTCTATGGAACATAGGAAGTTACCTTATAAAGCGCCAGACCCCTAGTTCATCTAGCTCAGTACTGTCTGCTCTGACTAACAGTGGCTCTCTGGGGTTTCAGGCCAGGTTCTCTCCCAGCCCTGCGTGAAGATGCCATTTGGGATTGAACCTGTGGCTTTCTGTATGCAAAGCAGATGCTCTCCCACTAAGCAAGAGCCCAGTAATCTTGAACAGCTCCTACGCTTTTCTGTGATGTCAATTCTACCTCAGGCTCTCCCTGGGCAATGTTGCCACTCTTGCTCCTTTCAAATAATTCCTCAAAAACCCAGTTTTCTATTAAGGTTTTACCACTGACCCCTCATGTCCCCATATCCTTCTGTGACTAAATCTAAGCATGTGTAGCCAAAATGATTGCACATTTTCCCCATCTCTCCACACACACCTCTCCTTCTTCTGTTGTTTTCACATATTGAATTTTAGATTGCAAGTGTCTTGAGGCAGGGACCCATCCTCTTGTTTTATTTATTGGTGGAATTTATGAAACAAGCACTCAACAAACTCTACTTGGCAGCTGTGACAGAAGAGCTGGTGGAAGAGTGATTGACAGCAGAGGAGCAGAATGGAATGCAGGACGGAGGTTAAAAAGAGTGACTAGCAGAGAGTCTTGGTCAGAGAATGTCAGCTGTAGGGGAAAGTGTGTCACACAGAGACTGGAGGGGGGATATTAAAGTATATATTTGAAAAGAGTCAGGAGAGCTATTATAAAAATTTAAGATAGACAGTTCTGCTAGACTGGGAAACTAGAACTAGCACAAACATGAAGACAGGCAGTTATTTTAGACAAGACTATAAGAAGAGCCTACTGGTTCAGGCCAAAGGGGGCATACCTAGGCAGCCTCCTGTTCAAAGTGGTGAGTCAGATGCCTGTAGGAACCCACAAACAGAACCTAAGCACAAGAGCACTCTCTCCTCCTATGGTTTCCAGCAACTGGTATTCAGAACATCACTGCCTGTGGGCACAGAAGTGGAGCATAGTGGCTATCAGTCCCTGGTAGTCCTGTCCTCTGTGAATTTCTGCAAATTATTTGAAAGCCACCTCAGTTGCTGGCCACCCCTGCCTCCTGCGGGAGTGAGTTCCATACTTTGACTATGTGCTGTGTGAAGAAGTCCTTTCTTTTATCTGTCCTGAACCTTCCAACATTCAGCTTCATTGGATGCTTAATGTCTCTCCACTTTCTCCATGTCATGCAACATTTTATAAACTTCCAGCATACCACCACTTAGCTGCCTTTCCTCTGAACTGAAAAGTCCCCAATGCTGCAGCCATTCTTCATAGGGAAGTTGTTCTAGTTCCTTAATCATTTAGGTGCCTTGCCTCTGGGGCCAACTGCCTCCCACACACCAATCCCATGGTGCATAGAGAAACCTCGACAAGGGGTGGAGGCAAGAAGTGCTCATCTTGACTGGGTTGGCCCTTGGTGATAACCTAGTTTTCCCAGAGAGCATCGGTGCAGAGCATAGAAGAGGTGGGTTTGATGCAGAGAGACTCAAAAGGGCTCAGTTCACTTCCAATCTTTGGTTTGAGGAAGCTGGTCACTGTGAGCTCTCCATGGTCCTGAAGCAACCAACCTGCCTTGCCTTGTGAGCAACTCCTCCAGACCAAAACAGGACACTGGTTTAGAGCAAGCTTTAAGTCTTACATGCTGCCCAACTCCTCCTTCTATGGCAGCCCAAGAAAACTAAATGTCTCTCTCTTTTTTTCATTTCCTTTGTTGAAGCTGGTTCTCATCTCATTCCCCCCCCCCACACTCTGTCCTCCTTTGCCCTCCCCCCCATCACCTCACAGTCCTCTGATTTTTTGAAGGCATAAACAGTCAAAGTCCAAGCAGATGAGCCTACAGAGTGAACGGTTTCATCCACAAAAGGATTGGAGGGAGGGTTCCAAAGGAGAAAATTTTGTTACAAGCAAGAGAGTCTCTGTGACACATTTGCTATTGTCTGGATTTCCCCCCCCCCCTCCCCGTTTGCTGGAGGTGTTGAGCGGCATCTATTGAGGATGAAAACCCGTCTCTCTCTTCCCACCTCCACCCCTCAGCAGACACAGAGAAGCCTGTCAAATGCCATTCATACAAAGTACGAAGACGAAACAGCAAGGCCGCTAAGAAACATTTCACAGCACAATTCTGCTCTTACAAAGCTTCCTTCTCTGATCAATCAAATGAGGCTACTGAACATTGGGAGATGGATGCGGAGAGAACAGGGGCAATAGGAAAATAAGTTTGTCAGATGAATTTTTAACACTGGATCACCTTGCACTGAGTTCAGATTCTGAGCATTCTGTAATTGGTTCTGGCATCACACATGGCTCTTTAGAGACAGAGGGAGGATTCTGTTCAGAAGAGCAATGCAGTCCACTTGCAGCATTTCTGTATAATTAGGAGGAGCTAGTATATTCTAGACTGTTTCCATATACACTGGAAATGTCATTTAGGTCACGATCATCTCCCGGCTTCTGTAGTTTATTTTGCATACAATTCTTGTGTGTATTTCATTACCATTTTGTTCACCCTCCATTCAACTTGCTTCCCCATCTATAAAGCACTATATTAACTTTGCATCAATTTCATGAAAATTAAAATGACTCCAGTTTGCTTGATTGTGATGCAATTACTGTTAATAGACTTGTGTAAAGAGAAACAGAGCTAGGATCCAAATCTTATAATGTTATGAGTTGGTGATGGGGGCTAGATTCCCCCTAAATGTGCTATGGTTTAGTAAAAGTTAATAATTAATCTAGGTTTGGTTGAACTTTGCAAAAAACGGAACCCCTCTGAATTTAGTAATGCTAATAAGCCAAGACAGAGGACAAAGCCCAGTGGTTGCCCATCAAAGAAACCATCAGAGGGTAAGACTGCCACACCTGTGGGAGTGGGGCCCCTTCTGTGCTGGGTCCTTCCAACTACTATTTTGTACCCCACCTCCAGTGCTCCAAAAAATAAATCTCATCTGGGGGCAGGGAGTGAAGGGTTTTAATGGTGGTGTTATTGCTTTCCATACTTGGACTTGGAGGCATTCATTGCAAATCCAAAATGAGGGTGGAAAATAAATGGTGCTGAAGTTCCAGAAAACAAATGCCCATGGTATTTTTTTTCTACTTTAAAAATGAGACCCATGCAAGCATCAGAAGTGGGTCCTCTCAGGCCTGAAAATGCCTTGGATGTGGCACTGGATGTGGTTTTCCTGATTGCTGTTTTTCTGATCTAGTTTGCCCCAGCCCCACAGCCCAATCAGAATATCTGCCCCCCACAAGCACACATACCGGTAATTGCATTTCCTTTTGTTATGAACAGTGGGAGAACCAATCATATTTCTCACGCTTTCTGATGTAGTTGGAAGGAGCACTAGGCATGACCTGAAAAATAACGTGCAAAAATAACTTCCATTATATTAAGCTCCTTTTCTAAAGGATCTAGGAGTCTTGGTAGACCACAAACTTGACATGAGTCAACAGTGTGATGCAGCAGCTAAAAAAAAGCCAATGCAATTCTGGGCTGCATCAATAGGAGTATAGCATCTAGATCAAGGGAAGTAATAGTACCACTGTATTCCACTCTGGTCAGACCTCACCTGGAATACTGTGTCCAGTTCTGGGCACCACAGTTCAAGAAGGATACTAACAAGCTGGAACGTGTCCAGAGGAGGGCAACCAAAATGGTCAAAGGCCTGGAAACAATGCCTTATGAGGAACGGCTTAGGGAGCCGGGTATGTTTAGCCTGGAGAAGAGAAGGTTAAGGGGTGATATGATAACCATGTTCAAATATATAAAATGATGTCATACAGAAGAGGGTGAAAGGTTGTTTTCTGCTGCTCCAGAGAAGCGGACACGGAGCAATGGATTCAAACTACAAGAAAGAAGATTCCACCTAAACATTAGGAAGAACTTCCTGACAGTAAGAGTTGTTCGGCAATGTAACCTGCTGCCAAGGAGTGTGGCAGAGTCTCCTTCTTTGGAGGTCTTTAAGCGGAGGCTTGATGGCCATATGTCAGGAATGCTTTGATGGTGTTTCCTGCTGGGCAGGGGGTTGGGCTGGATAGCCTTGTGGTCTCTTCCAACTCTATGATTCTATGATTCTAAAGTCTTGCCACTTCTCCCCATGCATCCTTTCCCTAGCATCTCCCCCCCCCAACCACTTTCTCCCTGAGCCATTATGGGAACTATACTCCTGAAGGCCAGAGACAACAGAAATTCTAAGGGGAGAAACTTTTAAACACAAACAAGGAACTAAACAGCCATATTCAGGATGCAACACTGTCCCAAGTGGAGCGAGATCATTTGAGCCACCAACTTGTTTTAATAATCAGGTTTACGTAAAGGAAATAAATAATGGAGATGACCAATGAATGTGTTTTCTAGATATTGATAGCATATTGCATTGGGCTATTTTGTGTAGCATACTGCTGTTTTGATATAAGTAGTTGTGGCCATATAGCACCTTTGGGAGGCTTATACTGGGGGCTTTGAGGTAGTGGGGGTGACTATTGGCTATATTGGTCCAAATAATGTGTGCTTTGTAAGAAGGGGAGCAGATAAAAAAGGCAGAGAGATGTATGGTCCAAGCCTAGAAATGTTTCCTTGGAGGCATAGCTTTGTACTTCAAGTAATGAGAATTTCTCCCTGGGGGTATTCTGTACCAAGTGAGAGCTAAAGTTGGAGGTGGGGGAAAATATAATTCAAGAAATTCTGCCCTAGAGTAGGTAACACCAAAGTGATAAAATGAAATATCCCACTTTTGTAGTTGCAAAATAAACAAACCAAGAAATCCCTGAGCACAAGTGTCAGGGCCAAGGCTGTGGGCTTCAACCTGAGGTGAGTCACGAGCCAGAAATCATGAGCCATGTTAACAGTTTTGTGGTCAGAACTGATGTGTGAAAAAGGACTGAGTGGCGAATCAGGAATGAGTGGTGAATTCAAGACTGGAGGGCAAGGAGGACTAAAGACCAAGCTAGGACTGAGGATTGAGAGAACTCAGAAGGATATCTTGTTCCTCAAGGTCAGGCTGGAAAGTCCTCATCTGCCACCATCTCTATTAGACATTCCAAGTGCAATCACAGAATCTTGTCAGCTATGGCTTCCACCCACTAGCAGAGGAAGGGGGTGAGGGGGGGTGTGGCGCACCCCTGGGTGCACAGCTCCGGGTGCAGGAGCAGCTAGCTCCGCCTCTGCTTCCACCAAAGAATCCTGGGAACTGGATTATAGAAATGGAAGACAGAACACACACACCCTCCAATTGAGACGAAACAACCTGCATGTTTAACTGGGGGTGGGTGGGTATGCAGAGGCCCTTAAACAACTGCCCAGCCTCCCCTACTCTCTCTTGCTTTCCTTACTTGACCTGAAGGTGGTCCAGTGCTGAGAGGGAATAAGAAAAGAAAGTGGCTTATGTTCTCCCCCCCAAATAATAATAATAATAATAATTTGGAGCTGTTACTGAGCTATTGAATAATTTCAGTCCTCCACCCTGGAGAATGTTTTGCAAAATGGCCTCCCCAATGTTTAACGTTGTTGTAAACTGCTTGGCGGAAGCAGCAGGTTTGACTCCCAGTTGTCTTCTCATAGCCCATCGCTTCCTTCATCAACCAATATGAACTAGCAGTTGAGTTTAACTCAATATGCAGTGAGCCAAAATGTCTGAAAGTGTTGGAGAATTCCTGTCCTCTCCTGCAGAAGATTTAGCACAATGTGCCCCACACTTCCAATTTTGTCACCCACAAATAGCATGTCATAATAATAATAATAATAATAATAATCAGGTTTAAAAATATTAAAATACAAAATGTTAAAGAAACTGAATCTTTGAAATCATCCTGTTAAATCTTTAAATTAAACCATCCAGTTAAATCTTTGCAATGCACCATTGTGTTTGTTTAGTCGTTTTGTCGTGTCCGACTCTTCGTGACCCCATGGACCAGAGCACACCGGGCACTCCTGTCTTCCACTGCCTCCCGCAGTTTGAGTCAGACTCATGTTGGTAGCTTCGAGAACACTGCAGTGTCTCCTCAGCCTTTCGGCAGCCACTGCAAATCTTGCAACTTAGCCTGGCCCCAGTTTGTCAAAATCAGACAACAAATATATTATTTGCTCTTGATCACCACCACCTGGTAGCTTACTTAATGGATTCAAAATAAACTGAAAAGAACAATTTCCCTTCTTGGAAATAAAGTTGAGGACAATTCTGGGAAATCTTCATAACACTTTCACAGAACTGAATCTCATTACACAGGAAAATGAAGAGGGTATGAATACAAGGAGTTTGCAGTCGGCTGTTTGGGGCTCAGGAAAAGCTAACTACATTCACCAATCATTCATATACCACTGATATATCTTTTTATCAAAGTGCCTTAGGGAGAAATCTTCCTTGTAGCCCTAAACAGGCTTGTGTGTCATTTGATATTACCTTTTACATATGCCCTCTCTTGTAGCCCTAAACAAGCTGGTGTGCCATCTCACTTAATCACGTTACCTTTTACATATGCAAAATGATGTTACGAAAATGCTTGTTCTAAGAGGAAATATAAAATGCTTCCTATCTTCCTTTCCTTTGTGCCTAGCTATATCACCAGCTGTGAGAGGGTGGGCGGCTGGTAGCTGGTGTTGATGGATTCTCAGGTCAGGATGATTTACACAGAGAGTCAGTTGTGGAAGCTACCTTGCAACTGGAATTAATGGCATCATTCATTCCTGAAATTGAGATAGTATCACCAGGAAGGTTTGACTGCAAGGTGGATCTTCATCATTCTGCCCTCCTCCCACACCACATCACTTTGGTGATCTTCCTTATCTACTATCACTAAGCTTGTCAGAGTTAAGAGATTGCAGTATGGGTTTGGGAGCAGATAACCTCTTAACAAAGCCTAGGAAACTAAGAAGGATATGCAATGAACATTACTTGAGTTTGCACAATGTGACTGGCAAGTTTCCTTAGGACAACTTCAGTACCCAACATCAATAGCAGGGTCAGAAAAGCACTGGATTGTATCCAGTGCTAGTCCTACTTAGAGTAGACCTGCTGGAGGTAATGGATATGACAGAGTCTGCAATCCTAACCCCACTTACCTAGGAATTGCTGTTGGCATCCATCTGTCTCAGGAGGAGTGCACATTTTTGGGTGAAGTCAAACCATTGGAGAGTTACAGCGCCTGCTGTGGCTGTAGAGACCAATACAGGAGATACATGTTTTGTTGCAGCTGGGGCAGATGAAGGGATCCTGTTGTGCTGCTGCAGATGCATCATGGCATTTATTCTCTCTGCACTCTTCCAAGTGGTCACTTCTTCTCTGGTCACTGGTGTGGATTGTCTGTCTTCAGGCACTGCAGTCTTCTGCAAGGGATTCCCACATGGCAGGGTTGGTGTTGCTAGCCTTCCTGTCTCATTTGCATGCATATTTGTAACACTGAGTTGGTCTGCCAATGGGCCTGGTGCCTGAAGCCAGCTCCTCGCAGAGAACATCCATTTAATTCAATAGGGTTTACTTCTGAGTAGACATGTTTAGGAGTGCAGTCTTAGGGTCATTAATTTCAGAGGGTCTACCACAAGTAGTACTTAGCAAAATACAGCCCATTGAGTACAATCACATCATGCCATGCACCATACTTTATCTGACATAACAGAAAGTTGCAGCTTAGAGATGCAGGTAAGCAGGGACCATGTTTTAATTCTGAGGACATAAAAGCATAAGAAGAGCCTGCTGGATCAGCCCAGTGGCCCATCTAATCCAGCAACCTGTTCTCACAGTGGCTAGCCAGATGGCTGAATGCAGGGGTGCCAACTTGAATAAAATATTGTGGGGGCCCAGGTAAGCCCCACCCCACATAATTGATCATGTGATGCAGTGCACACACACCATTTGAATGGGAATGCCCATCAACTTTGTGGGGGCCTGACCCCCTAAAATATTTTATTGCCCCCACGGCCCCTAGGAGTTGGCTCCTATGCCTGAATGGGAAGCCTGCAAGCAAGACTTGAGCACAAAAGCCTTCTCCCCTTCTGTGGTTTCCAGCAACTGGCATTCAGAAGTGATACTGCTTCCGATTGTGGAGTTGAAGCATAGTCATCCTGGCTAGTAGCCATTAATAGCCCTCTCCTCCATGAATTTGTCTAATTGTCTTTTAAACCCAGCTAGGTTGGTAGAATTGCTGGCTAGTTAACTAACCATAGTTTAACTATCTATTATCTAGCTAGTGAGCTAGCTACCCATCCATCCATATCTTAACTGCCTAATCCTGTAAAGGTGCTTTCTGCTGCTTCCTTGAAATGCATTCTGCATTCTGTATTATGAACTCACACCTCTATATTGCCATTCAGAAAACCTCCTCAGTGTCTTGCATAACATTACAAAATATTACTTTGAAAGCTTCTGCCGTTGTCCTTACAGTTTTGTGACAAGTTAATTGCATGGAAGTAATGTTTGTGTCTATTATTCATTTCTCCCACCGAACGTGCTCTGGCAACAGCCAAGTTCTATTTGCTGAAATGAAATAAAAGGGGGAGATGTGTTATTTCCGTGAAACCATTTGAAAAATACCCCACCCACCCCTGCTAATGGATATATATCCAGACATCCAGTGTGTGTAGTGTGTTTGTATGTGTTCGTATCTATATCTATCACTTTTTTACACTGCAAAAATTTAAGTAATCACATATGTGTCCATAAAATAAAAGGATAAATGAAGATAAAAAAAGCTTCTCTCTGCCTTTCCTCACCTCTCTCCTGTCAGCAATTTAACAAACGCAGAAAATTCCTATCAGATAGATAAAACCAATATTTCATTTGCCCAGGCAGGTGCATTCTGTGGCCCATGAGAGGGCTGACATAACTGAAACAAGATACCAAGTGTTGAGTGAAAATGGGGCCAAATATTTATTGATTATCAGAGGTAAGTGGGGTTGACATAGCTGCATGGTGAGGATCAATTCCTCATTCCACTCAGCCCTTGCTGATAGAATAGCATTCTGTTGGGGTTGGGAAGTGCCCCAACACTTTCCTTGGGAGCTACCCCAAGTTTAATCCTGTTGTGGTGCAAGCTATGTATCCAAGGTCCCACTGGGTGATCAGGGTGAGAGATATGAGCCAGGCTAATAATGATGATGATAATCTTATTATTTATACCCCATCTGGTTGGGTTTCCCAACCTAAGTTTAGGTCATGTCAGAGCTAATCCTCCCCCCCCCCACCCACTGGCCCCTTATGGGGGAGCCTCTTTACTATGCTGACCCTGCCTTATGCCATTTCTGCCCACACTGAACAAAAGAAAGCCTTACGTCACAGAGGGAAAGGTCAGGATAAAACCCAATCAAGGTGCCAATTGAGAGAGAAAAATTCTGGTCCTGCACCCCAAGTAGCTCAGTAAGGCTCTAACCTGAGGGTAGGTGGGTAAGAAGCTTGTGGGGCCAAATGGCCCATGGATGTGGCCTTTTAAAGGCCCCAATCCTTCCTCGCTCTCACAAGATCTCACATGACAATCACCACCCTGCAAAATCTTGCGCAACACAGAGATGTGACTCCACCTTCCCACTGCTTTCCATGCAAAGTCACCCCACATGCAATCTTGCCTCGAAAGAAGCTTAGTTTAACTATCCTACAGAAAACTGAAATTCTAGAAGGGCGTAATATTGTGACTTGAATAAGCAGAATTTTGATCTAGCAAAGCGCTTTAAGTGCATTCATGGATTATGGAAGCCCTTTGGGACAACGGCATCATTATGTAATGCTATAAAGCACCATGTATCATCGTTGCCTACAATGGGTCTGGATCATTCTGAAAATTGAATTGAAAATCTACATATTCCTAAAAAACTCTTCTGCAGAAAAGGATTCCTCTAGATAGTACTGTACACCAGATTCCAATGCATGCCAACCCTTTAAGTGAAGCAGGATTCCCGAGAGTGATTTTGGGCTTGTCAGAGGTGAGGTGGAATCCTTATGAGGTGACATAAGTCTGAAGCACCTGAAGCACCACTGGAAATCCAGACATTAAAAAAAAAACCACTGTAGACAAGCATCTGCTGAAAACAGAAGTCATGTTTGTAAGCTTGCCATGACACTGGGATGGGATGATTGGGGAAGGGAGGGCAAACACCAGAGTGGGGAGATATAATGGAAGAAGAGCTCAGTTGTGATCACTGGTGGCTTGTGCCCATTGGGACTGATAGGGCAGAAGGCAAGGAGCCCAACAGTAGATGGAGCCAGAGCCAATGACAGGCAGAGCTACCCGATTCTAAGATTGACTCCATCCTCCTCTGTGCTGAATTCCACACAGGTTAACACTGTGATGGAAGAGGAGGAGGCCAACCACCAGTGCCAACCCTCCAACTGGTTGTTAGTAGGAAGGCAGTCCAAAAAGAGGCTGGCTGAGGGCAGACTGAGGTTGGTGGGGCAGTGCTCTCCAGAAAGCTTACGTTGTAAAGCGAAAAATCATAAGCAAACACTAGACAGCCACATCTCATGAGAACTTGCAGCATGTTATCTGATGGTTAGCATGGTATATCTATGCAGCAGGATCATCAATGCAGCATGATATATATATATTATGTATAGGAACCTGCCTTATACCATTGGTCCATCTCGGTAAGAGTTATCTACACCGAGTGGCAGAGCTGCTGCTAACTTTCACAACAGGGTCTCTCCTGCCCTCTTTATCCCCTGCCGCTGAACAATATCCTCCTCCCAACTCTGTTCATTTGGGTTTGAATACAGACAAGGGTTTCATGCCTCACTACAGGTGCTAATTCACTCAGCCGTGCTATGATGGTTGTGTTAAATTACTGCTATGACTGTCACAGTGTTTGTTTTGCAAACACGTAAGCTCTAATTGAATTGTCACAGACAACATGCTTTGCATTTCATTGCCATTTAACTCCCAACTTTTACAATTCCCCTGCGTTTACACTCAAGCAGAAGTGTGTGTGTTTGTGCATGTGTGCGTGTGCGTGTGTGTTGAGGATTATATCTGAGGAAGTGGGCTCTAGTCAATGAAAGCTTATGCCTTGATAAATTTGTTTTAGTTTTTAAGGTGCCACCAACCTCTCTCTGCTGGTTTGGCTGCAACAGATTTAACAGAGCAATCTTAATCTTATTTGCACCAGGCTGGAGGAGGTCTGGATTACAACATCCCTCTACTCAGCCCTGCCAGTGTACTCCGAGGAGTGGGAGTAGCTGAGCCATTCTTAGGTCCATTGAGTTCCAAAGTGGCCTCACTGCTGTCACGTGACTGCATTGGATGCAATTTGAGTCCAATTGTTGCAGCAGCTCTCAAATGGTGCAGCAAACTATCTGCCCCCCCTCCCCAAATTTCCTTCATGGTTGGCATGCTTAGAAGGGTTGAAGATGTGACATTGAGCCTGGTGCTCCATTAAGTCCTGCTGGGAAGCAGCAAATATTAGGATTCTACCCTAACACACCTACCCCTCTGGAATTTGCGAGATGAGCACCACAACCCCAGAGTCGGACACGACGGGACCTGATGGTCAGGGGCCCCTTTACCTTTTACAGGGACCCAGGTGACACTGTGGGTTAAACCACAGAGTCTAGGGCTTGCTGATCAGAAGGTCGGCTGTTCGAATCCCTGCAACGGGGTGAGCTCCCGTTGCTCGGTCCCAGCTCCTGCCCACCTAGCAGTTCGAATGCACATCAAAGTGCAAGTAGATAAATAGGGAAGGTAAACCGCATTTGCATGCGCTGCTCTGGTTCACCAGAAGCAGCTTTGTCATGCTGGCCACATGACCCGGAAGCTGTCTACGGACAAACGCTGGCTCCCTTGGCCTATAGAGCGAGATGAGCGCCGCAACCCCAGAGTCGGACACGACTGGACCTGATGGTCAGGGTCCCCTTTACCTTTTTATGTGGTTTGGGGAAAATGTTCTCACCAAAATCCCTAGTCTTCAATCACTTTAATATTTGACACAATCCTATTTCAACACAACACAACTCTAAACACCTGTGAGCATTAGCATTTCTGCACTCAAGTGCCTCAAAGTGGCATACATAGTAAAATAAAATCACGAATACATTAAAATCAGATAAAAACATCAATACACAAAATTTTAAATGTTCAAACAGCCAAATATTTAAAAGGAACAAGTCCTATCCACCCCACTTTCAACCTGAACATACCGGTAACAAAGACTGCTGACATAGCAGCACCCTCCCAACTAAAAACCATAAAGGTAAAGGGACCCTTAGCCGTTAGGTCCAGTCGCGCAGTACTCTGGGGTTGCGGCGCTCATCTCGCTTTACTGGCCGAGGGAGCCGGCGTACGGCTTCCAGGTCATGTGGCCAGCATGACTAAGCCGCTTCTGGCAAACCAGAGCAGTGTACGGAAACACCGTTTACCTTCCCGATAGAGCGGTACCTATTTATCTACTTGCACTTATAATAATAATAATAATAATTTATTATTTATACCCCGCCCATCTGGCCGGGTTCCCCCAGCCACTCTGGGCGGCTTCCAACAAAACAGAAATTCTAAAATACAGAGATCCATCAAACATTAAAATTCAGAAATCCATCAAACATTAAAAGCTTCCCTAAACAGGGCTGCCTTGAGATGCCTTCTAAAGGTCTGGTAATTGTTGTTCTCTTTGACCTCTAGTGGGAGGGCATTCCACAGGGTGGGTGCCACTACCGAGAAGGCCCTCTGCCTGGTTCCCTGTAACTTGGCTTCTCGTAGTGAGGGAACCGCCAGAAGGCCCTCGGAGCTGGACCTCAGTGTCCGGGCAGAACGATGGGGGTGGAGACGCTCCTTCAGGTATACCGGACCGAGGCCGTTTAGGGCTTTAAAGGTCAACACCAACACTTTGAATTGTGCTCGGAAACGTACTGGGAGCCAATGTAGGTCTTTCAGGACCGGTGTTATGTGGTCTCGGCGGCCGCTCCCAGTCACCAGTCTAGCTGCCGCATTCTGGATTAGTTGTAGTTTCCGGGTCACCTTCAAAGGTAGCCCCACGTAGAGCGCATTGCAGTAGTCCAAGCGAGAGATAACTAGAGCATGCACCACTCTGGAGAGACAGTCAGTGGGCAGGTAGGGACTCAGCCTGCGTACCAGATGGAGCTGATAAACAGCTGTCTTGGACACAGAGTTGACCTGTGCCTCCATGGACAGCTGTGAGTCTAAGATGACTCCCAGGCTGCGCACCTGGTCTTTCAGGGGCACAGTTACCCCATTCAGGACCAGGGAGTCCTCCACACCCGCCCGCCTCCTGTCCCCCACAAACTTGACGTGCTTTCGAACTGCTAGGTGGGCAGGAGCTCGGACCAAGCAACAGGAGCTCACCCTGTCATGGGGATTCAAACCACCGACCTTCTGATTGGCAAGCCCTAGGCTCTGTGGTTTAGACCACAGTGCCACCCAAGTCCATAAACCTGGGTAAATAAGGATGCTTTTGCCTGGATTTTAGGAACAGACAGCAATGGCACCAGACATGCTTCCTTGGGGAGAGCATTCCACGAATGAGGAGCCACCACTGAAAAGGCCCATCCTTGTGTCACCACCAGCTGTGCCTCCCTCCGATGGGGCACACAAAGAAGGGCCTCAGGTGATGAATGTTCTGGAACAATTTACACTGAGTGTGTAGAAAGAAGGAAAGTGGAAGGGAGCGGACAGGGTTCATGGGACCACAACATTGTGAAAGCAGGCATCACCATTGTCTTAGGGGAAGTGGTATGTTCCATCTAACATAGTCCATTTGACATCCACACTGACAGGAGAATGAGACCTGAAGGTCAAATTAATGGCCTTGCTTACATTATGTAGGGAATGATTCTTCTTTATGTATTTTCTTTAATACCACTATCAACATAAATCTGGTTCATGTTGTAAATAATAAAAGAGACCAATATAGGGCAGATTAAAGAGGAAATGGTGAAACAATATGAATGGTTGCATGTATGAAATATTAAGTGCCTAGGGAGAGGGAGAGTTGGGGGGAATCTATTTCTTGTAAAAAAAGAAAATCCCTTTTCAGTTTCAGGGAAACCAGCACTTCTTGCCAAAAATATAAATCAGACAGCATGAGACAAAAACTATTATAGATTCACTGTGTGAAAAAAATGACCTCATTGCAATTGGTTTTAGCATTGTGGACGAATGCCCAATGGCTCGAAACAGATCTGGTTTAGTCAACCTTATCGTCTGCAGCAGAAGATATTGGAGCATATTAGTTACAAGGTCAGCAGCAGAAGGTCAAAAACATGTGCTGTCATGTTCTTTGGCATTGCAAGATTTTCAAACGCGGGACAAATAATGCAGCGTGTCACCGGCACTTCAAGTGAGGGAGAGCTTTTGAGAAAGATGACTGTAAACAAACAGTCAGAGTGTTATTTAACTCCCCCCACCCCCCGGCAAAGAAAACCATATCACCCACATTTCATAGCTAATTGAGAATACATTAGGCATGGATTTCAGCTGGATCCAAAATGCTTGCATAGCCAGAAAACCTCTGATAGCCAAAATCAGTTTCAGAGCTGGCCTGTCTCCCTAGTGGTCTTCCAGATAGATGAGCAAGTCCCCAGGCCAGAACTTTCATGTAGCAGAATTTCCTAGGCTGTCTTCCCTCTGCCATGATTGATTTCTACTGGATTGGGAATCTATAAATTAGCCACTGCTGGGTGGGCCAGGGAGTAATGGATTGGCTGGAGAGGGGATGGATGATTGTCTCTGGGTGTAACTATTTCCTACCCAGACTGCTGGCTCACAGCTCAGAGTTGGCGTGCTGGACAATTCTGATGAAAACAGGAGCAGAAATCCCAGGTGTTCACTTATTCATCCTACATCTGGAACAGAAATCAGTCTAGAGGATGTGATTGGCATTTGATGTTGTTGTGGCTTTTAGTCCACAAAGATACATAATTGATTATACACACACGTCCTTTGCATTGTGTTTGCTTTGCATAGAAATGAAAGGTAGTAACGAAGTGACATATGCTATTTATGTAATTTACATAAATTATGTAATTTCTTCACAGTGAATAATGTAGTTGGGGCAGTAGTTGAACTGCGGCATAATGGAAACAGTGCTGCATGTGGCAAACAGAGAACAGTGATATCTTACATCTTTAGCATAGAGCTAGTTTACACATGTTCTATATATATCACTGGATTTCACTGCAATTAATCACCTTTCCCTTGACTTGGCTGATGGATATGTTCACCATCACTTGATAGCAACAGAATCCAGAGCAGCTCAAAATTGTAATTATTATGGACAGGTCCACCCAACTTCCTGCATAAGTATAAGGATTTCAAATAAAAATGAGGGGGCAAAAATGCCACCCCTGTTTCACCTTTTAGTGGCAGGATGAATTTTGAGGTGTGCATGCCTCTGTGGGGAGGGAGTTCCACAGCTTAGGGGGCCACCACAGGGAATGCCTTCTCTCAGACCAACCCCCCTTGAGCCCTTGAGGACAGTGGGCTCCCTCTGCCCATCTCAGAACCCTAGAGGGTCTGTAGGGAAGGAGACGGCCTTTCAGATCTGGAATGAATAAATGTTCAGCAATAACTTCTGTTCCTGTTCTGTTTTCCTTGGCATTCTCTTACGTCATTTTCAGAACAAAGAAACACCATTTAATTTCTATCTTTGCAGAACAGGGATCAGGAACCTGTGGCCCTCCAGATGTTTCTAGGCTCCAACTCTCATCTGCCCCAGTCAGCAAGGCCAACTGTCCGGGGAGATGGGTTCTTGTAGTTGAGCAACATTTGAGTATGTGTGTGCACAGGTTCCCTATCCCTGATGTACATGCCCTGGGACCATCCATTTAACCAAAAAAGTACTTTTCCTGCTTCCCTGTACAGGTGTACATAGAGGCCTGGTGCACCCATGAAGCAGTGAGATCTCACCAGAATTCAGCCAATATTGGTGTCATTCCTCTTCCATTGGCAAGCAGGGCAAGGCTGCACTTCCCATTTCTCCTCAAGCACTGAAATGTGACGTGCTGGTCCTGTGTAGATTGGAAATAACATTTGAGTAGCAGTGCTAACAGGAAAAGCCAATCTGAAGGAAAGGCCCTTTTCTCTCATTGGTAAATGTCAAGCTTCCCCCCAGCCTTAAGTGACCTGCAGGCTGACTGCAGTGCTCTGCTGCCTATTGATTCCAGAAATGATAAAATGGAGGAGAAAGGGAGAGAGGACACAATTCTTCCATTTGCCTGTGGAAAATAGGCCTGCGGACAACCTTCCTACATTTAGGAGAAGGTTAAATATATAACTGTGGAACATTATTGGTATCCCGTCTTTGCCCACACAGAGAGGAAAAAGCAAGCCCAGCAGTAAGACTCATACAAACCTTATAAGAGCCAGCTGGATCAGGCCAACCAGTCCAGTATCCTGTTTGTGAAATGGCCAGCCACATGCCCCACAAAGCAGGGCCCAAGCACAAGAACACCTTTCCTACCTGTGGTTTCCAGGAAGTGCTATTAGAAGCATGACTGTGGATAGCCTCTGTGTTTGGCATGATTCAGCATATCCTCATATAATCAACATGCTTAAGTCTAATTCAGGGGTAGGCAACCTAAGGCCCATGGGCCACAAGTAGCCCACGGGTGTCATTTAACTGGCCCACAAGCCACCCATGAACTGAGCTGCCCGCACGGTGAGTCCCCATGCGCTGCTCTAAACCAGCACAGCGCAGCATGGGGACTCATTTCCGCAGCACCAGAAATCTCATCTGCGCATGCGCAGATGCCGAAAATCACATCTGTGCAGACACCAATGCCATAAATTGCGTCTGCGTGTACATCAATGTCAGAAATCACATCTGCACAGACGCTGGAAATCGCAGGTG
Organism: Zootoca vivipara; assembly: GCF_965207765.1. Lineage (NCBI taxonomy): Eukaryota > Metazoa > Chordata > Lepidosauria > Squamata > Lacertidae > Zootoca > Zootoca vivipara. Next base: position 28,027,977 of record NC_142589.1, read on the forward strand.
CGATAATCCAGCCCACAGAGGGATCTCCACTGGAGTGAACCGGCCCAGGCGAAGATAAACCTTGCTGACCCCTGGTCTAATTAATGCATGGAGGGGTTAAGGCCATAGAGTAAGCTGTCCCGCCAATGTTATCAAATGTCTTTCTGCGGTGAGGGAAGAGGGAAATTTTGGAAGGAACTTGAAAGAGCATACTTTAAAGGTCTAAGATGCTATACCGTATTTCCATGATTTACATTGCTGCATAATTTGTGATTTTAAATCTCTGCTGGGGCTCTCTCACCAAAGAGCATAGCTGCCAAGTTTTCCCTTTTCTCGTGAGGAAGCCTATTCAGCATAATGGAAAATCCCTTTAAAAAAGGGATAACTTGGCAGCTATGCCAAAGAACCCTTGCCCCAAACTTGGATCTTAGTAACCCAAGAATTCTCCATTTATACCTATTTTTCCCTGAGCCAATGGTAATAAAAGAAGTTCTGCAAGACAAAAGCATTATGCGTGTTTGCATCATTTCTGTGGGTTGACAAATCTGGCTTCCATCGGGTCTGTTTTTTATTTTATCAAAAGCCCTCGAGGGGGGAAATACAGACAGAAAAGGCTGCCGCTGTTTGCCACCAGAGTCTCTATGAGACAAGGGAGAATGGCGAAGGTTTAATGAAGTGAAAAAGCCACCGTGATTATCAGGCATAAAACTAAATAGCAATAATACCATTTCCCATTTAAATATTAGAGGCAGAAAGGTCTTTGATTTGCATCAGCAGAAAGAGCTACTTGCTGTACTGTAAAAAGATATATTTTGGGCAGACGATTCATTATTACTGATGCATGCCTCGGAGAGGCCATGGAAGCCAGATGGGATGAAAGTGTAACATATATCTTTTGAAGTTCTCATTAATGAGGTGGTGTAGTTATTGACTTACCTTTTATGGGGTTTCAGATAAAGGAAGGTGTTGTGTGTGTGTGTATATATATATATATATCCACCAAAATAATGGGACTGAATAAAAACTTTAGGGGTGAACAAAAACTCCAGAAAACAAGAACAAATAACTATATCATGTTAAGCTATGTTTCAGCAGATCTTTCTTCTGGGAGAAAGCAGAAATGCTTTCTTTCTTTCTTTCTTTCTTTCTTTCTTTCTTTCTTTCTTTCTTTCTCTATCACTCCATTTATGAGTCGCTTCCTACAAAACATCTCAAAACGATTTTAATTTTTAAATAATTAAAAAAAACAATAAAAAAATATATAAAAGCAATTAAGGCAATTTCATATAAAAAGCAATTTTTAAAAAAACCAATGCAGATACAGGCTAGGATTAAAATATCCACTTCAAAGACTTGTTGAGAATGGACGTTTTTCTGTTACTAGCCCAGAGATGGATAGAAGACAGAGTACCTGCCAGAGAAGATTAGCAGATTAAATGGATAGACTACGCCGAATTTCCAAAAATGACCGGAAGAATAAGAAATCAGGAAGACCAAAATTTTAATAAGGAATGGGGAGAATATATAATTTACCCTGAAAACCATTGTAAACAGTTAAAACTGTTAGCAGGACTGGAATAACACTTGTAGTTTTATGTTGAATTTGGGGTACAATGGAGATTTAAATGATTTGGATGAATAGACAAGATGCAGGAGGAAAGGGTTAATATAAGGACCCAGAAAGGTGAGGAGGGAAGTTCAGGAGATTCCTCGGAACTCTTTTGCTGTGTTGGTTGTTTGATAATTGTTTGTAAATTTTTAAAATCTGAAAAAATAAATATATATATTTTTTAAAATAACATTGATTGTACTGTACTTAAATAAGAATAAGAAAAAGAGGGTGGCTGCTGAAATAGAGCTTGTGCCAGTCTTGTATGCAATGGGAGGCAGTTTCAAGGAGTCTGAATCACTAAAATTAGAATCCTGCTTTACATGAAGTGGATGAGATGGTATCTGTCAGAGCTACAGAAGATGAAAGGCTATATTGTTGGCGTCCTGGTTCCATCCTGTATGTGAATATATAGACCAGTACCAACACCTTGAACTTAGCATGGTTGGTAATGGACAACCAGTGTAATTATTTCAGAACTGGCATGATAGTGTGGCAATCCTCTGTCCCAGTTAGCAGTTGAGCCTTTGCATTCTGCACAAGCCACAACTTATTTATTTTAACAAATGTTGATATTCCACTATGTCTCTCATATGTGCAATTTACAGCAATAAAGCATAAAACTGTACAATAAAAGCCTTATGTAAAAAAGTTAAAAACAGATAACTATTGTGGAAGGATGTGTCCTTAATTGCCTGCATAGAAATCTTTTCAGCAGGCCTTTAAAAGTTGGCACAGAAGGTACTCGCAGAGCCTTCCACAGGAATGGGCAATGGCACTAAAAGGCTCAGATTCTTGTTGTTGTCCAGTGAATTGTTGGGCTATAACTCCATCAGCTGACACTGAGGTGGGAGGTATGGGCTGAAGACATGATCTGAGCCAGTGTGGTGTAGTGGTTGGAAGTTTTGGACTAGGACCTAGGAGTAAAGGGACCCCTGACCATTAAGTCCAGTCGCGACCGACTCTGGGGTTGCGCGCTCATCTCGCGTTATTGGCCGAGGGAGCCGGTGTATAGCTTCCAGGTCATGTGGCCAGCATGACAAAGCCACTTCTGGCAAACCAGAGCAGCACATGGAAACGTCGTTTACCTTCCCGCCATAGTGGTTCCTATTTATCTACTTGCATTTTGATGTGCTTTCGAACTGCTAGGTTGGCAGGAGCTGGGACCAAGCAACAGGAGCTCATCCCATCACAGGGATTTGAACCGCCAACCTTCTGATCAGCAAGTCCTAGGCTCAGTGGTTTAACCCACAGCGCCACCTGGTTCCCTATAGGGACCTAGGAGAGCAGGGTTTAATTCCCCTAGAAGCAATGAAGCTCACTAGGTGACCTTGGGCCAGGCATTCAGCATCCCAGCTTAACCCACTTTACAGGGTTCTTGTGGGGATTACATGAGGAGGGGGGGAGAGATACATTCAGCTCCTTGGAGGGCTAAAAAGGTGGGCTAGAAATGCATTGAGAGAATAAGTACAGTCATACCTCGGTTTAAGTACGCCTCGGTTTGAGCATTTTCAGTTTAAGTACTCCATGGACCTGTCTGGAACGGATTAATCCACTTTCCATTACTTTCAATGGGAAAGTTCGCTTCAGGTTAAGTACGCTTCAGGGAACCAATTGTGTTTGTAAACCAAGGTACCACTGTATAACAAAGCGGAAGGAGTTTGATTCGGGGGTATTTCAAAGGGGGCCTGTTGTTTCAATTGAGGGGAGGGGAGCAAGGAATATGCAGTGCAATGAACCACCGAGAAATGCTAAAGATATCAAGGCCTCTCTCTCCCTCCTTGTTCCATGCTCTTTTTTTATTTAAAAAAAACACCACATACTTGCAGTACCTCCGTGAACTCTCCTGAAATTGTATCTAAAGGCTACCCCCAAGGAGTTGTCAGTGCCTGTTCAGAAGCGAAAGGCAGCAGCCTGAGTCACAGCATATGAAAGCTAAAAAGAGGAGACGGAGGGGGCGGGAGGAGACACAGACACACACACAAATGGGGAAAGCAGCCTGATGCGTGTGCAGTCAACCATCCTTCCACTGAAATCTACCACAGCTTGAATGTGATGTGCCCAGGCTAGCAATATTTGCCGGGGGCTTGACAATCTGTCAGAAAACAATGTGAGTCTCCTGTGCCACTTACGTTCTTATATAAAAAAAATAAATCATGTGACAACTCGGCCAGGCCCAGGATTACCTCGGTGGGCTTGAAAAAGACTCTGAGCAAACAACACACACACACACACACACACACACACACACACACTTTGAAAAGGATAAGCTGAGTCCACACACTTGGCACTATTTTTGTCTGGAAGTGACAAAGACTGGGAGAGAAGACAAAAACAAGCCCAGCTGGGTCAGATGGAAGGTCGTAGAACCATAGAATTGCAGAGCTGGAAGGGGCCCTGAGGTCCAGACCCCCCAGCTAAAGAATCCCTGGCAGAGGAAGGACCATCCAACCTCTGTTTGAAAACCTCCGAGGAGGAGAGCCCGCCACCCTCAAAGGCAGTCCAGTTCACAGCCCAACACCATTAGGAAGTTCTTGCCAATATTTAGCCAGTCTTGTCTTCTCTCCTGCATCCAGTTTCCCACAGTGCCTGGCCAGATGTCTCTTGGAAGACCACCAGCAAGGCATGAAAATGACAGACCTCTTCAGCTGTTGCTAGGGATTCCAGAAAAATTCAGCGCTGAGCTTTATCCTCCCAGATTCTTTTCCTGGTACCGGTCTTGCTCTTTAATCTCGATGAGAAGTGAGTTCCCCTCACCCCTTTTCCAGTTCCACTAAATTGGACTAGGAAACTTGTTTCAGCCTGAGCACCACATTTCCCTTTGGGCAAACTTCCAGGGGCCACATGTCAGTGGTGGGTGGGTGGGGCCAGAGGCAAAAGTAGGTGGAGGAAAACATAAAATTTTGCCTTTTCACAGTAGGCTAACATTTTACACACAAATACAATTTATATCATTCCTGATCACTGGCCCATACCTCTCAACCGTCCCAAACTGAGTGGGACATCCCAGAATTAGAGAAGCCATCCCAGCTTCTGATTGGATCCCAGAAGGGCCCATTTTCTTGATCCAGCACTCTGGCATGAGGCAGATGGCTCACACCAGAGCACCAGACCAAAAGATCCTCATTTTTTTGTCCCACACGTTTGCACAAATTAACTGGCTCGTTCCAGAGCGCCGAACCAAAAGGTGCTCCTTTTTGGGTCTCACACTCTCGCGTGAGTCAGTTGGCTCCAGCGAGAGCTTGGAGTAAAAAATACTTAGCATCCTGATCTTGATCAGCAGGATGTTGGAGGGTATGCAGGCCATTCTGCCAGGGGCTTATGGAAGCTGTAGTCTGTCAGACTATAGCACCAGGGAGACCAGGGTTCAAATCCCCACTTTGGCTGTGAAGCTCACTAGGTGACTTTAGGCCAGTCGCTCACTCTCAGTATCACCTGCCTCACATGGTTGTTGTGAGGACAAAAAAAGGGGGAGAGGCAGGGCCGGCTCTAGGTAGACCCCCGGTGGTGCGGTGGGTGCGCCAGGGCGGCAGGCCAGTAGGCAGGGCGCCGCGCGGCAAAGTTGCGCGGAAACAATGCTGCTCCCTGCGAGGGCGGGGGCGCCGGAGCGATCTCCACCCCTCAGCGCCAGGGCGGCCAACCTGCTCGAGACTGGCCTGGGGAGAGGGATGTCTGCCACCTCAAGTTCCTTGGTGGGAAGGTGGGATATAAACAAGATAATTAAATGAAACTGCAACAGTTGCTACATGAATCCAGAGAGGAAAGGAAAATTACTCCTTCTTATACCCATAGCTGTCCCTGTGTCTTTTCCTTTCCCTGTTCATGTTTCATTATTTTACAAATAGGTCATCTTATTACATGCAGCCAAATTTATTCTGTAGCACCTTTTGAGCAAATGTGGGGGGTGGGAGAGAAGAAAGAAAGGAGTTTTGAGCAGGAGAGCCAAATTTTGAGCTGGAGAGCTGCAGCTTTTTGCAATTATCTCCCCCCCCCCTTTCCTATTCCACAAGTTCTATCAGGCAAGAGTTTCGGGTAGCCCTCGTCCCCCTCCCCAGCTCACCAATAGGGCATGATAGCATGTGATTTATGGCATGTACGTATCTCCTCTTCAACAGGGGCCGAGCGTTTGTTTTGAGAGGCCAAAGAGGAATGTGGCAACGTGGCAGCGAAATGCTGCCATTTTATGCACCCTCCCAACACCGAATGCTATTTGCATTATTTACACTGACTTAACTCAAATCTCATCCATTATTGCTTTCGTTCATGAAATGCTGGGTCGGCTCCTCAAAATGGCATTTCCATGCTCCGGCGTAGCTTTAAAAGCTGACAGATGAAAATAGATGCACTTGTCCTGTGTTAAGCAAGCGGGGATCGAGCATGCCATTGCCGGCAAGTGAAGCCGACAAGCCATTATCTGCTGGGCAGGGGAAGAGAGAGAAAGAAGTGTAGGTTAAGGGGAGGATCTTTCCCTGATCATATCTGCTATTTTAATGCACTTGCAGCAGTGAGAAGGAGAAGGTGTGTGTGTGTGTGTGTGTGTGTGTGTGTGTGTGTGTGTGTGTGTGTGTTAGAGAGGAAGCTGGAAAAAAGGAGTTGTGGATAGAGGGGAATGCCATGGCTCACGCACCCAGTCCTTCCACCCCAGCAAAGGTATGGGCTGAAAACTTAAAGCAGAGAGGCGAGAACCATTTTTTCAGTCCCAAGAGGAACATTCCCTTTGGGGCAACCTTCTGATTGTTAGGTTTCTATTCTTCGGACTTCTCTCAGCGAGAGGAGACATGTTTTCCTTTTGTTCTGCCTTACAATTAATAAAGTAGCTTTTAGTACACAACCTCAGCCTGGCTCCATATGCATTTTATCTCTGTTGGACTCTGAATATGTACTCAGGGTCTCCAAGACATGGGTCGTAATAAATCGTCGGAAAGGGCTGTCGGAACTCTCTAGAGCTGCACACTGAACACTGATGGGAGAGTCGAGCTGGATTTGTTCCTGCATTATGCCTGGGGATCGTTCTTGTCCCCGGCTGACCCGACACTGATAGTCACATGGCACAGGTGTGAGGCGGGAGGCAAAAGCAGGCAGAGCAATGAATCCTAGAATTGTAGAGTTGGAAGGGACCCTGAGGATCATCTTGCCCAACCAATATGCAGCTCTCCCATACGCGATTGAACTTGCAACCTTGACATTATCAGCACCATGCTCTAACCAACTGAGCTGTCTTCCTCTGCTAAAAAGTTTTCCTTTCTGCACCAGGCTGGCTGCTACACACACTTGCACATACCCTCTCCATCCTCCATCCAGGTGAAAACACTCAAGGAGGGTGCAAGGCAGGACCAGTGAGGGCCTGACTGAAAGCCCTGGGGAGACACATGCAGCCCCTGGATCTGAGGCTCCCCACTCCTGACACTGATTAATGAAATTCACTGGTCTCCTCTTTTTTTGCCATGACAAGTGACAGTGATCTGCCATATTTTAAGCAAAAACAAACACGTACATCAAAACCAAAAAAAAAAACCACACACCTATATTCAGCCGTCCCACTTGTTCAAAAATACCATAGATAGTGAAAAGACCTGGTTAAAATGGATAAATAATAATAATAATAATAATAATAATAATAATAATAATAATAATAATTTATTTATACCCTGCCCATCTGGCTGGGTTTCCCCAGCTACTCTGGGCGGCTCCCAACAGAATCTTAATATTAATAATAATAAGTGACAAAACATCAAACGTTAAAAACTTCCCTAAACCGGGTTGCCTTCTGATGTCTTCTAAAAGTCAGATAGTTGTTTATTTCTTTGACATCTGATGGGAGGGCGGGCGCCACTACCAAGAAGGCCCTCTGCTTGGTTGCCTGTAGTTTCACTTCTCGCAGTGAGGGAACCGCCAGAAGGCCCTCGGAGCTGGACCTCAGTGTCCGGGCAGAACGATGGGGGTGGAGCTGCTCCTTCAGGTATATGTTTTCACCAGGTGCTTAAAGTATGTAATGATGGTGGCCAGGTAAACCTACCTGACAGGGGCAGCATTTCTCTGCCACTGCAAAGGCAGAGAAGGTTTCCAGCACAGGCTTCCACTGGAAGATGGTGGGATGTGATTTTCCAGATTCCCCTTGCATCACCAGCCAGCACCACCTCCCTTGCTGCTCTGCAGGCCCCCCTACTTTCTGGAGCAGCTTTTTCAGAAGGTTCCCCTGACTTTCCAAGGCACAGGAAGCTGTAGGAAGAAGGGAGAACCAGTGAACCTCATGTCCTTCCTCTGTTCCAGCCTTTGACATCCTAGTGGCCCTCCAACTCTTTTGGACACCAACTCCCATCAGCCTCAGCCAGCATGGCCCGCGATTAGGTATAATGGGACTTGTAGTCCAACATGGTTGGAGAGCCGCATGGTTTCCCCTTACCCACCCCAGAAACAAATCCAGTATTTGAATGTTTCTGGAAGCGTCACCCAGCCACAAATCCTTGAGCTCAGAGCAGGCTATGGATCAAGAACAACATGTCGGCCAGCAAGTAATTGACGAGAGCTTGTGAGCATCTTCAAAACAAAAGGCATCCAGCCTTGCGACCATCACTCTCTCTCCCCTCCTATTTTATGAAAGACAAAGGATGTGGCTTTGGCGGCTGTTCTTCCTCTTGTCTCTTGTCGCAGATTCCTCTCCGCTCACGTCAAGCCACAAGAGGCTTTGCTGGTAATTCTGAGCGAGGGCAACGTCTCCCTGCCTGTATGTCAGAGTCCGTGCCCAATAAATAAATAAATTAAAGCACACAGGCAATGCAGCCATGCTCATCCTTAATCTAGGGTCTCTAGGGGGTTCTCCCTGTCTAGATGCATGCAGCGGAGATAAGATTATTGGTCTGTGTGGATATATAGATTCTCTCTCTCTCCCTCTCTCTCTGCAGTGAGATCAGACAAATCTTGTGCTGGATTGATTGAAGTCACAATTGTACAATCTCTGTGATCTGAGGGGTAAGGAAGTCATTTTTCACCACAGAAACCGACAACTGGACAGAGTCAAACCGTCTACTGTTCTTGGCATTCAGAGCTCTGCTCCAGACGGCTGCATATAAATCAGAAGCAATGTATTTTTTTACCTCACCCCCTGCGCTGAATTCAGTTTAATTATGATCTTATCTAAAGAAGCTGATTCCTAACATTCTATCATACTCTGGCCTGACCAAGAAACACACTTGCTGAGGTCCATGGCTTGAAGATGATCTGAGGTTTCTTCAAAGCGTTGCCGGCTCTTGATTCCAAACATTCTAACATGATGGATAGCCCTTCACGCAAAATGTTACTAACTTTTGGAACTCACTGCTACAGGATGTGCTGCAGGCAATCTATGGCTATTCACCCATAACAGCTATGTTGTAATTCCACTGTCAGAGGCAGTTGTGTGGGATGTGATCCATGAGAGGCAGTCAAGTACAACATTCCTTGTAATGCTAGAGAAGACATGCGAGGGAATGTTTGGTCCAGCCAGTCGAAAATTCCTGTTCCTCCTGGCTGGAGCATCCTTCCTTTTGCATGTGATTGAAGGTGGGCGTGACCTAACCTGTCCAGGTAACAAAAGGACGAGTCACGCAACACCCTCTCTCTTTTTGACTTCCTTCTTCGTTTGACCAGCTTCTAGCTAGGACTGCTCTGCTAGCTTCCAACTAGCAGAAGCACTGGGATTATTCCCCCATATGGGGTAGATCCACATGTACATATTTGTAACTAAGTCTGCCTTTAGGAAACCAATTGGGCAACTGATGTAAGTACAGTGGAACCTCTATTCACGACCACAATGTTCCAGAGGCCCGTGTGGAAGTCGAAACAGGTTGCTGGGAGAGACGCATTGTGCGCAGATGAGAGCAATGACTGCCCACTTCTGCGCATGTGCGAACGGCAGCAAACCCGCCAGTTACTTCCAAGTTTTCCGCGGACATTGGGCGAAATGGACGTGAGCGGAGGCGGACGTAAGAAGAGGTTTGACTGTAAACTTCTTTTATTGACTTAGAATAAAATTGTGGCGTCTTATTCTTTTAAGAGGGATTCAAGGGAACTTGCCAAGAACATACAATTCAATCTGAGACGGACTGAATTGTATAATAGTGAGAGGCTCACATGAGCCTGCAACCAGCTATCTGCTGTGCATGTAAAAGGGGAATGTAAACTCTGGTAAGTAAAGGAACTTGCTAGCGCAAGTTAAGAAGGATATTAATATACAATATAGCCTCTCCTGCCACCCTGAACATTCCCACAGTATGCTTCTCAGTGCCACTTGCTGAGAATCTCCAGTGGGAAGAGTGCTCTTGAGCTTGAATCCGGCTTGATGGCATCTGGTTGGCCATTGTGGGAATCTGTACTAGATGGGCCACTGGACTGTCCTAGCAGTCTCTTCTTGGGTTCTTATACAACCCTCACATTTGGCAAGCATCCCAAATGTTGTGGAGACAAAATAATCCACAAAACTGGCTCTCCCTTCCCATTTGCTTCTTCACTGATACATCTAGCAGACCTCTGCTGGCTGAAAGAGTTCTGTATTTTGTTTTGTTTTGTTTTTAAGACAGAGTTCTGAATAATAATTTAAAAAACAACAACAACAACTGGAGAATTTGCATGGGGAAAAACGAGAACTTAACACAAACAAGCCTAGGCCTTGTTGCAGGCAGAAGCCTTCTTCTGCTTATCTTTCTATTGATTTTACTTTATGGCACCCGAATCATTAATCTCCTATTATTGACCATTCCCTTCAGAATACAGTGAGAAGCTGTTAGTTTATAACGATGGCTACACGAACTCCCATTAGCTGAATTTACATTTGCTCCACTTCCCTTAAATTGCAAAAAGGGATCATTACCCCTGAAATATTTACGTAGGAGCGCTACATTTTTCATGTGAAACCCTACACAAGGAGCTTCTCTGGGTGGAGGGGGGGGTGGAGAGAAGTCAGCTACAAGGTTGTGCCTTTTTTCTTTAATTCCTACCATTGCCATTTGAGTTCTAAGGGATGGTAGGATTCTGCCTCCAGCTCCCTTCCCTTGTTGTTCCAGGGGATCTGACCCACACAGCAGTACCCTCCTCATAAATTCCATTTTATCAAGGACAAGGGATAGCAAACCTGCGCTGAGAACTGTGGATATCAGTTTCTCATTTCTGAAATCTTAAATTCAACTCTCCACATTTTTGCAATAGTTCCTGTGGTGTGTTTTTTAAAGGCCTCACAAAAGTATGACAACATTTCATTGCACATTTTTTCCCTAACATAAGCATTCTTTTTTTATGAGCAATTAAATAGGCTGCATTTTTGCATCTTGTTTCCACTAATATATGCATCTGATGTACACTTTTCCCTAATCTATTCATTTTTTTACAGTATTTTATTTTTTGTTTCACATTACTTCATTGGAGAACTGCATCACAAAATTCAGAGGAGGGTGAATTTTGAATGGCATCTATTCATTTTATTTATTTACATATCTATAATCCACACTTCCATAAAAACATATCAAGGCGGTATGTTTTATTGATTTCATAAAAGTAATAGCCACTTGATTCACTGCACAGCTGTCACTTACTGTGGGGAGACAAGGTGGGCTGGTGATGAAGTTGGGGTGTCGCCAGCACACCAGGAGGAGCACTGCATTGGTTGTGGGTTTCCTTTTCTGTAACCCTCTCTGGAGATGCTGAGGATTGAACCTGGGTCTTTGGCATGCGTATCGTGTCCTTGGCCACTCAGCTACAGTTCTCTGCTTACTGTTGCCAAACTTTTCACTCACCACTGCTACCCGCCACCCCATCAACAGCAGGAGACTGAACTAGAAATTCTTTCTTTCTTTTTTGGAAAACTGAAGATGTACCTACGGTGGACGACTGGCAGATGAAGCTGATAGAATTTATGGAACTGTCCGAGCTGACTGGGAAACTCCGGGACCAAGGGGAAGAATTGGTGGAAGAAGATTGGAAGAAATTTAAAGTTTATTTAGAAAAGAATTGTAAGATTAGTAGTTTTTATTAAAAGATTTGGAAGTATAAAGAGGTTGTGGAAGAGTTAGTTGAGTTATTATTATATATTAAGATTTAGTTAAGTGTTGTTATTGTATTGAGTTTTAAGATGTAATAAGAATAGAATTGTATGTTGAGATAATTATAAGAGATTATGAGATTGATAAGTTAGTGATAGAATATGTTTAGATAATTATTAAGAAGATTGGAATCAAGATATGGAAGTACTAAGGAAGTAATATAATGAAATGCAGTGGGGAGGGATTGTAGGAAGTCGACAAAGATAGAATTTTTTGATAGAAGAATGTTTTGATTTTTTTATTGTAGTGTTTGTAATTTGTTTTTGTGTATATTTTATGTGTGTGTTTTTGTGGCGTATGTTTTATATTGTAAAAATAATAAATATATTTTATTTTTTAAAAAGGAGACTGAACTAGCTACCTTGCTAAGGACAGAAAGAAACAAGTCTGTGGAATATGGTTGAGGGAAATTTCTCTTGGGGGTTCAGATATGGAGGCTCACACCAAATTCCCAGCTGGCCAGACTTCATTCAGTGATACATTACTGGACAGAGACCAAAGAGTCTGTGAGATCTTTTCTATTGGGAGACACACTCTATAAGCAAATATATGTCATCTTAACTGTTCTTCCTCTACCAACCACCTCCTCCCCAGACATGAAATACTACTTACTCAACCCACTCCTCACTATCAGTTTCAGAACCCCCCTTGTACCTTAAATGGAGCTGTTAGTTTCTCCTTGAACTAGGTCTTTCCAGCCTTGTGATCAGGTCACAATCTCAGATACATGACATTGGGCTCACTAATTGTGGGCCTGACAGCGATTCCACCTTGATATCAGTGGGAGAAAATGTCTGAGCTTGACGTTCTAAGAGTTTAATGGCTCTTTTCAGACACTTTGATGATTGTTCGAGTAGCATCGGTGAACTCAGCTATCACCATCTGCAGCCTTTATTTTATGGGATTGGTGTTCCAGCAAGTAGGGGAGGGGGGGAACGCACCTTCTGAGCATGAAAGAGCATGTTCTCCTTTGTCACTCTCGTCTTGTTCATCTGTGATGTCTCCTCCACCCACACACCTACAATTCCTCTGTGGGGAGAGGCACAAAGCAAAGAGGGCTGGAAACAACAACAAAAAAGAGTTAATACACAATAGGCAGCGGCAATGTCTTTTGTTTTTGTTTCTGTTTTTTCAGAAATCGGTGCTAGCACAAATGACAATTCCCTATGTGAGAACAGGAGGTGCTGTGATTTGATTGTTTGCTCTATAGCACTCTTATACGAAAATGGATTTAAGCTGATACCTGGGGGAAATGTTCTGGGGTCAACTGGGACATCACCAGCGCTGTCTTTAGCATATGTGCTGCCGGGGTGCAAAGATCCGCCCAGCACCCCAAAATTTAGTTTAGCCCCCAAATTAACTTTTATTATGCTTATGTCAGACACCATGCTTATGCCTTATCTCTTGTTTATGAGATAAGATAAGATAGATCAGATCAGATAAGATAAAATAATCTTTATTGTCTTTGCCCTCCTGCGGGAACAACGAAATTACTCGGCTGCTCCATTCACTCAGATAAGGCACTCCACATAAATTTAAAATAACTACAAAACATTAATTAAACAATACAAAACGAAATGGCAAGTGAAAATAAGATGACTTTAAAGTCCAGACTTTCCATTTAAGGCCGAAATTGCTCTAGGGAAGAAATTGTTATTGAGACAGCTCGTTCTCGCCTTCATTATTCTGTATATCTGTCCCAATGGCAGGAGCTCGAAGAAGCGGTGACCAGAATGCGATGGATCTCTTGATAAGGGAGGGGAAAGGGAAGAAATAAGGGAGGAAAAAGAAACAAACTTTTTTATTTGCTCATTTATTTACAATACACTTATACTTAAGTATACAACACCACCACACTTAATCTTATAAGTATTGTTTAGGCACCTACTTAGGAGAAACATCAGTCATGTCAAAGGTGCCGCTGACCCCGCTGCCACATAGCAGCTCAATACAACGCGTAACATAATATTTTGATGTAAGAGTTAATTTTGTGTGCACGGCACCGTTGTGAATGACAAGCACCGCCGTTGTGAATGACAAGCACCGCCGTTGTGAATGACAAGCACCGCCGCTAGCGTGGCGCATCTTTGGTAAATGAGCGCACAAAGTCGAAAGGCCTTTAGTGAAACAGTAGGTATACATTTCAATAATACCTAGGTATATATGTATTTTGTTTTTCTAGCTTGATCAAAATTGTTTATTATTTCATATCAGGTAGATAGTTAAGAGCTTAGGTGGCATCAGCTAGAATTTGGTGCCCGGGTGCCCCACACCCCTTGTACCCCTGGGTAAAGACAGCCATGATATCACAACATACACCCAAACAAACCTGTTAGTAGTAGTAGTAGTAGTATGAAATGCATTACCCAGGGCCCCATAGGCCTTGGTTTCCATACTCATCTGTTTGCTGTTCTCTCTAATTAGTTCATTCATTAACTTCACTAATTAATATTTATAGAACATCATCAATGTGTATGGTGCTTTATAAGATAATGAACAAAGCGGAAGGTCTCTGCCCTGATAAGCTTACCATCTAAAATGCAATTTAGGGACGGGGAGGGGGGTGATACAGAGGGATAGGGAGGAAAATTGAGGCAATAAAAACAGTATAAGAGGGTATGCTTGGTAAAGTTGCACATACATAGGCTTATGTTCAGTTCAGGATGAGGACCAAGGTTCTAAGAGAAATGTTTCCTGGAAAATAATCATTTCTGATGTTTGCCGTTTTAAAAGATGATGTGCAAAGAACATAAGGTAGGTTGGGTTGAGAGATAGTGGCTGGGCCAAAGTCACTGCAGAGTGTTGCCATTCTAAGGCATGAATCCAAATGGGACATTGGTAAGTGATGATTGGAAGTTGGGTGCTCCCAGTTCAAGTCTTACTCTCGAAGCACTGCATCACACTAGTTCACAGGCATGCTGTGGAAAGGAAAACAGGTGAGTGGGAAAGAGGAAAAGAGGGCAAAACTGGACATAGCTTCTTGCAGGATGCTCCATCAATTTCTCATGACCAGGCAGCATGACCACTAAACCAGATAGTTCCAAGAAGGAAGAACCACCAGACAATTATTTATTTATCTGTTAGTTTGTGGCATTTACACCCCACATTTTTCTTGAAGGAGCCCAAGGTGGTGTATATGGTTCTCCTCGTCCTCATTTAATCCCCACAATAGCTCTGTGATGTAGGTTTGGTTGAGAGATGGTAGGCTTCCAGTGGGCTTCATGGCCAAGTGGGGATTTGAACCCTGGTCTCCTAAGTCCTAGTCTGACACTCTAACCACTATGCCACCACTGGATCTCCTAGAAAAGCCAGTGGAAATCGGCCTTGATGCATCACACACACCCTCAGATGCAGTGAGGAGGGAATCATATTTTTTTAATGCAAATATATATTCTGCTGTCCTCTTACTTCAAAATGAAATTATATCTCAGACCAAATGTAGAACTTTGAAGTAACACATGGAATCTGTGCTCTCCTTATCCCCTCATTAAGTTTTATTGCCAAATGTTAGCTGACACAACCATGAAATTTGGAGAGCAGAAGGACAGTCCATAAATTTCCTCAGACTTCTGACTTCCCAGACCAGTTAAGGTGGCTGTCCTCATAGTCAGAAGTGTACTAGTCATCGTATCTGATCACACCACAAACATGTGCGCACACACACACACACACCCATCTCTCATCTGTGGCATGAGTTCTGTGCGCCACCTTGGAGCACGGATCAGTTTTGACTGCCTTGGATCAGCACTGCCAACCTTTAATTGAAAGCCAGAGCTGTCGTTCTCCCTTTAGGGCAAGAGTGACAGCTTCATTTTGGTTCCCAGCTGGCACTTAGAGACACAGCATTTGGAGGCTGGTGTTGATTTAGGCTCCGCTGAAAGGGGAGAAGAGAATGTGCACACTTGAAAAGGCACATGAAAAATTAGGCGTTTTGACACTTGTACTGGAAGTGCTCCATGCAGACCCTCCAAGTGTCCCAATTTTCCAGAGATAGTACTGGATTTACAGAAGCCATCCTGGTTTCTGATTTGATCCCGGAATGTCCCGCTTTTCCTTACGATGTCCCTACTTTCATCAGAGAAAAATTGGAGGGTGTGGATTTATGCGACCCCAGAGCCAAGGAGATAAGTAACTATACAACCTCTAGAAGAAATCTGAAGGCAACCCTGTATAGAAGTTTTTAAATGTTTAATGTTTTATTATTATTTTTATATATTTTGGAAGCAGCCCAGAGTGGCTGGGGCAACCCAGTCAGATGGGCAGGGTATAAATACTATGATTTTTATTATTATTGAATAGAACATCTCTATTTTGGTCAGAGAAATGTTGGAGGGTATGTGCATGTCTTTCTGCAACTAATATCACCATCAACAATGGCATCATTTAATAGCTAAGAAATCACATAAGTTGACTTGGAAAGGAACAGCAATATTCATCATCTGACAAAAGCTTTCTCATCTTCTACCTTTCAGGGTCAGAGATCTGGTCCATAAACTCAGTAGATCTTCACCCCTCAGAATCTTTGTTTGGCAAAGGCGTTTCATCCAGTACACAAATACCATCATTCTTGCCTTCTCAAAAAAGAAGATGTGATGTGGATCCAGTGCTTGCAAAAACCAGGCACACCGACCCTGTCCCTACTGTTATCTGTAACCCTGAGGACATAAGAACTACTCTGAGCAGAATTTACTTAGCTACAGTCCAGCCTGTCTCTTTGGATCAAACACTACTGAAGTCAGCTTACACATTATGTATATCATATATATGTATCATAGCTGCAGCACTGATGAATTTAAAAACAAAGCCTGGTTAAAATAAGCAAGACAACAGTCTAAAACAAAGGGAGCTATTTTAAGATAAGAAGAGGGAGATTTGCAGAATTGGACCATTTTGTAAGAATTACTTTCTTTTCAACTTATGGTTTGGGGTTTGTGTTTGCAGAGGTTCTTCTTTAAATTGGGAGCAGCTGAAGTGCCCCTGGCTACCCTGAGCCACTAGGGTAGGGTGGGCTATAAATCGAATGCAGCAAATAGATGGATGGGTTTCCTTAGAGCTGGGAAGGATTACGATGATATGTCTGGAACGGCTGAGGATTTTGAAGGGTTTCACCTCAGACTGTCAAGGACAATAGTTAATTTGCACAAAGTAGATAAATGAGGTAGAAACTAATCCAGAAGAGATTTGTTTATCTCTTCTTTGATGATATATTACACTGCAATAATAAGAAAGTAAACTGTGCTCTATCCCTACAAGAATAAACATCACCCCTCTCCCTTAAAAAAATAAAATTCTCTCAGGATTGAAGACACTTCACAGCCTTTGAAGTTCTGCAAAGTCCCAAAGGAGCCATTAAGATAAGGAAATCTGGCATTGTTTGGCTAGAAAACAGAGAGTGCAATGCTAGCCCTACTCAGAGTAGACCTATTGAAAATAATGGACATGAGTAACTTTTATTAATATTGAGCAGTCTACTCTGAATAGAAATTAGTTGGCTACAACCCTATACTGTATTTTTATTTATAATAAATTATTATTATTATTATTATTATTATTATTATTATTATTATTATTATACAAATGCTGGCATTTTATATAGGATGTGAAAACAGAAGGGTAGTCTCAGAGGCAGAGAAGCCAGCCAGTTCCCAAACCCAGTTAAATGGAAATTGACCTTTGAAATCACATTCTTCCCTATGGACGAATTTCTCTGTGTTCTGCAAAAACAACACTGTAATGAGGAAAGTTGAAGTCGCAGAGAGTAAGTGTCTACTGCAGTATATGAAAAATTCAATTAGCTGGGAAAAATTCTGCTGACATGAAAGAAGCATCAAAAATCTCTTCATTTTCAAGCGTATCCCCTTCTCTGCCCCGCTTGCAATAAGTATGGAGGATTAAGAACTAAAACATTTCTCAAGTCTTATCAAACCTGTAAATTGAAAAATCAATACACGATGTACCTTGCATAGCAAATTGCCAGACATAACAACAGTGTGAAATATGCTTCCTAAGAGATGGATGGAAAATTCATTTATTTGTTATTTACAAATGACATAACTCTGAGTATTCTTATTAGTCTCATTGTTGTGGGAGGAGTTAAGTCTACAATACTTATTAATGTCCCTATTCAGAAACCATGCCAAATCACGGTTTGTGTTAACTATAATTTAGAAACAAGCTTTTATTTCAGAGCTGCTTGTCTGCTTTCAGTTCCCATCTATATACCGCACACCAGGCTCCAGAGACAAAGAACCAGACATAACTGTGGCTTGCCAACTCATCAATTTATTTATATGCTGACCTTCCACAAACAAAAAAATGCTCAAAGTATCTTACAACATCGAGAACCATAAAGCACCACAAAATGAGCACTTCTGCATCACAAAATCAAAAATTCATCATGGTAAACCACAGTGGGACAAACCATGATTTCAAAACATTGTTTAATTATCAGCTGCAAACCATTGTTTGTCCATTCAGATAAAAGAGAAAGAGAGAAAGAAGGAAGGAAGGAAAGAAAGAAGGAAGGAAGGAAGGAAGGAAGGGACCAAATACGTTTATGGAAGATTTATATATGAGAAATATGTAGCCCTAATAACAAAACATTACCTTATGGAAATTGCCTGTCTTTTAAGACCAGCTGTTTTGCCCCTCTCATGCCTGTTTTAAGACAAATTAGTGGAGATATTCATGTTAGCCTGCTACAGTGAAAATGACAGAGGCATTGTTGTGTTGGGCAAAAACAAGAGATGAGCTATGGTTGTGTCCAATGTGAGGCCACATCTGCACTATACATTTAAAGCAGTACTCTACCACTTTTGGTTCCCCCCCCCCCAAGGACCCTGGGAGCTGTAGTTTGTTAAGGCTACTGAGAGCTGTTAAGATATCCCCTACCCCCACCCCCCACCCCATGGTGCAACAATTCTAAGAGTGGTTCCCACTTCCCAAGGACCCATGGGAATTTACCTTAAAATTTGCTTGAAGCAAAATCAGCTTCTCCCAGAGCTGATCCTTGAGAGCCGAAGACTGCGCATCTGCCATCAGTCATATAAAACTCAAGCTCACTTGGGGGAAAGGAGGGCAATGCCATTTTAATTTTCCACCTCTGAGTTTTGAATGAACTGTTGTAATTTATAAACCATTACAACACACTTCTGTTTATTTTCCACCTATAAATTATCACCTTCTTTCTGCAGATTAATTGTGCCTCGTAATAAAAGGATTGTTTGGGCAATGAGCACATTAGAATGGATGTTAAGCGTTTCCCTCTGGTCTGTCGAAGGGAACCAGCTTGTGATTAACCCGCTGATCCCAGTTGAACTTGCTTTGCTTGGCCACAGTGCTACTTGAACTGAAAGGCAAGAAAGACGGGCTGGAGAAGTGATGATTAAAAGTGCAGAGTTATAATGGGGATAGCCTAGCGACCGTGCTTTGTGTGTCGGTAACCTCATGACTGGATTGCTGTCAAGCTCTCTATGCGAGGTTATGCTTCAGGTTGGCTTGTAAGCTGTAGCTAGTGCAGAATACCACAGCTAGGTTGCTCACTGGGGCTCTCTACCACATATTTATAACATTGGAGCTGAGGAATCTGACTTAGACAAATTCATGGAGGAGAAGGCTATCAGTGGTTCCTGGCAATGACAGCTATGCTGTGTCTCCACAGAGAATAATAGAATTGCAGAATTGCAAATGACTCTTTTTTTAATCAATTTTTATTAGATTTTCACTTACAAATCAATCATATCAAACCAATTATTCCAAATTATACAAATATATATCTATTAAACCAAATATTATGCCAAATTATAAAAATTTTACTTCCCCATGCTTCAAATTCTGAGGGTTCTGAATATCGATAATTGCTGCCATTCTAATCAAAGTTCCAAGTTCAAATATATGAAAGAATGTCATATGGAGGAGGGAGAAAGATTGTTTTCTGCTGCTCCAGAGAAGCGGACACGGAACAATGGATTCAAACTACAAGAAAGAAGATTCCACCTAAACATTAGGAAGAACTTCCTGACAGTAAGAGCTGTTCGGCAGTGGAATTTGCTACCAAGGAGTGTGGTGGAGTCTCCTTCTTTGGAGGTCTTTAAGCAGAGGCTTGACAGGCATATGTCAAGAATGCTTTGATGGTGTTTCCTGCTTGGCAGGGGGTTGGACTGGATGACCCTCGTGGTCTCTTCCCCTCTATGATTCTATGATTCATCCCTGACAGATGACTGTCCAAAGTCTGTTTAGAAACCTCCAATGAAGGAGAATCTGACGTGCAGCGTAAATTAATAACACAGAGTCCTCTTCAGTAAAAGAATAAAAGCTTTACTGAGTTAAAGTAAACTTGTTTGCAAATAACAGCATAGTGAACAGAAGATTAAACTAGCTTCAGAGTATACACAGAGTTTCCATTGGGCATGGGGTTCACAGAGCACAGGCTCCAACACACACACACACACACACACACACACACACACACACACACACACTGACTGAGTCTGCCTGCAAGCAGATACAATACATCCTCAAGATGAGTCACAGTGATTCAGCATGCTGAATGATTCTGCAGCTTTCCAGTATTTCACAATATTTCTAGACTGCTTTACTGCTTCCTTTACTGCTTCTGCTCTCAAATACCTTTGTCACATGACAAGGGGCCACCTTCCGGGGCAGTCCATTCCACTGTCAAACAGCTTTTACCCTCAGAATGTCCTTCCTAATGTGTAGTCTAAATATCCTTTCTTATAACTTGAACCCATTGGTTTGGGTCCTACCCACTGGAGCAGGAGAAGGCAAGCTTGCTCCATCTTCCATGTTGACAGTCCATCAGATATTTAAAGATGGCTTTCATATCTCTTCTCAGCATCCTCTTTTCTAGGCTTGAGAAAGTAATGCTCCTGAACACCAGTTGATGGAAACCACAGGAGAAAAGAGTTCGTCTTTTGTTCCGGTTGATGTAGTAGCTGAAAGTATGTGTTTTGACAGGGTGGAGAACACTTTTTCAAGCTGAGGGCCTTGTTTTCTTCTGTGCAACCTTTCAAGGGCCAGATGCCAGGGGTGGGTAGGGAAAGAGGCAAAGGTTGGCAGAGCAATTAACATAAATTTCAGTTTAGTAGGCTAGGTTCCACACACACACACCCCTCAACATCTTCCATTTCCCTGGGTCTGAGGACATTTCTTGTTGTTCCACAAGATGTCTTGTGAGGATCCCATTGAATTGAAGCTCGGCATAGCAAAATCTCTCTTCAGATTTTTCTCCACATCTGGTAAGATGTGGAGGAAGGAGGACGACCTTCCTTCCTTGAACTGACAATTTAAAATTGACCAAGAAAGCTTTTGGCTTTTCGGAGAGTAATTAATGACATGGAACACAGACCACTGAAAGCCAAAAGCATCGTTCCAGGTAAGCACAAACCGATTCAAAGTGCTATTGATTTTTGAACACTGTGTCGTCTCCTTAGCACCTTTTTGGCTCTTTCCATTAAGCCTGGAAAACACACCACACACACACACACACACACACACTGGCATTAATCCACACTGAAAAAGACAAATGTGTACATCATATTCATGCTTAGGCAAATAATGGTACAGCTCATTTTTTTATTTCTAATGCATGTGCAACAGACATTTCTTTCTGTAGTCCCCACCCTTGCCAAAGATTTACTGTAAACCCAAGAGGGTGTATTCCGAGAACTCCTTATTTCTGAACACTCCAGACATGAAGGGTACTTTCAATGTGACTGATGGGAACACAGGTCAAGCAAAAGCTTAGAAGTTCAATGTCAGCTGTTCACAGAGTGGCTGTCCCCCAAATACATTTGGAGAGCAAATTGAGCATTATTTAAAAAGGGAGAAAAAATAGAAAAAGAATTTGGCCCAAGAACAGGCTAAATCCTGCAGTGGAGGAAGTGTGCAAAGGATGGATAATATTAAAGAGGAACGGTGAAAGGTTGGACAAATCCATGGAGAATGATTCTACCAATGGCTGTTAGTCATTATAGCTGTGTTTTACCTCCAAGATGAGAGGCAGCATAGGGAACAAGAATGGAAGAGATCTATGAAACTCATGCCCTGCTTGGGGGTTTCCAAATGGGGGTTTCCAAAGGAATTCACTCCCCAAAGAGGATGGGGAGTTGGATGGCTTTGAAATAGCCATCCCCAAGTTGGATGGCTTTGAAATAGGATTAGACTGTTATTGACTACTAATCGCAATGACTTATCTTCTATCTCTGCTGCTATAAGAAAATAAGAAGAACCTGCTTGATCAGGACAGTGGCTGTGGGTCATATGGAAGGTTACAAAATTCTCCTCCTGTGAATCTCTCCCTGGATTGTGGAGTCCTGAATTATTATTTTTAAATGTTTAAAACACACACACAAATACATCAAATATATTTAAAAACAAAAGTAAACTACAATTATACAAACTAGACTCCTGTAGCAGAAAGACATCCAACCACCTGGAAAAGTCTGATCAGAACAAAAAAAAAAAATCCATTGTTTCCAGAAAATACATGTAGTAGGTGCCTGTCTCAATAGGAATGCTGTTCCGCAGATCACGGGCAACCACACTGATGGCCCTACTCTGAACTATTATGGAGTGGGCTTCTGACATTATTGCCAGAGAAGCTTTCCTCCAGACCACAATGACCCACTGGGTATATAAAGGATAAGGTGGGATTTTGAATAATTTTGATTGGATCCACTGGTGTGCCCACTCAGCCCCAAACTCACCACCACCCCATGCTGGCTGCTTCTGAAGAAATGGCACTCAGTGCCTGAACACTGGAATCAAGCGAACTATATTCCGTTTTCTAATCCATGATTCAGAAGGAGTGGATAGTAAATCCACAGAACAATAATGGAACGTGGAAAATCTGTCCTCCATAAAGTTGATGGTATAAACCCCTTGCAAGGAAAGGCAGCTTAAAAACGATCAGCTGAGGAGCATGTGACATAGAGTTACTATCCTAAGTATGATTTATAAATCATAAATCACAACTTCTTGATTATGAAAATAACATTTTCATTATGCATGCTGGGTTATTTTGGTAACTGGCAAATCTAAATCATGCATGTTCTTCCATTAATTTATTCGCCTCTCTCTCTCTCTCTCTCTCCTTCCCACCCCCCCTCTCTCCATGTAGCTTTATGAAATTTGTAGGATCAGAGAACCAACATGTCAGACATCAGCAATGCTTTTTTCAAAGATGCTCAAATTAGATTCTGGAACCAAACACATGCCTTGACCACTCAGGAATCTCTGAAGGATCTTATTGGCATATTCTACTAGTGGCGGATGAAGCCCCACTGGGTTGCTTAGAAAGCCACTTGGATGTTTGGATGTCAAATGTAAACACACACAGACACACACACACACACACCAAAGAAAAACCTCAAGGGTTTTTCAGAGCATTTGAAAAGAAAGAAAGGCCCCCAAAGCTGATATTAAAGTCCAAACAGGAAGGGATGGGTGAATATGTCAATTTGGATTTCTTACATTTTCTCATTTTTTAAACCTTCAGTTCACCACATTTCCACATCAGCATGAGAACAATTGCTTTTTAAAGAAAAGCCCCATTGAAAATTCACCATCATTTGATGCAAATTTCTCCTAGCGTACATGTTTGTATACAGTTTTGCCTAATATAGACATTTTTTTGAAAATCAATGTTCCCTAATATAATGCATATACTGTATGTAATGCATAGTGTGATATAATATACAGTATTCCTTAATATAATGTTCTTCCTCCACAGAATACCAGTTGATTGGAATTGTAGGTCAGAGGAGTCTTGCTGTCCTCAGGTGCTGCTCATGGTTTTCCCATTGGGGCATCTGGTCAGTTACTATGAGAACAGGAAGGAGCCTTGGCCTGATCCAGTAGACTCGTCTTTTGCTTTTATTTATGCAAGTTATTTTCGCTAATATATGCATTTTTATGCACACTTTATCCTAGTACAGTGGTGCCTCGCTAGACGAATTTAATTTGTTCCATGGGTCTTTTCTTATAATGAAAAATTCGTCTAGCGAATCCCATAGGAATGCATTGAAATTTTTTTGAAATTTTTTTTTGCCCATAGAAATGCATTAATTGAATTTCAATGCATTCCTATGGGAAACCGTGATTCGCTAGACGAATTTTTCGTAAAATGGATTAGTCTAGCGAGGCAACCTCCACTAGAAAAAACCTTGCGTTAAGCGGAAATTTCGTTAAGCAGGGCATTCGTTAAGCGAGGCACCAATGTATATGCATTTTTTGTACACACTGCATGACAGGAGAACCACACTGCAAAGGTTCAAAGGGTGGCTGCATTTCAATTTGTTTCAAAAAGTGTGAATTAGGTAGATTAGTCTATAAATGTGAACTGAACTGTTGTTGGACTATAACTATCATCATCCGAGAGAGGGAGAGAGAGACCAGAAAAATCACCTGAATTTTTACTACCCATACATGGGATATTGGGATGGGTGAAAGCTGCTTTTGTTTTCACCCAATACTGGAAAGCATCCACTAGGGACAGTCAAAATCTTAAATTTCTTCCCCACCCCTTGTTTTCTCAATATTCGCAATCTTAAATTCAGAGCTCTATGATTCTGCATCACTTTGTGATTTTTTAAAACACTTATGAGAATTTATCGACATTTTAGTGCAAATTTCTCCTGATAGGGAAAATTGCATGCAAAAAAATAGGCCAAATGTGCGCACGGTCACAAGCGATTTTTGTGTGGTTATTTTCATACATATGTGAATCTGACACTGTCCCCTAGTATATGCATTATTGTGTCCATTACTTGGCTGGAGAAAGCGCATTCTCCAATCAGGGGCTTCGGATCTCCCTCCCGCCCACCGCCTTTTTTCTAATGGTTTAGCCTGACATTGCTTTGCCTTTCATGGGGGTGCTTGCTTTGCAAGGGCCCAGTAGGAATTTCCTGGGTTGGGGGTGGTGTTGGTTGAGAGGGAGTGTGTGTGATAGGACCCTTCTGGGTTGCTGGGGGGGAAGCATGTAGCGATTTTTGGTTGACAGGAAGTGACCCTTAAAACCTCAGCATCCAGCAGTTAGTTTCACTTTTGCAAAGTGCTTCGGATCTCCCTCCCGCCCACCGCCTTTTTTCTAATGGTTTAGCCTGACATTGCTTTGCCTTTCATGGGGTTGCTTGCTTTGCAAGGGCCCAGTAGGAATTTTGCCATTTGGCTGATTGGCTGTTGCCATTGGTTTTTGCCTACTGCTTAGCAAATCACCACCACTTGTTAGGTTGGCGGTTAGGCATTGGTTAATAATTCTGGTTGGTGGAGGGGTTTGGCATGGAGGTGCCTACCCCTCATTAAAATTGTCGCTCCACATAAGAAGTATTCCATTAAAGGAATCCTGGGGCTCCGGGGCTCTAGTCCATACACCCCGCAAATTAGATAGGTTCAACTTTAAATGTGAACTGCACCGACTTGAGGGCCTGTTGCCAGTGTCTGCTCTGCAACTGAGCAATAATCCCTCCTATAGAGGCAAGGGAGTAATTCAAAGTTCTCAAAATTTCATTGTTTCCCCCCTCCATCTCTCTTCCTCCTCTGTTCTCTCGGAACCACTTTAGGCCCTTGTTCCATGGAAATCGTTGCTCTTTCTATTTGTATAAAGGGATTAGTTTGCGCAGACAGGTGGGAAGACATTTCAAAATCCAATTTCCGAGCTTAAAAATCAGACACACGTTCCAGAGGCACAAGCCTCATTCGGCAGAATGAAATTCATTACCGTTTATTTTGGTAAGTAAATTTCGCCAACCAAGTCATTGTAAACTGATTACAAAAATATATGTATTGCAAAACAGGAGAGTGAAAATGGCTGTTTTTAAGCACAGGGAAAGAGATTAAAAAGTGACTGATGAAGTGTTTGCAAAACTACTCATTATAGAGTTGCTTTAAAACAGGTAGGTATACTGCCACATTGCATACTTACCCGCATTCATAGATTTACCCATCAAGTTATTTATTTTTTGCTCCTGTCATTTGGCCCAGTAACCTTGAAACATTGACTTTCCACACTTCCTCTGGTCAAGAAACTCACCACTGTACCCTCTGCAAACTTAAAAACTGAGGGTTCCTTTACTGTTGCATGGGGTTGTCACGCTGCTTCTGTTCTTGTATCTTTAATAGCAGCCTCTCACCAAGGGCCAGTTCACATAAACAGTAAAGATGGACTGTACTGCTTCATCTAGCAGGAAACAGTTACATCATTGGAGCCATTCTCAGTGGCCAGCTTCATCGGGCAGCTGACAAGGTCCACATCCGTGCAGGAGCCCCCCTGCTCTTGATGTTCCTTCATCTATCCCGGGGATAGAGAACCTCAGACTCTGGAAGCAAAGGCAGCCCTTCAGACCCTTTGGACCCAGGTGCTGTCTTCTCCCCATGCCATGCCCTCCACTGGCACTCCTCTATCCCTTCTGTGAGTGCTTCTGCCTGACTGGAATATGTCACTGACCTGCGATAATGCCTCTAGCTTGCCTGGATGGAGAGGCACGTGTAAATAGAAACCTCTGGATTTTGCATCACTCTTTGCTCTACAAGCAGGCATGTCCAACAGGTAGATTGTGATCTACTGGTAGATCACTGGACATCTGCGGTAGATCTCTGGTAGATCACTGGCTCCCCCCAAAGAAGCTGAACAACTTGGCTCCCCTAAAAAAAGCTCAACATTTTACCCCCTCCCTGGAAAAAAACTCAACAACTTTGACCTGGAACCCCCCCCCCCAAAAGGGGGGCTAAATCACTGTCAGTTTTTAACTCTGTGAGTAGGTTGCAGTCTTTTAGGAGTTAGCCACCCCTGCTCTACAGGAAGGAGGGGGAGGGTCAATATCCCTGCTTCCCCCGCCCCCTTCCAAAGTGGCTGAAGTCAGGTGGAAAAGTTAGATCTCCCCTTCTCCAACCCAAGTTTCCCATCAGTCAACTCTTCTCCCATTTCTTCCTTTGAGTCTGCCACTCCAAAGCCAATCTTGACAGTCCTATGGGGCTCGTGACAGTTAATCTAGACTGAACGAAATCGCAGCACCGGATTTTTACAACTTAAAATAAGATTTTGGGTTTTAATTATTTATTTTATGCTGACCAAATGCATCTGGTTGGAAGGAAATGCCAAAACCTTTAGCTCACACTCACACACACACACACACACACACAATATCCCACTCATGAAATTGCATCTTTAGTATCCAAGTCCGCATTTATTTGCAATCTTTCACTGGCCTATTTTTCTTCACTTTAAACCACTCCACGGACTAAAAAATCACAGCATCGGTGGAAGCGATTTCCCCCAAGGCATGTACGTTTCATTTCCATAACAGCTATGCGGTAACTTCAGAGATCTCAATCGGTGGCTCCGGATTTCTATTTACAGCATCAAGCTTAGACATCAAGGTGTGAATATTCTTAAAAGGAAAATAGAAAGTGCTACATTGTAGCTGTGCAATGTTCAGTGCCAACTCCCATCCCCGGAAATACTCAGCTGCAAACCAAAGGCTTTGAACAGCAAGACATAATTGTCTATGGAGTCCCATGAACAAATAATTGAAAGATGACTGACCATGGGCAAATGACATATAGTGAACAGTGTATATAATAATGCAAAATATGGAGGTGCAACAGGATTGTTGTTGCTGTTGTTGTTATTATTATTATTTGCAAAACGTAAGAGGCAGGCAGTTTTTCTAGGAGGAAAATGTTGACAAGCCATAGCTCATTGACACATTTCTTCCTTGTATTCAGTCTTGAAGATTGTCACCTAGGGCTGAGAAGGACTCCATTCTGAAACCCTATAGAACTGCTGCCAGTCAGTGCAGGCAAATACAGAGTGCGATGGAACAGTAGCTATGCTTCTAGGTCCTGATTATGCCTGCAGTCAAAAGATTCATCACTGGGATGTTTTAGGGATGTTCAATCTATATTTGCCTAGGTGGTTGGGGATAGAGAGGGAGATATCCATTTTGGTGTGCTGTTAAAACATTTGATTTACCTGTTTTAATCAAGACCCGCTCTCCCTTCCTTTAGAAAATAATTGGATCTCTTCTGATGTTTGAAACCTTCATCGCTGGCAATCATTCCCCCATTTGTTTCTATACTGCTGCTTTCATGTGTATACATCTTCATTTATCGCTAACCTCCTGGAATGACCTTGAACAGAAGGCAATAATACGTTTGAAAGACAAAGTGATGTCACTTGAATTATCTTTAAAATTGTTTGCAAATTGCAAAGTTTGAGCTACATGCACCTCTTGACAGTTGCTGCCTCTGCCTCTTCTTTTCTGGCTGGCTCTAAAGACAAGCTGAAGGCAATGATAAAATGTGCCATTTCCCTGCAAAAAATGGGGGAGCTTGGACCAAGTCAAGTATATGAAATCCTTAACAACTTGGGACCAGTTTACCAACAAGATCTCCTTACCCCAGATATGTCCATGTGACTGCTTTGATCTGCAGAACTGGCACTCTTACAGGTGCTACAGGATACCTGTTCTGCATCTGTAATAAATCAATATTTTAGTGCAGCGGCACCTACACTTCAGAGCTCCCTGCCTCTCGATACCAGGCAGGCACTTTCATTGTAATCTTTTCAGTGCCTGCTAAAACACTTTTTTTCTTTAGACAAGACTACCCAGATATTTTTAGAATGCTGAAGCATCATTTCATCTGTTTTTAGTTTATGTTTTATTTTGTCAGTGTTTTAATTAATTGTTATTAATTCTTTTTATTGATAATTTTGCTGCTTTATTTTTTTTTTTTTTTGGAAACTGCTTGGAGACTTCCTCTTCTTCCTCCTCCTAACGATCAAATGGTATATAGATGTTATTAAAGAAAGAAAATGCCCACCACCCCTATAAACAGGAATAGAGATCTCTGCTATGTGTTTCAGAAAGTTTGGACTTTTTTATAGGCCATAACCAGCCCTTTGAATTGTGCCCGCAAACAGACTGGAAGCCAATGGAGCTGTTGTAACAAGCGAGCTGCATGCTCCCTTGCTACAACAGCATGGGAGCATGTAGTGCCTGGTGGAGCGCTCTGTCGCAAGAGACCAGGGCCCTGCGGGATCTGAAATTTTTCCGCAGGGCCTGCAAGACAGAGCTGTTCTGCCAGGCCTTTGGTCCGGGCCCAGTCTGACCCCCTTCCTTCTTCCTTCTTCTTTCTTTCTATGGGACACTGTATATTAGCAGCCTCTTGGCTCCTTCTATCAGCCCATATGGGACCAGCACAGGTGACCGGGCCTGGTGAACATTTAATATTCCCACCTAATTTTTATTTTTTATTTTAAATGTGATTTTGAACTTTATTTTAATCAGTCATTTGATTTTGTGTTTATAATGTATTATGTATTTGGTGTTAGCCGCCCTGACCCCTGTTTTGGCCGAGAAGGGCGGGGTATAAATAAAATTTAGTAGTAGTAGTAGTAGTAGTAGTAGTAGTAGTACCGGTAGTAGTAGTAGTCCACATATCCTAGATCAGGCATCCTCAAACTGCGGCCCTCCAGATGTTTTGGCCTACAACTCCCATGATCCCTAGCTAACAGGACCAGTGGTCGGGGAAGATGGGAATTGTAGTCCAAAACATCTGGAGGGCCGAAGTTTGGGGGTGCCTGTCCTAAATGTATTGCTGCTTTTTTTTGCCTTTAAAAACTAGATGGAACTAGATCCATTCCAATAGCAAAAGCTTAGGATTCTGTATCATAATTATTATTATTATTATTATTATTATTATTATTATTATTATTATTTATACCCCGCCCTTCCCAGTCAAGACCGGGCTCAGGGCGGCTAACAACAAATAATATCAACACAAATATAAAAGAAACAATTCAGTTAAAACAACGGAATAATACAATGTTAAAATTCAATTTTAAAATTAAAAATCTACAAATAAGATAAAACCATTATAAATAAAACCTTAGGGGAGGGTAACCGTGGGGTCAGACTGCGTCAGTCCGAAGGCCAAACGAAACAGCTCTGTCTTGCAGGCCCTACGAAAAGATGACAAATCCCGCAGGGCCCTAGTCTCCTGAGACAGAGCGTTCCACCAGGTCGGGGCCAGTACTGAGAAGGCCCTGGTCCTGGTCGATCATCCCACAGTGTATCTACTGGATAGCTCAGCTGGCAGAGCACGAGACTCTTAATCTCAGGGTCATGAGTTTGAGACCCACGTTGGGGAAAATATTCATGTATTGCATGAGGTTGGACTAAATGACCTTTGTGGTCCCTTCCGGCTCTATAATTCTATGATTCTATGAAAAGTTATCCTTGCAATGGGGTGGGTGCATCCACACCTGCCCAATGACATTGTAGGTGGTTATATGGCAATATTGCAATCACCACTTCTTTCTTCATTCACCTGGGACGTGGCATGGATAACCCAATCAAGGGGAAAGTTTTCAGATGCGTTTCAAGTAACCACACCAACCTTTGTGGATGGCAGGACCGAGAATCAATCTAGATTGAAAACAGCAAACTAAGGATGAACATAGTTACAGGTAGGTAGCCGTGTTGGCCTGAGTCGAAGCAAAATAAAAAAATTCCTTCAGTAGCACCTTAAAGACCAACTAAGTTTATATTTTGGTATGAGCTTTCGTGTGCATGCACACTTCTTCAGAGGTATCTACTGAAGGTGCTACTGAAGGAATTTTTTTAAGGATGAACATGTACGACACCATATAGAGAAGAGCTTCAATTTTTTGTGGGTGCCACAAATGGGTTAGTGCATACACAGCCACGCACAGCCACACTAGGTAGCTCAGCTAGTTAGATCATGGTGCTGAGAATGCCAAGGTTGCAAGTTCAATCCCTCTTTGGGACAGCTGCATATTCCTGCTAATCTTTAGCGTCCCTTCCAACTCTCCATTTCTATGATTCTATGAAATGTGCGCTCCATGCTGTCAGCACATTGTACTCCCTGTATAGGCCAACCACTAAATAGCCACTGTGCTGATCCAGTTTGCCAGAGGGTCACCACTTTGCAGAATGGGAGTTTAGAGGCCTTTGCCCATCACCTCGTCAAGTTCTTTGCTACCCTTGTTTCTAACCAATATTTTATGATCTCAATGCTGCCTACCTTACAAAAATCCTGAATTTTTGAAATACACATTTGGGGAAGAGGAAGAAAGGAAAAATTGCTTCTGTATATGGCAGCAAGCCAGAACATCTCTGTTAGTGTGATAAATGTGGGCTGTGTGTCATTTATGTCCTATTACTACAACCTGTTTGAAGTGTTCTTGAAATACCCTCTTTTAATTTGCTTCTGTGGCTTAAATTTTGTTTTGGAGAAAGGAGACAGGCTTTTTATATTTCACCCCCTCCCCTCTTTGGATGCAATTTCCCCATCTTTTGCATTTATTACCGCCAAAGTCCCGACAGTTTGTACCTGACCTTGATTATCGTTTTATATTTATACACTGCTAATGGAATCTTCAGCATGAAAACTGCCACAACAATCATGCATAATGTTGCTTAATTCTACAATGAGATGCTTGCAGTGGAATTACCCATAATCTGTATATGTCTTGAGGTTTTAATCTTACTGGAAATGAAGGTGGGAGAGGATGGAGAGTGATAGAGATTGGGGTGGGGGGGGAGAGAGAGCATCTGGGCAAATAAATGGAAGAGAGAAGACTAGTCCATTATAATTAGAATTGAAAGGAGGAGGAGAGGGGGAGGGGAGGGGGACTAGTTGGTTAAATCATGCTTTTCAGCCAAAAATAGCAAATAACTTGTAGAAGATCAGAGAACTGCAAGTTAGAAAGGGATTTGAAAGTCAGATACTACAAGCAGAGTCTCTGTACTCAACATTGATCTGAACCACATCCGATAAGTAAAGCAGGCTTTGCTGGTCGCAAAAACATAGCAACAGTATAAACCATTTGTCAGCACACACTTAAAGAAGACTCAAGAAACCATAACTGCAGTAAGAAAGGTTACAGTATATACATTGTGTGTCCTTGTTTCTCAGTTGGATCATTTTACATTGTTTTGTATGCTTTGTGGTATTTTATGCACTGTGACTTGCCATTATCTTTATTGGTTACAGTTTAGTAAATTATTTACTTTAACTGATGAGTGTAAACTGTTTAATTATTATTTGCTGATCTCTAATGTTTCTGTTTACTATTATATTCTAATGGATTATTGAATATTGCTTTATTTGATAGAAGTTGTTTATTTTAGAGTTATTGTGACTTTTGTGTATTGGATCAAATGGTTATTATTAATGCTTGATGTTATATTAATGCGTTGGAAGCCTCTCAGAGTGGCTGGGGAAACGCAGCCAGATAGATGGGGTATAAAATAATAAAATTATTTATAAAACAATTTATATATTATATTATATATTATAATATAAATAAATTATATTAAAATGTATTTATAAAATTGTTATGCAATGGTTAAGATGGTGCCAATCTCAAGCAAAATACATCATCATTATTATTATTATTATTATTATTATTATTATTATTATTATTTCAAATGTAACAACACTGAGGTTCTGCAACCAGCCAAGCAAATATAACTAACCAAATCAAAATATAGTCCAGGCAGGGAAGTTCCCTAAGGTGGGAAGCATTGGGTCTCTCCCTGCACCAGTGTGGCCACACAGGAAAGGATGCTAGTGAATAATGGTGGATGTGGAGAGTCAAATCGCCCCTGAGGCAGTGGAGGCCAGTGCATCCAGGCAAATGAGGTGTTTGGTGCCCAGTTTGCAACCCTTTGATAAGTCCACTAACATAGGACAGGCTATAGACTGGGAAGGAATAGGTGGGAGTAAGAATGTATGGTTGTAGGAGAGGCCTTTTTGCTCATAGCAAATTCTGCCTGTCTCGAAAAGGATCTCCCTTTCTCTAACTTGAAATAACCTGTAAGGCTATACAGTCCCTTCTTTAACCTTTCAACAACTGTCCTTTGCTCTGGAAAATGTATCTTTGAAAAGCTAAACTGTTTCAAGGTTCATTTTCCAATGTCAACAATAAACCGCTAAAAATTAATTGGCTCTTAGAGAAATGTTAATTCTGTATGCCTAGAGTCACTGCGTTCCCAAAGGCATGTTTATCTAATCATTAAATAAATTCTAAACCAATTCCTCTCTGTTGAGAGTAGCATTCCTGGTCTTACAGTGTGTTTTGCTCTGTGCCCCTTCCCCAATGAGGCCTGAAGGGATGGGGTAGAGCGGAGGACCACATGGTTCTGTCACTATTGTGTAACTATTTCACTATGTCAATATTTTGTGGCTGGTTCTGTCCCGACACCATTTTGTCACTGGAGGGCATCTGTAATGTTTAGCTGTCTCAAGTGGGGCCCCGGGGTAGAAAATGTAAGAAGCCCTGGCTTATAGCAACGTTGCCCATACTTGCATGCCATTACTATTTACTATATGTTACTCTGAATCGTAAGGAAGTCGGTGAATGAGCAGGTTTCATATTCATTTCCATGATTTAGTGATACTTTCCCAAAGCGATCAAGGCCCATTGGTAAATGTCCAAAACTGTTTCTTAATTTAACGGTAAACCTGAAGAATCAAATTGCATCCTCATTTCCATCGCTTACCACTAAATGTCACCATTTTCCAGGGCACATTTGTAGATTTCTAGAACAAGCCCAATGATACAGTAATTTCTGGCTCTTATTAAGCCCTGATGCTTTGAGAGAAAATTGAACATTGCCCAAGAGGCATCCCCTTTAAATCTGACTATGCATAGTCAACATTAAAACTGTGCCAGACACACAAAAGTTATCATAAAACTAAAATGTGCAGCTTGAAACCCCATTCCCCTTCACAATGAGTGCTCTTCAAATTGATTACAGCAAGCTTACTTTAGTGTTTGGAGACTGCAACTCCATCATAACCTTCGGGAATCTGGGTTTTTTTCTCCCCCTAAAGTAAAAGTGTGATTCACTTCCCACCTCTCAAATATAGTGCTCTTATCAAATAAAAATTCATATTTAATAGAACATTGTAACACTACTCCTTTTAATATTCCAGAGTTAGTCTCCTTAGGCTCTGCAGTTTAATGAAAAGACACAAGGAGAAAGATTTGTACTAGCATTTGAGGTGCTTGCAACATTGAAATTGTTTCCATTTCCCCCCCAAGTGGGAAGTTGTAATCTATGATTAACCTTTATGCTAAGCAAGCAAGCTACAGGTATTGGACCAATTCATGTGCTACTGTGCCAGTTAAGGGGGTGGGGTGGAGGTCGTTCCCTGTAGCACCTTCCCACACCTCTCCAGTAGCACCTTGATGCAGGAAGTATGCGGACAGGCCAGATACATGGCTCAACACTACCTTGAATTATAGAATGAAAGAGAAAGGCATGCTGGATCTTAGTAATCACAGCATCCTTTTCTAAGGGCTCAAAGTGCTCTTCTAAGTGCACTTCTTATGTTCTTACAGTCCCATAATTAGCCCTGGTGCGAGATAGGTTCCTACGTATCTATGGAATTATCCAAGCTAGTCAGAGCATATGGGTTCATATTCTGGTGAATACAGTGTCTACAGGGTCCCACTCGACACACCATATCTAGAATTACCTCTCCTCTGCTTTTGCTGGACAGGTGGAAGCCGCAGACCGAGAGCCTCATTCCTTTGAACTTGTGCTCTTCATGTGGAAGAAGAAACTTGTTATGTGGAAACTATTGCCTTTTCCAGTTGCCTTCATTCAGTAATTGCAAGGCAGTGTGCAGAGACAAGCACATCTGCAGGTGACTATGAACACATTGAACTAGGGACCATCTATTACTGCGCCAGGCAGCATGGCAATGAGGCAAAGGAAGGCTTGGTTCCAAAGTCGGAACTGAAACCTGGGTATGGGGAGATCAGTGTGTGGGTGGGCAATTTTCACAATGCATGTACAAACATCGCTTGAGTAGATCCACCTTTCATAGCAGAAGACATTTGTGGAGCACTTCTCACAGATATCTGATGTTATTGCGTATTGTTCTCATTTAAAAGTGCTGGCTATCTAGTTTACAACTGAGCTGTTGCTTATGAGTTTCTCATCCGAAGCACAAAACTGGATGTCTACCTACCTACCTTTGCTTCACTCTATGTGTTTCGATATGTTTCATTCCATTTGATTTTTCTTGCAAAGCTGGCCACCCCTTATCAAAGCAGAAGTTTGTTCAAGACACTTATATGAAGCAGTGAACACATTTTACTCCTACAGTGGCTTTTGGAAAGAGGCAATCATAATATCAATGCCTGAAAATGAAGCTTTCCCCATCACATACCATCAACTCCCCACTGGCCTTGATATCAACCGATGAAGAAGAATGCCCTAGGACAACATAATTGCTCTCTCTGCTGTTCTGATCCCCACTACTTTTTAGGCAGCTTTTAGGAGAACCAGAATATGACTACATTACCCTTTGACCTTGAAGGCTCTCTACTAGCTTGCTCCCTCGGTGACTAGCAATGAGGGAGGAGTCGGAGTATTGTTGGGGTTTGGAGAAGAAGGGTGCAGCACACACCCAAGGTGACCTTCCACTGCTGCAAAGTGATTTATTTCATCACTGCAAAATTTTGTTGTTAATGGCTTTGATTCACATTCCTTGTTAACCTTCTTAGGAGCTAAGAATCAGGCTAAAGGCCCATCTAGTCAGCACTTGTTCCCATAGTAGCCAAGTGGCCATCAGTGGGAAGCCTGCAAGCCGTACATTAGCACAACAGCACTCTGCACCCCCCCCCCCCATCAATTGGTGTTCAGAGACATAGAATCTCTGATACCAGAGGTAGTACACACTCATGACTGGAAACCCTCGCTAGCTTTATCCTCCATGAGTTTGTCTAATCCTGTTTCAGAGCTATCCAGGTTGGTGTCCATCATTACCTCCTGTGGGAGTGAATTGCATAGATTAACTATCTGCTGTCCAAAGCAGTTCATCCTTCTGTCTGACATGAGTCTTCTAACATTCAGCTTCACTGAATGACCTTCAGCTGTAATATCAAGAACAAGAGAGAAAACATCTCTCTATCCAATTTTCTACACCACGCATAATCTTATCGTGTTTCTCTCTTCGCTCACTTTTTCCAAACTATTTTTTAAAAAAACCAACCCCAAATGTAATAATGTTTCCTCGTAGTGGAGTTGCTCCAGCCTCTTCGTTATTTTGGTTGCCTGTTCCTGAACATTTTCTGGTTGTCCAATATATTTTCAGAAGGGGGGGGGGGAGGTGGGTTGGCAACGAGAACTGTACAGAGTTTTCCAAGTGTAGTTACATCACAAATTTGAACACCTGAACTATTGGCAGTTTTATTTTCCATCCCTTTTCCTAATAATCCCTAACACAGAATTCACTTATTTCACAGTTGCTGCACCCAGAGCCATGGGAAGCTTGTGCCACAATCAAATGGTTAGTACCTTGATGTCCTCTTCAGCCCTTCAATAGCTTTTGCTGCAGTAGACCGACATGGCTGCACCCCTGGAAAGACACAAACTCACAAGAACCAGCCTGGGAGATCTAGAGCCTGGGGAGATGCCAATAATAATAATAATAATAATAATAATAATAATAATATATTCATACTCCGCCCATCTGGCTGGGTTCCCCCAGCCACTCTGGGCGGCTTCCAACCAAACATTAAAATACAGAAATCTATTAAACATTAAAAGCTTCCCTAAACAGGGCTGCCTTAAGATGCCTTCTAAAGGTCTGGTAATTGTTGTTCTCTTTGACCTCTAGAATGACCAGTGGCCCAGGATGATGGGAGTTGTAGTCCAGCCACAGAGTGCCCATCCCTGGAGCAGAATTGTCTTCCCGGTAAGCTGCTTTTTGTACCAAACGAACGAACCTAAAGTTCACTGCTTTCAAACATAAGTGAAAATAGCCACATTTAGAAATGAGTTTATTCATACAATGGCCAGCTTTCCCAAGTAGATATATAAAGGACCCATTTGCCATTTTGCCTACCTTTTTCTATCTCTGAATTGAGCAAGGGAGCCTATTTCATACATCCAAGTCAATGACACACTTGCTATTCTGACAAACACAAATACAAACACACACACTTCTCCTTGTAAAGTGACAGACCTGAAATATCTATTATTCCTCTTTCCCCTGCTGGGGCTGCTTCCTTCCCACACATACATATCTATGCACCCATTAAAAAAATGCCTTTCCTTTCATAGGCAGTTGAAGTAATTTTCATTTTCAATTCTGCCGTGTCACAAATGGTTGAATCACCATTACCCCGTTCACATCTCATCTTGGGCCGCTGCAGGTTTGGCGCTATTGTCGTTCTGCCTTAACTAAGCTCGTTCATGGCTGAAATGGTGTTTGGGATATCAACACAGGACAAACCAAATGATCTTTATCCAGTTTTTTTCTTTATCTTGAGGGAGAAAAGAGAGAGAGATTGAGACTCTTCTGTCATCATTTTCATACGACTTTTCATTCAGCTTGCTTGGAATCCAGAAGGGACACTTTGCTGGTCACAGGCAAAAAAAATAGAACCACCATTATCGGAAGTGTGGCTTAGTGGTTAGAGTGTTGGAATAGAACCTGGGGGAGACCAGGGTTCAAATTCCCACTCAGCCATGAAGCTCACTAGGCACCCTCAGGGGAGTCAATGCGTATTAGCCTAGCCCACCTCACAGGGTTGCTGTGAGGGGAAAATGGAGAGTTGGAGACCTATGTACACCACCTTGAGTTCCCCAGGTGGGGTGGATACAAATGCACAAGGCTAAGAAATGGGGGAGAGGGGAGAATGCAACAAAATGACTAGTGTGATATGCAAGGCACATCATGATCTCAAGGGAGTAAAAGTTCCTGAGTTTGTCTTACATACATCAATGTTGCCAAATGTCCGTAACTGCCATTGTGATGTGCTTTTTAAAAGACTTAGCTAGATGCGTATGTCACCAAGCTCTGCCATTGTGTTTTCCTTGAATAAGCTGGATTTTATGTGTAATTTTCTTTGCTCTTGCTAAAGTCCAAATCAGAAGGAGAAGGAGAAGGAGAAGGAGAAGGAGAAGGAGAAGGAGAAGGAGAAGGAGAAGGAGAAGAAGAAGAAGAAGAAGAAGAAGAAGAAGAAGAAGAAGAAGAAGAAGAAGAAGAAGAAGAAGAAGAAGAAGAAGAAGAAGAAGAAGCTTTGCAAAAATGGCAAAGGGTTCAGTAGCCGCTAGAATCTGGCATGGATCATGAAGCCTTTTAATAGCATTATTAATACTGAGTTGATCCAATTTCCAGCTTTTGAGAAAGCTGACCCACTTCACTCCCTCAGAAGCCGGCACCACTTCGGTTGCACTGAATATTAAAAGGCATCCATTCTGTCTATGGCCCAGAGCTCAATGCACAGATGATAATCATTAAGTCAATGCAGAACTAATCTCGACGTCAGCATTTTTAATCCAAAGTATCTGTCTCTTCCTTTCCCACTTTCTGAAGCATCGTGCTAGGTGGAAATTCACTAGATATTCCACGCTGGTTGAAATAAGCTACTGTGACACGAAAGTCTTGAGCGAACAACACAGTGTTAACAAGGTCAGGGATGCACTGTATTAACATGTTCTTAAACACACACACACACACACTGCACGTCAGATTCATTCGGGCTTCCAAATTAAAATAAGGCACAGTGGATGGCTAAAATATGTGCTCGCATTATTACTGTTTAAAGCCCTATATGACTCACACCCCAAATACCGTGTTTCTCCGAAAATAAGCCATACCCCGAAAATAAGCCATAGAGATAGGCAGTTTAACCTTGTAGGTTTAACTGTACCATACTTAATTTAAAAAAATAAGACATCCCCTGAAAATAAGCCACCGTGTGTTTTTTGAGGAAAAATAAATATAAGACGGTGTCTTATTTTTGGAGTAACACGGTATCTGAAAGTCAGCCTCATTCCTCATAGACCTTCTCAGGTGCTAAGATCAGCAGATGGTGGCCTCTTAGCAGTTCCTCCACTCTCAGAAGCTCAGTAGGGTGGGAGCCCAGGAGAGGACATTATCTGTGGCAGCCCCTAAATTGTGGAACTCCCTCTCCCCACAGGGATGCAGCAGGAGGATGCTGAAGACACACCTCTTCAGCCTTGGTAACAGATAATGAATGAGTTCTTTTCAGCTGATGCTAATGACATTCCCACACACACATTGAGGGGTGCAAATTTGCTATACCCATTTTGCCCTGGAAGAAGAGAAGAGATGGTATCTCCCTAGGGGGGGAATGTTATTACCTGAAGGCAATTCCACCCAATGGGGAGAGCAATTTAAGCCTACTCTGCCCCATACTCTTTCCCCTTTATTATTCAGCATCCACCCTCCTGCCCCTTTTGCAATGTGGGCCTACAGGCTAATCGTCCATTTTCTAGGGGCTACAAAAGAATTTTGGATGGGATACCCTTATTGGCTCTGAGTCTTCTTTTTCCCTACTCCACACTGTTGTGTGATGTCTGTCTAGTA
Organism: Zootoca vivipara; assembly: GCF_965207765.1. Classification (NCBI taxonomy): domain Eukaryota; kingdom Metazoa; phylum Chordata; class Lepidosauria; order Squamata; family Lacertidae; genus Zootoca; species Zootoca vivipara. The sequence goes on from NC_142589.1 coordinate 28,067,040, forward strand.
GAGCAGCTTTCCTTCAATTACGCTGAAAGTCCAAGTCTTGTAAGATTTTTCCAATTTGGGGCAATTGATAGTTGTGGTGCTAAACCATGGTTTTCTGTTGCATCTCAACCACCTCTGTCAGTGCAACCAATGGGTTGTAGTCAACGCTAGACCAGTTCAGAGTATACCCACTTAAAAGAATCATCATTATTAACTAGGGCCATTAATTTCAAGGTGTCTGTTCCAAGTATCTTATTTAGATACAACCCAGTGTGTAAATCTTACTGGGTTAAATGGCTCTTGCACCCTAGTAAATATGTTTAAGATTGCAACACGTTGTTTTATGAGTTTTGCTATTTTTTTCAGTAAAAAAGCGCTATAAACCTACAAATACTCTAGGACTCCTAGAGTCTCCGCTAAAATAAATTTTGCGATTTGCACTGTACTTCTGTATTGAAATATATTTGACCTGTCCAGGTAACTATGACTACCAGTGAAATACCATCTGTATATCATGATAATTCAGTAAATAACTTGTGTCAGCTCTGTAAAGGATTCATAAACCAGGTGATTTATTTGTTAATGGATCAAAGCTCTTTTGCAGACCTACACTTTAAATCTAATTTACCTGGGAGGAATGTTTATGTGCCTCTCTGCAGAGTAAATAGATCATCTTTTCTAAGCCTATTGGGTAAGAGAACCTAACATGAGAGTTAATTTTTTTAAAAAAAAATGGGTTGGAGAGGAAATATTGCATTGCAAATATTGAATAAAACAAGTAGAATTCCCTCTGTTTTTTGTACTCAGCATGATTAATGGAATGCAAGGGAAATACTTCTCTAAATTTGCAGAATTAAACAGAAGGGAAAAGAGCAGGCAGCATATTCTCCCATCAGTGCAACTCCATGATGAGAAAAAGTCACGAAACTACATATTGCTGTAGGGCAGTGACCCAGAAGGGGGATTTTTCCAGAGTTTGAACATTCTTCACTAGGGATGAAAGGAGGAAGTGATTTCCATCCTGTCCTGTGTTTGTCATGATCAGGGCTGTTTCCATTCCGCCACAGTCTGGCTTCTACTAAAACCTATGTTGTTCATCTTGCTATCTGCTACAGCTGAAACTAACGTAACGTAATTATGTTATTAATCACATAATTAACTTTGAGGGAAGGGAAATGTCAAAAACCATTCAGAAAATAACACATTTATGTAACGCTCGCAGACCAAAACAACAATAACCCAACAGTGAATACAGTTCAGTGTGTGTGTGTGTGATATTTCTGTTTCTCACCTCAGTGGAACATGCAAATTGTGGATATTTTAGCTCCATTCTCTGTTTCTGATGGGATTATTTGACATCCCTTCTGCTTCCTCTGCAATTCACTGTGCTGTTTTAATGGGCTCATTTTACTGTACATTTTAATTGCAGAGATTTCTTTAATGTTTTGATGAAATTCTTTTATTGTGCATTTTAATTGTGGGGATATATTTTGTAATTGGTTGCACACTTGTAAACAGCTTAAGAAGTAACCTTGGCAATTAGGTAGCATAAGAATTTAACCAACTTTTTCTCCCCACCCCACCTTGGATTTTAAATAACTACAGACAAAACTGCAGGAAAAAATGTGAAAGTATAAATAGTTTTTTTAATGGATATGTTTTCACAATTTCCAACAAAGACATATAGGATGCAGCCACTCAATTTACTGAGTCAATAATGAAACATACCAAGAAGAAAAGGATGGGTTGGGAAAACCAATAATTCAAGCTGTGATGGTTCTTAATTCAGAACCAGGCCAGATCTCAAAAGTGAGCTGGTCAGAGGCCTTTGATCTGAGATCCCCAGAGGCAGCATCCCCACAGCCAGATTCCACCAAGCTACTAAGTCCCCTTTATAATAGGGGCATCATTCTTCCCAGTCCCAACTCACCAGGGTGAACAATGCACAAGGAAGGAGCTGACTACAAGGTGATGAAGAAGATGGGTCCAAGCCAGAAGACCTTACCTTTAAGACTCTCTGCTCTTTGGAAAGGGTGCAGAGCATAGGAGGGGCAACCTGACTCAAGAGGGATTTCAAAAGGCCTCTGTTGAACTTCAGGTTTACTGCTTGGTGCTGACCAAGGTACTGAAAACCCAGTTTAACCCCCAACTGCTGCCTAGTGCCCATCGCACCCTATGAGCCCGCCAATTCTAAGACAAGCCAAATCAAATATTGAGGAGAGGAATCATATGAATAGGTAGGTAGTGTTGGGAATTCCATTCCACCTTAAGTTATAGACATGTAGCTGTTGTGTGCCACATGTCTGTGAACTTCCGTTGCATGTAGCTTTTGCTTTTGCTTCTTCGCTTTGGACACGAGGGAGAGCAGACATGTTTTTCTCTCTCCTGAGATATGCTGAATAAACTGCTTGTAAATATGACACTACCATCTCTCGCTCGTCGTTTCTGCTGCACAGTGGGTTCTGCTACTACAAGTATGCCCTGGCTTCTGAAGCCTGGGTCGTTATCTCACGCTGCACCGGAGGTTGGAGATCGCCTGGTAGGTTGGCTGGGAGGGCCTGAGCCAGCTGGGGACAGCCAGCTGCCCTCCCGTATCCCATGGTGTAGGCCAACAGGTAGCACCCTCTGTAACATCTGGGCAGTTCCTTCCTCCTTTGAAGGTGTGGCCGATTCATATCCCCACAGAACTACCGCCAGAGGGATGAAGGGTGATGCAAAGGAGGCAGCACATTTAACATTTTGCTTTGAGGGAGGAGGTGCAAGTCCGTGTTAGAGCATCTCCCTTCTGTGCAGATGGTCTCATGCCCATTCACTAGCATCTTCAGGTGGGACTGGAAAGACTTGAAGAGCCACTGCCAGTCAGCATAGATCAACTGACCTTACTGTACCAATGGCCTGGCTTGAGATAAAATATATCCATGTACATTCACATGTTTGTTTGTTTGTTTGTTTGTTTGTTTGTTTTCTAATGCCTTGGCTTTTCAGATTTCAGTCGCATTTTACAAGAATGTCAAAATTGGGTTGACTTTGCAGCTGCCATTTTTAAGAAGCCTCAATTTTTAATCACCTTCTTCCAACCCTTCAGCTAATCAGTCCCAGAACCTGAAGATGAACGACAGTTTAATTTTTAAATGCAAGCACTGATTAGCTCTGTTTTCAAACATAAAATCCCCAATTTGGCTTTTGGAGTGGGGGGGGGGAGCTTTGCTTTGATTCTCACAGAACCCAGCTTTTTTTTTTCTTGGAACAATATAATAGAGGTGCCAGGTTAAGCATGATATCCATGTGAATTAAGGGCTTCCCGGGACTGAGACCTCTGCCCTCTAACAGCTAATGATTTCATGCTATTTTTACTACCACCAAGCTTGTAAACAACAAAAATCCCAGCCTGAGATTGTTTTGCCCTTCTTCGCTTACTATACCAGAAATGACCCTTAGCATGAATTAGGCCATTAACTGAATAACGAGTCTGAACATGAAAAATGATGTCACATTAGTTCTCACTTTATTTCCACATGGTCCACTTTTATGCTGGGAATAATGGTTTGAGGCTCAATGCAGAAATTGAGCTTGCCGTGCCTTTATTGCATTATGGCATTAACAAAATGAAGTGCTTTTTATGCTCAATAAAAGTTCTTTAGTTTATGATGGTGGGTAGTATAGCACAGGAATTGGGAGCCAGTGGCCCTCCAGATGCTGTTGGACTCTAATTCCCATCAGCCCCAGCCAACAGAGCCACAGATGATGATGGGAGCTGTGGTCCAATAACTGCCTAAAAGTGAAGTGCTGTGTGGGCATGCCCGGGGTTCTTCTGCTCACCACTTTCCAAGCCCTGTGCCTTAAGTTGTATTTTCCCAGTCTATCTCCTTACCTCCATTGTTGTCAAGTGGAAACTCCACCTGCCACCTCAGCCACCACATGACAGGCTTTTATAAAATAAAATAACTTGGCTCATACATAAAAAGCTTGGAACCTGTAGCTACATGGAGTCATCAAATCCCATCACCACCCATTCTGTCTCCATTTTCAGATTGGAATTGATCCCATGTAACATGACTAGACAGGACTCTAGCACTCTCCCACCCTGGCCCTGCTCCCATGGTGGAGTCTACCTCCTTCTGAATCTGAGCGACTTTATCTGCAAGAAAAAACTTTGCAAAAGCATTGCAGGAGATTTTGGGGTCCCTACCAGGCCCCGGTGATGAAGGTGGTTCTGATAGATTGCGAACCACCTGAAAGAGTCTCCTGCTGCTGTTTTCTGCAGATGCAATAGAGGCGGTGAAGAAGGTCCTCTTCACCGTCACCATTGCCACTTGATAGGCTCGACGTTGAGCTCTAGCCCGTGTCTGGGCTGATTTTGAATGAATTTTCAGCTGCTGGTGCTCTAGCCGTCTCAACGATTGTTTCATTGCCCTCAGCTCCGGGGAAAACCATGGGGCTGTCTGGGCTCCATGCAATTGGAGAGGGCGCTTTGGAGCCAGACATTCAATAGTTAAAAGTAAAGGTAAAGGGACCCCTGACCATTAGGTCCAGTCACAGATGACTCTGGGGTTGCGGCGCTCATATCGCTTTATTAGCCGAGGGAGCCAGCGTACAGCTTCCGGGTCATGTGGCCAGCATGACAAAGCCACTTCTGGGGAACCAGAGCAGTGCACAGAAATGCCGTTTACCTTCCTGCCAGAGCGGTACCTATTTATCTACTTGCACTTTTTGACGTGGTTTCAAACTGCTACCGGTAGGTTGGCAGGAGCAGGGACCGAACAACGGGAGCTCACCCCGTCACAGGGATTCGAACCACTGACCTTCTGATCAGCAAGCCCTAGAGACTCAGTGGTTTAGACCACAGCGCCACTCGCATCCCTACCCAGACAGTCAATAGCCCTGGTTAACTCTGCATTCCAGCATGCCACCAGGGAATCAGCTGAAAGGCCATCAACATGGGATAAAACAGGGTCCCCAAACTACGGCCCCCGGGCCGGATGCGGCCCAATCGGCCTTCCAATCCGGCCCGCGACGACCCCCGCCGCCCGCTGCCGCCGCCCGCTCTCACGGCGCGCGGCGCAGCGACGATCTAAAAAATCGGCAAAAAATCGCCGAAAATCCTTTGTGTGCATGCGTACGGGCCTCTCCCGACCCGGAAGAGGTCATTTCTGGTGCACTTCCGGGTCGGGGGAGGCCCATACGCATGCGCACAAGCGATTTTCGGCGATTTTTTTCCGCCCGTGTGCGTGTGCGCATGCGCACGGGCGCGCACTCCCCCGCCCTCCGCCCCGCTGTGCGCGCACTCCCCTGCCCTCCAGCCCGCCGCGCGGTAAGTCTGGGGACCCCTGGGATAAAACATCCCCTACCACTCTCTGGAAGCCAACTGGATCCATTAAGTGGCGGGGGTGGACCATCTGAATCAGTCCCACCTCCCTGCAGAGGGGAAGGGTCACGGAGAGGGCTTACATGTGTGAATGAGCTGACAAGGATCTAACCATCACCTAGTACTCTGGTATGGTAATGATGTTAATAATTAGCCTGAACTCTTAAGCTTGAACTCTTAAGCTGTCCAGCGTCGGCAGAAAGCTCAGACTTCTGGAAGCAGATTTCAATTCAATTAGGCTGTTCATGCTGTGAATAAGAAAGTAGATGTCTTTCCCTTTTCATTTTTTAAAAGTCCGATTCTTTCAGTGTTTGCTGAACATGGCAGATTTATTGCTAACCAAGAATCTCAGCAATGTTTGGGAGCCATGGGGTAGGGGGTGGGGAATCTGGCTATGAGTAACTAGGACTGATCTTGCCAGTTTTGCAGATTTACATTAATGCAGCTCAGGGGGACTGTTTGCTTTAGGTTTGCTTAAATTAGAAATATTCTACAAGCAGACGCAGAAACCGCCTTCTTGAGTACTGGACCCTCTATTGGTCTCATCCTCTCAATCCACTGGAGCCTGTGTTCACGTGCAGGGGGAGTCCCTAAATCCTTGAGGGTTTATGGCCCATCAGCTACCCTCTCTTGGTTTAGCTGGGCAGGCCATTTCCTGGGGTGCAGCTGGTGTCATATGCTGATAGCTTCTAGGAGCCACAGGTGAGAACTGAGTGCAGGGTGGGGACCAAAGGTGGACAAACTGCCCCAGAAGGAACACAACCTGTCTGCCACCATAGGTTCTAACACACCCCTAACACCCCACAGACCCCTGCAGATAAGGGAACAAAGCAAAGAGAATCTGGGTGCCTTCAGCTAACCTGCTCACACAATCTGTGCAACAAGTGAGAATCAAAGGAAGAACAGTAGGGAGGCAGATGACACCCGTGATCCAGTTACAGAGTTCATAAAGCCCAGTCCTAAATATGTTTACTCTGAAGGAAGTTCCATTGATTTCAGTGATACCTACTCCATTGTAAGTGTGCAAATGATTAGAGCCTTACGGTGCGGACCTGAACACATCCATTCATAAATAATCTTCTTTGAGTTCAATGGGTCTTATACTTAGGTAAGTGTATATAGATTTGCAGCCTTAAGCTCCTACCCTATGTGCACTATCCTATGCATACTAAATGAGTCCAGTGTGATTTGCTTCTGAGTAAACATTCAAAGGATTGCACTGTTAGGCTCTTATACAAAAGGGATCAGTGCACCACTTAGTGTTGAAACTTCAATCTCTTCTGATACGTGATCCAAAGTTAAATTAGGTATCCTAGAATTTATTAAGGAAATCCGTGTTCAAATAATGCCAAATGCCTGCATATTGGAATCTGGTAATCAAACTGCCCATAATGAAGCCTATCAAGTATTGCTGATGCATTGTGATTTTTATGACATCCAGTTGAATGTAGGCTTAGACCTGTCTGAACTGAAGCAAATGTCATGCTCCAGATGGAATGCAGTGTATTTCAGAAGAAAGCCCTGCTCCCCAGGGCTATATGCAACTATGTTGCATATAGAATATTTGCAGCTGTATAGATGACAACCACTTGAAATGTATAGCCACAAAACCAACAGAATGAAGCCCACCATAGATCTGGGTGGCAAGAATGGATGGGCATTTAGTGAACCATGGATTCATAGAGCTGAGATGACCCCTAAGTGTCCAGGGAGCTGCTCTTTCCACAGCTTCTTGCAATAGGAGTTATCCCCTTCCGCTTTCTTCATGGAAGCACACAAGGAACAACTGTGAATAGCCAGTCCAAAATAAATATTAAAAGACATTGAATGAAGAAAATATCCCAACCTATCCTTTCAATCACAATTCTTGAATAGAAAACCCCCCAAAAGAAATCCAAACCATACTTTCACTGAAATGGAAGTAGCAGAGAGAACCTTCTTTGACTCTCTAGCTATAAGAAAGAATTTACAACTTCTGCTTGTAAATTTGTTAATTCCCTTTTCAGTTGGAGAGTTATTCAGCATTTGGAAGAGAGGGGAGCACTCCTGGAGTGCCAATGCGGTGTGATGATTTTAGACCTCGCTCCAGGCTAGTTATATGACTTTCTGTACAGTACAGAAGACAGCTCTGTCTGTGAAGGCCTGTCAAAGGACAGTCTCCTGTTTGGCTAGCAATGGCTACTAACCCTTATGGCTATGTCCTACCTCCATTTGTAGAGACAGTATACTTCTGAATACTAGTTGCTGGAAACCATGGGCGAGGAGAGTGCTGTTGTCCAGCTTTCAGGCTTACCATAGGCCATTGTTGGGATGCTGGACTAGATGACTCACTGGCCTGATCCACCAGACACTTGTGTTCTTATAAGTCTTCTGTCTGGAGGGCTGTCTGGTTTAAAACTGCTTTTAAAATAAAGAAATTTAGAAGTTAGATCCATGGGGCCATTGAAACTGTCATTTAGATGTTGACTCCTGGACAGCAAGCAGAGGTCAAATGGGTTGCTTCCAGTTTACCTGTTTACTGTGCATTCATTCTGATTCATTTGCACAATGTCTGCGGGGAGGTTAGACAATGTCTTCTATTCATTGAACATCCATTCTGATTTGTTTGCAGGGAGTTCAAACAATGTTGCACCAAGCAAATGTTATCCCACACTTTTCAGTGCATTTCCTCATCACTTTGCTCATTGCAAAAAGTCCAGATTTTTTGCGGGGAAGAGTTGGGTTTGTTGTGCAAGAGCTCCAAATCCACTTTAATTATACAACCTTGTTGGGACAGCATGCGATTAAATCCCACTTGGAAATGCCAATGAACTGGAAGCCCCTCTGTTTGCAATCTTCCCTGCTGTGGAGAGGTCTATCATATTTCTATAAATTGCAGCAGTATAATATTATAGGGATATAATAATATAACCAACCTTACAAGGTTGTTGTGGTGATCTATCTCTATCTATTTTGGCAGAGAGATGGGATACAAAGGTAATAAATATATATACCGTATATGGACTGGTCCTGTTCAAAAAGTAGATAGATAGATAGATTGCAGATACAAAAGTATCTCCAGCATTCAGAAGTTAAATAAAGGATAAAGAGGAAAGTACCTTATATTACATATTTCAAAAAAAATATTTCCATGGCAATAACACCTCAGAAAATGGGGTCCCTGCCTCTCTGGGGTCAAAATACATCAAAAAGTTTGTGCTTGCAAAGGCACTAAACCCAGGAATAATCTCCTACCTGTCTTATATATTGTTATCTTTTTAAGCAGGCTAGTGATGGAACATTTTATTAAAAAGTGATGTGTCTGCTGATATCACCATCTCTGGCCTGATTAATGGACCTTCTTCCATTCCAACTTTTCTCTGCAACACTTTCCCCCCCTTTTCTTGCTGGACATGCAGCCCTAATGAAGAAGACGGGAAGGCCTACAGAATGTGTTCCTCTCTATGACCTTGGAGGGTTCTCCAGCTCATGGAGAGTCTCAAAGGATCTTTGGATCAATCTGAAAGGGTGAATCCTTAGATTTTCAGTGCTCTGACAATATCTTAACCAGAGAGAGAAGAAAATTCAGTATTACATCTGTCAAATGGGGGGCTGGTGGGTGGGTGGGGGGGTCATTCCAGACATACTATTTCTTAAGGGGCCTGCCTCAAACTGCCTCAAGCAGTGTCCTTGGGGAAACGCAGCAAAATATAAATATGACCAGTTCTTGCACTTGTAGGTCACTTTTGGCAGGATGCTTCTATAAGTCAAGGAGTCTGTCAGCAAAGTGTTGGTGGATGTTTCTCTTAAATTAATCATAGTCTAGGAATTATTTGCTCTCTTGTAAATCCGAAAACAGAATGCTGTTGTTTTGGTGCTATGGCCAAACAGCACACGTTGGTTACAGGAGGCAAATATTAGACCTTGAAATTATCACTTGCACACCAACTAAAAGAAAAGGCAACAGATTTGCATTGAAGTGGCACATGATAATGTATGTGTGTATGGATGCACATTGAGGGGGGGGAATGCTATAATTTAAATAGAAATACATCTTACCATAGGATATAAGACTCTGGCTAAGCAATAGGACCAACCATAGAAATGTTGCTGCCTGAGGCAAAGGGCAAGATGTCAATCTTCCCATTCTGTGTACAGAAGCCAAGAGGACTGACACTTCATCACTGGTAATGGGACAGTATCCTCCACTGCCTTGGAAGGCAGGAGGGTAATGTAGGATTACACTCACAGTTCCATCTTAGTCCTCACTCCTCAGCCTCCCTCGGAGGCTGCCTCATTTGGTTCAAGGTGACCCAGGTCAACCAGTGTGCCTGCTCAGGATGCTGCCCAGGTGCTGACCCTTGAGGAGCAACTTCAAGGTTCCTGCTCTCTCTTCTTAGGAACCCAAGAGCAGCCCTGCTGGATCAGGCCAAAGACCCACCTACTCCAGCATCCTGTTCTGCCAATGGCCAACTAGATCCTCGTGGGAACTCTGCAAGCTTCAGGACCCGAGACAATTGTGATTCCCAGCAACTAGTAGTCAGATGCATACTGCTTCTGACAATGGAAGCAGGAGATAGCCATCATGGTTAGTAGCCACTAATCATTATGCTACATTAATTTATTCAATTCTCTTTTAAAGCTATCTGGGTTGGTGGCCATCAATGCCCCCCTGTGCGAATGAGTTCTATAATGTAAGTATGTACTGCATGAAAAGGGACTTTATTTTATCTGCCCTGAATCTTCCTACATTCAGCTCCATTGGATGTCCTCAAGTTCTAGAGTTATTCTAGCCCTGAATCTAGTGCTATCTTTGAATGTGCATCTTTGCTTCCTCACATATAAATAAATGGCTGCCATTCACTTCTGTGGGGGAAAATAAAGCTTTGTTATATGTGTATGGGGGGGCTAGCTCTGCATGGATTCATCTAGAGGGATCCCTGCAATATACTGGTGTTTTCCTGCCCCCTGAGCATTTAACCAGTGTTCCTATCAGGGAATTTCCATAAATAACAATGTCTGCTATAACAATGTAGTCAATCATTGGCTTTTCTGCTCCAGGGCAATTCCACACAGTTGTTTGCTTGCATTCAGACCCAAGAAAGTGTGTGAATAATAGTCATCAGGTGGGCCATTGTGTGTGTGTGTGTGTGTGCGCGCGCGCGCTATGGGGGAAGGCCTGTGCATCTTTCCTCACAGTCATGGGCATCCTCTGTCACATGCAGGATTTATTTCCTTATTACACTCAAGCTCTTCTCTGCATATGAAAAGCAACTTGAAATGGCCCACAGCTCAGTGGCAGAGCACATGTGCAAAGGGGGTGCATGCTCAGTGCCTGATGCTTCTAGGATCTGAGGTGGAAGGAGTAGGAAAGGCCTCTGAGAGGTGCTTCAGGAGCCAGCAAGGCTAGAAATGGGGACCTTGAGTTCTGGATGTGACTGCCTTGCGTGCAAACTACCCTGTGTACAAACTAGCTACTGGTCATGGTGGCTACCTCCACAGCCAGTGTAGAAGTCAGAGAGGTATTTCCAGATAAATCCGTACTTAGCAGAGACCATATTAAGGTGTGGGCAATTGTTGATGCATGTCATGCATGTCCACCAGACAGCTGAGTAATCCGCTGGTTTTGCAGCACTCCACAGATATCTGAGATGGTGGGTTTTTCCATTTGTGCAATAGACTGCCAACACCCATAGCAAGCTACAGTGCCTAAGAGTCTTTGGCGGAAGCCAGAAAGAGGGAGAGGGAGAAAGAGGGAGAGGGAGAGTGCTTTCAATGCATGATGTGGATGTGACCTTGATAGAATCCTTGATAGAAGCAGGGTGAGATGGAGCTTCGCTGCTCTGCTGCCAGTATTGGTGGTGATCCTGTCTCTCTGGCCCTCCCTGGAAGTGCTCTTGACTACTCAAGGAAGCCAGCATGGTGTAGTGGTTAAGAGTGGTGGACTCGTAATCTGGTGAACCGGGTTCACTTCCCCACTCCTCTACATGTAGCTGCTAGGTGACCTTGGGCTAGTCACACTTCTCTGAAGTCTCTCAGTCTCACTCGCCTCACAGAGTGTTTGTTGTGGGGGAGGAAGGGAAAGGAGATTGCTAGCCACTTTGAGACTCCTTAAGGGGATTGAAAGGCGGGATGTCAAGTCCAAACTCTTCTTCTGCTTCTGCTTCTGCTTCAATCAAACCACTGTCAAGAAGCACACTTCAGATTGTCCCTGAAGAAGGAAATTGTATTTCCACAGTGCATTTGGCTTCAATAAACTCAAGCACTTTTGAGAATCAATTTCTCTTTTATTTCATATCTGCATATATGGCCTTCCTTCTCTGCCCCTCGTTGCCCCTGTTTGGAATCTTCACCATTTTTTATTTTAAAAAATTACACCTGCAAACTTTGTGGGGGTTTTTTTTTGGGGGGGTGGCATCACGGTGCCAACCATGACTGTTTCAACATAGGCTGGGGGCCAGTACAGAAAGGGTTTTTGCAGAGGCTTCTCTGGCTATACTTCTATAGATCCTAGCTTAAAGACTATTTGGAGGTTGAGGTCTATTTGGGTGCTCATGTTTGAAAAGAAAAATCAATCAAAAAATGCTTCCAAACAATGAGCCTAAATTGTTTGGGCATTCTAGTAGACTTATAAAATCTGCAAAGTAAGTAGATTGATTCAGAGTTGGATTTCTATCACAATATGTTCAATTTGCTGTGCATCGTCCAATTATATTAGAGAAAATACAACTCCAGAATCCACTTTCCCTCCTCCTCAATTGCCACAGAATAGCTTTTCGAATTTGCCATCCTCCAGCTCTGTCATTTACATAGAAAACTGTTTATTCAGAATATCTTAATGGACAGAGATGAAAGGAACGGATGGAATATGTTTGCAACAGTCAGAAACACATGCAAAGGAGGGCAGCCAAGATGATCAAGGGTCTGGAAATCAAGCCTAGTGAGGAACAGTTGAGGGAGTTGGGGATGTTTAACTTGGAGAAGAGAAGACTGAGAGGTGATGTGATTGCCATCTTTGAATATCTAAAGGACTGTTGCATGGAAGTTGCATAGCTGCCAAGTTATCCCTTTTTTAAAGGGATTTTCCCTTATGCTGAATAGGCTTCCTCGCGAGAAAAGGGAAAACTTGGCAGCTATGGGAAGTTGGAGAAAGCAAGATTTGAACCAGTGGATTCGAATGACAAGAAAGGAGAGGAGACTCCAACTGAATCTTAGGAAGAACTTCATAATGGTAAGAGTTGTTTGACAGTGGAATGGACTGTCTTGGAAGGTGGTGAAGCCACCTTTATTGGAGGTTTTTAAATGGAGTCTGGATGGCCTCCGTTTTGGGATTCTTTAGCTGCGATTCCTGCATTGCAGAGAGTTGCACCAGAAGCGATTTAATTATGCTAGCCACATGACATCGAAAGCTGTCTGTGGACAAATGCTGGCTCCCTTGGCCTGAAACGAGATGAGCGCCACACCCCATAGTCACCTTTGACTGGACTTAACCATCCAGGGGTCATTTACCTTTTACCTTTAAAACGCGGGTGGCGCTGTGGGTTAAACCACAGAGCCTAGGGCTTGCCGATCAGAAGGTCGGCGGTTCGAATCCCTGCGACAGGGTGAGCTCCTGTTGCTCAGTCCCAGCTCCTGCCAACCTAGCAGTTCGAAAGCATGTCAAAGTGCAAGTAGATAAATAGGTACCACTCCAGCGGGAAGGTAAACAGTGTTTCCATGTTTCCATTCTGGTTCGCCAGAAGCGGCTTTGTCATGCTGGCCACATGACCTGGAAGCTGTATGATGGCTCCCTTAGCCAATAATGTGAGATGAGCACCGAAACCCCGGAGTTGGTCACGACTGGACCTAATGGTCAGGGGTCCCTTTACCTTTACCTTTTAGATTAGATTATCCTTGAGGGCCCTTCCAACTCTACAATTATATGAATAATGGGGGGATTAGATGAGTATTCCAGAAAGTGTGTGAAATTTTGGGATTTCAAGTGTACTCCAGCCCTTCTTGCTCTCTCTCTCTCTCTCTCTCTCTCTCTCTCTCTCTCTCTCTCTCACACACACACACACACACACACACACACACACACACAGCCCTCTTATCTCTCCCATTCTCTCTCCTGTTTCCTTTCCTTTCCTCCTTGCCCAGTGGGCTGCCAGGGAATGTTCAGATAACTCTTGCTAGAGTTGTGAACTGATTACTTGCTTTTCAAATTAGGTTACTGAGCTAAGGGCCAAATTTGTTCACAGGGCCGCAAGCTGTTCACCCCTAGTTTAGCTGAACACATCTTTCACGAATGCATATTAGCACAACATAAGCTACTTTGCTGGGTCTGATTTTATTTGCTCTTCCGCAACACATACCCTCATTTTCTGAAGCAAGATCCTTTTGTAATCTGGATACATAAGGAGCATGAGATGAAAAAGTCATATATATTTCCAAAGAGCCTACTGTCTGCACTCTGCTCATCAAAACACACAGGACAGCATTTGACCCCCATCTCTCCATTTCCCCAGCAGAAAATGAGGATTACACATTTTTATCTCACACGAGTTGCAGAGAGAATTATATCAAGCCTACAAGGTGCTTTGAAAGGGGAGGGGGAAGTGTTGTTCTGTAGGCAGCAGCAGGGAGACTTAACTTTGGAGCTTATTTTACACGTTATTTGCTGTGTTGTCAGGAGATAACACACATGACCCCTCCAGATCAAGCTGAGGTGCCATTTCCAGCTCCTCGTATTATTACCCATGGAAATGGCAGGTTTGGGTAATTGTGAGTGCAGCTGGCCTGGTGGGCAGCTGAGGAAATGATCCCATGTTTGCCTCAGTAAATCCTGCAGTCGCCGAGGTCTGTTTTTGTCCAGATAGCAGGACAAAAAGAAAAGGTCATATTTGAAGAGATGCCTATATCTGGTCTAAAAATTAGATTTCATACCTTTATTTTTTGGACGATTTGTTCAGCGGTTGGGGACAAAACAAACACACACACACACATACACACACAGAGGGAGAGGGAGGGAGGGAGGGAGGGAGAGAGAGAGAGAGAGAGAGAGAGAGAGAGAGAGAGAGAGAGAGAGAGAGAATATCAAGAAGAAAAAGGTCAGGAGCATCCAAGACCCTAACATTTCAGGGGCCACAACTGAGACCTTGGGGCAAGTCTAGGTTATGTCATTAAGTGTGACATATTAAGCACTAGAATTAGACAAATAAGATTAGATAAATTCATAGATGAATCCATGACATCTGTGCTCTGCCTCCACAGTCAGAGTGAGAAGTGCTTCTGAATTTCAGCTGCTGGAAACCACAGGGGGAGAGGATGCTCTTGTGCTGGGGTCTTGCTTGCATGCTTCCCATATAGGCAACTGGTTGGCCACAGTGAGAACAGGATGCTGGACTAGACAGCCCATTAGCCTGATCCAGTTCTTAGGTACTGTGTGTTCTGATGTGTGTTCCAGCACTTTGAAATGGGGCCCAGAAACAAATTCTCAAGCAATGCAGCTGACACAAAATAGGTGCCATTGTGTATATACAACCAGGCAGGAATGAGACAGGGGCTCCTTCAACATATTCCCATCCTGGAGAATGATTTTGAAAAGTCCTAATGAGGTGTGTCTGTGTTGTGGGGAGAAGTGGGGGGTGGGGAGGACTTCTGACCTGGGAAATTACAGAGCCAACATCTCATTTAACTATCCCCCCCCTTTGTTTTTCTAATCCAAGCAACATTTTCCAGCCATGGGCCGGATCATTGCCACTGACACTGGTCCATGGGCTGGACACGCTCTGGAGTTGCGCATAAGCAATTTCCAGCTTCTGGGTATGGGCAGCACAGCACTGGAAATTGCTTCTGTGCATGCTTGGACATGCGCAGAAGCGATTTCCGGTGTCTGGGCATGCCCAGACGCTGTTTTTGGCACCACTCTGCGAGTCCCCGCACCGCGTTCCGCTGGTTTAGCGCGGTGCAGTGCGGGGACTTGCCGAGCGGGCGGCTCGGAGACTGGGCGGCTCATGGGCCAGATAAACAGCCTCCGTGGGCCTCATCCGGCCCATAGGCCGGAGGTTGCTGATGCCTGTTCTAATCAGAATGAAAACAGTTACCGGTAGACCCCAAACTCTGCTGGTTGCTGCTATCGGCACCTGATAATCAGTTGCAGACAACTATTGTAAAAGCTGCTTAAATATAATGAAGTAATGATGGAGAGAGAGAGAGAGAGAGAGAGAGAGAGAGAGAGAGAGAGAGAGAGAGAGAGAGAGAGAGAGGAAGTTTCCAGAAAGTATTTCTGTGTGAAGGCTTGTTATTAGCGTGCCTTGCTGTGAATATCACTGGGAAAGGTCGTTTGAATCAGGTAGTTCACAGCATTTCTGAACTGCTTGCTCAGATAAAGGCATCAGACTGTGGAAAGGGATAATCGGTTCCTCCTCCTGTTAGATATCCGTCTCTAGCTACACCCCTTGAGCCCGATGTGGCCATTATAATTTTCCCAGCAAGGATAACAGCAGAAGCTGTAAATGTTTCCAGCAGAACCTGGCGCCAAATGATAGGACAGGGAAGGATTTAATTATTACTCTGGAGAGGATGCCGGCAGGCTGGATATGGGGGCTGTGCGGAGAAACCAGGAGTGGGGAGGAATCCGGAGAAGTGCTGTCCCTGACACATGGCAGACATTTCAATCCATGACAGGCTGTTGACAGGCAGGTGGTACAAACTCAAATAAACACCCATTTCCGTGCTTTTGGGAAGGCTTTCCTTTGAAAAACAAACAAACCCTACAGTTATGCTAAATTTATTCATTCATACTGCAATAAAAAAATTTAAGGTCTTTATATATATATATATATATATATATATATATATATATATATATTGAATGTTCATCAATGTACCAAGCAGACACGTACACAACTGTATAAAACACATGTGTGAAGCAGCACAGGAAGACAGCCCTGAACCATTTTTGACTCCCAAACTGACAAAATGTTTCTCTGCAAGGAAGGAGGGGGTGCATTGTCTCAGGACTTGAAGTGATTACCATCTCAAAGGAATGGCCAGACTACTAGGAGGGGCAATCAGAGAAGGCATTATCAGATAGCCTGGCAGACAGGGGATAAACTCAGATTTTTGTTGTAGACCGCCCTTTTCTGTGATGTAGGTATGATGTACCGGTATCTGGGGGGTGGTCTTGGGCTATACCCCTTTTGTGATGTATGTATGATGCTTCTGGGGGTGGTCTTGGACTCCAGGGTGGGCAATTTAAATGTCTATATAAGGGCAGGCACGCTTTGGTTCTGGGTCCTCCTCCTTTCTCCAGTGTGAGATGGGAGCACCCTGTTGCAACAGTTCAATAAAGATCAGGCTTACTAGCTGCTTTGCTTCTCAATATTCTCTGGTTGGCCTCTGTTATTCTCTCCTACCGATGGAGAACCTACAAAGGACTCTATAAGGGCTCTTGTGTACCCCATAAGGCAATAAGGGCAGGTTTTGTTTATTGAAATTCAAATATTCCATCTTTCTCCCAGTACAGGGGGTTGAACTAGATGGCCCTTGGGGCTCCCTTTCAACTCTACAATTCTGTGATTCTATGCACATCTAGATGATGTTTCAGAGGAGGGTGGGAAGCAAATGCTGGCGCTTGCTGTCAGGAATCACTGTGAACTCCAGGATGCCAACAGCTGCTTCTGAGTCTTGATTGCTTCTGGTCTCTGGGGGTCATGACACCTCTGCGCTCATACTTCAAATCAGTCCAGCGGTGGTGGCACTGCCGATCAACTTCCTCCTCCTTAGTCTCAGCATTAGAGAACCCAGGAAGCAGGAGACAGAAGGGGTAAAACTAACATAGAAACATAGGAAGCATCAGAAGCTGCTACATACTGAGTTAGACCACTGGTCCATCTAGATCAGTAACTGGCAGCAACTCTGCAGAGTTTCAAGCAGCAGTCTTTCTCAGCCCTGCCTGAAGATGCTGGGGTCGAACCTGGGACCTTCTGCATGCAAAGCAGATCCCCCTACCATTGAGCTACAGCTCTTCACCAATAGGAAGCTGCTGGGTCAGGCCGTTGCTCCATCTAGCTCAGTACTGGCAGTGGCTCTCCAGGGTTTGAAGCAGTGGCCTCTCCCAGCCCTACCTGGAGATGCCATTAGGGATTGAACTTGAGAGCTTCTGCATGCAAGGCAGATGCTCTACCACTGAGCCACATCCTCAGTGGAATAAATTAGTGCTCCCGGTCCTTGACTCTGGCTCCACCAGACATTGGTCTCCCTGCCGTCTTATCATTCCCAATGGGTGCCAACCACCACTGAGCCAGAGAGGAATAATTTGGGGCTGGCACCCAACTCAGAATACACCCAAGCATTATGAGAACAGAAAATTGGTATTCTGAGCCGAGCAACCCCGAGTTTCCAGAGACAGCCGCAGAGCTACCCACCAGCCCTGCTGCGTGGAATGGAAGCAAGAGAGGATCCCCTCCTGGCACATCTCTTCCCATTATCTTAACAAGGGATATATATTTAAAATTCCCTCCACATTGCTACCCAGTAGGACACTGTATGCATTTTTCTTTATTACAGGAAGAAACGAAATTGGTCGATTTGTTCTTGAAGTGGAAAGAGCTGGCATTAGACAGAGCTTACAAATGGCTGAACAATTCAATGAGAAAAAGAGGATGCAGCCAAAAAGAAAGGAAGGAATGGAAAAGGAAAGGTTTCTTTTTCTAGTAGTTACAATGCAAACCACTCCACTTCTTTTAAAAAAAAGAAAAAGAAAAGCTTTGATGAAAGCAAGTCACTGAAGTGCAGCTTTTGTGTTTGCAAGTATTCGGCACTTAGATTTGACCTTTTATCTCCAAGTCGGAGTAATGAAACACTTGAAATACACACACACACACACACACACACACACTTGAAATTATCCAACACAGATCGGCGCTCAGCGACTTAGAATCTCCTTCCAAGAAATTCTACAGAATTAGAGTATCTTTATTTATCCAAAGCAAATTAATCAGATATTCATGAAGATATGCTGTACATAGCATCAGCTGGGAGACGAGTGTGAATCAAGGGGTGCAAAAGTTCAATATGACGGGGCGGAGCTTCTCATTAATGATTTTTTTATTTAAAAAATCAGGGGAGAAGTTAATCCCTAATTAAGCCATAGTTCGGACAGGAACCAGTGAATATGACTTTATGTTGTAAGAAGCTTCTAGGTGACTGTAGCAGCTAGCAGTTTCAACAGCTACCACAGTCACTTATTTATTTTATTTAAAGCATTTCTGAACAGCTTAATATTTTTAAAAATATCTAAATGCTGTGCAATATAAAAAAACAATAGCATCCAAAAAAAGCAACAATGCAAAACCAATAAAAATGTGAAGGTCTATGGCTCTGTGGGGGCTACATGAGTTGAAACAGGCTTAACAATGGCTAGAGTGCAGGTGGAAGATAACCAAACACATGCCAGAGCCCATAATCATGTCTACTGTGTGGAAGTGAAAGCAGTGAAGAGAGTCTACTTGGCTGTTTCCATCGTGCCCTTGAGTAATTGTCCAGCAGAGCACTTCAGGGTGGTTGGTGGGTTGTTGACATCTAGGATTTGTGGGTGGAGCCCAGGACACCTCTTAGAGCCTCTGTGATTTGCTTGCTGGCCACTTTGAGGACAAAGTCTCTGTAGCAAGCTAGATGCCACGATAAATGCAGTTCCAAGTGAGGTTTCCAATGCCCTTGGAAACCCTGGGATTCAATATTTTGGTTTGAAAGAAAGGTGAATGCAAGCAACTTTTTCAGAAGTTGACGTCAACTCCCTTTTGTCTAGGTAGTAGAAAAAAACGTCCCTTTAAATCGATGCTTACTCTTTTTAAAGTTGGAAATAATAACATATGAAGAGAAAGTCTGAGATCTACAGAAACATTAACAGGCTTCTGTGCATATAAATCCTAAATCCAAACAGTGCCATCTGATGGAGGATCACTACTGTGTGAGACTGCAAACATTAAAAGTCTATTGCAAACAGACTGGAGAGAATTAAATCATATATCTATGTATGAGGGTGTGTTCACACACATCCACATACATGCACCTAGTAAATATGGAGAGAATTGAAAATGGCTTAAGTAATGCAGTTGAGTTGGCCTACTGCAATATTCTAAATATGTTTAAAGCTGGTGGAAAGGATTAGACATTGATTGCCATAACGGTGCAGTGCTGTAGCTCCCCATACTCATAACCTTCTCTCTATATATGCAAGCAGAGTGACTGATAAGATCGGGAGAAAAGGCTAGTAAAGGGATTATCAATGAAGTGGCATAAAATATTTGGGGTTTTCATTTTCAGGAGTGAAAATTGCCTATGCACCGTTAAAGGATAAGCATGTTGAATAAAGATACATGGGGTTTTTTTTTAGAACAGTTATCATGGATCCACAGAAAGAAAGAAAAAAATTGCACTTTGCTATGTAATTATTAATCACACAGAAAGTGGTAAGATGTGAAATAGCCTGATTTTTCACACAACGGTGCATCCTCACGCACAGTGAACAAACAGGTTTTGACCAACCTTTTGTCAGAGAACAAGAATAAAGAATAGCAAGCTAGTCAGCTCACAGATGAAGAATTATTGTAAGCAACAGCGTACAGTAGTAAAGAATCATAGGATTATGGGGTTGGCAGGGTTACCAAGGGTCATCTAGCCCAACCCCTTGATGAAAGAGACAGACAATCAAAGCACATTGAGCAGGGAATGTTGCGCACTTATACTAGACTATGAGCCAGCAATTTGAAAGCTGTCCTTGAGGAAAATTTGCCAGAACACCCTTAAAGGAGACTCAAGAGACCCTAACTGGTGAAAGGAAGAAAAGCCTTTGCAAGAGCAGCTGCTAGTGTCAAGGTTTCTATGCAATTGCTGGGCATTCAAGATCAGTGGCACATCCAACATCAAGAGCAGGTCTAGCACTGCTCCTTTCTCTGTATGTATTAGAAAGCAGGCTCCTCCTCCAGCAACTAAACTTCCACTCTTGCCCTTTGCATGTGTACGGTTTTCAAGCTGCCACTGATGGCTCACAGGTGGTGTCTCAGTATGCATATGTAAGTCACTCTCCTTATGATGGACATGGGGATTTGCCATCTGCTCATAGCTGCCAAGTTTTCCCTTTTCTCGCGAGGAAGCCTATTCAGCATAAGGGAAAATCCCTTTAAAAAAGGGATAACTTGGCAGCTATGCACCTGCTAGCTCAGGACTACCAAGCAGAAGCAGGTCTATTAGGACAATAGGGGACACTGACTGGGGACAACTTCAACCTGTTCTTACCCAGCCCTGCCGACCTGCCTTCCTGCCTGCCTTACAGTCAGTCTAGAGCAGCCATTCTCAATCTTGGGTCCTCATATGTTGTTGGACTATGGCTCTGATCATCCCTGACTGCTGCTCCTGCTGTCTATGAATGATGGGACTTGTTGTCCACCAACATCTGAGAACCCAAGGCTGAGAAAGGTTGGTCTAGAGAGGGTTGCCTTACCTGTCAATGTCCTCTCAGTGATGCCCCTTGTAGGACATACCAGGGAGGAAGCTAGAATTAGTTGACTCTCTGGTTCCATCTAAAGTTAGTCTCCCTGCCTTCCCCCTTTGAGTCCCAGTGGGCACCATCCACCCCTACTATATTCTCTGGCAGGCACTGGTGCTTCAAGGTTGCAGGAAGATGTCTTTACCAGCCCTAATATTCAGGATCCTTGCCTAACTCCCAGTAGGGCAACCCATAGCCCATGGGCTGAGTGCAGCCCTCAACCTTCCTCTCTGGAGCTCCCTGTGAAGCTGCTATCAGTACCACAATGAGAAGCAGAAGAGCTGGCAGGAGAAACGTAAGAGTCACCAGGAAATCCTGTCCCAACCAGAGTGCCCTTCCTCTCTAGGTTCATGTACTTTGTGGCTGCACGGCAGGAAAAGAAGTAAAATCAAGAAAGTCTTGGGTGCCTTTTAAAATGACTTATATTGCAGGGTCAAATGCATGGGTTACCCAGCCGTCCCCCCCACTCTTATTCACACACCATAGCATTGTTTACAAGAGTAAATAAAAACACAAATTGTAAAGAAAGAAAGCACTCTATTCATATTTGTAAGGACGGCTTTGGATTCTAAGCCTACACAGAAAAAGCTAGTTTCATGGCTGCATCATAGAGGGGACAGAAAGAGAGGGGGGAGTTTGAGAGTTTTGCAAGAAAGCACAAAGTGCATTTTTCCTTATCTGTTAGTCTCAACCCTGCCCCCTGCCGACTGGAGGCATGCAAGGTTCTTTATACCCAACAGAAAGAAAGTGTACCTCCTCTGCCACACACTTTTGGCCTTGTGCCTGTGTGCTGCTGGTATGTGCAGCCCCCCAAACACTTTCCCAAGATGGAATGTGGCCTCTGACCCCAAAACTTTGCCTATCCCTGTCTGAACTGGAGCTGCCAAGGATGCAAAGCCAATGCTCTATCACAGAGCAGTGAAAAAAGCCTTCACCTGTCCACAGCCAAGCCGTCATTGTAACTTGCCCTCCCTTGGACAACTAAATCAGCGCTTGGTGGAGTAAAGTACTGCACATGGAATCAGGACTTACGGTTTGAAGAGGCTTTAATTTTTCCCTTACAAGTCCTTATATTCTAATCCAGTTAAGGTTAATGACTTACTGATTAACAACAGAGGACACATTATTGTCGAATTATCCGCGGTGCTGGTGGTGATTTCAGGAAAACCTTTGAAGAGCATCTTTTAAATGGATGAGCATCATTCTGAAGTCACATTTCCTAAATGTCTTGACAGGTGTAGTAGAATCAAAGTTATTCATCTCTGGAGTGCTTTTCAAGTACTTTTTACATAAGGTTGGGAGCAGAGCACAGATTCTTCCTCATAACATGGGCAGAGAAAGCTGTAACGGGAACATGTTTTGCTCATCTCTGCAAAGGCACAATGACAGGCATTGCAAAACTCAAATAATGTGGAGAGGGCTTTTAACTAGGGCAGTTCCATCCATTTAGCCCAGCTGAATACCCATAGGTTTGAGGTGGGGGGCAAACAACCTCCCACAGAATAGCACAGACATTTGAGGCAGCGGGAAATAATACTTACAAGTTGGCAAGGATTTTTATTTTATTTTTTGTCTTTAAAACATTTAAAATAGCATCTCTGGCTGGCAGCCCAGTGGTTGCCATTTTTATGTCATTCTCGCCCACCTCCTCTCACTATGCTCTATTTTCAAAACGGCAACCTCTGGGCTCCTGATCTCTCAGCCAAGTCAGAAACTTGGCTTGGTCCTTTGAGATACTTTAAATGGTTATGCATGATATAGGCGTTTTGACTTACCATACTTTTCAGTGTATAAGACTATGGTGTGTTTTTTTACTCTAAAATAATGTTCAAAATCTGGGCTCGCCTTATACACGGATAGCATCTCCCCCCATTTTCTTAAATTGGAGTCCCCAAAAATAGGGGCGTCTTATACATGGGAGCGTCTTATAGATGGAAAAATACGGCACTTTGAGAGAAGGGACAACTCCCACATTCCCTGTAATGAAAAGGGAAAGGGTCTTATCAGTTCTTTATTAACCACAAGGAAATAAGAAGAGCCTGTTGAATGAGGCCAATGGCCCATCTATTCCAGCATTCCTATTCTCACCAGTGCCAACCAGCTGCTCCAATGGGAAACCTGCAAGCAGATCATGAGTACAAGAGCATAGTCCCCTGCTGTGGTTTCCAGCGACTGTCACCCAGAAGCATATCTGTCTCCATTTCTGCCTTCCTTCTTCCCTGGTTGAGGGAAGAAGGTTGAGTTGAAACTCTTCCTACCAAAAGAAGTTGGTTTGGTAGATGGCACCAAGAACATCAAAATTAACATAACTGTGTCTGATTTTGAGAGAGGGTTTTAGAGTCCTTTGATTTCAGTTTCAAAAGAATGTCTAAGTTTGATCTGTACTGCCGAACATAATCTAATAATGGGAATAGAGTGAACTTTGCCTGGGAGTATGCCAGGGTTTCTTTTAATGAACATTTTTTTTATCAGTGAAGAAAAATGGTGTGCCTTTTCTAGGAATGATCAGCGCTCCTTCTCATTGCCCTGCCTTGCTCTCACTCTTAAGTGACTTCTTTCAGTGATGGCAGCACATAGCTAACTCTGATTATCATCATGATTGTTGTTGTTGTTGTTGTTATTTAGTCGTTTAGTCGTGTCCGACTCTTCGTGACCCCATGGACCATAGCACGCCAGGCACTCCTGTCTTGCACTGCCTCCCGCAGTTTGGTCAAACTCATGTTCGTAGCTTCGAGAACACTGTCCAACCATCTTGTCCTCTGTCGTCCCCTTCTCCTAGTGCCCTCAATCTTTCCCAACATCAGGGTCTTTTCCAAGGATTCTTCTCTTCTCATGAGGTGGCCAAAGTATTGGAGCCTCAGCTTCACGATCTGTCATTCCAGTGAGCACTCAGGGCTGATTTCCTTAAGAATGGATAGGTTTGATCTTATTGCAGTCCATGGGACTCTTAAGAGTCTCCTCCAGCACCATAATTCAAAAGCATCAATTCTTCAGCGATCAGCCTTCTTCATGGTCCAGCTCTCACTTCCAAGTGAGAGCTGGATCATCATGATTACCACTGTATTATCCCTTTACTGGGTTCACACACTTGGCTAATTCAGAATGCATTCACTCAGTTATCACATAGACAAAAATGATTGCCTATGAAGTGTCATATTGTCATCCAGTGGGCTACATTATCCATATTTGATTACTGTCACCTATGTTTCCAAGCCAAAAGGGAGAAGGAAGCAGCTCCTAGGATTTATTTATTTTTAAGGCAAAAATACAGGAGGGGAGTAATGGCAAAACAGGGATTGAGAAAAGGTGGCCAAAAAAAAACCACCCAAAAGTGGTGTGTGTGTGTTTTGGAAATATTTCCACTCCAGTGAAGTTGCTCTGGTTGAAATGAAAATCAAAACTGGATGCTATTCATTGCAGCCTTCATAACTGGAAATCCATAAAATCTGTGGACGGAAAAGGTATTGCCTACCAAAGATATTTGCAATGCCTTTAGAAAACACCTCGGACAACAGAGCTTGATTTTTTTCAAAAGTTCCCAGTGCTAACCCAAGGACTGTGCTTGTGTGAACTTGAATCCTTCAGGTCAACACTAACAGAAAATTAATTGCCCTGTGAATTTTGCATTCCATATATTCATTTACAAATCTATTTCAGAGTCTCTTCCGATATTCCCCGTGATGTCAGTAGAATCAGCTGTTGAATGAGTAGTTGCAGGATTGCAGGCCTTCTTTATGCTTTACTATCTCTTGCCTAGTAAAGTGAGGAACATGACACATACACTCACTGCACCACCATCATAATATTATCCATTCCATATGGAGTCCCTAAGAATTTGACAAAGTAATCAAACCTTTATTAAAAATCTTATTTTCTGGGTGTCTAAATATGCACTCCAGGGTACTAGCTTGTCTATCACAGGTACAATTTCTTTCCCTGGTTATTTGGAGTTTTCTTCTTTTTAAAAATCTAAACAGAATCACTTCTATATTTATTGCTATCCTGAAAGGAGATCTAACATTATAATTATTTGTTATTATACAACTGTGCTCTCGTGGCATGATCTAATTTCAGAGCTGGGGGTGGGGAGAGAGAACAAGATTGGAGGTCCTTGGTGCGAGGAAGGAAGTAATTAAAATATTTTTGTTTAACTGGGCTTCTAAATTAAAGAGGGGTAATGCTACTCTATGAATTCCTGAAAAATATGGAGATCTGCCCAGGAGATCAATCGTGTTTTCAAATTCTTCAGGCATGCTTTCCACCTTGAGCTATAGTTCTTTGATCTTGCTGATTTACAATTGTCCCTGAAAGCCAAATTCCATGGGCTAAATAGCAAGAGTACAAAACCAGAGCTTGATTTGGTGCCCATTGAACTCAAGGGTGGGAGAATGAACATCTCATGTGTAATCATGTAGAAGAAAGTCTTAATTAACACAACTGGAACATGTGCTAATTTTCTCTCTAGCCATTAAATAGTAACAGTATTAAGAAAAATAACTCAAAGACTTTTAAGATGTTCTGGCTGGGGAGAAGACTACACAGCTACACAGTGTCAAGAGCAATCCCAGGCTTAATTAATGGTTTTGGTAATTTGCAGGAAATCAAAGGATGTGGCTAGATTGCAGATTTCTTATTTAAAGAAATCACAGAGGGTTGGTGTCATGTTGCAGCTAGAAATTGGACCAGGAATGGGGACACCCAGGTTCAAACCTGCACGTCACCACAAAGCTTGCTGGGTTATTTTGGTTCAGATACTTATTCTCAGCCTAATCTGCAAATAAAATGAAGGTAACTCCTTGAAAGAAAGTTGGAATGTGCATACAAAAAGAAAGAAAGAAATGAAATTCTTCACTTGCAGTGTAAACCTGGCCTCCTTTGGGCTTTGTTATATGAACGTTGGTAGTTAGACCTGCTATTGCTTGCCTTTCATGTTTCATTTTTCCCCCTATTCATATTACTTCATTTTCAAGTTTGTAAGGAAGACTCAGGAGGGACTTTCAGCACCTCCTCCATCCAGGTCTGAGTACATGGTGCTTCCCCCTTTCGAAAGACCCCAAAATGAGTTCCCAGTAGAATTTCCATCTCCTCCATCTCACAAAATCCAGATGTTATAAACCAGACAAAGGCCCTTTAAAAAAAAGCATGTTAAAACAGGGGAAGGCAGTTCTTCAAGGCATGTCAGAGCTAGTAAAGAACATGCCTTAACTGTCTTCATAAGCCTTCAGTCCTTTTATGAGACATTTCTCCTTTGCTGCAATAGGAAGAGCCAAACAGACAAGAGAACTCACTGGGAGCTCTCCATGGTCCTGACAGAACTTCCTGTATCTCTAGCCCACACAAATTACATTTTCTGGAACCCACCTTTGATATGTGGCCATATCAAAAGAGATTGCACCTGATGCAAGTCTAACTTAGGTTTGTCTGCTTCAAATTCCCTTGAAGCTACAAGCTCTGGTGGAACAAAATAAAGAGGTATATTGGAGACATCACTGGTGCCGGCCAATCAATGATTTTGCAATGGGGGTTTTCTGCTAGTTTGCAAAACCGCTATTTTCAGAAGTTGACCCTGGAAAGCAACGATCATGCTTGAAGAAACCACAGTCAGGGTGCTTCAGTGCTAGCCTGACCGGCCTAAAAATGTCATATTTGCTTTCGCCCTGAAGACAAGCTTGTTTCACGACCTTTTGAAATTTAACAAATTGGGACAAGTTTTGCCTCCATTTTCAGAAACTGCAGAAAGCCCCCCGAAATGTATTTATTTACATTTTTAGCACACTGCATCCCATATGCCCTAGACTAGCAACAGCACATTCAAAGCATTTGCTCCTGGTAGCACAACCAACACTCTTGCTTTTCTGGGTCGAGCGCAGCAAACCTGTAACTGTGATTGCATGTGTTGAATCTAAGCAGTTATAATATCTCCTTCTATGGGGGTGACAGATGTGCCCAACCAAAGAGCACTTGTGGAAATAATTGACTAATGAAATAAAATTGGCACAAGGTTTTGCAGCACAAACTCTTTTGTAACTGCTTGGCACAGATTTATCGTGCACATGGCTTAAAATGCAAAGAGAGGCGTCCCCACACATTATAAAACCTTTTGGTTAACATAAATTGTTTATCGCATTCTGCAACAAATGGTAGTCTGAGATAAGAACTTATGTTATCTGGTTGTAATTTTGCATGTATTGTCTAAACCATCTTCTGGGACAGGGTGGAATGCTTTGTTACTTATCTGTATTGTCATTTGCACCTCCTGCCCCCCCCCTGCTGCCCCTTTGGCTAGATAATCCCACTGAAATCCCCCCCTCCCAAGCAGGAAACCAGCTTAGAAACCACAGATCTAAAGGGTGATGGTGGTGACAAAAGACTGCTAACCATGTAAGAACAGTAAGTCCAGAGACTGAAATTACCTATCTATGCCACAGCTTGGCAAATATCCCTTCTGCGCCAAACTCACCTCCTAAATCCTCGGAAGGGATCTCGGTCATCATCCCTTATTCATCCACAACTTTATTCAAATCAATGTTTGTTTCATTGTATTCACAAGAAAGAGGGAAGCAGGGACATGGTTCTGCAATAAAAAGCTGCAAAGGCTTGTTTCAGCTCTCTTTATTGCCTTTTATAAATGTTGTTGTTTATGCTTCATTACATTCAAGTTTTCCCTTCTTCTTTTTCTTCTTCTTTTATACTGCAGATACCAAAGCATCTTTTAGGGTGCCAGGCCTCGACTAGAAGTAAACAGATGCTTCTTTTATGATGAAGAAAGTGTTTTTAAGCCAATAATAATTTGTAAGTGTTTTAATTCCTTTTCCTGAAAAGAAGAAGAAGAAGCTAAATTGCTTTTTAACAGAAACAAACGGGTAATAAAAGGCAAGAGAGGGTGTGAATCAGAATTAGGGCACTGATCCTCTTACCAGCTGGGCAGAGGGCCAACTGCAGACCTTAAGGTGTGCAGCACCCACTGAGCAAGAGAGTCAGGTGGTCAGAAGAAGAAGCCAATCACCTTCTGCTGTATTAGTGGGGTGGAGTACTTTTCAGGCTGAGGGCCACATTCCCTCAATGGGAACCTTCCAGGGGCCACAGACTACTGATAAGTGGTGTCCAAGGCAAATGTGGGTGGAAAAAAATGCATGCTACTCTTACTCTCTTGTAGAATAGGCTGCATTCCAGGCATGCACAGGCCACAGGCCCATCTTCACCACGAACAGCAGCCTGGAATGAAGCTGACCAGGTCGGACATGCAGCAAAGGCCGCCGGCCGGGGCCTCAGCACTATTCAAAGCGATTGAGGAGCAGGGAACCAATAAGGGGAGGGTTTTATCCACCCCAAAAAGAAGAACCCCAGCCCGCACCCCCCTGCAGGGAAGCAAGCAGTGAGAGGTACAGCGTGGGGGTGGGGGGTGCGGGAAGGAGGGAGGGGAAGGAGGGTAAATAAGGGAAAGGAAAAAGGAAGTAACACAGACAGAAATTAAGCAGAAATAATATAATAAAAAGGGGGTTGGTAAAACAAGGAATGTTTATCCGTTTGTGAAAGCAAAAGTCCTTTGCTGAGCTGGAACCAGAGGCGTCCCTCTCGAGATTCAACGCGAGCAGCAAAGAGGTAGCACAAACTGCTCCATAACCTTATATATTGCCTCGGCTGTCAATCAAGCAATTGCAACAAGCTAAATTCCCCAGCAACAACCATTCCCACCAATCAGATACCAGAGGTCATCCAAACTGACATGCCCCCAAACAGCCCTGGGTCATCTTCTTAACCCTTCCGCAACCCATGCTCTCTCCTATGGTGAGAACCTGCTTTATCTAAACTACCGTAGTTCAATGGTCATCCCCTTTGGAATCAGCCCCTGTGGCGTGTTACTGGCATGATATGACTAATGCTGCTCGGGGGGGGGGCACTGTATGGGTGGAAGACTTCACACATATCTCTAAAAGACACAGGAGGAGCGAAGATAGGAGAGTCTACAAACCTTCAAAGGTTCAGACCAAAGGGGCAGAAATCTGGAAATGCAAGACCAAACTTCCAACCTGTTCTGCTGATTTTCTAGAATTGATTTATTTGATTGCATTGCATTTATATCCCACCTTTGCCTCAAAGGTTTTCAGTGTTATGTATTATCCTCACAACAACCCTGTGAGGTAGGTTAGGCTAAGATACTGTGACTGGTCCAAGGTCACCCAGTGAGCTTCATGGCTGAAGCCTTCATGGATTTGAACCCTGGTCTCTCAGGTCCTAGTCTGACACTCTAACCACTGCACTACACTGGCTCTCAAATTACTGGAAAAGGTGGAATTTAAAGCGAAGCGCAATTTTATTTCCCTGCCCCTGCTTTGGAGAGATTTGAGATAGAAACACCATGGGCAAAATATCATATTCTATCATTGTCAAATCCATTGCTCAAGAAGGATACAAAACCTACAAAATCCACCTAGCAGTAAACCAGATTCTTTTTCTGCACACTGACCTTAGAATAACTTCTAAGTTGTTATATTCTGTGCCAAGCAAGTGTCAGACACGGGAAGGGTTGTGGATACCCAGAGAGACTTCAGCCTTGATGTAGACAGGAAATATCGGTGAAGTGGAAAAGGCAAAATCAAATGCATCGGAGAGAGAGAGTGGCAGAATGTCTAAGGAAGAGGAGAGGAAGAGACATAGGCAAGGGAAGACATCAGAATTGCACACATATGCCCGTCTTCCATGTCTTATAACAGTATCATGGGCAAGTAGGGCACATGGTAGACTTAGAGGATGTTTGATGCTGGAGGAGGGGGCAGTCTTGACTCAAGAGTGACAGCTTCAGGAGGGCCGTCTTAGCTTGGAGAGAAGTCAAAATTACAAATACAATCATATACACCAGCCTTCCTCAACCTGATGTCCTTCAGATGTTTCAGACTATAACTACCATTAGCCACAGCACCAACTTGGGGATATATATGCTGTTGTTGTTGTTGTTTAGTCGTTTAGTCGTGTCCGACTCTTCGTGACCCCATGGACCATAGCACGCCAGGCCCTCCTGTCTTGCACGGCCTCATGCAGTTTGGTCAAACTCATGTTCGTAGCTTCGAGAACACTGTCCAACCATCTTGTCCTCTGTCGTCCCCTTCTCCTAGTGCCCTCAATCTTTCCCAACATCAGGGTCTTTTCCAAGGATTCTTCTCTTCTCATGAGGTGGCCAAAGTATTGGAGCCTCAGCTTCACAATCTGTCCTTCCAGTGAGCACTCAGGGCTGATTTCCTTAAGAATCGATAGGTTTGATCTTCTTGCAGTCCATGGGACTCTCAAGAGTCTCCTCCATCAATTCTTTGGCGATCTGCCTTCTTTATGGTCCAGCTCTCCCCTTCATGGATCAATGCCTTGTCGTGGCGAAGGGGCTTGAATAACTCAGAGAAGCTATGAGCTATGCCATGCAGGGCCACTCAAGATGGACAGGTCATAGTGGAGAGTTTTGACTAAACGTGATCCACCTGGAGAAGGAACTGGCAAGCCACTCCAGTATCCCTGCCAAGAAAACTCCATGGACAAAGACATCAGGCATATATATGCTGTTACCTAACTCAATATGGCTTACTTCTGAGAAGACAGGCATAGGATTGCACTGTAAACATCTATTTTTTAGGCTGCAATCCTGTACATGCCAACCTGGCAGAAAGTCCAGTTGAAAGGAACTGGGCTTACTTCTGAGCAGACAATAGATAGGCTTTCACTCTAAATTAATTACGATGGCCATCACCCTTTATTGTCATCAGTGGGTCCCAAAGCATAAGGTTTTGGGATTGTTTTTGCTTCTGCAAAAGATGCTGGGCCTCACCGACCAAACTGCAGGTATTAGTATTCCTGTGGGTCCAGTTATAAAATCCATTGGCACGTCTGAAGGGTCAGGATCCTGGAATCAATTAGAAGTAATCTTTTATTTATTGGCCTCTGTCAAAATATTAATGGCAGAACATCAATTTCAAAGAGATACACTGACAGGGGGGGATAATTGACTTGATAATATGTGGGAAATGGTGAAAATAAAATAAATTTACATATCATTTGCATTTTATGGAAAACAGAGTTTAGAAGTTTTGATTGCTAGGTGGAAGAGGACTTGGTTCCCATTATTATTATTATTATTATTATTATTATTATTATTATTATCATTATTATTATGCATCCTATGGCATCTCAAAGCTATTTACAATGCTGTGTGTGTGTGTGTGTGTGTGTGTGTGTGTGAGAGAGAGAGAGAGAGAGAGAGAGAGAGAGAGAGAGAGAGAAACAGTTAAAGCAATTGCATCTATAGAAATGTATTTATGTATGTATGTATGTACGTATGTAAAGGTACCCCTGACCGTTAGGTCCAGTCACAGATGACTCTGGGGTTGCGCACAGACAGCTGCCGGGTCATGTGGTCAGCATGACTAAGCAGCTTCTGGTGAAACCAGAGCAGTGCATGGAAACGGCATTTACCTTCCTGCCAGAGCGGTACCTATTTATCTACTTGCACTTTGACGTGCTTTCGAAGTGCTAGGTGGGCAGGAACTGGGACCAAACAACGGGAACTCACTCCGTTGCAGGAATTTGAACTGCCAACCTTCTGATCGGCAAACCCTAGGCTCTGTGGTTTAGACCACAGCACTACCCGTGTCCTTGTCCTTGTCTGTGTGTGTGTGTGTGTGTGTGTGTGTGTGTGTGTGTGTGTGACATTAAAAAACCTACATATAAAAAAATTTCAAATCCAATACAAACAATAAAACAACTGGAATAAGAAGCACACATGCCCAGGACTACATTGTAGATTTATGGAAGTGTATGATCATTAGAAATATGAATAAGATGTCTATGAGAGATGAAATTGATTGATTGATTGATTGATTATATTTACATTCCCCCCATTTCCCCAAAGGAGCTCAAGGTCACCTGTATGGTTCTCCCCCTCCTCATTTAATCAGCACATCAACCCTGTGAGGTAGGTTAGGATGAGAGGCCCCACAAGGTCACATAGGGAGCTTTATGGCCAAGTGGGGATTGGAACCCTGGACTCTCCCAGACCCTATCTTGAAACGCTAACCTTTTTCAAGTTTGGGTTCCCAGGTGTTGTTGGACTACAACTCACATCATCACTGACCCACTGGTCCTGCTAACTAGGGGTGATGGGAGTTGTAGAATCATAGAATTGTAGAGTTGGAAGGGACCCTGAGGATCATCTAGTCCAGCCCCCTGTAATGCAGGAATATGGAGCTGTCCAATATGGGGATCAAACCTGTGACCTTGGTGTTATCAGCATCATGCTCTAACCAACTGAGCTATTCCGATCCACTAGCTCCCAAAATACTCAAGCCCTTCTCCCTATCATTTAACAGCTGATATATACAGAGGTGCAAGGATTTTCCCACTTCCATCCTCCTGTTTCAGAAGATGTGATTAGTGGATCTTTGGAGATTTAAGGTTTTCCAAATACATTTCTCTCAGCAGGATCAGAATATCTGCCAGAATACCCTCTGCCAAAGGGTGAGCATGGCTTAGTGGCAGAGCAACTGCTTGGCATGCAGAAGGTCCCATGTTTGATCCCCTGCATCAATCTCTGAAACCCTAGAGAGCCAACACCAGTCAATGTAGACAATACTGAGCTCCCAAGCTCTTAAGAGTTATAATGATGAATCTCATCATTGGGTAGGCAGGCCTTTCCAGCCCTTTCAGCTCAGAAAAGTGATAATTAATGGATCGATCCAAGTCCAGTTTTGGACAGCTTACCCATCCTTAACTCTACAACACACCAGCTCTCCAGACAGAGCCTCTCATTTATTAAGTTTGCATGGCACATATTTGCTACTGGGGCGCATGGGAAATCGTAGCCCACACAGGCACCCCAAGTGGGGGACATGGCAACAGGGACTAAGGATGGACCTCTTCTGCTGCCTCTGGCCCCAGACCAATCACCCACCCCTGAAGCCAGCCAAGGCAAGCATTTTCACCTTGTTCACTACCAAGGAAGGGGGGGGGACAAAATAAAAGGAGGGAGAAAAATCTGAAATGGCCAAGGGAATAGTCTATTAGTGTTAATCTCTGCTTTGCAATACAGGCCTTGACAGCTCTCTGCCAAGACAAACGTGTTGGGGAGAAGATGAAGGGGGGGTGAGAAAGAGAGAGACTGGGGGAGGAGGGGAAAGATCACAAACAATGTTGCCCTGAACTTTTCCAAGAGCTGCTGTAAGCTCACTCTGCAGCCCTGTACTTTCTGACAGGTATTTACCTAGCGTGATATAGTGACAGAGGATGAGGGATGCTTGATGGATGGTGACCCCAGCGAGCATTCCGGTGCCTTCTCCAAATTACTTTCTGTTCTGGTAGAGATGATTCTGTATCATTTCTGGGAGTGCTTTGTAAACTCTCGAAAGAAAGAGTCAAAGACGAAATTAGGTGCAGAGTGACTGTATAATAATATTTCAAGGGGAGGATATGTGGGGGGGGGGTAAAACCATATTATCAGACAATCCCTCTTGTCAGACTGAATCATGGGTGTAGATAGAAGAATATTTGGCTGCAAGTGTACTCGTAGGAGTGTATTGGGTCCTGGTGACCACAGCCCCACCCCCAGGTCCCTCATAATGTGAAAGAGATCCATCAACAATGCCATTGAGTGCTATGATGTCAGCCCAGCTTACATCTCTTTTTTCCAGATTTGCCTTAGACTTGCTTTTCGTTGAGAAGCCGCCATGGGACCCACGGCAAAATGTTGCAATAATGTTGGAGCACTTCTGATCAGGATGCTGGCCAGCCAAGCCCATTTCCAAGATACTCCGTTCCCTCCAGCAATCAGCCAGCATTTCATGTTCGCCAAGCATATTCAGACTTCACCCCCCACAGTGAAGGCATTTAAAATAGAGCTGGGCAGATTCATGGAGGAGAGGGCTCTCTCAATGGCTATTTGCCATGATGGCAGTGTTCTGCCTTCCAATGTTGGAGGCAGCAATGCTACTGAGTACCAGTTGCTGAAAATCTCAGCTCTTGTGCTCCCACAGGCATGTGGCTAGCCACTGTGAGAACAGGATGCTGGACTAGATGGGCCATTGACCTGATCCAGAAGGCTCATCTTATGTTCTCAAGCATACCCTCTTTTAGTCATTCCACCGGGATACCTTCACTGACAGAACAGCTCTACGATTGGGGTGGTTCACTGTTTTCCCCACCTTAGTGGTAGACAGCCATTCCTCTCTGTGAATATACTTGCCAGACCTCCAGGGCTGACCAGAAGTCTCCAGGATTGCCTGGCCCTCTCCAGGTAGGTGAGAGAGCCTTGAAAACAATCAAGCAGACTATGTGTGCAACATATAAGCTTCAGCCTGGCAGGAGCTGGGTGCAAATTATTGCCTATGTTCTCATGGGTGGGCAGCTTCCCTCCTCTGCTTCCTTCTCCCCTCTCTCAGTTAATCACCAATTAACCACCATCTCCAGAGCTGAGGGGTGGGAGGGAACACAGAGGCAGAACCGCCAGGGTCAATCTCCAAGACATCAGCAAGGCTCGACCCAAAGTCTCAGGTTTGGGCCCTGAAATCTGAGTCTGGGGTGCCCCTAACAGCCCTACCCGTGAACAGCAGCACATCATAAACACCCACTCTCCCAAGTTGATGAATGTCTTACCCAGCAGTTCACTGGCCATGGTTGAAAGCCTGGGGATGAGAGCCCTTCAGCTTTCAGCTCATACCAGAAGCTCACGTCTCTAACCAAATTGCAGAGTTAAGTACCTATGGGATGGGATACAGCAGCAGACAGACACTCAAAAGCTGAGCAGATGCTCCCAGGGTTTCACATCTGTATCTGGGGTTGTGTGTGTGTGTGTGTGTGTGTGTGTGTGTGTGTGTGTGTGTGTACATATACATACGGTACATTCAATGCTTTTTTCTATAAAAAAAATGTTTAGGGGTACTCTCCTTTCAACTCCATGGGGTCACGAAGAGTCGGACACGACTAAACGACTAAACAACAACAACAACCTTTCAACTCAAGAAAATCAAATTGGTGAAATGAATACAGTCAATGGACAGAAGTACAAAGATTCACAAAATGTTTAGGGGTATGTGTACCCCTGCGTACCCCCAGGGAAATGCACATACATATAGAGATATACAGTAAACACACACACACACACACACACACACACACACACACACACATTCATTCATTTATGGCAGCACTATGCTTTGCTCTCTGCCAGTATAGCAGGGATCCAGCCAAATCCCATGGCCTCTCAGCTACTGGATCCCAAGCATAGGATTGGACCCTCCATCTTTAATTTAGAACTGGCTGTGCTGCATTGCAAAGCTTTTCTCTTTGAGCCACCTTAAGCACCTTTTGCTTCAAGGCTGTGAATTTCTTGTCATTCTGAAAATTGATCAGAATGCAATTCACACATTTGAAGAAGGTGAGAAAATCTCGGGGGTGTTTAATAACTCCTACTAAAAGGCAATTACATCTTGCACTCAAATCCTTTCGGCATTTCACTGAAGTCTACAATAAATCTTCACTTATTTTTTAATTTATTTTACTTTTCCTCCTTGTCATATATGTACTGCATTATGGCTTATTTATTGATGAGTATGGTCTTGTTTTCAAGTATTGCCAGGCTCTCAGGTAAAATTGTTTTGAGTGATCCTATCCTTGATCAGGAGGAGTGTCTGTGTGTGTTGTTGTTGTTGTTGTTGTTGTGAAAACAAGACCATTTAATACCCAGTTTTCTGTTGCCTTTTAATCAGTACATGGCGGTGAGTGTACATGCATCATTTGTCTGGATAGAAATAATATTTTTCTCAGAAGTCATCATTTGTATTCCTGCCTACATGATCACTTGGAATTAAATCTAAACCAGAAAAGCAGCATACCAAATTCCCCTCCCAACCCACAAAGGCAGTGAGGGATATTTGGCCTCCTGTGAGCCTGACCCCCTGCCCACCCCATAGCAAATTATTTATGAGTGTTTGGTTATGTGAAAAGTAAGAAAACATTTCAAGCATAGGAGAGAATCTTGTATCCATCATTGTCATTATCACCATCATTTCATTATTTGCACCCCGCCCATCTGACTGGGTTGCCCCAGCCACTTTGGGTGGCTTCCAACATATATAAAAACATAATAAAACACCAAGAGTTAAAAAGCATCCTTATACAGGGCTGTCTTCAGATGTCTTCGAAAAGTCAAATAGTAGTTTATTTCCTTGACACCTGATGGGGGGGCGTTCCACAGGGTGGGTGCCACCACCGAGAAGGCCCTCTGCCTGTTTCCTTCACTTCTTGCAGTGGGGGAACCACCAGAAGGCCCTCGGTGCTGGATCTCAGTGTCCGGGCTGAACGATGGGAGTGGAGAGACTGGAGACACTACTTCAGGTATACTGGTCCAAGGCCGTTTGGGGCTTTAAAGGTCAGCACCAGCATATGAATTGTGCTTGGAAACATACTGGGAGCCAATGCAGGTCTTTCAGGACTGGTGTTATATGGTTCTGGCGGGCACTCTCAGTCACCAGTCTAGCTGCCGCATTCTGGATTTGTTGTAGTTTCCAAGTCACCTTCAAAGGTAGCCCCACATAGAGCACATTGCAGTAGTCCAAGCAGGAGATAATCAGGGCATACACCACTCCAGCGAGACAGTGCCCAGGCAGGTAGGGTCTTAACTGGATTATGCATGTTTTGCTGATTAAGGCTAAGAATGCTTTCAATATCTTTCTTTCTGGCTAATTTGCTTGACTTCGGTTCTCAAAGCGTAGAGAGAAGGAAAGATTTAAAAGTGTCGTTTTTCTTATAATAGGCACAGAGAGACGCAAACATTATAAGTCACACAGTTGAAAAAAGTAGAAAACCATTCATAGGTGGGGTTGGAGTTTTAATATGTTTCTTTCCCCCCTCCTTGTTTAGGAATTTCTGAGGCTGTGGTGGTGAGAAGGGCAGGCCAAGCACACTTGATGAAGCCCATTGATTTCAAGAAGGCCCAGGACTCCGATGAGGACAGAGAGTTGAAGCAGAATATTGATTAATGCAGTTCAAAAGTTGCTTTGCAGGAAACAGCAAAGTGGCTTTGTTTTGTGTTTTTAATCCCATTTTTTCCCACCCCCATAGGAAACATTACTTTCAAGTTCTGAGTAATCTGACTAGAAGGGCGGTCATCAAAAGCCTATTACAGAAGGACCCCAAGAGGGAGAAAAAGAGAGAGAGAAGCTACACTTGTGATACCTATGGATTTATCAATTGAACACATCTTTTGATCCTTTAAAAAAAAAATGTTCCGCGAGTCCCTCTGACTTTTACAATGTAGGGAGAGTAATTTGGTGGGTTTTTTTCCTATCTTGCAGTTTTGCTTTGATGACCTATTGATCTACTCAAGTGGCTTCCCGAAACATCTGGGGCATACAGATATGGCACTGAACCGTCAGAGCAAAGATGGGATTAAAGCTGAAATTCTCGAAGTGACATTTTCGCTCATCAAGATCTGAAAATATCGGGCACTCTGCCTTCAACAAACGCACCGCAGAAGCTCTGCCAAAGAGGAGTTGCGACAATGAATCTCACCACTTGGCTGGTTTTCTGTCTTCCTGTATTTTTAACCAGTTGTTAGGGGTGCAAAACTAAAGCCTCTGCTACAAAAGGCATGCTGGCCTTGCCTGTAGATCCCAAGGACTGTAATGCCAAAGAATCCAAGGAGGAGGTGAGTGGTAGGAATCAATGCAGAGAAAGGTTTTGGGAGAGGGGGAAATGGCTAAATTCACTTGTGTATCAGAGAACAGGCAATGGAGGACAGTCAAGCATCCTATGATCCTGTTGATGATTAAATAGTTGCTTAGCCGTGATGCAGAGGTACTCCATCCCCAAATGAGCTACCCTGTTTCTCATATTTTAAGACATACCCATAAAATAAGCCATAGCAGGATTTTTAAGCATTCAAGGAATATAAGCCATACCCCGAAAATAAGACATAGTGATAGGCGCAGCAGCAATGCCGGCCGCGGCAGGAGGAGGAGGGAAAAAATAAGACACCCCCTGAAAATAAGCCATAGTGTGTTTTTTTGAGGAAAAAATAAATATAAGATGTGTCTTATAATATGAGAAACACGGTAGCTTAGAGGATGCTAATGCTTTATTTTATTTATATTCCAATAAGTTCAATGTGGCAGCACATAGTTCTTCCCATTTTATCCTCCCAACAACTGTGTGAGGTAGGTTAGGGTCACCCAGTGAGCTTCATGGGCAAGTGTAGGTTGGAAGCCTCTTCTTCCAGGTCTTAGTCCAACACTCTAACTGCTGCACCACACAGGGTCTCTTGTGGTGACTGCAATGCAGTGGTATTCAATGCTAGTCTTACTCAAAGTAAACCTGCTGAAGTTAAAGCACATGGTACCCTTAGGTGTGTTAATTTCACTGGGTCTACTCTGTTTAGGACTTTGCTTAATGCAGCCTATTATTCATGAAGGGTTGTGAGGTTCCAGCCCATCAGTTCAATTAAGTTCGGTTCCAACTACACCCTACTTAGAGCACAGCCACTGAAATTAACAAACTGAAGTCAACCATTCTAGATTCAGGTAGGTACATAGCTGCCAAGTTTTCCCTTTTCTCGCGAGGAAGCCTATTCAGCATAATGGAAAATCCCTTTAAAAAAGGGATAACTTGGCAGCTATGGGTAGGTAGCCATGTTGGTCTGATGCAGTCGAAATAAATAAAAAAATTGTCCAGTAGCACCTTAGAGACCAACTAAGTTTGTTCTGGGTATAAGCTTTCGTGTGCATGCACACTTCTTCAGATACACGGAAACAGAAGTCACCAGACCCTTATATATAGTGGGGGGTGGGGTATTTCTCAGAAGGGTAGAAGGAGATGGGTGATTGACTCAATGGGTATGGTAAACCTGTTGACGACTGTTACCGACTGCCATTAGTCCTTCTGTGTTGCCATTGGTTCCTGATGGAGGGAGCAACTTCATGGTCTTCTGAGATGTCACTCCCATACAAAAGTACTGTGGCATAAGAATATTTCCTGGACCAGCAGCCGGCCACCTCTCCATGGACTGGGCAAGGCGGAGCAGGCCAATGTTAATTAACCTCAGTGGGTCTAATAGTGAGTAGCACTAGCGTTGAATGTCACCCTATATTTATATCCCTCTCTTCCAAAGGACAGCAAGCTTCTAGCATTTGTAGAACATGGGATATGAGATAAAATGTTCTGGCACAATTCTTCTCTTCTTTTATCTGAGGAACTAGCCTACCCCTCCCTCATTTCAGTATTTTATCTCCCTGCCAAAAGAAAAGGAAACCCATTTCTATAGATGCCCATGTTTCAAAGCCCTCCATGATCATGCTCCACTTACAGCTCTGTGTTCAAATTTTGATACTTCTCTTGCCTATGGCCAACTTCCCCACCCCACCCCCAACAAAAGATCCCCATTATTATTCCCAGAATGGAATTGCAGGGGAAACTGCTGCTTATGGATTTCAAACAGAAGTGTGGGGTTTTTTTGGGGGGGCAACAGCTGAACTTTTGATCTGACAGCCAGATTGCTGTAGCGGATCATAGTTCAGGCTGTTTCTTGTGCTGGAAATATTCATCTCATCGCGCTGAACAATGTAGAGCAAAGCGTGGACCAACGGCTTCAGTTAACGTTTTTAATACTGAAATATAGCACTGACTGGGGACAAAGCAATCAAATGCTTGAGCTGAAGTCACCCAACCAAGAATGAAGGAGGGAAAGGAAACATGAAGGCCTATGTATCAGAATTTACTAGTGCCAGCCTAGAATCACCTGCAGAGGTGTGTGTGTGTACTGCAGATACTTTTGACAGCATCCTCTCTCTTCTTCTGATACTTTCCCAACTCTCCCTGAGCAGCGTTCATGCATTCATTTACATTACTCTGATGCGCATTACTCTCGATTTATTTCACCTCGTCACAGTAGCAACAGCGTCATCACAGTCAAAACTGTTCCACCATCTGCCGGCGTGACACCATTTTGTTCACAGCTTGATACCTGACTGGTTGGGATCACCCAAGGAGCTCAATGTGGCAAATGTGCTCTCCCTCTCCTCTTTTAATCCCTACAGCAACCCCGGGAGGTAGGTCAGGCTGAAAGGCCAGTGCCTGGCCCCCAAGGTGACCTAGTGGTTGAGAGGGGAGTTTGAACCCTGGTCTCCCGGGTCCTAGTCCAACGCTCTAATCGCTGCAGCACACTGGCCATTTGCTTGTGCCTGGTGACCCCCCCAAAAAGCTCCCAGTTTTCATTTCATTTCACTTTTAATTTGTATACCGTCTTTCTATATTACTATTCACAAGACGGTTTACAGCAACAAAATATACAACAAAGAATGCACACCTTATAATAACCTGATCCAATATAAAAAGTCATAATGAAACATAACTTTAAATTGGAACATTTCAAGTAAAGTAATATTCAATAACCTATTGGAATAGAATAGTACACAATAAAATTAAATCTCAAAACCTCAGCAAATAATAATTATAAACAGAAATTCACTCTTAGCAATTACAATAAATAATTGCTAAACTATGATCAATAAAAATAACTGCAAGTCACACTCAATAAAATACCACAGTACATACAAAACCACGTAAAAGGATCAAATTGAGAAACAAAGACACATAATTTATAAAAACTTTTTTTTTAATCCCTAAGTTAGAATCAGGCTATCAAGAATTTCACATTTAGGCCTCCAATTCTAATGATCTGATGATTGTCAGTCATCCTCTAGAACAACCCTATGCAAGCAGCCTTTGAAGTGGCAGGCTTTTGCTTTAGGCAAATCGAATATAAACAGAGACAGGATTACCTGGAACACCTAACAAGGTGGTGTCAAGCATCTACCAGAGATACCTGCCAAGAATATCGAAGGAAGGAGTGGGCATTCCCTCCCTGCCCCGACTCCTCCTTGAACTATCCCTACAGGCATAATCCCCTTCTATTAATTCAGCTTGTTAAAGAGATCAGTGGTAGAACTTGAGGACTGAAAGACTGAGAAGCAGCTGTCAGAAAGGCTTCATTAAACTCAGAGCAACACTTCATTAACTAAAGTAGATTGCCACCAAGATGGAGGGGGCTCAGAGCAGGGTGGGGGGAGAGAGATCTGCTTGAAGGATTTTAATCTGGCAAAACAGAAAGAGTGGGGTGTACTTCAGGTCAAAAGAGAAGCCAGCACATCGTTCCTGAAGCCGAAAAGAAAATGCACTCGTAGTTTGTAAAATGTCTCTATTTTCCCATGAGAGCATGGCAGCCATTTCGGGCACCACAATTTTGCACTGCTGTCTTACCCTGAAAAAGCACTTTTCCAGGGCTGTGATCTTGCACTGCACCCTATAAAGCACTTCTTTGGGGCTGTGATCTCATGTGGGTCAAGTGACTCACACAGGAGTGCAGCCCCAGAAGATGGCATCCTGGTTTTTTGTTGCGATGTGTTGGTGGGCATACGGATGCCTATAAGCCACTGAGCACATTTTAAGACCTTGCTACCTGTATATAAAGGTCTAAACAGCTCTGGAACAGTCAGCCTCCCCTCCATTGCCTAGGAAGGGCATGAAAATC
The DNA here is from genome assembly GCF_965207765.1 of Zootoca vivipara. NCBI lineage: Eukaryota > Metazoa > Chordata > Lepidosauria > Squamata > Lacertidae > Zootoca > Zootoca vivipara. Next base: position 28,108,449 of record NC_142589.1, read on the forward strand.
AACAAATGGAACCACAGCATGAGGATTATTGGCTTATGGTGACACAGAGCGAGGCTATGGGATGGTGCCCATGTTATGGGATGGACTCTCTGCTGAAATGCGAGAGGCCCCATCTCTTGGTATCCCCCCCCCATTTACCCAGCCATTCTCTTGCTCTCTAGACCAGACTGTCTTCTTTTAATTCCTGGGTTGCTTTAATGGAATTGCTCTATTGCATGTTTTAAGTATGGATGTTTATATTTTAATGGGATTGTTTTACTATGTATTTTTGTATTTTAATTATGAATATTTGTAATGCAATGCTTGTATAATTGGTTTGATATTTGTAAGTTGCTTATAAACCTACTTTGGTTTTAAATGGTACATTCTTAGCACTGTTAATACTACCCCTTTGTTCACATATGCATAGAGACCTGTGCCACATCCTTCTCTCTCACAAGCATCCCTTACTCAGTTGCAATAGTCACCTTCCAACTTTCCATTACCTTTTTAAAAAAAATATATTCCAAAGCAATTCTTTTGTCAGTCTTTGAGATCCCTTAATAAAGTTTTCAAGTTTTCTTCCTATTATCCCAACCGATGGACGTATTTAATTCTTAGCAACTTAAATTTTGCAAGCTATAAAAGCTGCTTCTAAGTGTCAGCTCCCAGCTGGGTTCCCTAGAGATTTCCTTGGGCTGCCAGAGCAAAGAGACACATATTTAGCCGCTAAATAAAGCTTCTGACATTGCAAGTATTGATGAATAATCTATTTATGCTATTCCCCTTACTCCACAGACCAGATTTTCCTTATTTGTTTGCCGAGAATTTCAGACTGTACTCCGCATTGATTCCGCCACCACCACCCCAGCAGACTTGCAGATCAAATGATTCTGAGCAGGGCTAGCAAGGGTACCATTCAAATAATTCATACTGGTTTGGGTCCCATCAGATCCTCCCCAGCACCCATCTGATTTATTGCTCCTGTCTAAGTGAGCCCTCTGCTATCAGCAGAGAGGATGGAGACACGTTAAATGGGTCATGGGGGGACAAGAGTGCGCACCCCTACACTCCTGCCATTGCTGGCCCTCTCCTGACCTTCCCACATTAAGCTTAAAGGGGAATTATTCATGCATTCATTTGAATGCACTTAGGACCCTGCACAGTCCAGGTTTCTAATCATGGGGAGCATTCTAAGCATGTTCAGCTGAACAGGAGAAGAAACTAGAAGGTTACCAGAGCAGAGACACTTTCCCTGACCATATAAGGGCACAGCTGGGCCACCAGCCCAAGCTGATGGAAGGCACTCTGCACCTCTAAGGCCACCTGAGCCTCAAGTGACAGCAATGGATCCAGGAGTACTCCCAAGCTTTGTATCTGCTCCTTCAGAACAGTATAATCCCATCAAGAGCAGGCCACCTCTCATCCATATGGCCTATGGAACTAACAGTGCCTCAATCTCATCTGGACTGAGCTTTCGTTTACCGGCTCTCCTCCAGTTCCTTACCAAGGCAAGACGATGGTCCAGCAGACCCACTGCTCCACCTGCAGATGTACGACAGTACAGAGGAAGACCATAAGAAATCTATTTACCCATTTCTTTGCAACGAAACAAAAGCACTGCAATAGCCACGGTTGAGTAGAGACAGCCAAGCCGCTATTTGGATTCCAATCTCTCAAGTTATAAAGGATCAAGAAATCAGTCTTGCAATGGAAAATGCACCTGTCAGAAATCCCCCCTTTCTTCCTTGACATCCATTTAATATGGCTGACATCTATCCTCTGGCCACTAAATGCCGGCCTGCTTAACAATGCGGTGAGTCTGAGCACATCACATCCCTGCTTTCGCGAGTGTGCTGTTTTGGCATCTGAGATGGTCTCCTGGGCCACTCAAGGGCCCAGCAGAAACTTACAAGGAAGGCCCGGCTGAAACTGGCAGAGCCTTTCCATGTACCTGACCCCCCCCCCAGGAGTCTGGTCCATCAGAGTGAATGGAGCTCTGCCCCACCAACCTCAGCATGCCTTTTTACTTGCAACCACTACCTGTCAGCTTCCTCTCTAGTCTCAATGTTTCCCCTTGATAGAACTCAGGATGGAGGAGAATGGAGACAATGAAAGAATTCCTAGGTTCCACCTACCATTGGCTCCCGCACCACCTATTTTTGAGCTCCATGCACTCTGCCCCACTGGTCCCTCTGTCCAGTCCAGTCACCGCTGTTGGAATCTCATTACTTAAAGTGTTTCGGAGAAAAATTGTGGTGAGGAAGCCTCTAAAAAGGGAAGGAACAACTCAGTGTCAAAGGACATGTTTTGAATGCCTAGGGCTGCCATACGTCCAGATTTTCCCGGACATGACTGGGATTTCAAAGGTGGAATTCACACCCAAGGAAAATTTCCGAAAGGTGGTGCTTTGTCCTGGATCTTAATCAAAAAAATCGCTTTTTGGGAGTTTTTGTAAAAAGAAAAAAAGCCTCAATAACAGTTGGGCTTTGCTTTTTTAAAAAAGTCAATAATTTTGGGATCTTCCTAAAAAATGGCAACCCGAAGGTCCCAGCTTCAATCCTGGATAATTTAAATTAAAAAGATCAGGAGGTAAATGATGGAGAGGGGGATTTCCTCCTGATCCCCTGACAGCCTGAGTGGAGAATACTGGATAGAAGAACTAATGGAGAGCCAGTTTTGCTACCTGATCTCCTTGGACGGAGAACAGGATAAAAATGTAATGAATAAATAAAGCAATATAATAAAAGTACATAGGAAGCTGCCTAATACTGAATCAGACTACCTAGCTCAGTATTGTTTTCCATGTTTTCAGGCAGGGTTCTCTCTCAGTCCTACCTGGAAATACCGATGAGTGAACCTGGGACTTTCTACATGCAAAGTAGATACTTTACTATGGAACTACCACCTTCCTCAAGTGAAAATAGGCAAATCCTCATTTACATGTGCTCATGATCATGCACACACACACAGTGGAACACGGAAATGGGGAGAACCCTGGAGAGTCTTGAATTGACCCTCCCCAGAGCCCAAAGAGGATGTGGAGAGTCTCCTCACAGGCGAGGCCTTCCTGCCTAACAGCTGGCATGCAGGGAAGAAGCTTCTCCATGCATCAGCTGTGCTGGCCCCGCTGCCCCTCCAGCTTGTCAGCTGAGCAGCCAATAGAATGGTGCTGTCCCTTCGGTTTGCATGAGCTGGTGGAGCAGGGGGGGCTTGCACCACCGACCTGTGAGGAAATGGCCGCTGCTGCTGCTGCACTACTCCACCTGTCAGCTGTTGGCCAGGGAGGCCCCAGCCGGCAAAGTCCAGCTGTGCCTCCAGCTCAAGGAAACCCTCCCCAGAGCCTCCAGAGGTCATCCTCTTTGTTCTCTGGGGAGGGACTCTGCAGGGTGCTCCCAATATACGTGATTTCAGTTACATGCACGGAGGCACGGAATGCAACCCCCATGTAAATTGGGAGTTGCCTGCATAGACAAAGGAGAATTCCCTTTAACAAGCTGAGCGAGTGGACACATTAGGTAACAAGGGCCAAATTTCAAAAGTGGTTAATGAGCTGCATCGGAAGGTGACAATAGCAAGGTTTGGGCTCTGTGTGAGATTGTATTAACTGACTTCATATATGAAATATGTAAACTGAGAGGCAGGTGGGGCTGTTGCAATTTGCTGGAAGGATTTGTTGGGGAAATAACATAGTGCAGGCTTGATCTGTGAGGACTGAGGCTTAGATTCTAAAATACAACTGAATTAAGTAGAAACAAAATATTATGCAATTCAGCTCCCCGGAGCAGGCTTTCATTCCAATAAAAATCCCCTAAGCCTTCTCTATATGGCAACCACCAGCAGCGTGCACAGTGGAGGGTGTCTCTACTTGTCTGATCGTGGTTTTCATCAAACAGTGGGAGTGGGGAGATAAACTGTTGATATTTGTCTATAAGAAGGTATTTTACAGCCAAGTGGAGGGAGAAAGCATGGAAGGGAAGCCACCACCGACAGCACAGCCAACTACAAAAAAATAAATAAAAATGATTAAGGTTCATGGTACCTGGTTCTGATTTCTCTTGCTCACAACCCATAGTCTCTCTATGCATTTTGAACAAAGCGAACTCCCGGGGAACAGCACTTTTACATCTGTGGATGCCAGACAGAGGGCATTACACACTACATGCTGTCTTGCAAGCTATATGAAATTCCAAGGGCAAAATATTTGAAGACGTTCTTAGAGCCGATTGCCACTCTTGGTGACAGCAACAAAATTAAGCACCTAAAGTCTAGCACGGCTAAATCTATTACGTTCAACACAGCTAGGCTTGCTGTAAAAATGTCCCCAACCCAGAAGGTTTATGAGACTAGCCTTACAATCTGAGATATGTGCCACGTTTCTATGTATGTTTTAGGTATAATATGTGCCTCGTCATGCTGTGTTTATTATCTTGGTTTGGCTGCTTTAAAAAAAATGTTTGTAGGGTTTTTGTTTTGTTTTGGGCTCTGACTTGCATTTGGCTGACCAATAAAATTTTGATGGTGATGCATTTTGAACATATTTTTAGCTCTCTGTTTCACTGCCCGAGCCTAAGCTGCGCATTATGGATAGCATAGGCCCAGTCTTGTAGGATACTCTGCCAAAACAGGTTCTGCAGGCACCTTCTGCTTCAACTTTTAAATGCTTTTTCAAACCTCTTCTCTTCCGTCAGACTTATGCAGGCAATTAAGAATACATCTGTCCATAATAGCTAGCTGATTTCTGATTTTAAATTTTTCATGTAGTTTCTACTGTATTATGTTTAACGGTTGTAAAGCATTCTGATTTTAAAAAAAAACAAATAGTAATATAAATATATTTGCATAAATAGGGGGAGTCCTACCCCTGGGTCAACACTATAGGCTGCTGTGGCAGACACAGCCAGGATGAGAATGCAAAGCCTTCTCCACACTACAGAGGAAAGGAGAAGTTCATTCCAGAGAAGGCTGAACTTGTCAACCATTACCAAGTGTCTCCATTAAGCACACACACTTTTACTTTCTCCATACCTTTCTCCCATTCACTGCAGTTTATAATGGGTGCAAGACTCACCAAGAACCTAACAGTGGGTGATGCAACAATCCCACTCCCCATTGACTGGGACCTCACTGCATCTCCGTGAACTCTTCCAGACTGGATTATTGCAATGTGCTCCGCATAGGGCTGCCCTTGAAGACAACTAGGAAACTTCAGTTGGTCCCAAAACGCAGCAGCCAAATTACTGGCTGAGATTCTTTTTAGATAACCACTGTTTTGAAACAGCTGCACTGGTTGCCAGTTCATTTCCAAGCCCAATTCAAGGTGTTTAAAGCCCTAAATGACTCGGGTCCCAAATACCAAATACCCTAAAGACCCAGTTGAATGCTAAGGTTGGTGGTCCCTCTACCCTCAGAGACTCAGGGAGTGGCAGCCCAGGAGAGGGTCTTCTCTGTGGTAGCCCCTAAGCTATGGAACTTCCTTCTCACAAAGGTGTGCCTGGCACCTTCATTACACAGTTTCCAGAGGATGCTGAAGACACAATTATCATGGCTTTTGACACCTAATTCTGAGATTGCAAGTTGTAACTGATTTTAATATTGTGTTTTAATGCTGTAACCCAAACTGGGACCTTAGGATGAAAGGCAGGTAATTCATCATCATCATCATCATCATCATCATCATCATCATCTCTGTTATATACAGAACTTCCCCCTCCCATTCACACTCCACCTGTCAAAATGGCAAGCTAGTGATCAACAGCCCCGGCTCATTCATAGGGATTGGACTAAATGACCTTCAGATCTTTCTTATCTTTACAATGTTATGTTTCCCCAGGGTTCCCTCCCTGCTCCTTTGGATGAGTAAATCAAACACAGAAGGAGGAAATCAATTCCAAACTCCACATGAAAATGCCAAGTGATCCTTTTTTTATAAAAAAAACCAAACCTGTGTTGTCTATTGATGGATGAATTCTTTCATTTATGACCTGCCAATGGGCAAACTTTGTCATGTGCAGATATGATGCCTAATCCATACCCAACAAACTTCTTCTGTCAGTCAAAGTGCTTGTTAATGATTGGATGGGACGATGCCTCCACAAAGAAGACTGCTTTTGATCGACAGTCTCAAAGACGGAATATAAATCCCAAAAGGTTTCAAGTAAAACTGGCACAATGGGGAAACTGTCCTTTCGCAAACTTGTCAGTGGTTTTCTTTTTTCTCCCCCCTCCCCACCCCAACAGCAGAGACGGCTACTGTACTAAACGGCCAGGAAACCCGCATTTCGCTGGTAATAAAGCTCTCAGAGTCATTCTTCTAGGTATGAGGGGAGGAGCTAGGCATTTTCGTGGTCTCTTGGCCTGAGTCTCCTGTTTCAACACCCAGATATGTAGAATGCTGGTGTGAGTTTTAAACGTGTTTTTAGTTTATTGCTGATCTCAATTCTTTTCCGCATGTTTTTAAATCATCGTCTTTAACTGTTTCCCCAACCCACCCCGAATTTAAAAAAATGACGAATCTTATGGTCATCATATAAACCTAAGAATTAAGATGAGCAAGAAAATAAATAAATAAACGTTGGTGTTAACCACTGAGAGAGAGTCGCACATAAATCAATAACGTAAAATACAAAGATCAACAACTTAAGATACAATATGAATACAGTGGTACCTCACGTTACGAACTTCATTCATTCCAGAGGTCCGTTCTTAAGCTGAAACGGTTCTTATCCTGAGGTGCACTTTCACTAATAGGGCCTCTGGCACATGATTTCCGTTCGCATTCTGGGGCAAAGTTCGCAACCAGGAGCACCTACTTCCGGGTTAGCGTAGTTCATAACCAGAAGCGTTCGTAATCAGAGGTACCACTGTAATGTGAAAATACAAAGCAGGGAGGGGGGACCTGTCCACCCTGAGTCATAAACATTTACAAACAAAATAATATTTCAAAGGGATCTGCTGATCCAGTGTCTCTGATGACAAATGGCTTACAAAGACCCACCACTCCTTTAGCAAAGTCCAGTGGTTCCCCTCACAGACCCACAGCCAGTTCATCTTTGAATATGATAAGGGGTTCTTCCACCCTGGCACAATGACTAAGGGGGCAGTCACCAGCAGATGTCTTTGACTGTTTTAACTGAAGGTTTTATTGTTGCTTTCCTGTCTGAATTAGGTTGCACATACGCCCTTATATTACTGCTACATCAAATTGCTGTGAAACATGAACTTTCTCGTTATTATTTCTAACCACAGTTAAGTTCATACCCTTTCTCCCGAAACACTTCCCTTTCGAATTAGCTTCCAGCGACACATTCAGTCCAAATATATGAACTTCCATTTCCTTCAAAAATTGCTAAGCGGCCATGATTATTCTATTCCTTTAGCTACTGAGAGCGTTGCCACATGCCTTGGTACTGCTGAACCAAAATCAGAGCGACAGGCCCAGGAATGAATACTTTGCTCAACAATCCATTCTTCTGCTGTGTTTCCCGTGTGTGTGTGTGTGTGTGTGTGTGTGTGTGTGTGTGTGTGTGTATACCACAAACTGTGAGTTTTGAGTTCCGATATTTCTGAGCCAGGATAGAGTCCCTAATATAGAACTTGGAGCAGGGGGTGTCAGAACTGAGTGTTACAGATATATTTAAGATTGCACAGCATGGATTAGACTCATTGTAATTCAGTGGTTTTCAAATTTGCTGCTTTACTGCACTCTTAAAAACTGATTCCCTCCCCTAGTTATATGTCATCACCCCACCATTTCGGGAGCTGTCAGATTCGCTGGCTATTGCTTTCGCTATCGCTTCTTACCGCCTTGCTGATAGACTGAAACTTTCAAATGCATATAATTTAAACATCTCTTATTTCCTCAAATTCTTTTTTTCTAAACCCTTTAAAAGTTATAAAGCTTCTTCGGGATAAATCAATAGAAAGAAAGAAAATCAAGTGGTGCAGAAGCAGAATGGTCTCGGTTAGCCTAAGGCCAAGCAACAATGTCAGGCAGACTTTTGGGCAGAAGTCAAGGGCCAGACTCAACCGGGAGAACAGGAGGGTCCCCAAATGCAGCGGGGTTGACTTAACACACGTTGAATTAAGGCAGCATTTCCACAGCTGTTCATTCTGTTTCCCTGATGTACCTGATAATGTCTGCATTATGTTCGCTCTTTCACACGGCTGGAAATCTAGCACTTATTTCCATGTTAATTGCTTCTAGGGGGCAAAAAGAAAAAAACCTGTTTGCAACTCTGTTAACCCAGAAAATCACATTTCAGGAAATGCAGCATTTTGAGACTCTGCAAAGTACTAGAGAGTAGGATGAAGCTTTATATATCTGGGGTAGGGAGATAAAAGGAAGAATACCTACACCCCTCAGGCACTTCACAGCATTAAATTAGTAAGCTGCACAGGACATCTGGCCTATGTTGACTTTTTCTTTTTCTAGTTTCTAAAATCTAAGCCGCAGCCCCATCCTGACCTCAAAAATTCCACCCAAATCCACCCTGTTCTGCTCATTTTTTTGAGGAGAAGAAGAAGAGTTTGGATTTGATATCCCACTTTATTACTACCGGAAAGGAGTCTCAAAGCGGCTAACATTCTCCTTTCCCTTCCTCCCCCACAACAAACACTCTGTGAGGTGAGTGGGGCTGAGAGACTTCAAAGAAGTGTGACTAGCCCAAGGTCACCCAGCAGCTGCAAGGCTCTTAACCACTACACCACACTGGCTCTCTTTTTTGAGGGGTGATTGCTTTTCATACACACACAAACACACCATGGATGGCCATAAACGCCATCATCTAAACAGCTCTTAAGAACCCTCAGATGTTGGACTGCAACTCCCATCCACCCCATTCAGCATAGCCAATGGTAATGGGTGTTGGGAGTTGGAGTCCAGCAACATCAGGTAGGTTGCATAAAATCAGCCCAGAGAGTTCATTTGCTAAGTCACTTCCCACAAAACATGCAGTGGTGGCTGGTCCCCATTAGGAGTGATAAGGTGGGAGGCAGGGAGGCCAACAGTAGGTGGCGCTAGAGCCAACGCTCTACAGAGCTGTGCCCTCAAGTGCCTGCACACGAAAGGCAGGCAGATGGGAGCTGTTCGAGGGCAGCCTGAGGTTGAAGAGGCTGTGCGCTGTTTGCCCCCCAATGAACCAACCTCCACTGGGAAGATGAAAGCATCCCAAGGGCCTACTCCCTGAGAAGCAAGATCTACGCAAGAGTCTCAGTGTACAAAGACCATAAAGTAAGACATTTTTTTTCCCTCCCTTGGGAAGTGTTCTTAACATCCAGATATTGCAGAGAATACCAAAGTGGGACAAAGGCAACCTTTCTGCAGAACATATCCATCTGCCGATCATCTGCCAATCCAAGGGGGAATTAACAAGAGAAATGGATCCGTTAATAAGACAAAGTGTCAAGAAGAGACGGGAATGTAAGTATTGGCGCGACAGGCAAAATATGTTGCAGCATGTAAAACTAATCGCCTCCCCCCCGCGCGCCTCCCCCGTTCATCTCCCTTTTGCTTCCCTTCCTTAAGGTAATGGCAAACGTTATAAGGAGCTCAGTGGTAGGCATGCCGTATACAAATGTATGCAAATGTAAGAGTCTGTGCATAATGAAGTTTCCCACCTGTCTGAAGATAACTCAAGCTTTTATTTTCTTCCCATTTCAAACTGTTTTGTCAGGCTGTTTAGGCGGAAAAAAGAAGAAGAACTTTCCTCCAGTTTTAATAAATTGGGAGATGCACATCTGAAGAGTATTTCTGTAGGCAATCACTCAAACTTCATCCAGTCTTTTAAATGTTATGGCTTCATCTCTTCTTAATTCCCCCCCCCTCCTCTCATATTATCTGCAACACTATCAAAACAATCCGTGTGTGTTTGTACTGTGTTACCTGACAAAATGGTTTTCAACTGCTGGTCTCCCAAGAATAACGGAAAAAAGGCTCAGCGATATCTCTCTAGTTTAGGCATAGATGAAGTCACAGATTTTAAAGCAAAAAATGCAAGGGAGACAAATGATCCAGCTACTTAATCATTGGGTTGTGTGCTCCCCACCCCCAATCCTTCAGTGAATCTGGAATTTAAAATAAAAGTCTCTTAATGAAACAGGGACGCGGGTGGCGCTGTGGGTTAAACCATTGAGCCTCGGGCTTGCCGATCGGAAGGTCGGCGGTTCGAATCCCCAGGACGGCGTGAGCTCCTGTTGCTCGGTCCCAGCTCCTGCCCACCTAGCAGTTCAAAAGCACGTCAAAGTGCAAGTAGATAAATAGGTACCGCTCCAGCGGGAAGGTAAATGGCGTTTCCGTGTGCTGCTCTGGTTCACCAGAAGCGGCTTAGTCATCCTGGCCACATGACCCGGAAGCTGTACGCCGGCTCCCTTGGCCAATAATGCAAGATGAGCGCCGCAACCCAGGAGTCGTCTGCGACTGGACCTAGCGGTCAGGGGTCCCTTTACCTTTACCTTTAATGAAACATACTGACATCAGTTCCAGTGCAATGCCATGGGTTGTGTTGCTGCAGAACACCCAGAGCCTCACACTGGCCTTATAGAAGATGACAAAGTTACACTGAAAGAACTCTGCCAAAGCAGCACATCTTCAGCAAGGATGCCTTGTGACCTGTCCACCACTGACATACAGACCTCCCGGAAGCTGCCCAGAAAAAAATGCATCCCTTGTGCTGGAAAAAATTGTTCCCTTGGTCTTGTCCTCTGCCCAAGAGCCCACAGCGACCTGTGACCAGTTGCAGAAGCATCCCTAAAACCCCATACAGTGGTACCTCGGGTTACAAATGCTTCAGGTTACAAACGCTTCTGGTTACAGACTCCGCTAACCCAGAAATAGTACCTGGGGTTAATAACTTTGCTTCAGGATGAGAACAGAAACCGTGCTGTGGTGGCGCGGTGGCAGCAGAAGGCCCCATTAGCTAAAGTGGTGCTTCAGATTAAGAACAGTTTCAGGTTAAGAACGGATCTCCAGAACGAATTAAGTTCTTAACCAGAGGTACCACTGTACAAGTGATAAGCAGGTGGCAACTTAACCCGAGAATTAGAAGATGAGTTTTGTCTTCACGCCGGTCTGACTTGATTTTTTTCCGGGAACGCAGACGCTTATTCTCAAAGTCAAAAGCACTGAAGTTATTTCCAGTCCCTGAATTCCTTTGAAACAGAGAGGATTTGTGTGCCATTGTCTGAGTCACAGGGCTCAGAGGTCAGGCTTGCCCTCGGCCTCCACGTCACCCGTTCTGTTCTCTTCCCGCAGATGGTAACCCCATGTGATATATCTTGCTATAACCCAGCCGAAGGTGACTAGGATGATATTTTTGTTTCAGAACCTATTTGCATTTAGATGCCATTTAGGAAATATTTTTAGCCCGGGTGCGTTTACCATTTGACCTTGGGAATGACCTAGCTGTCTTCCGACCAGCACTTCAGAAACCGGAGGCTGCAAAGAGGAAGACACCGAGAAGCAAGCTGTGAAAAAGAAGAAGAATAAAATAATAATAAGTATTCAATAGCGAGGGCAACAACAACAAAATCAGTCCAACAGGACTTGATAGTTATGAATATGTATTTATGTACACCAGTGGGGATATTAATTATTTGAACGTTTTCCTAGGAATAACAACTTGAAATTCATCACCTACCCGGTATGTCATACATATTAACAAAGACAAATTTAGAACTCATTTGAATATTTTGCCATTTTGCCTTTAAGAAGCCTTTTGTTTCAGAGAGAATGTCTGCAAAGGGAGGGAAAACAAAACCAAGCAAAGTGCTTTTTTATTCAGAGGCGGTTACGAGGGAGCGATTTTGGATTTCACCAGGGCCTCCGAAGCAAAAAGCCTTCCATAGGGTTCTGTGCACTTGCATAGACTCATGGTCAATTACAACATCCTCCTCACAGTTCAAGCATGACTGCACTTCATTGCAACCATGAAATGGGGCACCTCAGTTCATCCTTAGCCAGCATACCAAGTTGCAACCGGTGGCTGTGGCTGCCATTGGTTCCGGTTCTGGTCTCCCTGACTTCCACCCACCAGTCCCAGTGGGCGCCAGACCTACCATGGATGATCTCCATAACAATAATATTGATGCAGGTCAAATTACTACACACACACACACACACACACACACACACCCTGTTGTTTTTAAAGCAAATGCCTTAGAAATAAGCTAAAGACACTTCCCCCCCCCCCAGGTCTAGGTTCAAATTCTCACTCAGCCATGAAGCTCACTGGGTGATTGAACAATGCAAATACACTGGGAGGGTGGGATATAAACCTTTCAAATAAATATAGTTTGCTTGCCTGCATATATCCCAGTGTTGTGTGCTTTGGCAGGCAGCAGTTTTCTGGGCCTTAAGCCAAGATGGATCTTTGGCAACACTGGCAACTGGATCCTTTTAACAGGAATCGACCTTAGGACCTCCTGCCAACACAGCATGTGCTCTACAGCTGAGCTACTGTCCCTTCCCTGTTACACTTCTGTTTCCTTCTTGTCCCTTCTTGCTTCCCCCGGTGTTGAACCTTTGATTGTAAGTTCCTTGGAGCAGAGACCTGTTCCTTTTTTTGTTCTGCAGTTTTGTTTTGCTTTTTGCTTACGCTATTCAGCAAAGCATCCATGTGCTGCTGCTGCTGCTGCTATGCAGGTTGTGTGTGTGTGTGTGTGTGTGTGTGTGTGTGTGTGTGTGTTGGAATCATCATTATAATAATTATAAAGATTAACTGTCAACGTCATTTGGAAACGCATCGAGAAAATCCACTCCCGTGCCTTCAAGTGTACACATGAGGCAAGCGAGATTTCAATATCATTTCCATTTGCAGCTATTATTTCCCTTTAGTCAAACTCTAAATGGGGGAATCAGACAGACAAGTGTTCATCAAGGAAAGATCGTGCTTTGACATTTCTGTAACTGCTTTGCCGAATTCGCCAAGCCTCTGAGGCTTAGCTGCAGACTACGGAGCCATATAATAAGTATTGAACACGGATGCTGGAACTCACAGTGCACTTTATTTCAATCAATATTTCTTTCTCTCTGCTCCTCTTTTCTCTCTCTCTTTCTCTGTCTTTGGATGCCAATGGCTCTTGAGTCGTGCTCATTCTGGGCAGGCTTTGACGTGAACAGCATTTAATAAATGTCGGCATTGGGAGTCATCTTTCTCTCTCTCTCTCTCTGCCTTTTCACACAAAAACGGGCTAGATGGAAAGGCATCCATCCTATTCCTCACCTGATACCTCCTTGACTGGTGGATTGGTCAAATTCATGGAGGAGAAGGCTTTCGGCGGTTACCTGCCATGATGGCTGTGCTCGGCAATGCTCCTGAATACCAGTTGATGGAAGCCAATGGAGGGAAGGTTACTGGTGTGCTCAGATCCAGCTTGCAAGTTTGCCACAGGCATCTGGTTGGCCACTGTGAGAACAGGATGCTGAACTAGATGGGCCATTGGCCTCACCCAGCAGGTCCCTCTTATGTTCTTATGCCAGTCCTCCTGTTGAGTTTGACTTTCAGCGCAGAGAGGCTTGGCAAAATCCAACCTCAGCAAGAAGCACAGTCTCTGCAACCCCGAGGCAAAGAGCCTGAAGCCTGGGTTACCAACAGAGTGCCCAAAGGCGCCAGTGTACTTCTCAATAATTCTTAAGGCACCTGCAAAACGGCTTCAGTAACAGACAGGCACACAGACAAAACCCATTGCAAAATATAGATATAGATTGCAGATGTGTCTTTTCAGAAGAAAGCTTCAGCGGGTTCATGTATACCAGATAACAGGGAATAAGAGTGTGGCCTCTGTGCAGCTGAAGGAATTGCTAACAAAAGATGATTACCTTGCCTGCTCTCTGCATTGTTGCAAGGTAGTTTGGTGCCCTTTACGTTCGTCGAACGCTTCTTTCCCCCCCTTGAGTGACATTTCCTCATTGTCCTCATTGTGATGGTTGACTCTGTCATTTTGGGGTTTTCTCATATCCTCTTTTCTTTGAAGGCAGAAATTCAGCGTGACATAGTTCTGTATCAGATTCCAGCTTATTTATTTTGTAAAGTCAGTCAGATTTTGTTTGTAGTTAATAGCAACTACATTACAAATCACAAAAAACCAAACAACCCAGTCAAAACCTATCATTTTTCAGAACTGCAAATGGTTAAAATTCTACCATTCCCTACCCACCTCACAGAGTGTTTGTTGTGGGGTAGGAAGGGAAAGGAGAATGTTAGCCGCTTTGAGACTCCTTTGGGTAGTGATAAAGCGGGATATCAAATCCAAACTCTTCTTCTTCTTCTGTTTAATACACATAACCTTTTTCTCTCTGTAATTCCGTGCCTTCTTTTGGTATGTTGGCAAAATCCTCTTGGTGGCCAACACTGTTTTGGGTCAAACAAACAGCCAAGCAACATATGGAATACCACAGGCTCCTCCCCCTCCCCCACAGCTCTAGTTCTTCTGAAGATCCACTTTTTTCAGTAACTTGCCCATTATTGATATTGTATGCTCTTAGCATAAGCCCCTTTGTGGCTGGTGGACCTGAAAACACTCTTTGGGGCTGGATATATATTTTATGACTGATTTTATTAATGCTGTGGCATATTGTCTGTTTTTATGGTGCGTTGTTGCATTGTTCTTACGTTTGTACTGCATGTATTGCTGTGCAAGCCACACCAAGTGAACTTGAGTCATGAAGGCAGCCAGTAAAGATAAAAGGTAAAGGGCCCCCTGACCATTAAGTCCAGATGTGACCGACTCTGGGGTTGCGGCACTCATCTCGCGTTACTGGCAGAGGGAGCCAGCGTACAGCTTCCAGGTCATGTGGCGAACCAGAGCAGCGCACGGAAACGCTGTTTACCTTCCCGCTTGGAGCGGTACCTATTTATCTACTTGCACTTTGACGTGCTTTCGAACTGCTAGGATGGCAGGAGCAGGGACCGAGGAACGGGAGCTCACCCCATCGTGGCGATTCAAACCGCCGACCTTCTGATCGGCAAGCCCTAGGCTCTGTGGTTTAACCCACAGTGCCACCTGCATCCCCTTTAAAGGCAGCCAGTAAATGTTTTTAAATCATGAGAACCCCAAAGGAATTTGCTCCAATGCGCCCCCCCCCCCGGAGCCTAAGTGCCCCAGTAATTGCCCAGTCATGTCGGGTCCTGTTGCCAAGCCTGGCCATCTTTCAGCAGAGTCTGTTTCCCACCGCACTAATATTAGCATACCTACCGATACCACGTCTCCTACGGATATTGACAATGACCTTTCTGCATGGTCACCCGCGAGAAATAAGTCACTGTTTAAATGTCAGATGTATATCAGAGAAGAGAAATAGCTGTAAAGGATTCTTGCAATTAAAAGTCCATTCAGAGTGTCTCTATAGCCTTTTCTCCCCGTCGTCACGGCACTATAGATGGAAAATAATTGCACAGAAGTGCTGGCCATGGTTTATGGCCTATAGCTGGATTATCTCCGATCACAACTGAGAATCTACTAGGCAGATTTTGAAAATGCCCATGTCAAGAGAAGGAGCAATTGCCCACTCCAGGGGCCTAAATTGCTGCTCCTTAATAGTACGAGCTCATGGTGTTATCATTTGCAAGTGTGTGTTCTTGAGAGGCAGTGTCCTGTAGCAGTCAGCACGCTGGATGAGGGCTGGAGAGACAAAAGATTCACGGTCAAGCAGGGATTTGAGACACACCCACCCCTCTCTTCCCACCCCCTCTCTTCTTCTGCCTAAAACCTACTTCGCAGGGTTGTTGTGAAGAGAAAAGAGGCTGCGCCACACAGAGCTACCTTGGTGCAAAGTGGGAGAAAAGGCACAACACATCAATATTTGATCCCCCACTTTTGTTTTTGGTTACATCCCACCCCAGAAGCAGGAGGCAAAGAGTACAGCAACAATTCTCAGAGTCCAGGTCTTCCTTTCCCTCTTAGACAAAGTGCAAATAAGGGCAACGACCTTGGCAGCATTAAAGCAAAAAGACATTTCTGAATCCACAAGGGCATGACTGGGGCCACATTCATATGAGACATCTAAAGCGGTACAATACCGCTTTAAACAGGCATGGCTTCCTCCGAAAGAATCCTGGGAGCTGTAGTTTTTAAGGGTGTTGAAAGTTGTTAGAAGAATTGGTTGTTAATCCACTCTGAGAATTGTTGCTGAGGGATATGTGGCCTCCTAACAACTCCCAGCAACTACAGCTCCCAGAATTCTTTGGGAGAAGCCATGTTTAAAGTGGTATCAGAGTGATTTGAATGTATGGTATGAAGGTGGCCCAACTCTACATTGCCAGGATCAGACATTGCGGGTTCACTGTGGGTTTCAGAAGCAGTATAAAACAATACATATAAAAGAATCAAGTCCTTTGCATTTTGAAAGCAATAATATGCAAATATTTTTATATAGCTATGTGCATTGTTACCCCTTCATGGATCAATGCCTTGTCGTGGCGAAGGGGCTTGAATAACTCGGAGAAGCTATGAGCTATGCCATGCAGGGCCACCCAAGATGGACAGGTCATAGTGGAGAGTTTTGACTAAACGTGATCCACCTGGAGAAGGAACTGGCAAGCCACTCCAGTATCCCTGCCAAGAAAACTCCATGGACAAAGACAACAGGCATATAAAAGTTATGACGCTGGAAGATGAGCCCCTCAGGTCGGAAGGCGTCCAACATGCTACTGAGGAAGAGCGGAGGACAAGTACAAGTAGATTCAGAGCTGATGAAGCGGCTGGGCCAAAGCCGAAAGGATGCTCAGTTGCGGATATGCCTGGAAGCGAAAGGAAAGTCCGATGCTGTAAAGAAAAATATTGCATAGGAACCTGGAATGTAAGAACCATGAGTGGAGGTAAGCTGGATGTGGTCAAAATGAGATGACAAGAATAAATATCGACATCCTGGGCATCAGTGAACTAAAATGGAAGGGAATGGGCGAATTCAGTTCGGGTGACTATCATATCTACTACTGTGGGCAAGAATCCTGTAGCAG
The DNA here is from genome assembly GCF_965207765.1 of Zootoca vivipara. NCBI lineage: Eukaryota > Metazoa > Chordata > Lepidosauria > Squamata > Lacertidae > Zootoca > Zootoca vivipara. The sequence goes on from NC_142589.1 coordinate 28,125,383, forward strand.
AAATGGAGTGGCCCTCATAGTCAACAAAAGAGTGGCAAAAGCTGTAATGGGATGCAATCTCAAAAATGACAGAATGATCTCGATACGAATCCAAGGCAGACCTTTTAACATCACAGTAATCCAAGTTTATGCACCAACTACTGGTGCTGAAGAAAGTGAAATTGACCAATTCTATGAAGACCTACAACAACTTCTAGAAATGACACCAAAGAAGGATGTTCTTCTCATTACAGGGGATTGGAATGCTAAAGTAGGGAATCAAGAGATAAAAGGAACAACTGGCAAGTTTGGCCTTGGAGTTCAAAATGAAGCAGGGCAAAGGCTAATAGAGTTCTGTCAAGAGAACAAGCTGGTCATCACAAACACTCTCTTCCAACAACACAAGAGACGACTCTACACATGGATATCACCAAATGGGCAGCATCGAAATCAGATTGATTATATTCTCTGCAGCCAAAGATGGAGAAGCTCTATACAGTCAGCAAAAACAAGACCTGGAGCTGACTGTAACTCAGATCATCAGCTTCTTATAGCAAAATTCCAGCTTAAACTGAAGAAAGTAGGAAAAAGCACTGGGCCAGTAAGATACAATCTGAATCAAATCCCTTATGAATACACAGTGGAAGTGAGGAACAGGTTTAAGGATTTAGATTTGGTGGACAGAGTGCCTGAAGAACTATGGATGGAGGCTCGTAACATTATACAGGAGGCAGCAACGAAAACCATCCCAAGGAAAAGGAAATGCAAGAAAGCAAAATGGCTATCCAACGAGGCCTTACAAATAGCGGAGGAGAGGAGGCAAGCAAAATGCAAGGGAGATAGGGAAAGATACAGGAAACTGAATGCAGATTTCCAAAAAACAGCAAGGAGAGACAAGAGGGTCTTCTTAAATGAGCAATGCAAAGAAATAGAGGAAAACAATAGAATGGGGAAAACCAGAGATCTGTTCAAGAAAATTGGAGATATGAAAGGAACATTTCGTACAAAGATTACCATAATCAAGGACAAAAGTGGTAAGGACCTAACAGAAGCAGAAGACATCAAGAAGAGGTGGCAGGAATACACAGAGGAATTATACCAGAAAGATATGGAGGTCTCGTACACCCCAGGTAGTGTGGTTGCTGACCTTGAGCCAGACATCTTGGAGAGTGAAGTCAAATGGGCCTTAGAAAGCACTGCTAATAACAAGGCCAGTGGAAGTGATGATATTCCAGCTGAACTATTTAAAATTTTAAAAGATGATGCTGTTAAGGTGCTACACCCAATATGCCAGCAAGTTTGGAAAACTCAGCAATGGCCAGAGGATTGGAGAAGATCAGTCTACATCCCAATTCCAAAGAAGGGCAGTGCCAAAGAATGCTCCAACTACCGCACAATTGCGCTCATTTCACACGCTAGCAAGGTTATGCTTAAAATTCTACAAGGCAGGCTTAGGCAGTATGTGGACCGAGAACTCCCAGAAGTGCAAGCTGGATTTCGAAAGGGCAGAGGAACCAGAGACCAAATAGCAAACATGCGCTGGATTATGGAGAAAGCTAGAGAGTTCCAGAAAAACGTCTACTTCTGCTTCATTGACTATGCAAAAGCCTTCGACTGTGTCGACCACAGCAAACTATGGCAAGTTCTTAAAGAAATGGGAGTGCCTGATCACCTCATCTGTCTCCTGAGAAATCTCTATGTGGGACAAGAAGCTACAGTTAGAACTGGATATGGAACAACTGATTGGTTCAAAATTGGGAAAGGAGTACAACAAGGTTGTATATTGTCTCCCTGCTTATTTAACTTATATGCAGAATTCATCATGCGAAAGGCTGGACTAGATGAATCCCAAGCCGGAATTAAGATTGCCGGAAGAAATATCAACAACCTCAGATATGCAGATGACACAACCTTGATGGCAGAAAGCGAGGAGGAATTAAAGAACCTTTTAATGAGGGTGAAAGAGGAGAGTGCAAAATATGGTCTGAAGCTCAACATCAAAAAAACCAAGATCATGGCCACTGGTCCCATCACCTCCTGGCAAATAGAAGGGGAAGAAATGGAGGCAGTGAGAGATTTTACTTTCTTGGGCTCCTTGATCACTGCAGATGGTGACAGCAGTCACGAAATTAAAAGACGCCTGCTTCTTGGGAGAAAAGCAATGACAAACCTAGACAGCATCTTAAAAAGCAGAGACCATCACCTTGCCAACAAAGGTCCGTATAGTTAAAGCTATGGTTTTCCCAGTAGTGATGTATGGAAGTGAGAGCTGGACCATAAAGAAGGCTGATCGCCGAAGAATTGATGCTTTTGAATTTTGGTGCTGGAGGAGACTCTTGAGAGTCCCATGGACTGCAAGAAGATCAAACCTATCCATTCTGAAGGAAATCAGCCCTGAGTGCTCCCTGGAAGGACAGATCGTGAAGCTGAGGCTCCAATACTTTGGCCACCTCATGAGAAGAGAAGAATCCTTGGAAAAGACCCTGATGTTGGGAAAGATGGAGGGCACTAGGAGAAGGGGACGACAGAGGACGAGATGGTTGGACAGTGTTCTCGAAGCTACGAACATGAGTTTGACCAAACTGCGGGAGGCAGTGCAAGACAGGAGTGCCTGGCGTGCTATGGTCCATGGGGTCACGAAGAGTCGGACACGACTAAACGACTAAACAACAACAACAACATGTGCATTGTTGCTTTAGGAAACATAGTGTGCATGCTGTATGTATATGGCAGTGCTGTGCAGTGGTTATAGTGTCAGACTAGGACATCTGGGAGGCCAGAGATCACTTCCCCACTCAGCCATGGAATTCATTGGGTCACCAATGAATCAGTCAAATTCTCTCAGCCAAACCTACCTCACAGGGTTGTTGTGAGGACAAAGTAGGGTGGAGGAGAGGTATGTAAGCCATTCTGAGGTGGGGTATAAATTTGATAAATAAATAAAATAAGAATGTATGCTCACAACAGGCATACCAGATCATGTGTATAATGACACAAATAATATTCAATAATTGTTCTTATTTTTCGGAAAAGCGTGTTGTTGTTGTTGTTGTTTTTTAAAAAAGCTCACTTCTATTCAAGTTGAAGGCACAAGATAGGAATTGGGAGGGGGCCAGAATTCTGTGTGGATAAGTTCGATGCCAGCATTTTCAGGAAATCCCTTCCCTGTTGTGCTCCTTCCTATTAGAACACAGAACTCATCTTCCATCGGTATGGTGCATGCCATTAAGCAAAAGCAAAACCCTGGCTGGGAAAAATAATTCTTCCACTTGATGGAGTCCTTACTGAGGCCGGTCTCTTAAGATTCCATGCATTGAAGTAATAGCTGTCTAGACCACTGGCGCGCCTGCGCACGTAGACATCAATGTTAATCTGCTTTGGGGGTTGCTTGCGGTGCTCAGTGCAAAATGTGTTTTGGAGTGTGTGTGTGTGTGTGTGTGTGAGAGAGAGAGAGAGAGAGAGAGAGAGAGAGAGAGAGAGAGAGAGACTTTCTATCCTAATAGCCAAGCAGCCTTGGACCTGGGGGTATTTAGCTCACTATGAAAAGAGATGGAAAGAGTTATAGAATAATTACAGTCCAGATTTCAGTTCACACAAAGAGGCCAGTAAGAGGGCATCAGAGGTAGAGAAGAGTCTAACTAGTGCAGTGAGAGAAAGGAGAAAGCAGAAGCCTGGTTTGGAGATATTTTTAGAGAGTCGTTCTCTTGTACGTAAACGTGGAATAAAGGAGCGTGACTGCAAAGCACGTGGCTCCATGGAGCTGGCTTGCGTGTATGTGGGCCAACCAGAACGAAGAAGTCCTCATGCAGACCTGATGGAGTGGCCAACCTAAGATGTTCTGCTGCCTGAGATGGTGCCCCACCTGACTCTCACTCCACATGGTGGGCAGGTTGGCAATGGAATTTAGTTCAGCACTGGTCATGGTGGGACAGTGGCCTCCATAGCTCTTGAGAGCAGCTCTGTAGCTTAAGGGTTAAGGGCCCCTCTGTCCTCCCAACACTTTACTGCCACTGCCTGCCTCCCAAGTCTGCTGCCCGAAGCAACCACATCATTCCCACCCCCACATGGTAGGGTGAGCATTGCGTTCCCTCCTAATTTGTAAACACATCACTTAAGCCACATTCACACCCTATTTAAAGCGCTCTGATACAACTTTAAAACACTCACAGCTTCTTCTTCATAAGATTACAGGGAATTGCAGTTTTCTAAGGGGAATTGTAGCTTTGGGAATGCTTTCCCTAGGGAGGCATGCCTGGGACCATCATATTTGTATATTTTCAGGCACCGGACCAAACATTTTTGATTTGATTTGGCCTTTGGCTCTTAATTTTGAGTGTGAGCTCAAAGGTGTCTGTGGCCTCTTTTTGTGCTCATCCTTTTAGCGATTTGGGGTGGATCTGTCTTTTTATAAATATTTATGGATCAGACTTTCAAGAAGAAGAGTTTGGATTTGATATCCCACTTTATCACTACCCGAAGGAGTCTCAAAGTGGCTAACATTCTCCTTTCCCTTCCTCCCCCACAACAAACACTCTGTGAGGTGAGTGGGACTGAGAGACTTCAAAGAAGTGTGACTAGCCCAAGGTCACCCAGCAGCTGCATGTGGAGGAGCGGAGACACAAACCCGGTTCCCCAGATTATGAGTCTACCGCTCTTAACCACTACACCACACTGGCTCTTGCTTTATTCTTGGTCTTACATTTTCATGTTTCATATTTATTTATTTATTGCATCCATATTCCACCTTTTTCTCCAATGAGCTCAAGGTGGTGTACATGGTTCTCCCCCCCCCTCTTCATTTAATCCCCTGTGAGGTGCCTGAGAGGTGGCAACTAGCCCAAGATCTCCCAGTGACCTACATGGCTGAGTGGAGATTTGAACCCTGTTCCAGTTCATAGCCTGACACTCTAAGCACCACACCACACTGGCTCCTGCTATTTCTACCCGGAGATTGCAAGTTGCTTTGAGACACTTTTATGCAAAAAGGGATGAATAATTATAATGAATGGCAGTGCAAATCTGTAAATTAATAGCAATGCATAAACAGAGCATAGAGACCCATGTGAAGCAGATGTGGGACAGATATTGACTCTGTGGAAGTACAGGTTCTCTTTGCCGCTGGAGATCTTTATAAAGCCCACTCCATTACTAGGCTTATGAAGTGAATTTGACTAGCCTCTGTGATTCATTCCATCTGTTGCTGGGCGAGCCAGCCCCTGCCACCTAGCTCAGCCTGAATCCAGATGCAACAGCTATTAATCTTCTAGAGACCTGTAAAGTGAGGCTGAATTTAAAAGGAAGAGGCATGTTACCGGGGCTGTGTGATGTGCGTAACAAGTATAGATTTCCTGCACCAATCCAACAACCCCACCCCACCGCCAACCTATTGTCTGCATTTTAAATTGCAGCTTTCTCTGGCAACAAAATTGTTTTGGCTGTTTACAAGCAATCAGGTCAATGTTTATTCCAATTCTCAAGCTTTGGAATCTGCAAATTGCAATTATATCATGCAGCAGGGCGGAGGGAGAGAGGGAGGGAGGGAGAGCCCTCCTATTTCGCACACACAACATGAAGCCTATAAATATTTGATCATTTGTTTACCGAAAGAAGTATGGAGCGATGGTAGCAATGTCTTCGAAACTCTCTAGGGCAGTTTCCAACCTAGCCTCTTCCCTATGCTTCCCTATCATATCCATTGCCCTTGACCTATGATCATTACAGCAATGCCACCCTCGGCTACGAATGGGGAGGAGAGGGGTACAGGGACAAATGTGTTTGCATTTTAATGAGAAACTGCTTCGTTCACACTTCTCCAAAACCAACCCACAAATCAAAGCACAGCTATTCTTACAAACCGGTTGCACACAAAAATTGAAGACCGCATCGTTCACACTTTCCAAAAGCCAATGCACAAATCAAAACACAGCTGTTCTTACCAACTGGTCACTGAAATATTGAAAATCAATTTTTAAAAAACATTTGGCAAAAAACAAACAAACCCACAACTATTCTTTGGAAAGCACACTTCTCCAGGTTTTCTGATGCAGTTCTCCAACCAAAGTGTCCCAAAATGCATATCTTACATGGAATTGTACACCTAAATGCATAAAATATGCAGAAATTGCTTGAAAAGTTGTGTATATTAGTCAGAACATTGTACCAAAATGTCTTCATTAGGAGAAATTCTCAGCAAAATGCTGCTGAGTTTGCATGAGGATAAAAGAAAAAAAATGCTGCTGAAGGAAAGTGGAGCTCCAAAGAATCTCCTAACAACTCTCAGAACCGTTAATAAACTACAGTTCTCAGGGTTCTTTAGAGGAAGCCATGATTGTTTAAAATGGTATCATAGAGCCAGTGTGGTGTAGTGGTTAAGAGCGATAGACTTGTAATCTGGGGAACCAGGTTCGCGTCTCCGCTCCTCCACATGCAGCTGCTGGGTGACCTTGGACTAGTCACACTTCTTCTGAAGTCTCTCAGCCTCACTCACCTCACAGAGTGTTTGTTGTGGGGGAGGAAGGGAAAGGAGAATGTTAGCCGCTTTGAGACTCCTTAGGGTAGTGATAAAACGGGATATCAAATCCAAACTCCTCCTCCTCCTTTAAGTGCATGGTGTGGATGTGGCCTTAGGCAGCACACAGAAGAGGCATGGTTCTCCCAACTAGGTGAGTTGATTTACATTTCAAGCATGAAAAAATATGCAAATGTTATGGAAACTTGTGTTCTTTTGGGGGGGTCTGTGTGTCAACTTTTCCTCTTTTTGGTTAGGACATGCTACCCTTTTCAATACAGCTTTGCTTCTTTCCTTGAGCCAGCCATCACTTCTTACTTTGCATTTTTACCCAGGAGCTTAAACTCTCCCTACACACACGCCCTAACTTTTGTGTCTATACATCTATGCTCATTGAAATTGAAGGAAGGGGAGAACCACGCACATCATTAAACACTAATTAATTAGCTGGGAAGAAAATGACCGCCCTTTTCAAGAAAGGAAAGCAGAGGAGGACTCCCCTGCTCAGCGCCTGAAGGCCCCGGTCCTGCCACTCACCACCTGGCCCAGGGCGGGGCCAAGGCCTATAAGAACTGCTGCTGCTGCTACCAGCCAGGAGGACTCCCCTGCTCAGCGCCTGGAGGCACCAGTCCTGCCACTCACCACCTGGCCCAGGGCAGGGCCAAGGCCTATAAGAACTGCTGTTGCTGCTGCTACCAGCCAGGACTCCCCTGCTCAGCGCCTGAAGGCCCCGGTCCTGCCACTCACCACCTGGCCCAGGGCGGGGCCAAGGCCTATAAGAACTGCTGCTGCTGCTACCAGCCAGGAGGACTCCCCTGCTCAGCGCCTGAATGCCCCGGTCCTGCCACTCACTACCTGGCCTGGGCGGGGCCAAGGCCTATAAGAACTGCTGTTGCTGCTGCTACCAGCCAGGACTCCCCTGCTCAGCGCCTGAAGGCCCCAGTCCTGCCACTCACCACCTGGCCCAGGGCGGGGCCTGATGGGCTTTATAAAGGACTGTTGCCGCCGCTGCTGCTGGACAGAGAGGGCTCCATTCTGTTTTGTTTTTTGTTGTTTAAATTCCTGTTATTTTTTACCTATGTTATTTTAAACTGTATTAAGGATGTATTCTTAGTTTTAGATTTTGATTTATGTCGAAATTGTTTTCTAATCGGTTGTGTATTTTTTGATGTGGTTTATGTGTTGTTTGTGACTTTTGTAATTGTGCTATTGCTGTATTGTTTTGATATTCGACTGGAAGCCGCCCAGAGTGGCTGGGGAGACTCAGCCAGATGGGCGGGGTACAAATAAAAAATTATTATTATTATTATTATTTCCAGGTACCCCAGGCCAAATGTTGAGGACTAGCAGCTCTCGCACCCCAGACATTGTCATGTTATTGTTGCAGCAATCAGTTTTCCAAGCCCTAGGGGAAAACACACACACACACACACACACACAGGTATTTCATGGTTGCATACGGAACTACAAACGGTTGTTGCCATCTGTCTGGAGGTAATTAAGAATGTCTTGCTTTGATGAATGTCTCCTGATCACAGCAAGGGGGCGGGGGATCTTAAAATGAATAAAATGCTATCTCCCTTACAGAGTGGGCAAGGACTTGAATAAAGCAAAAGGCAAACATATTTTGCGTTGTCTTGGTGTGTTTCCCGCCAGTCCGCCTCCATTTTCTCCTTAGGCTTCCCAGATGACAAGGTGGAGAAAGAAGAAGAGTTTGGATTTGATATCCCGCTTTATCACTACCCGAAGGAGTCTCAAAGTGGCTAACATTCTCCTTTCCCTTCCTCCCCCACAACAAACACTCTTTGAGGTGAGTGGGGCTGAGAGACTTCAAAGAAGTGTGACTAGTCCAAGGTCACCCAGCAGCTGCATGTGGAGGAGCAGAGACAGGAACCCGGTTCCCCAGATTACAAGTCTACCGCTCTTAACCACTACACCACAATGGCTGCAGGCTACTGTCAAAATCTATTTTGGCAGCATGTTAGGATTCAAGGCAGGCCAAAAATCCCCCTGCCCTATACACACATTTGGGGAACAATTTCTTTTGGCCATCACCCCCTTATTAATTGGGGGTATATTTAATTTACATATAAATTTAATTTAATAGCACTATGGTCCACTGCTCCTGGTTGGCTCAGCAACACTTACATTTCACACCAGTTCCTGGGTGCCACTCAATATTAGGGTCACCCCCACCCCACCCCACTTGGTTCCAACACTTGGTTCTTGGCTATAGTCAGGGGTGCCAACTTGAATAAAATATTGAGGGTCAGGTAAGCCCCACCCGACATAATTGATCACCTGACACGGTGCACACCGCTTGGTGCGGACTTTTTACCGGGAGGCTGGAAGCTCGGCTTGGGAGTCGCGGGGGTGGGGGCACCAAGTGGCACACACACACACCCCGCCACACCACATGGATTGGAGTCGCTGGGGGCAGCGATTCCCTGCTACATAACATGCATGCGCAGCGGGATGCTGCGCATGCATCGTTACATGGCAGGGTATCGCCGCCGTCCCCACGCCTCCAAAGCCGCACGTCTCCAGCTACAAACTCTGGGTAGAAAGCCCGCCACGCTGAGTGGGCTTTTTACCTGGAGTGTGTAGCTGGAGGCACGGGGGGCAGCAATACATGCGTAACACGCATGTGTCGTTACATAGCGATGCCGCGCCCCCCTGGTGCATGGCAATTTGCTGCCCCGGGTGTCGTGACGCCTCGCTACGCCCCTGCACAGGAGGTGACTTAGGACACATCACCCAGGGACACACCCCTCAATCTTTGAGCTACTTCTATTCCTTTGCATTGTGTGCTTTAACCTTCACAAATCTTGGTACCCTCCAAATGTTTTGGACAACAAGGCCCATTAGTCCTCAAACAGCATGTGGTAGCTGGGGCTGATGGGAGCTGTAGTCCCAAAATATCTGCAGGATGTCAGGTTGGCAAAGGCTCCCTTTAGCTATCAGCTGTGGTGATAGGTAAGGCCAAAGAGAAGCAATTTTGTCAATTAGAATCAAATAATCAAAGTGGGGCAGGGAGGGAGGCAATCATCATCTCAACGCACTTCCTAGAGTTGCCCATGAATAATGCATCTCCCCTTGGCTTCTCTTGCAGGTGAGTTCCCAATTAAACATGCAAAGCTCGAGAACCTGCTTATTAGCAAAATCCTGTCCCCGTTGGATTAATCTTGTTCGTACCAGTGCAGAGACAAAGTCAGGATCAGAAAGTTATACCGACAATAATTGGGCTTGATGGAACTGCACTGGCAGATTTTCACAAGTGCTTTGAGAAGTTCAAGGCACTGACGCCTTATTGTAAACACAGTTACAGGTGGTGGTGACTGTCTGGTTTCTTAGGAATGGGCTCGTTGTATTGGTTTTGGATCCTCTGACATCTATGGGAGAGGATTCCCTCTGGGATTTCAACACAGAGGCTCGCGACAAATTCCCAGTTTTAGTCAGTAATGCATTACAGTACAGAGTCCAAAAGAGTCTTTGAGAGCACTTCTGATATCTAGGAAATGTATGTCACCTTAACCGTTTCATCCTCTAGCCAGCCACCTTTTGCCACTCCAGCACCTCACCATCTCTTCGTACAACCACAGTCCTTGAAGGTCTGGAAACTCAATCTTATGTAGAAAGGCTGAGGAAGTTGGACATGTTTAGCCTGGAGAAGAGAAGTGACATGAGAGCCATCTTCAAATATCTGAAGGGCCGTCACATGGAAGGTAGAGCAAGCTTGTTTTCTGCTGGTCCAGAGGGAAGTGTTGGAGAAATTTGAAAGGGACTCTTAGACTGTAGAGAAACCCCAGAGAAAAGGATGCAGGCTCCAAGTGAGAAATGCAAAGGTGCATAGGGACAGCCTCAAAAATAAGAAGGCTGCAAAGAACCACATCCAAAGCAATGATTCTTCTACACTTTCAGTTAACACATGTGATTTCTATTTACCCACTCAAAGGATTACTGCAGCCTTAGCAGTTGCACCCCAATGCCATCACCCTGAACCAATCAAAATCATTTAGCTCTTCAGCCCTTATAATAATTTCACGTGATTACATATAATCATCTTTTATCGATGTCTTTCTTTATTAAGACTCTGACAAATTTTCCTGTTCATTAAATGCTTCCCAATATCCTCTTCCATCTATCTACAAAACAATTCCAGGTTAATCACAATTGCCATGCTTAGATGATTGTCTTTTCATGCATACAACAGCCACCCTAGATTCTAACTATTTATTCTTTTCAATGTTCTGGAAAAGAGATTCTGACTAAACCTTGGAAAGAACTTTCTGATGCTAAGAGTTGTTCAACAGTGATGCACTCCCTTGGAAGGTGGTGAGCTCTCCTTCATTGGAGAATCTAAACAAAGGTTGGGTGGACATCTGTCAGGAATTCTTTTGCTGTGATTCCTGCATTGCAGGGGGTTGGACTAGATGAACCTTAGGGTTCCTTTCAACTCTACCATTCTATGATTCTATTATTATTTGGGTTTCTGTTATTGGCATTTATTTTTCAAAACAATGGAGTAACTCAAGTGTGTGTGTGTGTGTGTTTTAAAGGGGCCTGTAGCTAAAACATGACTTGTAGCTTTGGAGACCTGCACATCTCTCCTGCTGAAAAGAACCTTGATCCATGAGATATTCAGAAACTATAGGCATCAAAACAATCAAAATACAGGCTCAAACATTGGTATGCATCAAGGTCCCTGCAGGGGAGAGCGAGATGGGATTGTCAGGCTGTCAATATCAATTCTGGCCACCCGCTGGTTCTTATTTATTTATATTTTTTCATCATTGATTCTGCATATTTTCTGACCGTATCACACAACTGAAATTCTTTCTAATACGACAAGACCTTAAGGATTTACAGATGGTGCATTTTCCCCTCTAAGCTGTGACAAACTGCTGCTCTTGTCGAAGTCCCAGCTGCAATGCCATATTGCAAGTGCACAAGAAAAAAAAAAAGGGTTGTCTACCACATGGATGCCTGAAACCTCAGACCCAGGGGGGCAGATATGGCCCTCCAGGCCTCTCTGTTTCTTTCTGTAGGGAAGACAAGGAAAGTATTTCTCAGCCTCAGGGCCACATTCTCATCTGGGGAACCTGCCGGGGGCCATATGACAGTGGTAGGCGGAGTTAGAAGCAAATGTGGGTGGGGTCACAGGCAAAACTGGATGGATCCAGTTTAGATGTGACTCTGATCTTTGCACTGCAGCCCTGCAAAGACAAGTATCTGCACCCGTTTCCCCACCTGTTCCCCCACCCAGGCAGCTGGTATCATCACAGTTCATTGATACTTGCCAGCCTGACAAAAGTCCCCCAAAGAGGGCGAGGAGCAAATTCATTCAGAAATGTGACCAAGGAAAACTCCTGAATTTTGTTAAGAACGTAAGAAGAGCCTGCTGGATCAGGCCAGTGACCCATCAAGTCCACAATCCTGTTCCCACAATGCCCACCCAGATGCCACAAGCAGAATATGAGCACAAGAGCCATCCCCCCACTCCTGTAGCTTCCAGAAGCTGGCATTTAAGAAGCAAACTGCCTGCAACTATGGTGGCAGTTAACCTCTTTTTGTCAATCTTCTAAATCTTGGTTTGCAATTTTTTTATTTTTGAACTGAGCCTGAGCATGGAGAGAAATCCATAGCGCTTTTTTAAAAAATGCTTAAAACAACACTGTTAAGTTGCAGCAACTGTTCAAAAGAGCTGGGAGAAATGTCCCAGCAAGCAGCAAAGCAGAAGGAAACAGCTGAGGTTGTATGGCCATCTGTCAATGATTCTTCAGCTGTGATTCCTGCATTGCCAAGAGTTGGACTAGGTGTCACTTCCAACATTCTGCGAGAAACTTGCATTCTATCATTCTGCAAGAAACTTGATCTAACCACTTTGCTGAGAGTCAATGTATTGAACTAAGTGGTGCTTACTTCCGAGTTAGAAATGTATCTCGGTATAGGGTCGGGCAGGGCCGTCTTAAGCATACCTAGTTACAGGTAGGTAGCCGTGTTGGTCTGAGTCGAAGCAAAATAAAAAAATTCCTTCAGTAGCACCTTAAAGACCAACTAAGTTTATATTTTGGTATGAGCTTTCGTGTGCATGTATCTGAAGAAGTGTGCATGCACACGAAAGCTCATACCAAAATATAAACTTAGTTGGTCTTTAAGGTGCTACTGAAGGAATTTTTTTATTAAGCATACCTGGTGCCCTGGCGTGACGGATCCCTCCGGCGCCCCCGCCCCGTTTCCCAGCGCGGCAGGCGGGCGCAGGGCGCAGCGCGGCAGGCAGGCACAGGGCGCAGCGCGGCTGCCGCCTGAAGGGCCAGAGCCCTGCGCAACCCAGCCTGGCCGTAGGGCCGGCCCTGGGCCAGGGGGCACTGCCGCTGCCCTGCGATGCTCCTGCACATGGTGGAGGCAGCCCCAGGGCCACGCACCTCCGGAGAGCGGCCTGAAGCCACTGAACAGCTGAGAGGCACGCCTGGGGCGGCCTCCGCCATGCCTCTCAGCGGGCGCAGCAGGTGCAGCGGCGCCCCTGGTGGCCTGCCGCCCCGCGCCACCGGACTCGGGCCTAGAGACGGCCCTGGGGTCGGGCTATATATAATCAGCATCCCCCCCCTCCTCTAACATGTCCAGAAATGCCATGTTTGCCTTTCTTCCCAGATACAGATGCTGATTCCGAATGCAGGACCTGAGGATGACTGTACACTTCCTGAGAACGGAAAGTGAGAGCCCCTGCCAGCTTGGTACACCTGCTTAGTGTATTATGCCTACAATCACGAACTGGAGCTAATCCCATTGTCTAATCCCTTCCAGTTGAAAATTAAAAAGTGGAAACAAAATTATTAATTAAAAGGCAGCGAAGCAGCTATAATTTAATAACTGTAATCTGTAAGGCATAAAGGAAAGCCAAAAAGAAAATGGAAATACTGACACGTCCTCAACAGTGCTTTTTTAAGCCTCTAAATCGTCACCTGTGGCATTTATTTCGGGAGGGAAGGGAAACCCGTGGCCCTCTGGCAGTTGCTGGACTGCAACGCCCGTCAGCCCTGATTATTTGCCATACAGGAATCTTTGAAACATTAAAAAAAAATAGGAGCAATCCATGTAAAATAATTGTCCAGGGTCCACTTGGTTCATGAAAGACAGGGTTGCCAAATGAGCAGGAATGAAATGGATGGGTCACAGAAAGTGAACAAATAAATATGAAAGAAATGAAAATGTAATGTAGGGCAGGGATGCGGATCCTGAAGTCCTGCAAGGAGAAAGGGAAATGATGGAAGGGTGGCAGTGGGAAAGAGAGAGGGGTGTGTGTGCTGTCTTTTGGTAGATTACCCAACCTCTGGCATTAGAAGGTGGAGAGCAAAAAGTACACTTTCTGCCACACGCAAAGGGACAGAAATTAACATTAAGAACTTTTGAAACATTAAGCTGCTGCTGGATCAGGCCATCCAGTCCAGCATCCTGTTCTCACAGTGGACAACCAGATGCCCATGACGTGAAGCCCACAAGCCATACCTGAGCACGAGAGCCCTCTCCCCACCTGCGATCCCTCCCCCCACAACTGGTATTCAAAGGCCTCCCCCTGAAATGTAGGCTCAGTTTAGCGGTTGCAAATAAAACACACTTCCGCCATCCGCCTGCCCGCCATCTCCTTTCCCGGGGCTCGCAATTAATACTGGCTCCAAGAAAAAAAACCCTTTTTAGAATTCAGAAGCTGCTGCCGATGAAGGAACTGTTTACAGTAGGAGAGTGTGCCTAATCCATTCTGGGGATTTGGGGTTCCTCAAGGACCGTACTGTAGGCAATTTCACACAGCCACATGATGTACTAAAAGCCTTCGATTTCTGCATTTGGATCTATGATGGAGCTCAGAGATTGATGGGTTGAAATTGAGGTAGCCTGGTAACTACACCTCTGAGGAGACCCCCAGGAGTACCATTTACTCCCAAAGTGTCTGTAAATAAATTGCACTCAATGCACAGTTGACAGACCTCCCCGCGTTTGTGTGTGGCAAAACAGCAACAATTTCCATCTCCCGGCTGTTCCCTTGTGAGATTCTTCTGGCACTGGGTTATAAAGCCCCATCCCGCAATTCTTTCTCCCTAACCCCCAGCTTTTCCCAGTTTAGAACTGCCTCTCGGAAGTGCTTTACATGTGCAGATCATTTTTATGGACCTGTGCCATTTCAGACTGCAGGGAGTGGGGGTGGGACTTGCTGAAATGCAAAACGACAAAACTCCCCCTGCATGTGTTACAAAAAAATCCCTAGCATGTGAAGAAACCACCTCTCCTTGACATGCTAGTTTTCTATTGGCAAGGAGATTTTGATACAGGAAAATAGTCAAATGTCTGATTCCACAACGCTTCACCTGCTATGAAAACAGGAACTCCTTTTCACACGACAGAGCAGCAGGTATTGGAAATTGGACAAGTCCAGAATATGCACTCCTGAAATCTAGAAGGTTCATTCTATTATGAGCTGGGTCCTTATATTGGTATGTGTGGGCTTGTGCATATTTGAGGGCTAGTAACTTCTGATGACTTATTGGCACTCAGCACAAATAAGTTGGCATAAGTTGTCAAATAGGTTTGATAAGTTCTAGTTCAAACTAACAGCTCACAGAAGGGGCTGCCTATCACATCTGCGCCTCTGTGTGATTTATTACTCTTCTTCCTTTCAGCCTACACTGGCACCAGGTCACTGTCTCTGCCATGCATTGGGTACAATTCAAGCATTCAGCCGTTTCACCAAGAGAGGGCCAAACCAGAGATGACTTTTCAAGGTGGGATTGCAATGAACCAGTGATAGTTGGCACTGGAAGAAGGCAGGGAGATCAATAGCAGGTGAGGCCCACCTTAAAAGTGGTATAGATAAATAAATAAACATGGAGGTGCCACCCATTCAGAAAATGGGTGCATTCTTACACAAAGTTTGTTGGGTGTGTAAATATACTCCTTTTTCTAATTCAGTGGGACGCGTGCTTTCATGGGGTCTAGGAAAACATTGAATTGGAGCCAGGATTGTAGGCGCAATGAACGTTTTCCATAAGAATGTAAGAAGAGCTGTGCTGGAGCAGGGCAGTGACTCTTCCGGTCGTGAAACCTGCAAAGACCTGAGCACAACTGTCTCCGATTGCAATTCCTGCTCAGTGGCACACTGCCAGTTTTATTTCGTTCTCTAATGATCCTCGGCATAGAATTTGCCTTTTTCGCAGCTGCCATGCACTGAGCAAGCCACTGTGACCTCAAAGTCTCATTCCTGGTCAATCGCCATCAAAGGGCTTGTACGTCGTGAGAAAAAAGATCTGCCCTGGTTCAGGGTGCTCAGCTCTACCAACTGTTGGAACAGGCCAAGGCTGCATGTACCAACACAGAGGGCTAAAATGTGGCCAATGCAGACAAAAGCCAGAGGGCTTTACAATTTAACTAAAACGAGAGCCTTGTGAAGCATTCCCCCCCCCCAAAAGAGAATAATCCCATGCTCTGATTCTTTCTTTGTTCTGTTGCTGGAGTAGAGGAAAGGATGCAATCTGGAACATCTTGGGCAATGAATGAATGCGTGGATGATTGCCATGGGGAGGGTGGGGGTGGACAGATGGCATTTGCACTTCTGGTCTCCAGAGGGGTCAAAGCAAATGAGCAGCTTGTAGGTGAGGGAACAATCGTCTGTTGATCTTGGGTGGTCAGATGGAAAGGCTACGCATTCCTGCAGAGAAGTAGCAATTGACCTGAGATGATGGGGACTCTTTTTTCCCCTCAAATAGAGCCACGCTTTCTGCTGAGGTGCTGGTTTTGTGTTGTGATTGAATGGGCATGTGCCATACACAAGCATGTGACAAAGGGCTGAAAACTGATTCAATTCCCATTTAAAGGTGAAGTGGCCAAATTTACACTTCCTCAAAATACAGTGGTACTTCGGTTTACAAACACAAACAGTTGGTTCCGGAAGTCTGTACCTAACCTGAAGTGTATTTAACCTGAAGCGAACTTTCCCATTGAAAGTAATGGAAAGTGGAATAATCCATTCCAGACAGGTCCGCGGAGTATTTAAACTGAAAATACTCAAACCGAGGCATACTTAAACCAAGGTATGACTGTAATAAGCAAAATAATCCTTCAGAAATGAGCACTTTTCTGAATCTTGCAATACGGTTCTCCAGCCAAGTAATGTGTACGAAAAGAATGCTTATGCATATATGTTAGTGGAAAAATAACATTCAAAATGCATTTTATTGGGGGAATTTGCATGCAAAATACACACACACACACACACACACACATATTTAATCATTCCTGTAATATAGCTGGCTGAACAGGAATAGGAATCCTTAGACCAAGTGTTGTATTGTGACTCCCTCGATCACTATCTCACTATCAAAGACAGCTATATTGCAGTGATTTATGCCGGCCTTCACGAGCTTTGTAATTGCTTTAATAAAGATAATGGGGTACAGATAGCTGAAAAATAATTACTCAAGTGCAAGGAGTTATTAACGAATAATAAGAGCTCGTCAATTAAGGATCAGGAAGAAGCTAAATGCCGACGACGATCATTTTATTGTAGATTCTAATTTTGATTATTAGGTCAATGGGGCTGCATAAAAGCCGTCCTCGCCTGCGAAGGAATGGCAGCTACAAATTTGACTAAAACAAATCACATTTTTAATACGAGTGCTCTTTCAGCTGAGGATTCGAGTTAATGTATCTGACAGCCCTTTAGGTTCTCATCCGGGCATGATGTTATCGGGAAGTGTTAGTAACATGCCCATTTTGTCTGTGCAAAGACATTTTAATTGAAAAATCATTTGCCCATCAAATTCCATTCTACAAAGGGAAAAGAGGAAGAGTGGGGGGGGGGGTGCTCCTGCATTATGACCATAAAACAATTTGTTCCTTTGACTCACTAAATCACCGTACATTATGCAGCGAAGAAAATGATTAAAGCAAGTTAGCATTTCGTCGGCAAAGTAATTACGTTATTATGCATTTCATCCGCACAGATACTTGCAAACGGTGAGAGCATCCATCTTGTTGACAGAGCGTCTATACGCGTCGGAAGGGGGTGCATGTTATGGAGTTGATACAATTCATTTTGTTTCACGGGGCACTCCTGGACTTAGGCTAAATTTTTTGTCAACAGGATAGGGTTTTTTTTGCCGCGGAACAGAATTAATCTTGTCTACAAGATCAGTGGCCTAAATGAGTTAGAAGGCAGCTTTCGAAAGGAAGTTGGAGGGTGGAGGAAGCAGTGGTAGGATATAAGCATTCGGGGTCAAACGACACAAGATACTCCATCCTGTGATTTCCCTCCACCACCTCCTGACACTTAAAAACAACAACGACCAGAAAGAAGTTGCTGGGAACCTCATATGGCACCAGGAGATGTTTCCCTGTGCATCATTTCAAAATCAAAATCATCCTGGTGAATCATAGAATTGCGGACCTGGAAGGAACCAGGATGGAGTGATGTGGAATGGAGCGTGAGAGGTGAGGGACACCGATTTTTAGTGCCGCATAGGGCGCCACTGGAATCTGACAGCCCAAAGTCCACAACTGAAGGGACCCCAATGATAATGTAGTTCACCACCACCACCCCGGCAGTGCAGGAATCATTGCTAAATAATTCCTGACAGATGGCAATCCAACCTCTGTTTAAAAATCTCCAAGGAAGGAGAGCCCACTGCCACCAGAAAAATGACCTCTGCTCAGAATAAAGCCCCATTAAGTTCAATGGAATTTACTCCAGGGTAAGTGCTTCTAGAATTGCAGCATGGTTTCCCCTTCCCCCACAGGCTTTCTTCCATTCCAAAGTGCAGCTTCCCTCCTCTTTTCCAGGACTCAGTTATGTGATTCAAGCAACCTTTCTTCCCTTTGTGCTGGCTGCATTTCCTGAAGAAACCCAGTAAAGTATGTAAGTGCCATTTTCTCCCTCCCCAAAAAAAGCAAATGAATTCTCCCCCCCCCCCCTTCTAATAAAGCAACAGAAAATCTGTTGGTGGGCTGGATGGGGCTCTAATTTTCACAGAGCGAAAAATACTTTTGGGAGACCAAAACAGAGGAAATTTCAACCCTTTCTCATTGCAAAGAGCCTTTCGAGAAAGGCGTTTGCAAAGTCTCCCTGCAACTTTGTATTTATTCCTTTTCTCTGCTTGGCTGGGAGTGAATCCCTCCCATAATTAACTTCTCCAGAGATCTGCGGTAATATCACCCGCGTCCTAACTAATAAGTAAAAGAAGCATGAACATCGGAAAAGATTATGGAAGCTAAGTATTTAAGTGCTATGAATAACACTTGGGTTGTTTTATTTTATGGGACAATGAATAATTCATTTTATTCTTTTTTATTCTTTAAAGATGATATTAAGTGGTCGCTGGCAGTACCCACATTGGGAGCCTGTGCCGTTTCATCTCTGCAATTTACCAAAGTAGATGCGTGGAGAATATTCTCCGCTTTCCTGGATATTAAAGGTCTGCACTGGTAGGTTTATGGCTTAAAAGTTATTTTCTTTTCTCTTCTTTCATATTGGGGAGGGAAACCCACAAAAGCAACATGAAGAGGATAAGGATTAAAAGCCTACATGTATTTGTGGTGGCTTTTCTCTCTCCCCCCCCCCCTTCATAAGAAGAACACTGCTGGGTTAGGCCAATAGCCCATTCAGCCCATTCAGTCTAGCATGCTGTTCTCACGGTGGCTAACCATATAATTATCAGAAGCCCACAAGCAGGGTCTAAGCATTCCAGCGCTCTCCCCAGTTGGGATTCCCATCAACTGGTACTCGGAGATGCTTCTCCAACCCAAATGCCCATTGAAACCCAGCTATCCTTTGAAATTTGCACTTCTCTGACATTCATGATGCAGTTCTCCAAAAAGTGCATATAATTATAGAATCATAGAATTGTAGATTTGGAAGGGACCATGGCAATCATCTCGTCCAACCCCCTGCAATGCAGAAATCTTTTGCCCAACGTGAGGGAAAGTGTGCCTAAAAATGCATATATCGCTGAAGATAACGTACAAAAATGCATTATACAAGAATATATTTGTTAGGATAAATTTGTACTAAACTGATGAATTTTCATGAGGATTTTTTTTCTTTTAAAAAATGCAGATTGCTGTAGAAATGTGAAGAACTGAACTGAAGAATGAAAAGCTGTGCGTAATTCTATAAACCTCCATCATGTTGCCTCTTACTCGTCTTTTCTCTAAACTAAAGAGTCCCAAATGCTACAACCATTCCTCACAGGGAAGTCACTGCCTGCCCTTGATCATTTTGGTTGCCCTTCTCTGAACCTTTTCCAATATCTTTTTTCCAATATCCTTTTCAAGGTGAGGGAACCAGAAGTGTATGCAGTCATACCTCGGGTTGCGTCCGCTGCGGGTTGCGTTTTTCCGGGTTGCGGACACGGTGGACCAGGAAGTGTTTACTTCCAGGTTCCGCCCCGCTCGCATGCGCAGAAGAGCACTTCCCGGCATGCGTGAAAGCGCCGCTCGGGTTGCGGACTTTTCAGGGTGCAAATGGCACCCAGGAACGGATCGGGTCTGCAACCCGAGGTACCACTGTATAGAATCCCACATGTGGTCACACCATAGAATATATAACCATAGATTATAACGGCATTAGGATATGAGCTGCTTCATTTTCAATTCCTTTCCTGATGATCCCTCTCATGGAATTTGCCTTTTTCATGGCTGCCACACACTGGGTTGCCCACTAAGACCCAAAGGTCTCTTTCAGACCTCTTCAGCCAACAGGACTGCGCCCTTGGCAAATGGCTCCTCCCTCACTACTGCTGAATGAACTCAGCTGGCATGCCAGGCCTTCTTTGTCAACCCTTCCCTGCTGTCCCCCCTCCCATGCCATTGCCCCCAATGAGTCCTGACTGGGTGGGATTCAGGCAACAGTTGTCTCCACTGTCACCTCCTTCACTGCCATTGTTGCCACTGCCCTCCCTCATTGTGAGAAGCTGCCACTTGAGTCAATACCACCCTGCTCACTGCTACACCTCCAATTGACTCCAGTATCAGCCATCACCAAGGGAGCCCAAACCAACAGAGAGAGACCATCCAGTTCCTGGCACTAGCCCAATTCACAAAAGCAATAGTCAGTTCTGCCCTACTTCCCCACTAGAATTTGGAATTGCGTCTCTTCTTGTCGCCTTGGCAAAGCAAATCCTTGCAGTCAGCATTTTTGGTCAGCATCTACCTGATGGGCAGGTGTTTCTTGTGCATTTTTTTTGACCTATCCAGGCACAGTAGCTGCACAAACAAAGAAGTTTGGCTAAGGTCGAAGCTCTGTAACAGTCCACTTTAATAAAAACTCGTCTTAACAACGTGGCCATTAGTTATATCAGATGGTTGAACCATCTGGTTTCCAGAGGGTTTGTGTAAGTAGAACCATCTGCTCCTTGTTACTCTGTCATCGGGACAATTATGACAAAAGGTGAGCCACACAGATGGCTTAGCGGCAGCAGAGAAGCTTCCTCTTCCAATGGACACATTATTAGCTTCTTTCCTCTACTCTTCGAGACAGAGAAGCATATCTGGTAACCAAGAGGTGGGGGATCAAGGTGGGGGGGAATCGTCTTCAGCCCGAAGGCCTCATTGCCTTCTAGGCAACCGGCCAGATTCTCAGTGGGTGTGGCTAGAGGCAAAACCAGGTGGAACAATGTCAGTTTTGCAGTCATTTTGTAGAAAATATTAGTTTTCACTCATTCTTTAAGCAGCTGAGTCTGTGTGTCATGAAACAGAAGAAGAGTTATCTAATTTATTATTGTTGCCATTTTTTTTTCCTATTCAGGAGGGGGAGATGCACAAAGGAAATATTCTGCCTCCGTTGCAAGGAATCATTTAACTAGCATTGACTTGGGGTCGGGATGCCATTTACTGCTTTCCCTGGGGCAGCAAAACTGAGTGTGGCATTTTAGCCACACGGGTTATGATATGGCAGAGATACCAGGCCAGGAAAAAATGTTATTTTAGGTGACACAACCTGTTGTTTGGCCAACATTGAATCAGCCCTGCTCTAGATTAACAATCAAGGAGTGTGAAGATTTGTGATCTTATATCTATGATGTAGGGTGACCACTTACAAACTGCATTAAAAAGGGGAAGGTAAATGCATCACCACAAAAGATAAAAAGGAGGGCATGGATTTGCATAAAATCTGCATATGCTAATTTATTTTGCACAGGTGCTAATTTGGAAGCACCTCCTGTAATTTAAATAAAATTCACTGTAGAGGGGGAGACTGGGACCAGGTGACCAGTGTGTCTCCCCAAGTCAGCTGTCCAGGTTTTATCTGCTGGTGGACACCTTCCAAGGTGCCTACAGGTATCCCATCTTAGGGTTACAAAGGGCATGTTTGCTGGATCAGGCCAGCAGCCCATCTAGTCCAACATCCTGTTTTCATAGTTGCTAGCTAGATGCCCTAATGCAGGCATCCCCAAACTTCGGCCCTCCAGATGTTTTGAACTACAATTCCCATCATCCCTGACCACTGGTCCTGTCAGCTGGGGATCATGGGAGTTGTAGGCCAAAACATCTGGAGGGCCACAGTTTGGGGGTGCCTGCCCTAATGGGAAGCCTACACGCAGAATCTGAGTGCAACAACACTCTCCCCACCTGTTTCCTAGCAGCTGGTATTCAGAGGCAGGTAGAACATTGTTCTTTATCTTTACACCCAACTTGGTACCGACACAGCCATTCAAAGAGATGCCTCCTTCAAACAGAGGGCTGCCCTGCTGAGGACTGCCTTCTGTAAAGTTAGACATGGTGTTATTCCAAACCACAGTGCCTGGTGAACTCTGCCCCATCCACATACATTCGTCTCTTACCATGTCTCAAATATTACCCATTGTCAAAACTTGAAACGTCTCATCTTTTTTGGCGTGAAAGCAATAATTAAAATTCACCACGAACCATTCAGAAGAAAGCCGTTGTTTGCGTTAAAATAAATTTGGCTTTCCTACTCTTAATCAAAGTACCTGAAAACAGAGCATTATACTTGACACGCTATAATAAACTCCTTGGCAGGGGGGGGGCGAACTACTATTATCTCAACTACATTCATTACAGTTCCGCAGTCAAGTTTTTCATGTAATTTAAAAAGTGGGACCTTCCAGGAAACACTGGTACAGTAGATACATATTTAAACTGCAACATTCTTTTTTTTTCCCTTTGGAGAGAAAAATATTCATATTGGCACGGAGCAGAATGCAATTATGGTAAGTAGGCAAGAGTTAACAGAGCAGAGGAAACGAAAGCCGCATTCAATCCCAGGGGTGCCTTCTGCTTATAGGAGTCTTAATGCTCACAAAGGGGACGGATACCACACATTGTGTGAAAAGGTGAAACTAAATCCAAAGATGATGTTCTGCTTGTGCAGGGCCCTTGTGCAAGGGAAGCAAGTCCACGGAGCAGCTCTGATCGCCTCAGGTCAAAAAGATCACAGAGCTGGGAAAGGTTCAGAAAAGGGCAACCAGCAAGGTCAAGGGGAAAGACCTCCCCCCCCCCCAAAAGGAAAGGTTGCAGTGTGTGGGACTTTTTAGTTTAGAGGAAATGGTAGTAAAAGGTGAAGTGAAAGAAGTGTAAAAAAAATAATACAGAAAATGTGCATGGGTTGGAGTAAGTGGCTAGAGGAAAAAGAATTCTCCCTATCTCAGAACACTAGAATTTGTGGAAGTACAATGAAGCTGAATATTGCAAGGTTCAAGACAGATATGTAAAAGGAAGCTTTGCCAGAGTGCAGAGCTAAACTATGAAATTTGATCCCACGAGGGGCAGCGGCAGAGGAAGCCACTCAGGCAGCTGGGGCAGTGCGCCCAGGGGTGGGGCACGCTGCCCATGGGGCGGGGCAAGGGCAGGGCAAGCTGTCCATAGGGGCGAGGTGCACCGCGGGGCCTCCTTTGTGGTGTAGTGGTTAAGAGCAGTAGACTCGTAATCTGGGGAACCGGGTTCGCGTCTCTGCTCCTCTACATGCAGCTGCTGGGTGACCTTGGGCTAGTCACACTTCTCTGAAGTCTCTCAGCCCCACCCACCTCACAGGGTGTCTCTTGTGAGGGAGGAAGGGAAAGGAGATTGTTAGCCGCTTTGAGACTCCTTCGGGTAGTGATAAAACGGGATATCAAATCCCAACTCTTCTTCTTCTTCTTCTTCCAGAAACTGCCTGCCTCCTCCCACTTAGCCGTCCTACAGCTGGGGGGGAGGCAGGATGTGGACCCTTTGGGCAGCACAGAGCCTGCACACGCCCAAGCCACTGTCTCTCTCCCAGGACAGACACATTTCTCGGGCGTGCTGCAGGCCCCACGGTGAGTTCCGCCCAGGATTTTATCACCCCCCTCAGTGGTGACACTCAGGGTGGCCTGCACCCACCACACTCCCCTTCCTCCACCCGTGGTGATAGCCACTAACTTAAGGCAGCTTGGGAAATTCACAGGTGATAAAGCTATCAATGGCTACTAGCCACAATGGTTATTCTCTGCCACCACAGTTGGAGGCAGCAGCGCTTCTGGGTGCCAGTTGGGTCCTGCTTGCAGGTGCCCCACATGCATTTAGCTGGCTACGTGTGAGAACAGGATGCTGGGCGAGATGGGCCATTGGCCTGATCCATATGGCTCTTCCTATTTTCTCACATTCTTAAGCCTTCTTAAACACTCCTTGCTATCCAGATGGTTCCCAGTGTCCAGCCTGAGTGGGGTAGGAGGAGAACTATGTGTGCCACCTTAAGTTCCTTTGAGGAAAGTTGGGATATAAATGTAATAGATTTAATAAAATGAAATGAAATAGATTGTGCAGACAAAACAAGTATGCATAGAAGTTGTCCACATAGAAGACCCTGATTGAAGAGTCCCCATGCCAATTGTCTCTACTCCATGCATCCATTCTTCAAAGCATGCCACCGGCATGAACTACACCAACCAAAAGCGTGCACAGCCTGTGAAAATGATCCATCAAGTGATTTCACTATCTATATCTATAAGTTTACGAATATGGAGAGTGGAATTAAGGAGTGTTCCCTTGTGAAGCTTTGCAGCTCCACAACATCAATTAGTACCATGTGATACTGATAGGGACCCAGGTGGCGCTGTGGGTTAAACCACAGAGTCTAGGGCTTGCTGATCAGAAGTTCGGCGGTTCGAATCCCTGCAACAGGGGTGAGCTTCCGTTGCTCGGTCCCAGCTCCTGCCAACCTAGCAGTTCGAAAGCATATCAAAGTGCAAGTAGATAAATAGGTACTGCTCCAGTGGGAAGGTAAACAGTGTTTCCGTGCGCTGCTCTGGTTCGCCAGAAGCAGCTTTGTCATCCTGGCCACACGACCTGGAAGCTGTCTGCGGACAAATGCCGGCTCCCTCGGCCTATAGAGCGAGATGAGCGCCGCAACCCCAGAGTCGGACACTACTGGACCTGATGGTCAGGGGGCCCTTTACCTTTTAATACTGATGTAGATAGATAAGTTAGACAGACAGACAGACAGACAGACAGACAGACAGACAGACAGACATATAGTGCTTGTTTAATCCTCCTTTGCAAATTACCTATTATACAAGATAATGGGAGAGGAGAAGTCAAAACCTTGTTTTAGTGGAATCAAATTATAGCTAGTAATTATATACACGAAAACTCCCCTCGACAACATTTCTGTTGGTACACGGTACATTCTTTTTGTGCTAATGCCCAACCTCTCAACATTCACATCCATGCAGAGATGCCAAGAAATACTGCAGATGTTACTCAAAGAAGGATCAAAATCTGTGGGTTGTATCTTGCTGAGTTATAGTCAGCACAGACCCATAGAAATTAATGGACCTGACCTGATCACGTCCATTAATTTCAGTGGGTCTATTCTGAATAGAACTAGAATTGGCTACAAGCCCAAAAGTGGGGAATATACTATCCTCCTGGATTGCACCCCTGACAAAGAGGGTTTGTCTGTGTAACAGATGGTTGATATAATCACTTGCTGGAGAGAAAAGGGGCTGAGAAACCTTCATCTCACCTTTGCCTGTATCCTGAAGGCTGCTAGGTTGAAGTGCAGTTGATGTAGTTTCACCTACACTATGGAGATGCAGTTGTTCCCCCAACTCAGAATGGTAAGAAAACCTACATGGGACAGGTGTGAAAGGCCACAACTTTATGAAGCTTCCTGACATGTGTCTGCAGGGAGAACCAGCTGAAGAGGTTGAGGCTAAGGTCACATCCTCACCATACAATACTGTGATACCACTTCAAACAGCCTTGGCTCCTTTCAGCCAAAGAATTCTGGGAGCTGTGGTTTGTGAAGGGTGGCGAGAGATGTTAGGAGGCCCATCATTCCAAGAGTAGTTTAACAATCAACTCCCTTCTCCAGGGAACTCTGGGAATGGTAGCTCCATGAGAGAAACAAGAGATCTTCCAACACCACTCAAATGTACAAATTAGGCCATAATGCAAAGTTGATGTTGGTGGCATAGCTGCCAAGTTATCCCTTTTTTAAAGGGAAATTCCCTTATGCTGAATAGGCTTCCTCGCGAGAAAAGGGAAAACTTGGCAGCTATGGTTGGTGGAAATGAGCTACAATTCCCAGAGTTGTCTGGGAAGAGGGTACTGGCTGTTAAACCACTCTGGGAATTGCACCAAACACCCCAATACCCCTCTAAGCAATGAAGGGTAGGGTGGGGTGAAACAATCAGGCTTATAAGTGAGGGGACCCTGAAGAGGTTTGTTAAACCTACACTGTGAAGTCGGGGGGTGCCCCAAAGTTGCAAAGACCTACGCATCTGCTGACATACAATGTGCATCAGTAGATCACAGTAATCTCAAACCTCATGTGGTGGCAGACAGAATGCTTTCGCTGTGCCACCGCCAACTCACTCCAATAGGGCTAGGGACAGGGGAGGTGTTATTACGGAGAACCCAGGTGGCGCTGTGGTTAAACCACTGAGCCTAGGGCTTGCTGATCAGAAGGTCGGCGGTTCGAATCCCTGTGACGGGGTGAGCTCCCGTTGCTTGGTCCCAGCTCCTGCCAACCTAGCAGTTCGAAAGCACGTCAAAGTGCAAGTAGATAAATAGGAACCGCTACAGCGGGAAGGTAAACGGCGTTTCCGTGTGCTGCTCTGGTTTGCCAGAAGCGGCTTTGTCATGCTGGCCACATGACCTGGAAGCTATACGCGGGCTCCCTCGGCCAATAATGCGAGATGAGCGCGCAACCCCAGAGTTGGTCACGACTGGACCTAATGGTCAGGGGTCCCTTTACCTTTACCTTTACCTTTACTGAATTTCCACCTGCTGTGCATTTGGTACAGGTAGAACCACATCGGGGGAGGAATGTGGTGAGCAAGGTCTGTGCATTTCTATAAAACAGCTGACCCGATCTTAGGGGCAACAAGATAGCTGAAAAACCTACGAGGCCATCAGAATGTCAAGACCCCCCGAGGAGGAGGAAGGTCACAGCTATTTTGACTCTGGTTGTTCCCCAAGTAAGAAAAACAAATAAGCTTCACATTTCTCAGCTCGGAATAATGACCG
Organism: Zootoca vivipara; assembly: GCF_965207765.1. Lineage (NCBI taxonomy): Eukaryota > Metazoa > Chordata > Lepidosauria > Squamata > Lacertidae > Zootoca > Zootoca vivipara. Next base: position 28,152,363 of record NC_142589.1, read on the forward strand.
GTGCGTGTTCCTCGGAGATGGTTTTTCTATTACTCACGATGTAGACACTGTAGGTTCGTTGTCAGAAACACTAAATGTAATTTATATGACAAGCACTTAGATTCGTGCTATCAGTTCTCCCAGCAATATGTAAGCAATATCGCTTTTGACAAAAGTGTTCATAAAAGGTGTTGGCACTCTCTTGGGAGCACTCCAGCCCCCCGTGGGGAAAGCAAGTATGCCGGCGGTTCGGCAGCGACTTGGAAACAGCTGCCTGGAAACTGTCAAGTGCCCAAGAGGACGCACTGGGGCTGGCGGCCAAGAAGCAAGCAGGGAGGGGCAGTCCGAGGGCAGCTCAGGCTGAAGAGCTGCGCCACAACGGAGAGGGCTAGATCAAACACCACTGGCACCTGCCTTTAGAGGTCCTAAGTACTTAAAAGATGTTTGCTGCCCCCCTATATATTGAATTCAAAATATAAACAGTTATAAACCATGATATAAAATTTTATTTTTCAAAATGAAACAAAGCCTACAGTAAGATGGAAAATCATGTTTATTTTGGTAGGCTTCCATTTTATTTATATTTGAAATTTTTTGCCCTGTCCTTGTTTTGGTTTTTTTTAGTTGCAAAGTCTTTGATCAGATCCTCAAAACTAATCTCACGTGACACAACTGTTTCTATACTTAGCAGAGACAAGGCGTCCAGCCTGCCTTGTTGCATAGTTGTTCTGTTGGAGTTTCTAACATACGTTTCTAACTGAGAAAATGAACCCTCAGCTGAGAAAATTTTGACCATCAGCGTTTAAAATCCAGCAATGGGAAATTTCTGCGGTGCACAGATTCTGTTTGTGGATTTCCCCTAGGCATCTGGGAGAGCCAGGATACTGGATGGGATGGGCTGCTGGTCTGATCCAGAAGGCTCTTCTTATGTTCAAATCCCAATGTCTATGACTGCTTTTAACTAAAGAGTAAATTGCAAGAACTCGGGCCAGGAGGAAGATGAATTTCTTCAAAAGTGAAAAAATCCCAGGACAAGGCCCTGTTTCTCCAATTCTATGTATACTTGGTACACTCTGACTATTAAAAGATTGCTGATGAAGAATTGGTGAAACAGGGCCTTGTCCTGGGATTTTTTCACTGGAATTTATTTTTATTTGCCTCACTTTCATACTGGAATTGATTCCTATTTGAATTCATCTTATCATCACAGAAATAAAAACTTTTGAAGACTTTCTTGAAATTCATCTTCCTCCTGGCCCGAGTTCTTGCAATTTACTGTTTATTTCTGCTTTTAACTAAAGACAGAGGGAGATCTGGCTATATATTCCCCATGTTCCATCTTGCTTGGCCCTACTCCAGGAGAGCAAAACTTCAGACCCAAGGGCCAAATTCAAGGGTTGGAAAGAGGCCCTCCAGGCCTCTCTGTTTGACCTTCAGGATTCTTTCTGGGCCATGCCCCTTCCTAATCCACACCCTGTTTGCCCAGGCTTCACACCTACATTGCCCTTCTCTGCCCTCTAGAGCTTTCCCTGGCTGCAATGTGTCCTTGAACTATGATTATGCCTCTTTCCTACTTGAACGGAGATCAGGAGATGTGGCTGGGGTGCAAGCGCATGCAGAACCCTCTGCCTTTTATGGTATAAAGGTGGGAGTCACTTCTGTGGCTCCACCCTCTTTTCTTCTGGAAACGCCCACCACCGGCCTACGGATCCTGAAGGTTCCCCACGCAGCCCTTGGGCTGAAAAAGGGGCTGCTCACTCCTCCCCTAAGTAATGCGGAGGCTGAGCTCCTCATAACAGCTTTGCAAGCATTTATGCGTTCAACAGCCTCCGTCTGGCTGGAAACACAGCTAGTGTGAATGCTAAACAATTAAAGATGAGAACTTGGGGGTGTTCACCTGGCAGACAAGCAGCTGCCTTGCCAAGGCTGATGTCTCGCCGGAGACACCAACAGGCCTAGGCTTTGACAGGAAGAGAACAGCCTCCTGGAAGACAACCAAACTCCGATGCTCCATCTGCATGTTGATTATTACAAAGTTCACCACAAGGCATGTTGGCTTCAGGTTTGCCTTGCACTCAAAACTATTTATCGCCCATCTCCTGAGCCCACCCACCCCACCCCACCCCGACATGAAATTCCTGAGCAATGGATAGCAGCTCCTTCCTGCAGTCAAACCGGGTTTGATCTTCTTTTCCCCAAATCAAGGCGCTAATTGCAACAAATATGTTAATCGACTTTTAAGTACCGTTGCCACAAACGGTGGGACCCTTGCCAATGGCTGTTTGTTTAAGATGTAGCTTTCGGCTGGCCCACTTGTGAAGATTAAATTAATGACTCCAGCTGTAGCCTCTTCTCAACTCACACGCAGGATTTTTTAAATGCCATGATGTTGCATTGCGTGACCTATTCGTTATGGGGGGGGGTATAGATATCTGGGGGCCTATAAATTGCATGGGTTTATATAGATGAATTCACTCACCTTAGCTTTACACAGTGCTTTTTTCAAGAAAAAGTGATGTTGGAACTCATCATGAAGTTGTTACATCAAGTCGCCGGGCAACTTGGGGCAGCCTTGAACAGATCCAAGTTTGACAACAGCCACATTCACTGCCTGCAGAGGTGCTAAAAACTATGGCAAGCTGTCTCCCAAGATGGTTTGTGGGTCCGATGCAGGTCAAATAAATGTGCCCCCACCTCTCTTGTTCTCTTAGATTCCGGTGGATGCCTAGGGAAGCTTGGAAGGGACCTCAAGCAAATGCGCACACGTGCAATGCTAGAGGCCTGGCTGGAAAGCTTAAAACCCACCACTACCACAGGGGAGATGGATCAAAGAAAAGGAATCTTTAAAAATAGCAATAGCTTGCCCTGGAACAGTCTTCCTCAACTCAGTAGCCTCCGATGTTGTTGGGATGACCCAATACACTGACCCACTTTAGAGTTAAACTAACCCATCTTCCAGTAAAGCGTGTCCCCCCTAAAAGAGGGCACGTGTTGTGGTGAGACCTGGAGACCAACCCCCTGGTTGTGGGTGGGTATATTGGTCAGCCACAACAACAGATTGGTAGGTCCCTTATTGCTGGGTGCAATCTGGCCAATGGAGTGCAGTCTAAATGGGCCGAGGGACCTATATAGACCTATGCACGTGACGCAGAGCTTCCTCTTTTGGCTCGTGCATTCGGAACACCCACCCACCTCTCCCTATATTTAGGGCATTTTGCGCTTGACCTTGCAATGCCATCGTGTGTCGTCTGTTGTTGGAACAGGGGCACAGCAGGAATTTTCCCCACTTGTCTGATTGGCTGTTGCCATTTGGGTTTTGCCTGCTGCGTAGCAAATCATCACAACTTGTAAGGTTGCAGATAGGCACTGGTTCAGGTGATAGGGATGGGAGAACGCTCTCACCATCCCTATGTGAAGGGTATCCCGTTAAAGGAATCCAGGGACTCAAATGGTTTGGTCAACCCCTGTGAGGGGGTTGTGCCCATGCCTGAGTCCAGGGGAGCATCTGGAGAGTGGACATAGTCTGTTCCTGGCTTTCCACCTACCTCAGGTGTTCACCCCTGACTGACCTATGATAGAGCTCTGGGTCAGCGCTACCTGCAAGTTGAACCAGAACCTATGCAACCACTCACTTTCTGTAATCAATAAAGCTGTGGCCCAAATTCTGCCAAAAACCAAAACTAAAATTTCAGTCAAATGTGTCTTTATTTAGGGGGGAGGTCTCTGGGTCTGAACATGCAACACCACAGATAGATCACTGCAATGCAGTCTGTGTGGGGCTTCCCTTGTAGACTGTCGGGAAGCTGTAGCTGATACAGACTCAAATTCTCAGCAGCCCCAACCAGCATGGCCAATGGTTAGGATGATTGGCATTCTGGTCTGGAACATCTGGAGAGCAGCAAGCTAGATAATTCCTCATAGATTCCAGGCTACAGCAACTATGTATATTCCAGTGGATTCTTGGATCCTGCCCCATGTCATTTCAAAACAGTACATGCATATATTTCTATCCTTAGTGCTTGGTATTGTCATGTACCACCTTACCATCCGAATGTTCTCCACACTGAGAAATTTGTGGAACATAATCATTAGTCTGAACTGAGCAAACTACATTTGGAAAAAGAATGAAAAAGAGGGTGTTTATGGCCAGGGAAGCAAGCAGAAAATAATAGGATTACTGGCACATTGTAATTTGTGTGTGTGTGTGTGTGTGTGTGTGTGTGTGTGTGTGTGTGTGCGCGCGCTAAACACACATTTCACTCAGCCACAGATAAAGTCAAGCAGCGTCCTTGAAGGGACCATTAACAAAGAGTGTTGGTTAGAAAACAATGCCTGGGAAAATGGGATTGTTTTGTGGAGCCGCTCAAACACACCTAGGCGAAATCACCCCTTACACACACACACACACACACACACACACACACACAATATATTATCTGGTGTTTTCTCATCCAATCCAGTTATTTAATTATGAAGAGTGTCATGTGCAGAAGCTGTGAAAAGCAGAGGGAGACTCGCTGGAAGCCCTTATAAAGAGTCAAAATGCAATTATGCATTGTAATAAAACGTTGCAGAGATCTCTCCAGCCGCTGGTTCAAAGCTCTCCAATCTGCTTCTGGAGGCACATAAACAATGGCAAACACAGTCCTATTCCCATCACCCCACCCCCACCCCCACCCCCCACACATAATTGCAGTGTCAGTCATGGTGTCTGTGCAGAATACCAAGTACAAAAAAAATCATATCTCACTTGATTTATTTCGGTGGCTGGTGGACAAAACTGCAGGAGCAGAGTGTCCTCTGCTGGGGAAGTGGGCTTTGATTTCTCATTGGAAGGTAAAACAGAAAGCCAGCTACATCTCAGCACCAAAGAAAGGAAATGGAAATGGACCCATCAATCATTATTTCAACAAAGTTTCTTTTTTTTTAAGGTGAACAGAATCACATTCCTTCCAACACATTAAAATGGTGCAAAACGGAAGAACCATCCTAGAGATATCGCTTCACAGACTCCCAGCCGCTACTATTTGATTAATGACCCAACAGCCATCACTTATATAATTCACTGTTAAGTGTTCTGAAAATGCTTAAGTTCCTCATGCACACTGTCGTTATTGAAAAGGGTCTATTGAACCATTTGTCAAAGCTATGCAGTGCAGTGGGGGGGGGTAGGTTCTAAGCATCAAACGTCCTTTATCATATTTTTATCACACTCCAGGCATAACATGCACCACCCGAAATTTCAGAATGGAATGACTAAGCGACACAAAGTTAACAGTCTCTGGTTATCAGATTGTATTGATTCCAGAACAGAGCAGGCGGGGAGGAAAAGAAAGGGATATGATTAACTTTACAAAAAGTGAAGGGGAGGAGAAGGGTCATAGTTTTACATGGGCAAATTGGTCAGTTTTGATTTCTCTGAACTTCAGCCTGTGAGTTCGGTTCTCCACCTTTCCACAGGAGTTTGTTGCTGCTTCTTTTTTAAATTCCTTATGGAAATTCATGCACATTTTAGTTCAGATTTCTCCTAACATTTTATTTTGCATGCAATTTGGCGTAATAGCCACGTTTCCAAAGCAATATTCCCTAATATAATACAACACCCAATTCATGAGGACATGCTCAAAGATTTAAATCTCGCAGCTGACAGATCAACTGGGCACCTGATTAACTTTTTATCGAGGGACAGTCCCCTTATCCTGCTGAAAAGGTTTTGCCTTTAGAGAAGCAATTTTAAGGAGAGAAGTTTATGGGGATGATCAGCTAAATTCTTCAGTGGAGCACATTTTTGTCTGATAGAACGGCAAGTTTAAATAATGATTTTAACTGTGTAATGCATTTTATTTCATTTTTATGTAGGGCTGCCATAAGTCCTATGGTAATGAGGACATTACCGGGATTTCAAAGGCGGAAGTGAACGCCCGGGGAAAATTTCTGGAAGGCGGCGGCATAAAACTTTCAGGTTTTCCTATAAAAAGCTCATCAACTTTGGAGTCCTCCTAAAAACTTTCATGGTGTCCTGGTTTTTACTTATTGAAATATGGCAAGCCTATTTTAAGTACCTTGCTTTGTAATGGCTTTGGCTATACATTCCTCCAAAAATAATGCATTTTTGTATGTTATTTTCACTGACACCTGCATTTTCATGCGCAATATACACCACAATTATATTTTGCCCTGCAAATTTCAGAGAAGTGCGAATTTTGAATGATGGCTGTGTGCTGCCTCACGTTTTGGTTAGGAAAGTATACACTCAGTAGGTTCACCTGCAAATGCCACCTGAGTCGAATTTCAACCCCATCCTTTCTTTGAAGCAAAGGGGAGAGGTTTTACTGTTTGATTTCAGGCAGTGTAAAACACAACGCGTGGGAGGGCTAGATCTCTTACAACTGCTACTGAAATGAAAAATGTTAGGGGAGGAGATGGACTTCTGGTTTTTAGACAGGACAGTGCTCCAGATTCAGCCAAGGCCAGAGTCAAAGCAGGCATATTGGGAGGGACTCAGACATTACACAAGGTGGGAACAAACAGCTACGGATCACTGCGAATCTGATTGTAGGGCCTAGATTGATCCGTGGGTATGGGGGCATGGCATCAGGCAAGAAGCAGGGGCAGGCAGGGCTGAGTCCCTCGAAATATACCAGCTTTGACTCTGGCCTCAGCTGAATCTCGTGCACTGCCCTGTCTAAAACCCCAAAGTGCAATTCTATCCTTGCTTATCTGTTAATGGAATCCAGGGACTCTTTGGTTGGTCAACCCTGAGAGGGGTTGTGCCATGAGCCTGAGTCCAGGGGGGCATCAGGCTGGTGGACTTGCTTGACCCTGCTTTCCACTGTGCCGGATGTTCACCCAAGGCTGACCTATGGTGTGCCCTGGGTCAGCGCTACCTGCAAGGGTGCAGGGAGCTAGTCGAACCAGAGCCTATGCAACCACTTGATTGTAATCAATAAAGTTGTGGTCTAAATTCTTCCAAAAACCAAACCAAAAATGTGAGTCTTGTCTGAATTTATTTGGGGGTGGCTAAAAGGTCTGCACATGCAATTGGTCCCATTGAACTGAATCAGACGGACTTCTGAGTAGACATGTCTAGGGTTGTGCCATCAGTCTCATTTGAGAACCAACTACATCATCACAGTTTGCACAAGGGACCAATCTCAAAGGATAAAAAAATGTATTGTTTGCTTGCTTTAAAACGGCAGTTCCACACAAAAGCATATACATAAGTAAAGCTGACTGGGCTCTCTAGCAGCACCCTGTAAAACTTACATCACTCATCTCTCTCATATATTCCTTTATATAGACAAATAAAAATTTTGCACTCCTATATTATTCTTTATTTTCTGCTGAGTGCCTTGCAAAACAAATCTCAAATCAGCCTAGCATCTGATGACATAGATTTTTCCAACCTCTTTCCAAAGCTTTGTTTGCGGATGTTTTCTTGCAAAAAAGACACTACTTGCTGTTCTTATTCATGTTTACAGAAGTGCCTTCTAGGAACTGAATCAATTCAGTTCCTAGAAGGCACTTCTGTAAACATGAATCAATTAGGCCCTATCCAGGCATTTCCCCTTACAGGAGATTGAGGATGAGCTTAAGAACATCAGAAGTATTGGTGCAAAAACTATGCAGAAAGGAGAATTCCTGGATGCCAAGATTCAGTTTGGGGCAAATACGCCTTGGTGAGAGAACCCCAGCAAAATATGCAGCCAAGTAAAGTGTGGAAATAAAGTCTGTTAGACCTTTTGAATATTCCCTTCAAAGTGAGTTCCAAAGTTTCCTTCTTCTCCCTGCACTGGGAAAGAGCCACAGGTTTGGTTTACTTACAAACTCTCCAAAAGAGTTTACTTTCATGTACTTCAGAAAGTTGCACAGGTACTAAATCTTGGTTTAGTTACAAAGCAGTGAAAGTTCCTAAATTATTGGTATAGGAAATCAATAATGGCTTGTGAGAGTCATGCAGTCTGAGCAATCTGCTCAAACCTCTTCACACATTGAGGTTCTCTGGTAGGCTGAAAGGAGAACTTCATTACCTAGATCCTCTCAAGGTGAGGGAAAGTGGACATAGCTAAGCTTGGCAAGTAGCACCTTAAAAGGTAAAGGGACCCCTGACCATTAGGTCCAGTCATGACCGACTCTGGGGTTGCGGTGCTCATCTTGTGTTATTGGCCGAGGGAGCCGGCGTACAGCGTCCGGGTCATGTGGCGAACCAGAGCAGCACATGGAAACGCCGTTTACCTTCCTGCTGTAGCGGTACCTATTTATCTACTTGCACTTTGATGTGCTTTCGAACTGCTAGGTTGGCAGGAGCTGGGACCGAACAATGGGAGCTCACCCCATCTCAGGGATTCGAACCACCGACCTTGTGATCGCCAAGCCCTAATATTAGACCTTTCCTGTACTAATTAGATTTAAACTTGTTGGTTATATGAGGCTAGTTATCCAGCAAGAAGAACCTTGCAGCTGGGTCAGGCCAAATGGGGTCCACTTAGTCCAGGCTCCTGCTCTCAGAGTGTCCCCCAGTTTATTTTTTATGCCTGGAGTCTTGCATGGCCTTTAATAGAGAAAAATGAATGACAAAAGGAACTTTAAAAATGAAAAAACAAGGGTTTTCCTGTTGATTTAATTATTTGCTGGTTTAAAAAATATAGGGGAGGTAGAGAAGATTCGGGGGTGTTGGCCTCCCTAGCCATCACCACCAGCTACTGACCTCTCACAATCCCTTGTCATCCTGTGTGCACTAGTACAATTTGTGGGCAGTGAAATGGCAAGTGCAATTCAATGTAAACAAGCACAAAGTGATGCATGTTGGGGCAAAAGCTGACTGACCAGCAATGAGACCTTGAAAGGTCATAGTAGATAGCTCGATGAAGATGTTGGCCCTGTGTGCAGCAGCCATGAAAGAGGCAAATATCATGCTAGGGATCATTAGGAAAGGAAATGAAAATAAAACTGTTATCATTGTACCATTATACAAATTTATGGTGTGACCCTATTTGGAATATACTGTGTACAGTTCTGGATGCCTCACCTCGACAAATATATTGTAGAGTTGGAAAAGGTTCAGACAAGGGCAAGCAAGATGACCAAGGAGGTGGAGCGACTCCCCTATGAAGATTGCAGTGTTTGGGACTTTTGAGAAAAGGGGAGTAAGAGGAGACATGATAGAGGAGTTTATAAAATTATTCATGGAGTGGAGAAAGTGGACAGTGGATAGAGGGGGGAAATCCCTCTCTTAAATCACTAGAAGTCTTGGAAATACAATGAAGCTGAGGGCTGGAAGATTCAGGGTAAACATAAAAGAAAGTTCTTCGTCATACACTTAAACTATGGAACTTGCTCCTATAGGCGACAGTGTTGGCCACCAACCTAGATGGCTTTAAAAGAGGATTAGACAAATCCGTGGAAGAGAGGGCAATCAATGGCTTTTATCCACAATAGCTATGATCTGCCTCCACAGTTGGAGGCAGCAATGCTTCCGAATGCCAGTTGCTAGAGGGGAGAGTTGTTCTTGTGTTTGGGTCCTGCTTGCAGGTTTCCCACAGGCATCTGAGTGGCCACTGTGAAAACAGGATGCTGGATGGGCTTTTGACCAGATCCATCAAGCTCTTCTCATGTCCCAGTGGCTCCTTTCAAGTGGAGTTTTTATGTCCTTTGCCTACTTAAGATTTTTTTAAAAAATGTTTAGCTTTCATGCTGGGACATCCAAATATATAAATACTGTGAAGCATGGTATGTTGGTGGGTGTTTTTTTCATCCAGGTGTCATTGCTTTTTCAAGACTTCTCTCTCTCTCTCTCTCTCTCTCTCTCTCTCTCTCTCTCTCTCTCTCTCATATAACTATTTGTGGCTGAAGGGAAAATCAGATGTCAGAGCCCTGTCAATGCCGGAACTTAACAGATCTGTATTCTTGGAGCAAGCCTGCAGATATTTCTGCCCATCCGATGAATCATCTATTTGCCATTCCGCAGCTGTCCATAACTTTGCTGCTTGGTATAATTACTAAATGAAATGATAATGAATGCTAATGAAATGATAAAAATTTCATTTCCTTGAAAACTCTGGGTTTTCCGTGCTGCTTTTGCTGGGCTAAGAGGTCATTCACTGTTTTGTTACTGATATACTTTTTTCACATGGCACCATAACTTTTTAATTTATGATCAATGCAAAAGAATTGGAGAGTTCAGATGTTGCATGAAAAGATGGAGACAGAGGGCCATGGCCCACTTGGTCAATACTTAAAACACACTGCCTTGACCATGAGATGATAACCTGGGTGATCTGGGCCTTTGGACATGCAAAAGTTGTGTACTATGATCCCAAGGGAGGGATAATCTACTACAGCCACAGTTTTCCCATCTTGAGCTTAAGCAAATGTAGCCCAGAACCTGAAATTCTTCTATAGGGGGTATCCATGTGGCTGCTGAAAAGCGAGATCAAAACAAAGCCAACTAACCAAGTCACATCATGCTCCGTAGATGATAAAGGAGTCTATGTTTCCAGCTGGAATGGGTCCCAGAGAAGATATGCTTCCACGTCAGTTAATGGAGTATGAGGAACATCAGCCTGACTATTGATAAAATAAGGGGAAACTGTGGCAATCATTTAGAGGAAATCAAAGCCATCAGGCAAAAAAATTCCTCTACTGTATAACCAAGCCTTTGGCCTTTAAATACATGTGGCCTTTTATAAGTGGGAGGGGTCTTTTTAATGCATTTCTTTTTCCTCTTGGTTTTAATATATGTATGTGCTGGGTTTGACTGCCAGTCTGTTTGGTTGTAAGTTGCTTTGGGTTGTCCTGGGCAAGATAAAGCAACTAACTAATTTGAGGAAGAAGAAGAAGAAGAAGAAGAAGAAGAAGAAGAAGAAGAAGAAGAAGAAGAAGAAGAAGAAGAAGAAGAACCCCACTACAGGTACCTATGGGGTCATATTCTAACAAGCTACCCATCACTCTCTCTCTCTCTCTCTCTCTCTCTCTCTCTCTCTCTCTCTCTCTCTCTCTCCCTCTTTTGCTATGCTATAAAAGAAAAGAGTGCAATATTCCCACTTAATATTTGTTACTGGAGCACATTATCCTTCCAGGAATAGTATGTGGGAGCAGCATAGAGGTTTTGAAATTAATCAGTATTAGGATTAATCATGCAAGAAATAGAAGTTAAAATTTAATATTTGGAAGTAAAGTTGAAATAGTAGCCAATCATAATTAAAATGTACTTTCAAGCTTCCATTTACAAGTCTGTTTTATTAGCTTCTCTTCGGATTCAACTCCATTTCAATAACAACCACAGATATTAAATCCCAGATTGAAATGCCTGGTTTTCTTTCCATTTTGCTTCTGTTATCTAAAAAAATTGACCCTTCAGGATTTTAGTTATGTTTCCCTTCCTCTCTCAACCTTACAAAATTTTACTAGCAAGATTGCTCTTAAGAGAACAACATAAAAAAAACAAAAAACCACTGATTCTGACTATCCACGTAGGGAGCCATCTTGACAGATTCTGCTTGGGGTTCTCCTAGGAACTGAGGTAAGGTGTGTGGCAACTAGAGAAAGGGCCTTTTAAAAACTCACTCTCTAGGAAGGTGTCACGAACTGCTAACCACTGCCTCATGTGGTAAGCTTAATAACTGTAGCTTCTCAGGGAAGAACCTCCCAGATTTTAGGCTCATCCACACTTTTGCCGCATGCTTTCTAGGCACAGATCTGTGTCTAAGCACTTTCCTCCCCCAGGGAAACCCGTTCTTTAACGATGAATCAGAACAAACAGCAATTCAGGTTTGCTATGGATTCATAGCTGCCAAGTTTTCCCTTTTCTCGCGAGGAAGCCTATTCAGCATAAGGGAAAATCCCTTTAAAAAAGGGATAACTTGGCAGCTATGTATGGATTGCTGTTTGCTCCGATTCAGTAGTAAAGAGCGCAGGGAAATAAGCAGAACAACAACAAAAATGTGCTTGAACATGGAGCTTTGAAGCATGGGCCTGTGCCTAGATACTAGCCACAAAAGGATAATCTGGATGAACCCTTGGCCTGCTTTCCCCATGGGCAGGAAAAAGTGAAAAGGACTTCCCCCACCCACCCTTGCTACAAGGTCCATCTGAGCTTTAGCTGTGATTCCTGCATTGAAGGTTGTTGGATGACCCAACCAACTCTACAGTTCTGTGGTTCTATGTCTTGTGCTCCTGTCTTGTTTTCTACTCTTGGTGCATTTGCTCTGCAGTCCCGATTTGCTCCAGCTTGCTGCACAAAGCCCAGTCCAAACAATAGGCTTCCTTGTCCCCACCTTATCACCTTTTTGTGACCATATGAAAATACCTCTAGTCCCCAGGGCATTAAAACTTGTTAGAGCTGAGCCAGAATTTGCCAACACACCCAAGACTCAGGAGGACACAGCATTCTCATCAGCCGCAGCAAGCATGGCCAATGGCCAGAGATTATGGGAGCTGTAGTTCAGCCGGGTCTGGAAGGCCCAAGGTTCCCCATACCTGTAATATATGTCATATTTTGGAAAGAGGACAGAAGACAGTGAAGTCACAGTGTGTGATAAATTCTGCTGGACATGTTGGAAGAGGAGGAGGAGATGGGGTGAGCAACAGGGACCTTTATTGCCAAGGACATGTTTACTGTCACATTTGTGTTAGCTTTTTAGAGCATCAATAAAAGAAAGCAGATGAGAATACTGAAAGCATTGAGCAAGCACACAAGCTGCACTTAAGAAGTACTCTTGCAGCTATACCAAGAGGTAATTGTTCTACTTCTCTCTGGTGACCAAGAGGTATTTAAAAAAAAACAATCTCATCTTTGCATGCAAGCTCCAAATAATGCTTGAGTAATGCTGAGCTGTTGGTGGATTCAGTCTAAGTTATTCCTCATGCATATTGCAAGATTTGGGGCACCGTAAATCCCACTAAGACCCTGGACAGCTGAGTTATTCAAATAAATCCTTGCATCAGCAGGTGGTAAACGGAATCCGAACCTCGCTTTATTTTGGAGGAGGTACAGCTTACTGTCAAGATTTTCTAAACAGAGGCTAGATGAACCGCTTGCTCAAAGAACTCCCAAGCAGACAAGCCTTCTTGAATGTAAGAACCCAGAGATCTTACTATGAAGAAAGACTGCAGCATTCTTCTTTAGTTTAGGGAAAAGGCAAGTAAAAGGCAACAGAACAGAATTTTTTAAAAAAAATTATACAGGTACGTCATGGAGAACATGGAAAGTGGCTGGCTGGCTGACTCTTGGCCATTATCCTGAAAAGGGGTGTGGCTAAATGGCACCCTGTACTGGAACAACCCACACTTTTCTTGAAAGTCTCACTTGTTTTGTATGAATGTGCCAAGCATAGCTGCCAAGTCTCCCGTATTCCCCGGGAAACCCCCGTTTTTCCAGCTGCCCCCAGCCGAAAAAAACGGATTTTTTTTTGTTTTTTCCCGGTTTATTCTGGCGTGACGGCCATTTTGGAACTGGGTGGAGCATGCTGAGAAGTGGCTTTTGATGCTGCTTTGCCCAGTTCCAAAATGGCTGCAGCGCGACTTCTCTTGCATATTATTTACTACAAAGGTATTTCTTAATTATGCATTCTCAACATATTTTTAATGTTAATTTCCCCTAACCCTATTTGAGAAAGAAACTACTTTTGCCATTTTTATGGACATTTATTGTTTGTTTACAGATAGTTGCCTTGATGATATTATCTTGTGTCGATTGCTGTGGTTCTTGTATGTTCACCCTGTTCATTGTTTTATTGTTTTATAATGCTGCATAGAAATGTATTTGAAGTATGATGCATTATATAAATTACCTAAGTAAATAAATAAAACACACAAAACATGAACAGCAACAAAAGATAGATCTGTCCTTCCATACTTGGGAGTAAGTACAACTGAATAGTGGGACTTACTTTCAAGTAAATAGGAATTGAATCGGGCTGCATTAGGATTTTCTTAATCCCTGAATGTCTTTCCATATCTAACAGATGGTTAGTATTTGAATCATGGCTCCTCTGATACAAGCAAAACACCAGACACCCACTAAGAATGAAGAGATGATAAGGCTATATACAATATGTCCCTCTACCTTTTCTCCATCTCTAAGGGTTTGGGGGCAAAATGGTAGACATAACCCATTTAAAAGTATATTGACAGAAAAGGTTCCCTTCGAATAAATTGCTCTTATAACAGTGCATGTTCTGTAGAACATAATCCACAGTTTTCATAATCTCTCTGGGAGAATAAGGGGATTAATGAGAGATTAGTTGGGACATCTTAGATCTCCATTTTTGTTTTGCTATTCTTAAAGTCTTAAAGATTTAACATCTGGCTAAGATGACACAGCTATAGATCTGGTTATAAGCCTTGTTCTTACCCTCCTCCAGGAGGAAAATCCTGGAATGAAACTCACACGAGATTCAGACAATTATATACAATGTCTTCATTTTCAAACAATTGGGACTGCCCATTCACTTTGAAATAGCAAACTTGGAGCCTGATTTAATCGCTGAAGTCTTCTTCTTCTTCTTCTTCGGCGATCACTCGTAGCCGAGTAAGATTGTCTTTCATAAACACAATTTTAACAATGGGTCCGTAAGTGACTGTGGAGGCCAATTTTGGATCCACGCGTCCTTCCACAGTGGGGACATTGGTTTCCAGGCGGGAGTTGATCACAGTAACTCAACTGAAGGGATTTGAAAAGGGAAAGTAGCCTCACTCTGATTTGATTTTGTGATGTCACTATGTAGTCAAATCTGATTGGCCATGTGGCAGATTGGTTGGGTCAAATAACCAGCAAGAACTACTGTTGTTGTTTTTTTAAAAAAAGTTTTCTAAAGTTTCAAAGAAGGGTAGAGAACAGAATAAAAGCAGTGCAAGAAACAAATACAGTATTGAAAGGCTTGCAAGTGATTCCAACACCACCTCTGAAACATTTCTTTTCATAGCTCAGTCACAAAAGCATTCATTTTTGAAAGAATATCCCATTGGGATCAATGAAATATACAGTACTCCTAAATCAGTCTGTTAGGGTTGAGCTTTAAGTGTTCAGTCCATTCAGACTCCCTGCTACTCTCCCAACCTCAACTGAATGAAGGAACAAGCTAAATAATTAAATGATTTGGTTTACAACCTTCCAACTTATTAACCTCTTTGATCTGAAAGAAGAAAATCTTTCTGTCTCCTCTCCGCTCCCAGCCTTCATTTCGCTTGCTGCCTTTGATTATTTGCGCCACCTTCCTTTTAAGGAACAGAATGCTGTATATGAGATAGATATCATCTCCTCCAGGAAGGCACCAGACTTGAGGAAAGGGGTAGAGGAAATGCAGAAGGTCTCAAGCTCAATCCAAGGAATCTCCAGTTAAAAGGACCAGGTGATGGGCAGACTTCTACCTGAGCTCCTGGAGGGCTGTTAGAGAATGAAATATTGAGCTAGAATGTGAACAGTGACAGATTAACCAATAGGTAGACTAAAGGCTCAACCACAGTTTTCCACTTGCCCCATGCTTCCTAGGTAGGGGTCCGAGTGATTTTA
Source organism: Zootoca vivipara (assembly GCF_965207765.1). NCBI lineage: Eukaryota > Metazoa > Chordata > Lepidosauria > Squamata > Lacertidae > Zootoca > Zootoca vivipara. The sequence continues at coordinate 28,167,853 of NC_142589.1, forward strand.
CCTTGCCCTGCCTCTTTCCTCCAGAATACCCTCTCTTTAGTGCTAAATCGCTAAACTAATGGTAATCTGCCAAACACCGAATGGATGTTTGTTCCAATTCAGTGCTAAATCTTGGGTTTTCCTGGGGAAAGCGGTGGGACATCTGGAAATGTAGATGAGCACTAAGCAGGTGCTAGGGCACCAGCAAATCAGGAAACTCAAAAGAAATGATTTCTTTAAAAATTAAAATTAAGAAAAAAGAATGTGACATTTAGTATTTCCCAAAAAAAATATTGAAGTAGTCATCATGGGAAAAGTCAGAATTTTACTAGACAATCCACTCCACATTCTTCCCCTATTTTTCCATTCTTTTTATGATTAATTCCCACCTAACCCTGGGGTGTCCTACTAACATAGATCAAAATAATGCAAGGAAGTCTGATCTTGCCATGTGTTGCAATAAATCTATGTTTTATTTTTATCTCAAAATTTTATTTTGCAGTTCAGTGTTGCTTTTGTTTTCATAATGTTTACTGTCCGTAGGGCCCTGAATACATCTTTAGTCAAAGGTAGTGGCTAGCACTTGAAAATTGCTGAGGGTCTTGATGGAGCACTTCATGGCTTTTCTGCCTGCTGTCGCAATTGTATTTCCGTTGAACTGAAATTGTCATTCAATAAAAGGAATAAGAGAAGCAATAAAAAGACAATTAAAAATCAATATGAATGTTCAGCCTGAAAGATGTGCTGTCTTCCATCTTCAACTGGAAATCTCTGTGCTGTCAGCCATCTGAATGAAGGTCAAGGACCACAATTTGGGAACCTCTGGTCTAAGGCAGCTCCCTCTGTTCTAAGGTGAAGGGAAATGGTTTTGTGAATCCATTTCAAGGACATAATGACCATGAACGATCAGAGCACAACTTGTTCCTAAGTGTCCATTGCACGAAATATTTTGAAAATTGTAGTTCTCATTGCAGCTTCATCAACCTAGATGCTTTTTTGAAGACTGATAAAAATAGCTATAAACACCATGCGTAATTCTTTGGCAGGGGGATCTGTGGAGATGACATACAGAACAGAAAGGCAGCTATAAAGATTTCAAACCGAAACCACGGACATGTTTGAAATAATCCCCAGGCTTCACCTTCGTCACATGTACCAGAGCAGAACTGAATTCTGCTTGCCTCACTCAAAATAATTATGTATTCTCAAAGACAGGTGTTAAATAGACAGATCCCAAAAGTTGTTGAAGTGTTCAGCCATTCATTTTGGTGGAAAGGTATTGAATAATGAAGAACCTGGCCCAACATATCACCCCTGCAAGTCTGCGGCAGAAGAATTAATTATCCCCTAGAGCATGATGATTATCCTAGGACTGTGAGTAGTTTTCTCTTGCTGACACCTGACACATCATGCAGTGGGTGGTTGCGGGAGAGTACTGTATCCTTCATGCACTGATCTCACCCAACGATTGTCAGAATGGCCACTCTAGGGTTTCATTTGATCAGTTGTACAGGTAAGGGATGCTCAGCTGATTGCGGCTTGCGTGTGGATATGTTCTGGCTCTACTGCCAGAGGCAGTGTAACTCTGAACGCCACTCTCACAGGAAGGGAGAGTGCTGTTGTGCTGGGGTCCTCATTGTGGGCTTCCCACAGGAACCTGATTGGCTGCTGTGAGAACAGGATGCTGGACTAGACTGGCCTTTGGCTTGATCCAATAGGGCTCTCCTTATGCTCTTAGGTTTCCTCATCACATCCCCAATGTTCATCTTCTACTGGTGGAAGTTACACAGGATAACTGACCATACGAGAGCCAGTTCTGGTGGGTGGAATGCTGGAGTAGAAGCTGCAGGCTCCATTTCAAGTCTCCCTTGGCCCAGGACATTCACTGAGTGACCTTCTGTTAAACACTGTCACTTACTCTGACCTACCTCAGAGGGTTGCTGTGAGGGCAAGATGGGGCGGGGAGAACTATGTATGCCACCTACTGCCCCTAGGAGGAAAGGTGCGGTATAAATGTAGGAAGAAAATAAAATAAATATTGAACTTATCACTGGACCGGCACCCGAAATCATTCTCCACTCAGCCTGTTAGCAGTGCCTCCAATATCTTTCTTTATAGCCAAGTTAAAGGTCAAGTGCCCGTGATAACAGTTGTGTCATATATTGGGGCTTGTAAATAAACGTTCTGCACTTCCTGGAGATTTTTCATAGCATAAATATCTCTTGACTTTTTCATTGTTTGGATAAATGAATACAAGGTGAGGGCTACTGAAAGGCTGCTGATTAAAATGCCCTTTATTTTTAAAAGCATAATTAAATAATTCTTGGATTTATCTCTCTATTTTCCGGGAGCTTAGGCTCCTAAAGAAATTAGTATCTCATCCGACAGGGTCAGAAAGTCACCCAGTTAATAATCCATTTTAATTATCATATTTCCAACTCATGCACATTTACAAGATTTCATGTGATTTCCACCCACCCCCTTTTTTTATGAGGCCACAGACCAAATTTGAAAGCTTCCCTCTCGACCAAATTGTCCATTTGTCTATTGAAGACAATATATAAAAATAACACCAGCGGAATATTATAGAATGCCTGCCACTGTGAAAGATTTATTGCATTTCTATACCACCCTCCACCTCAAAGGGATCTCAGCGCAGTATACAACAAACCCCTAAAGTACAGTATTTCAATATATACACATTTTAAAAATACACATTCTTACAAATCAAGAATTGAAAACTATGCAGCTGGACCCACAGGAGGCAGTGATAGCCACTGATTCAGATGGCTTTAAAAGAGCATTAGTCAAATTCATGGAGGAGAAGAGGGCTATCAATGGCTACTAGCCATGATGGCTAGGCTCCGCCTCCACAGTGGGAGGCAACAATGCTTCTGAATACCAGTTGCTATGAACCATAGGAGGGGAGAAGGCTCGTGTGCTCAGATCCTGCTTTCTCATTTCCCACAAGCATCTGGTTGGCCACTGTGAAGATAGGATGCTGGACTAGGTGGGCAATTGGCCTGGTCTTCTTATATAATCCAGCAACATCTGGGGGACCACAAGCTTCCAACATTTTGCCTTAACAGAGTGATAGATGATCCCTAGGATATCAGGCAAGGGTCTGTTACAGCCCTGCCTGGGTCCTTATCCCTGAAAACCAGCTGATCTTCCAATCACCTATATAACTGAAGAAAGGGCCTTAGCGTAGTGGCAGTGCATGTAATTTGCAGGGATGAGGTCCCGGGTTCAATCTCTGGAATTTCTAGGAAGGGCAAGCCTGTGACCCTCCAGGTGTTATTAGATTCCAACTCCCATCAGCTCCAGCCATCAGGAACAGGGATGTTGGGAGTTGTAGTCCAGCAACTTCTGGAGCATTACCCAACCCTGATGTAGGAGATACTAAGAAATAGGAAATAGATGGACCAATGGACTAACTCAGTCTAAGACAAGGGTGTGGAACCACTGGCCCATAGGACAATATTGGCCCGCCATGGGTCCCAACTGGGCCCCCAAGGCCATTTCCCTGCCTGAAAAACAGACCCACCGGTCAGTCAGCTGATACCACTGGATAATGTCAGCTTAGAGCCAAGGAGATGGAGTTCAGTCCTGTTTGACCAGCACATGCCTTCTAGGGAATGCACAGGGAGAGCAGAATTGGCCCCTCTGCTGGTGGGCAGAGAGCTCAATCCTGCTCAGTACTGCTCTGCCAGGGAATTCCCTGCAGGAAAAGGGCTGGAGAAGCAGACCCCCTCCACCCCTTGGATCAACTTGGACAGGTGGATGGGACTGCTCACCCATCAGTCACCTGATGCTTTCATTGTGTAAGATAATAAGCAGGTGACCAGCTCACCTGTCCAAGTTGGCCTGCAGGGTGAGGGGAGAGAAAGACTTCCTGTGTCACTTCCTGTGACAGGGATAGACAATGTGGTTCCTTCTGGATGTTTGTTGGATTCCAACTCCCATTAGCCCCATCCGTCATGGCTAGCGGTCAGAGCTGGTCAGAGCTGTATCCCAGTAACATCCAGAGCATGCCAAAACAACCATTGTCTCAGTAGGACTGACGTTTGACTCCATGACACTCAAAAGGGGGGGTGTTGATTGATACTAATCACCTCACAACGATGCTGGCTACTTTCTTGGACATAAAACAACCTTCCCCCCTCCCCCCACCCACCCACCCACAAAAAATAGCCAGATCGCAAAAAATAAAAATAAAACATGTGCTTTTCATGATAGGATGGCTATACAATTTACCAGTATCATTTCAAGTTTAGGCAAGGAGCTATTTTTAATTAACCGCAGCAACAACTTTGCTTCACAAAGGAAGGAGGCTCTTGGTTTGCAATAAAAGCAGGCGTAAAGGTACCTGAGATATATATTACTTTGAAAGCTGCAATGAACCAGGCATCTCAGATTTAAAGTCTGCTGCATATTTTATCATCAAAGAGACTTACTGCTTGTCATTTGTTGGGGTTTTTTTTTCTTCTCTCTCTCTCTCTCTCTCTCTCCATAGTGCTTTGCCTTCTGCACCTATGATTTTATGTGTCATGAAATGGACTCTGGATTTCTCTCCATTGAAGCAGCCCTTACCAACCCTGCAATTTGTAGATGTGTCAGACTGATCTAGATTAGGACCACAGTGTGGGGAAGGGAGGGGGGTTAAAGGCTTATAGCAAGCCCTACACAATTTGTGTAATAAACCCCTCTACTTAAGGACACAGATACAGGGCATGTAGTTTGTCCCCGTATTTGTTTATTTGTGTTTGCTTGTACAGAACAATTATATGCCACCTTTTAAAAAAGATGATCAAATGTTTTGAGGCAGTTTTCAAATATTAAGTCATATAATGGGACTGTTGTAATTCTGGAAAGTGGGAAAAGGCATCCCATTTCCTTTCTTTCCTCCTGAAGAAGAGTAGAAGAGTTTGGATTTGATATCCCGCTTTATCACTACCTGAAGGAGTCTCAAAGCAGCTAACATTCTCCTTTCCCTTCTTCCCCCACAACAAACACTCTGTGAGGTGAGTGGGGCTGAGAGACTTCAGAGAAGTGTGACTAGCCCAAGGTCACCCAGCAGCTGCATGTGGAGGAGCGGAGACGCGAACCCGATTCCCCAGATTACGAGTCTACTGTTCTTAACCACTACACCACACTGGCTCCTGAAACATCCCTGTGTAGCACATCGAGCAGTTTTTAAACTTTGTGGTACACACACACGTCTAATTGCCAGAAGGCCAATGCCTGAAAAGGACTGGTGTACCTGTGTGAAGCAGCATCATATGCCTGGCAGTAAGACCATCTCATTTAAACAGCATGGAAATGTAGACAAGGGGCTCGGGTCAAGAGATTAGGGCTAGCAATGAGTCAAGAACTTTCCAGCTCAATCTCAACACAGTCAAGAATTCACAAGGCGCCGGAGTGTCTTATGCAAACTTCCTCCCAAAATATGGGGATTATGATTCAGGCATACTTTACAGGGTTGTTGTACCAGTGACTTAGAAAACGTAGGTGGGCTTATGAACTGTAAAGCAAAAAACCACTACAGGCCAGACAACATGAGCAGAAATATATCACATGGTATAGCCCTTTCTGGACTATACCACTTCAGACTGGTGGGGGGGTGGATTATATGCTCAATTTCGCTTTAATGCCAACACATCTCTGTTTGTCAAAAACTAGAAGGGAAAAGAGGGGAGAATGCATGCTCTGCTCGCAACCACAGAATTCATCTTGAGAGATTTTTACATATGAACTATTTTCAAAACTGGGTTGGGCTGGTTTCCTTTTCGATGCTGTAGATGCTGGCTGAAGGAACCAGTGAACCGTGTTTCTATTTTATCGATCAATAATGTTGTTTTATCACTGTCTTTGATGGTCAGGAGTTACAGCCTTGGGTTTTTGTGTTTTACAGCAGAAACAACAGGCTATACCAGAAAGTAACCGGGGAAATGGGAATTATTGTATGCAGATAAATCACTAACTCAAGGATAAGCATTTATAAAATATAATAACAGCCTTGTTGAGTCAGATTAAGCCACGGGCCATCTAGCACAAGACTGTGCAACTAATCATTCCCTCTGTTGCTGATGTTCAGACTATGGGTGCTGTTACTGACATAGCCAGCACAGAAGCATCCGTACATTGGAGTTATCAACCAGGGCTGTGCTTACCAACTTTCTGATGGTAAGAGCAGTTTAACGGTGGAGCAGACTCCCTAGGGCAGGCATAGGCAACCTTGGCTCTCCAGATATTTTGGAACTACAACTCCCATGATCCCTAGCTAACAGGACCAGTGGTCAGGGATCATGGGAGTTGTAGTTCCAAAACATCTGGAGAGCCAAGGTTGCCTATGCCTGCCCTAGGGTGTTGGACTCTCCTTCCCTAGAGGCTTTTAAGCAGCGGTTGGATGGCTATCTGCCAAGGATTCTTTGTCTGTGGTTCCTGCAGGGGGTTGGACTACTAGATAACTCTTTGGCTCCCTTCCAACTCTATGATTCTGTGATGATATTGATAGCCCTGGACCATTCCAGGTGGTATCTATCTGATCCAGGGCTGCCTCAAGATTTATCTTGCATAAGATTTATCTTGCATAAGATTTATCTTGCATAATCTTGTATAAGATTTATCCTGATCCAATGCTCTACTCTGGCATCAACAGGCATGGGCAAAACATAGGGTTCAATGTTTCAAGCAGAGTCACAGAATGCTGACTTCTGGAGATAGAACATGGGGGAATTGGAATCATTTCGGACAGTTAACCGCACCCTCTCCCATGACACTCCATTCCATGGCTAGACATTGCATGACCCCCATTTGGTGTCATCACAAATAACCAAGCACAGCCTGGGGGGGGAGGGGATATACAAGGGATCGCACCTCAGAGGAGTAATTGCAGAAAAGCAGAGAGTGCAGTGTACATCGCCTGCTGTCTGAGAACAGCAGTGATTTTCTCTGTGGGCACAGTAACTAATTTACAGAAGATTGCCTGGATGATAGGGAACAAGACAGGGCTGCTTCATCTTGTCATTTCCTTGTCTGTAACAGCCTGAGTGGTTGGCTCAGTGGCAAAGTTGCATGGACAGGAATGAAAATAAACTTATTTACTTATTATATTTATAGATAGGGGGGAGAACCCCAAAGATTAATAGACTGAACCCAAAGGATGCATCAAGCAGGTGTCCAGTAAATTAAATCCGCTTTTCCTGTATTAATTACAAATCAGGTTGGGAGGTGTTTGCTCATCTCCATGTACCATGAAGCCCAGAAGAGCATGAAGCAAGTATGAATGAGATTCTAGCAAATGCAACAGAATCCATTAAAAGAGGTGTGTTCTCTGAAGGAGCATATTCAACAACTTCCACCACTGTAAAGAGTAGGGAAGTAGTGCCATTGGCCTATGTCCTGTTTGACCTTGGTAAGTAGGAAATCTCAGGGTTTATTCTCAAAGCAGGTCTAGAATGGGTGACCGCAGGGATGTCAGACAGCAATTCAGCCTGCGTGCAATGAGAACTGGACAACTGAACTGAGTAAGACCCAGCAGTAGTGAATCAGGAGCCAGAGTTGTTGCTCAGCCTTTAGAGTCCTACCAGGCCATGAGAAGATTTATAATGAACTAAAGAGAGTGTTGAAAAACACATTTATTAAGAAACCAGAATCCTTTCTATTGGGTATAGTTGGAAAAGAGATTCCCAAGAAAAACGTTTTTTTAAAAAAAAATGTATGCTACAACGGCGGCAAGAGTATTATTAGCCAAGAACTGAAAGACCCAAGAATTACCAACAGTGGATGATTGGCAAATGAAAATGATGGAGTACATGGAACTGGCTGAGATGACCGGGAGAATACGTGACCGGGGAGAAGAAGCAACAGAAGAAGAGTGGAAAGATTTTAAAGTTTATTTGAAAAAATATGGTAAAATTGTATATTGAGATTAGATTTAGAAGTTTATAGAAACTGTGGGTTTGAGAATTATGTTAAGTAAATTGACGTATGAGAGATTTGAAATTGCAAGGAGTTTTAAACAATGAATTGGAAATTGCTAAAGATAAATGAGAAATGAACCGCAGATAGAGGGAACTCGAGGAAGTCCCCTCTTACAATGTTAAAGGAAAAAGTTTATGGTACTTTGATTTTTTGTGTTTTTATTGTTATTTTTGAAATGTTATTTTTTTCTTGTTATTTTTGTTTGTATTTGTTGTGTTTAAAGTGTTGTGTTTTTTTGTAAAACTAATAAAAAACATTTTATAAAAAATAGAGTCCTACCAGGCCAGGAAGAGCTAATGCCATACCCTCCAACATTCCTCAGATGAAAATAGGGACATCTCTCACTCCTCCACAACTGACCCTCCTCGACCACCCATTTTTGTCCCTTGCACTGCAGAGCATTTCCACCACCACTACAGAGCAAGGTAGCTGACTCAGACAGCAGATGCTCAGAATGGGGAGTGGTGGCAAACTGTCAATGAACAGAGCTGTGTGTGTGCCATGGACCCTGCCTGTCAGGGCTGAGTCAGAGCGCCCAGAGCCCCCAGACATGGAAGAGAGCATTTGGCAAGAGCCAGACGAGGGGAGGGGGAAGCAGGACCCTGCAGAGAAGGACTGGAGTCAGTGCAGGCAGAGAAGCAGGGGAAAGTTATGATGAGTATATGAGGAAACATTGTTCGAAAGAAGATATGTTAATATGTGTAGACTAGGGGATATGAAGGGAAATAAAAACAAAAATAATTAATTAGAAATCTTAATAGTAAAGTGGAATTATATTGGAAGTAAATGCACGGGTGAATACAAGAGTGGAAAAGGAAGTCGAAAAAGTGCGGAGGGAAGTATAGGGGGGAGGGGGAGGGAAAGGGCGGGTAAAGGGGATTGTATTTATGTATATGATTGATTTTACCTCATTTAAGTTTGTTTTTCCTTTTGTTGTATATTTTGAAATTTGAAATAAAGTTTTTTTAACCAAAAAAAAAGAGAAGCAGGGGAAAGTGGCAGGTGAGCAAGCAGTCTCACAGGCATCGCAAGGGTTAAGCTCTGAGTCAGAGGGAGGGGGGAGTTTTACATCTGCTCGGCTGGGCAGAGCCAAAGAAGAGTCATAAAGTTCCTGCACTTTAGATGCTGGAAACGGAGTCGTAAATCATTGGGGGTATCTGATCTCTTGGACTCAGACTGATGGTGATGAGCTTGTAATGACTTTTGTAAATACTTGTAAATAAAGACCATAAAACCTCACCTCATGGAAATGGGGATTGCGGTGAAGAGAGGAGCGTACCACCCTGACACGACCCTGACATGCCCTGGGTCATGTGGCCAGCATGACTAAGCCGCTTCTGGCGCAACGGATCACCGAAACCAGAGCAGCGCACGGAAATGCCATTTACCTTCCCGCCGGAAATGCCATTTACCTTCCCGCCGCACTTTTTGGCGTGCTTTTGAACTGCTAGGTTGGCAGGAGCTGGGACAGAGCAACGGGAGCTCACCCCGTAGCGGGGACTCAAACCGCCGACCTTCCGATTGGCAAGCCCTAGGCTCAGTGGTTTAGACCACAGCGCCACCTGCATCCCCCTAAATAGCGCCGTTGGTGGAAGTAGTGGAAGGCACTACTTCCAAGTGCAAGTGGATGTGGGAGGGAGCACCATCTTATCCTTCAATTCAAGCAGCAAAATACCTTACACTTTCATTGGTTCTCAGCTCTGCGGGATTCAAGGGCTATCATTGGCTGCTAGGTGATGGCTATGCTCCGCCTCCACAGTTGGAGGCAGTTGCTAGGAAACACAGGAGGGGAGAAGGCTCTTGTGCTTGGGTCCTACTTGCAGGTTTCTCACAGGTATCCGGGTATCCACTGTGAGAACAGAATGCTGGATTAGATGGGCCATTGGCCTGATCCAGCAGGGCTTTTCTTATGTTCTTATGATGTCGTCCACTGGCAGAAGCGGGATGCCAGCTATCTCTGCTTCTCTGTGTCCCTATTTTGGACCCTATCAATATCCATTCCATATTGCCATGGCACTTCATTAAACTGAAGTAATGGTTCTCTCTTCTTCTTCGCTTCTGTTACGTTGTCCGCGCATAATTAAAAAGTCCAGGAATGATGATGATTGACAGTGCTTACATAACAGATAAATTACCTGTCAAGATTAATGGGCCATCAATGTGTCTTCCCAACTGTGGAAAGAGAGGAATACGAGATTTTCAGATCTGACAGATATTGCGGGCCAAATTTTCAAGATGTCTCACTTGCAAAACACATTCAGTTCTGGGATGGAAACGATGAAATGTAGACATCTGCCTTCCTGGTTTGCGCCCAAATTATGTCTGAATTCCCATCATAGAAGCTAATACAATTATGGGTGAGAATTAAAGGCAGCTGCTGAAACTTTGTCCTCAAGGCATTTATCACCATCTCGCTTGCAAAAAGCAACTCACCCAATGGTAATTCCCTGGCAATTTTATAAAAATGGAATAGCCCATAAAATGTTTGGAAACATAAAAAGTCTCCAAGATTACGTTCTCAGGACTCTGCATGAATATCATGACTACATATTTCAACCACTTGGATTCTCCTATATGATTTGGCTGGAGTATTATTTCATGCTAAGAGAGTAGTGACTGAGGATCAGAGTATCATACAACTGTAGAGTTGGAAAAGACCCCAGGGGCCATCTGGTGCAACCCCCTGCAATGCAGGTTAGATGTGACTTAATTGCATGAATACAATTAAGATGCACAGGGTTTTTTTATGCAAATAGAAGCCAAGGTGAGAAGCCTTGGAACACTACAGATATCTAAGGGGTTGTGGAACTATTCCTCTCCCTGCTATGGTCCTGGCAAATTTCACTACCCAAAAAAAATCACCATTTGTTTCCATTTCAAGAGAATATCTGGTTGAAGGTGCATTTCACCCCCTCCACAGCTGGAAACAGCCCCACCAGCAGCTAAGTTAATCAGTAGAGGTGCAGAAAGACCAGGGCAGTCTCGAGCAGGTCGGCCGCCCTGGCGCTGAGGGGCAGGGATCGCTCCAGCGCCCCCACCCTCGCAGGGAGCAGCATGGCTTCCCTGGCGCCCCACGCCACCGGGACTCTACCTAGAGCCAGCCCTGAGAAAGACTTGGGAACAACTGGCCCCTCCTTTGCTAGAGGCATTTAAGCAGAGTCTGAATGCCCATCTGCCATGGTCCTTGGAAGATAAAGGTGGTATATAAATGTAATAAATGCAAATGTAATAAATGCAAGTGCATAAAAATACAACACATAAAGTAAGTAAGTAAGTAAGTGTCAGAGACATGGCCGGCAGAGAGGAATCTGCAGAGGAGATGAGAAAAGCCCCCCCCCCCTAGTCGGACGGAAGGAGTCCTGGACGCGTTCAGAGGATTTATGAGCTGTGACGCACTTTGAATTGGAGCAGCGACCTGAAGCTAAGTTCAGCTATAGGGCAAGGAGATCCATTAATTTACCAAGAGTTTATGGTTTGATGTTTGGGTCTTCTGCCTGGAAAAGCTGTAAATTCTATAAAGATCGTTAATCTTAATGGCTATGAGAGAAAACTAAAGTGATTTGAGTTTTTTAAGATGGCGCTGCTTCGTGTTGAGAGTCGACGCAACAGGGAGCTCCAGACCAAGAAGATTTATGGGGAGGCTGGACTGATTAACCCACACAGGAGAAAGAACATCTGTGAAACCTTGTTTGATATTTATCTCAGCAGCTGGGAAACAATCGGTTGAAAGTGGAAAACATCTATGTGACTGTAAGGGGAAGATCTGGATTATTATGAACTTGGAGGACGATTTGAACTTTAGAAAAAAGACGGCAGTGGACGGTTGCGAGGAATCCCCAATTTCTTGAAGCATGGGAACCCAAATAAAAAATTTTCTAGACGATTTGGCATAACATTCGGTTTGATTGATATATATATGTGTATAATTTGAAATAATGAATGTGATATAATTGGTTCTAATTGGAAAATTAATAAAAATATATTTATTTATTTTTTTAAAAAAAAGGAATCTGCAGAGGGGGAGGAAGAGGCAGAAGAAAACAGGAACTTGATTCTTCCACACAACGAAAGTGAGATAAGCTCTTCTCGCTCTGGAATGCTGCCTGTAAGTTTTCACAGTAGCACAGAGATGCAAGCGCAGGAGGCAGGTGGTAGGAGGGGGTTGGATTCAGCTGCAGAGAAGGAGGAATTGGCTGCACCTGAGTCTCAAAAAAGTAGGAGGCGCGGAGCAAGCAATTAGAACAAAGGAAGACCAGCAGGAGATAGGGGAGAACGTGTTGTATATCTGGCCTTGGGAGGGGCCGAAAGCCAGTCGAGTCAACTGATTCCAACAGTGAGGAGTGGTGCACTTAAAGCTCTGATCACCTCGAGCATTCCCATCACAAGAACAGGGGAGAGGGAATTTGAAGGCGACATGAATTCCCCAGAAAAGGCCTGTGAAGAGGTTGCAGGCTGAATGGTATCGAGCAGCGCAAGGAAAATGGGTTTTCTTCCGCTCCGTCACAGTTTACATGGAGGAAAGGAGAAGAACCTTGGCACAAAAAAGGTAACACTCCTGTTCATGTGATGCCTCAAAACCCGACCAAGACAGCGCCAGGTCTCTCTATAACTTTAACGGAACTTTTAAAATAATCTCCCAGCGTTCCGTGCCTTGTGTGAGAGAAGTGCTAAACCTGACAGTAAGTAAGTTCTGGTTGCAAATGGCCATGTCAGACGTTTCCAACAAAAACAGAAATGGGAGCAGAAATTGCAGGCATTCACTTATTCATCCCATGTCTGGAACCAAAATCAATCCAGTGAACAAGACTGATCTTTGCTATTCTTGTTGCTTTCATAAGAGCATAAGAAGAGCCTCTTGGATCAGGCCAATGAATGAACTGCTGTAGAATAGGAACATTGGTGCATGTGACAAATAGAAGAAGAAGAAGAGTTTGGATTTGATATCCCGCTTTATCACTACCCAAAGGAGTCTCAAAGCGGCTAACAATCTCCTTTCCCCTCCTCCCCCACAACAGACACCCTGTGAGGTGGGTGGGGCTGAGAGACTTCAGAGAAGTGTGACTAGCCCAAGGTCACCCAGCAGCTGCATGTGGAGGAGCGGAGACGCGAACCCGGTTCCCCAGATTACAAGTCTACTGCTCTTAACCACTACACCACACTGGCTCTCAAATGCAGGAAGGAACAAAAAATGATGCCCTCTTACATTGCTAGTTGCAAGATTCCTGCACTGAGTGGGAGATCAAACGAGATGGCCTCTATGGGCACTGTGATTCTGTGATGTTTGAATGCTGGGAAAGAGGATGTGCAAGATTATTGCATCTAGTCAGATCACATGCCTTGTCTCACCAACACTCCAAGAGGGCCGTCTTCATTTTCACCTCCTTCAAAAAACCAATTAAGTAAAAGTCTCCTACCTTTTCCCTCCCAATTGCTTGGGAAGAATTTGACAGCTTTGCCCCACTCAGTTCTGTTTTCTGAACACCTGAGCATGTTTGATTCCCTGAATTGCTGGCAGTTGGTAGGAATTTTAGGTTTCCAGCTTAATAAGAAAAATCAAAATCTTTACACTCTAACGGGTGATGCATCTTAAACAGCAATTTGAAGTGATGCATTCCAACCAAGTGGAATAATTTAGAAAATATATATAATGTTTGGATTGGTATTTAGAAGGATTTAAATAGATTTTGCAAATGTTAATGTTAAGCATTGTTTGTTTAGCTTGATTCCGGGTGCGACTGCACATGGGGCGACATTGCCTGCTAGTGCGTGGCGTGAAAAACAGTGGGGAGGTGGAGTCATGCCTCCTTGTCATGCTCCCATGGGATTTCAAAGGCTAGGTTCACCCCGTGGGATCTTGTGAGAGGGAGGATGGGCCGAGGCCTTTAAAGACCTTAAAAGGCTTCACCTACAAGTGCTCTGGTCCGTGGGGTCCCGAAGAGTCGGACACGACTAAACAACAACGACAAGTGTTCAGGGACAAATCCTCCAGATTTTATCCTCTGATTTATGTAAGTGATTCTCTAATCACTTTCTACTTTCTCTTTTGTGAAGAAAGGTTGCAAGATATTTTAGCGGAGTAGAATTTTCTTATTCATTGAGTTTGTGCCAAATCAAAACAGTTCAACGGTTTCAAAAATATCATTGCAATTTTGCTCATTTATGCCTAGGAGTTCTCTGTTTGCTAATGAAGCCTATAAAAGCTTACTGATAAAGTCACCCCATGGGTAGAAGGAACACATGAGTGAAGAAAGGTGGCAGTGTTTGGGACTTTTTAGCTTAGAGATATGGCAAGGAAGAAGTGACATGATAGAAGTTTATACAATTATGCATGGCATGGAGAAAGTGGATAGAGAAATGTTTTTCTCCCTCTCATAACACTGAAACTCATGAACATCCAATGACGTTGAAGGTTGGAAGACAAAGAAAAGGTCGGAAAAAAGCACCTCTTCATGCACTGCATAGTTAAACCACAGAACTGGGTTCCTCAAGAAGCCGTGATGACCACCATCCTGGATGGCATTAAATGAGGATTGGACAATTTCATGGAGTATCGATGGCTAATGGCCATGATGGCTATGTTCTTCCTCCATTATCAGAGGCATTCATACTTTTCAACATTTTCAGACCCCCAACCAGGACATGTGTCCTCTGGGATGCACTCCTGGGCGAGTCACATGACCTGCACCTCACTCTTGCCACACATACCCCAGACCTTTTTGCAGGCAAGATCTTGTGTGTCCCCCAAAACTTCTTTTGCTGGGTGTGAGAGCACACGAGATCATGGCACCCAAAATGACCACTATGATCTTGCACTGGGGAAAAATGGGATGTTCCATTTTTTTTCAGGGCGTTTAGCAGGTATGGGCATCGTGGCTCTGAATACCAATTTCTGGAAAACATGGGGGGAGGAATGTTGTTGAGCTCATATCCTGCCAGTAGCCACTCTTAAAATAGGATGTTGGGCTACACAGGCCATTGGCCTGATCCAGCAGGCTCTTCTAGCATTCTTGTTAGGGTGGGGGTACTTGTCAGTGTTTGAAGAAGTGAACAATTATTTATACCATGTGATTTTCAAATACAAGATAATTGATGTCCAACCTTTGATTCCCACAAAGTAACAGCTTCTGGAGAAACACGGGAAGACAACGTTTGATAGCTTCTATGTATTATATATTCCGCTTGCTGCCACATTTTGGTCTATCATAAAATATTTTATTTTTCCCATAAGGGAGATAAGGCTTAGGATTACACTGTCTCATTGAAGTAATTATGGCACCATCGCTGGGACTGTTTAAGATAAGGGTTAGATTACAGATGCCTGCGTGATGTGATTAGTACAGCGTAGCATGATGGATCCAGGCAGATTACCCTATCTGAGATTTCCCTGCCCAGATTGGAAATTATAGAGCGACAGGCAGGACTGATACACCACTTTAAGAGAATGGCAAATGAAATATCTAAAGAAAAGAAAACCATGCAATAGGATAATAATTTGTGGAAGCAATATAAGAGATATCAAAAGAGAAGGCCTCCACACACACACACACACACACACACACACACACACACACACACACACACACACAAAGTTGGGAGTATTGTATGTGCTCCATTCAAAAGAGAAAAACGTTACTTAAAAAAGAAAAACATTTTCCAAAGTTGGAAGAAGTGTGGTAAAGCAGGTTCTCCCCTTAAGGAGAGCATGGGTTGCGGAAGGCTTAACGAGACGTACCCTGGTCTGTGGGGTGGGTCAGTTTGGATGGCCACTGAGGGTATTGTTGCTGGGGAGAATGTTATGTTGCAATTTTTGATTGACAGCCACAGCCTATATATTGGGGCAAGCAGCTTTCGCTTTTGTGTGCTTGCAACGGATCTCCCGCTCGCCCTCCCTATATTTAGGGGTTTTTTGTTTGCGCATGACGTTGCTGTGCCTGTCATGGGGTCGTCGGTATTGATGCAGGGGCCTAGTAGGAATTTTGCCACCTGGCTGATTAGCTGGTGCCTTGTGGTTTTTGCCTACTACATAGCAAAATGTCACAACTTGTAAGGTTGGCCCCCTCAGTTAGTTGTTTTTGGGTGTCATGAAGGGACAATTGTTGGTTACTGTTACTATTATTGTTGTGGTTTTTACTGGCAGGGAGAGGGTATCATGGCTACTAGCCATGATGGCTATCTATTACCTCAGTTACGAGAGGCAGTTTATTTTATTATATCTTACTTTTCTGTATTTATTAAGTTTATATCCTGCCCTTCCTCCCGAAGGAGTCCAGAGCAACTAACAAACAAATGATAAAACACTAAAAATGTCTAAAAACAATTTCAGTATTGGGAAAGATCTCAACTTGTTGGAAAAAAGGTCTTCAGAAGGCACCAAGAGAAGGGAATTCCAGAAGGTTAGGTGCCACCACACTAAAGGCCTGATCCTCATACTGTGGGGATTGAGCTTCCTGAGGAAATGGTGTCAAGGGAAGTCTAGGGTCAAGATCAAGAGAAGTAACAGTACTTAGTCAGACCCCAGCCGGGGTATAGTGTCCAGTTCTGCACACCACAGTTTAAGAAGGATATTGACAAGCTGGAACGTATGCAGAGGAGGGCAATCAAGATGATCAATGGGACTAAGAAATGATAGGGTAGTCATCTCAAATATCTGAATGGCTGTCACGTGGAAGACGGACACATGGAAGTGTTCCTGCTCCTCCAGAGCATAGGACTCAAACCAATGGAATTGGATTACAATAAAGGAGATTCTCACTAAACACTAGGAAGAACCTTCCAATGGTAAGAGCTGTTCAGCTGTGAAACGGACTACACAGGAAGGTGGTAGAGTCTCCTTCAGTGGACGTTTTTTTAATGGGGGTTGGATGGCCATCTGTCAGGGATTCTTTAGCTGTGATTCCTGCATTGCAGAGGTTTGGACTGGGTGATCCTTGGGGTCCCTTCTAACTTGGAAATGCTGAGGATTGAACCTGGGTTCCTTCTTTGCCTGCAAAGCATATGTTCTAATCTTATGCTGTTCTTTTCTACACCTTTCCAAGCTTCATTACATCCTTATTTGGAGGCTGGGCAAGCACCACAGGACACAAGATTCTACACACCGATGCTTGGAGGCAATCCTTCCAAATCCCTCCAGAGATCCATCACACCTTTCCATAGCACAATTGAGTCCTGCACTTTCAACTCGGTAGTCCTCAGCATTAGCCGTCCCTAACTGGTTGCACGCCATTCACCGACACAAGTTCATTTTGCATGCTTGAGTCTTCCAGCTCTACCGCTGCAAGCTGAGAGTGCTACAAGATGTGTTAAAAAGCCTTGAGTCCCTCAACACTTCCTTCACACTCAAAATTAGCTGTCATACATAATTAGGTTAATTTACCCTAATGTTCCTCTGAAATGTGAGCATGTCATTGACAATGAAAGCAGACATATGGAGCAGGTGACCTTGCTGCAGATGGAGAAATGGCTCTGCAATCCTCATCAGAGGTGGTGAGCGAGGGCTTCTTCGCCATTGGCTTAATAGAGTTGGTCTGAATCTGTGGCTGCACCAAGTGGATCTCTGTTTAGATTTAGGAACCCAGGCCACCTTCACACCATACATTTAAATCACTATGAGCCACTTTAAACACCCGTGCCTTCCCCCAGAGAATATTGGGAGTTGTGATTTGTTAAGGGTGATGAGAATTATTATGTGAACCCTCTTCCCCATACAGAGCTGCAATTCCCAGAGTGGTTTACAGCTAGCCCCTCTGCACAATAAGTTCTTCTGAGTTTCCAGGATTTCTCCATGAATGTTAAAGTGGTATAAGGGTGATATAAGTGTGTGGTTTGGATGTATTCCTTAGAAACATGAACAATGTACACACATACAACCTTCATCCAGTGCAGTTTTTTTGGAGGAAAGGAGATCATTTTGCTATTTTTGGTAAGGTATCTACTTTCTCCTACAATATTGGACCATGTTGTTCCCCACTTTTGAATTCTCCTTTTCCTCATCCTATATTACCAAACAGGTGGGAAATATTGTTAAGGATAATATGACCAAGATGATATGACCAAGCATGCTGAAGAAGAACCAGTCTGAAAGCAATCACTGTTCCTGCCCAGCTTAGTTTTCCTTCTTCCGTTTCGTCAACAAAAATAGTACTTTAGCTTGTTACTCCATCGTGTTTTAATGGTCTTCTGTATATCTTGAAAATCCCAGTTAGTTGCTTCTGTCTATAACTTCCTTGCCTGGCCTGAAACTCAAAGCAAAACAAAAAAGTAAAACACCCAAGTTCAGCCTTCCCCAACATGGTGCCATTTGGATGTTATTGGACTACAACTCCCATCAGCCCCAGCCAGTGTCGTCAATGGGCAGAGATGATGAGAGCTAGTGCCTGGGGAAGGCTACTTAAGAATATCCAAAATATTGATTAATTATTTCATTTATTAATGACTTCTCATAAAACATCCTAAAATGGTTAAGAATAACAACACACACACCCCAAAAAATCAGCAGCAATAAAAGCACCTTCTTTTACAAATGCCATACAGATAATAACTAGGTTTTTGCATTATTTACCAATTGCAGAGTTTGTATCAAAACATCTGGGAAGAATTCAGAAATGCAAGACTCTCGAAGTATTCCTTGCGCAAATCTCTCCCCTTCCACCATCAAGAGTAGATGTAAACTCCCCTTTGACTCTCATAAAGGCTCGTTAATGACACCCATCTCAGTAACCAGCAAACAGTGATTTTCATACATACAAGCTCCTAGTCCCGCTTTGCTCATTATCACTAGAGTCTGCCCACTACTTTATAGCAACCGAAACATTCTATTAGCATTCATCTTCCTGCATTCTCTCCATTTACCCTAGAAGTGGGACCATAGGGGAACTTTAAACCAATGATTTGGTTCATGAATTTTTTATCTCTTTTCTTGCTCTGTACTTGCGGCCATCAAACTCTTCCTGATTTCCCCCCCTCCCTGACAGCTCTTTGTAACTGAGAGATGTGCTGTAGCAAGAAGACAATCTTCAGAGAAGGGGAGTCATCCTGGACATGAAATTGACATGACGTTTGCTAGCGCTGCTAACTTTGGGGAGATTAAATTTCCTCCATCCTTGGGAGGTGGTGCAAACCCCCCCACTCCAGGACGAATTACTGCATCTCTTTGCTCCTGGAGCGTCACAGGGATGTTCTGGAATGCTACAGGTGCCCTTGCATGTCGAACATGCTCTAAACGTCACACGCAGATGCCACTCTGACCTCAAAACCAGAAAAACAGACACATTTCAGAGGGCAGATGTGGAAACACGGCTGTAGAACTGAAACTCGGTGACAGCGCTTCTCAGAGTCTGAGCAAGGATAGTGGATGTTTTTCCAGCTATAAAAAGTTATGAGCCTTTATCCATCTGTCTGCCCACGCAGCATCATGTGGACCTGTCAACTAAGTGGCCATCATGCCATGACAATCAGCTGCTAGGTGGGGAGATGGGAATGCAGAGCAGTGAGAGTTTACATCCAGTCCCATTTTCTCCTTTCCAGTACTGATCTCTTCTATCGCCAATTGCCTGAGAGTTATCAGATTATCTGTGCATAGCCCCAGTTGCTGCATTCAGCCAGAGGAACATGTACAGAAGACCTGTTTCATTTCCCATCTGATATAAATAGCTGCTTCTGTGTACTTGCACCCCAGGTGTGGGATGTGGGTGGCTGCTCTCCATATTGGCTATAGATTGTATTTGTGTTTCATGCCCTACTTAGATGGTTGCAATGCATTCTTACATGGGTCTGCCCTTGAAGATGATCCAAAGGCTTCAGCTAGCACAGAATGCGGAGGCCAAATTATTAACTGGGCTGGTTAAATGGGATCATGATAACGCCTATCTCCAAAGCTCTGCCCTGGTTTCCTGTATGCTACTGGGGTTGGTGCAAGGTGTTAATGAGGGAGTACAAAGCCCTATACAGCTTAGGCCCCAAATCTCTTCAGGAAAGACCAATACCAACCAACTCAAGTGCTTAAGATCAGTAGCAGGGGCCCTGTGGAAGGGCTTCCCTGGGGCAGGACACCACCTCTGGTATGATCTTCTCTTGGAGGTGTGTCTCCCATACGTCTGGATTTCAGACACCAAAGTCCCTTGTGGCATAGCAGGAGGGGAGTTTGCGGGCACCCACGAGCCCTTCATGCACTGGGGAGGGATGGCTGTCATCCCCCCGGCCATTGGCTGTGCCCCGGGCACGGCACTCCCGGCACATCCAATCTGGACGTCCCGGGGGGACGTGGCTCACTTAAGTGAACACGCAGCCAGGGCTCAATCTCTTGGTTCCTGCCAGCACAACCGGCTGGAGTCAGATATAGTTGGTTAGATCCAATGCCTAAGCCAATACCTCTCTACACCCATAATCAATAAAGTTGTAGCCTTTTTATGCTCATTAACCTTATTCAACGTGTCCTGTGTCTTTATTTACTTCTGAAGGGATCTGGGTATCGCCACGCAACTGAAAACATTTTTTTTTTTTTTGCAGTTTGATAAATTAAGAGGTGTACTCCTCATCAGCAGTGTTTCAAAATTTGTCTTTCAATTGCTATGCTACAATTTTCTAGGTGCTTAGTGCTATTTTACTGTAATTTGTTCATATGTTTCATGTATATCATAGAGTCATAGAGCTGGAAGGGACCCCGACCATCATCTAGTCTAGCCCCCTTCAGTGCAGGAATCCTGCCCATTGCTGTCCCTGGTTGGGCTCGAACTGCCAACCTTCTATAGCCAGATGCCCTGCCCCTTTATACCACTCAGCCCAGGCCCTTTCTGAAGGAGGGAAATTTTTAACAGACATAACATATTTACATATAATGTTCAGCTGCACATTCGGGTTCCATGCTCGATTAATGTTCCAGCAGTACAGATGCATGAAAAACCTTGAATTCCCAGTGGGATTCTTTCTCAACTCATTAATTTCTGGAATCCTCCCATGGTCTGTGGTTGAGAACATAGCAGAAGATCATCAAAAGAGCCCTCTTGAATCAGGTCAAAGGCCCATCTAGCCCAGCATCCTCTTCTCACAGTGATGAACCAGATGGCCATGCTTGCAATGAAATGCTAACTTCACCCACACAGCACTGACACCTACTTATGATTTGATACAGGTTGACTGATAAAACCATTGGGGAAGACCCAGCATCAGAGCACAGCATCCTTGGGCAACTGCCAAGGAACACACACCAGTAGATGGCCCACTGCCGATCCATGGATCTTGCTGGCCCAACTGCTCCATCTCCCTTCTGTTGGCTTCCTCTTCATCAGTCCTCTCTTGAGATAGCGACCAACCAGGCAACGGCTCCTGAGGGGACCATATTTGGACACTGGCTGGAGGCTCCAACTGGCTTGGGGGAGCACCTGCCTGTTGCGAGGAAGGACCTCAGACAGAATGGAGGAAACCTGGAGGAAATAAAAACCCTCAGACAGAGGGAAGTGTGGAAGTGGAAGTCCAAAGAGCAGGCTGGCATAACCAGGCCTCAAAGTGACACTTCATAACAAAGAAACTAGGCTTGGCTCTTACTACATCTTCAGGCTCTCTTCTTAAGCCCAACTAGTTGAGGCCAAAAAGGAAATAGCTGCATTCCAGGTTTACTCAGTCTCTAGCAAAGCGTAAGAGTCCTGGATTTTAAGATTGCCAAGGTCAACAGCACAGGAAACAGGCACACCAAGAGAGGAGGCCTACTTAATTGCTAAGAGCAGGGGTCAGCAAACTTTTTCAGCAGGGGGCAGGTCCACTGTCCCTCAGACCTTGTGGAGGGGGCGGACAATATATTGGGGGGCGGTGAACGAATTCCTATGCCCCACAAATAACCCAGAGATGCATTTTAAATTAAAGCACACATTCTACTCATGTAAAAACATGCTGATTACTGGACCATCCACAGGCCAGATTTAGAAGAAGATAGGGCCGGATCCGGGGTGGGCCGGGCCTTAGTTTGCCTACCCATGGTTAAGAGTAACCTGGGACACGTTGGAAACTGGCCTGTGAAGCAGCAGACCTGAAGTAAAGCCATCCTTGCAACGGACCAGACTTGAGTTAGTGCCTCCTTTGACCCTTTAGCCAGCTTTGGGTCTGTGGAACACCCCTCTTTTGGTGTGCCCCTCCCCCCGGCATACATAACATCGAGGGGTTTTTAGCCATGAACCATGAGCCACTGGCCTTATGGCTATGTTACATTGCAACAATCAGAGGCAGAATTGCTTCTTAACACCAGTTGCTGGAAACTTTAGGAGGAGAGAGTTCTTGTGCTCAGGTCCTGAATGTAGGCTTCCCATAGGGATCTGGTTGGCCATTGTGAGAAAGGATGCTGGACTAGGTGGGCCATTGGCTTAATCCAGCAGGCTCTCCTTGTGTTCCTAGCTTCTTATTTGCGTGATGCAGTCCACGACATGCTTTACCACTCGATTGCATAAGATCCCTCCTCTTCAGGGAGGGGGGACTTTGCGGGCGGGCAGGGGGGCATGTTCGGCCCCCTGCTCCACCTATACCTGCTGCCGCGCTCAGGCTCCTGGCTGGCCAATAGGGCCAGCTCGTGGGCGGGGTTTACCTGCTTGAAAAGAGCGTGGCAGCCTCCGGATCACACCTTCTGCTGCTGCCCCTCAACGGATCTCCCGCCCACCCTCCCTTTAGGTCTTCCCTTAGGGTGTTCGCTTTGACCTTGCTATGGACTTCGGTTGGTCGCCTTTGGTTGCCCAAAGGGGCCTGGTAGGAGTTTTTTATCCAATTGGCTAATTGGCACTGGCCTCTTGGTTTTTTCACCTACCTCGTAGCAATTCGTCACAACTTCTTCGGAATTTGGCGGTAGGCATTGGAATATGGAGTTGTCTGGTGTGTTTGAGGACTGGTTGTGGCCATCATCCAACCCTCCTCTTATAGGGGTATCCCCTTAAGGGATCCAGCGGTCGTGGATCCCGTCCGACGCCCTGCTGGTGGCTAGGGCCATGGCATGACCCCAGTGACACCAGGGGGAGCTTTCAGTTGTATTTGCATCAACGGGCTCCTTCCTTGGGGTGTTAACCTGATACGACCCCCCCCCCGGCTGAGCGGGGTGGAGTCATGCTTGCTAGAGAGTCCAATGCCTAAGCCAATACCTCTCACTTGCTCTAACCAATAAAGTTGGGCCTTATTCTACCCATTAACTCAAATACCCTGTGTCACTGTGTCTTTATTTCTCGCGGGGGGCGGGTCCTCGAACCGCAAACTGCCCTTGTGTGGTGGCCTTTGAAAGAGGAAGGGCTTTGCGTTGGCGAATGGGTCACTCTCCATTCTTGCTCTACATTCCTCACCTGCCGTCATCCTAATGGCTCTTCTTTTTTAACCTCATTATGACTTCTACAGCAACCAATTACTGCATGTCACTTGTGGAGAGAGGATAATAACTCCAGGCAGGGGGAAAAACAGCAGGAGCTGATGAACTCTTGAGAAAGGAAGATCTTGTAATTCAAATGCACTTAGTAATAAAAATAACAAGCAAAAATACGGATAATGTATGATATTTAGGAAGAGCTATTTTAAAATAGAAGGGTGACATTCTCAACATGGGGTCAGCAGCAATTTAATTCTCTCCTTTTAAAGGAGGGAAAACAGACTCAGTGTCAGAAGCTCAATCTGGTACTTTCTGAAAAAGATCTGTCAACCTTTTCTTGGAATAAATGTATTTTCACAAAGCCATTCTGTCAGGGTTTTATAACCTCCCATCATTATGGCTCTTCAGATGAACTGACCCTGGTTCAGTGCTGGATTTACGCATAAGCTAAACAAGCTATAGCATAGGGCCCCAAAAATATTTAAAGGAAAAAAACTTATATTTCCAAAATATAAGATAAAAAACAAATAAAATAAAACCTACATACAGCAACAGTGTTTGTTTTGTTTTGTTTTGTGTAGGCTCCTATTTGTTATGTGCAAATGGCTTTAGATACCTATTAGGTCCATAAATTACCATATAGCATATATTCAACACAAAAAAACAGCGACAATTTGCTGTTGACAAAGGACAGCTGGACATATAAAGGGCCCCATTACCTTCAGTAGCTTAAGGCCTCATCAAACCTAAATCCGCCCCTTCCCCGGTTCCCCATTCCAGCAATCTAAGCCAGTGTTGGGGAACATTATTATTTTTGTCAAGGGTTAATCCTGCAGGGTCAATTGAACAGGAGTCACATGCTGCAGTGGGTAGGGCCAAACACAGCGCTCTCCTTTCGCTCCCACTCTCTCCTTCTGCAACCCTTTTCTCTCTAGCTCTCACTTTCTGACACCATTGCACTTTCTTTCTCTTTTAGTGCAACCCCTTTGCTCTCTCTCTCTCACACACACACACACACACACACAGAGAGAGAGAGAGAGAGCTTGCCTGCCATTGCATGATGGGCTGCCAGGGAACGGACAGATTAGTATTGTGAGAGGCCTGAACTGATCATCTACAGAAGGCTTCCCCCACTTTAATTGCTCCATCCATTTTGGCTTGCCTTCGGTTTTATTCCTTCTTCTCTCCTTCCCACCCAGGGCCGTCTCAAGCATGTCGGGCGCCCTGGTGCCATGGTGTGGAGATTGTGGTGTGGCTTCCGCCCCCCTGCCAGCCCAGCGCCCTGGCGCCCTGCACCACCCAGCCTACCCCTAGAGCCGGCCCTGTTCCCACCCCATGAAATTAGGCTGAATGCTGCACATGGCCCAGAGGCATAAGAACACAAGGAGATTTCTGCTGGATCAGGTCCAGCATCATGTTCTCACAGTGGACAATCAGATGCCTATGGGAAACCCTCAAGCAAGACCTAGGTGCAACAGCTCTCTTCCAGCAACTGGTATCAATCCTTCTTCTTAGGGAACTCTGAGAATTGCAACTCTGTGGGAGGAATTAGGAATCTCCTAATAACTCTCAGCACCCTTAGCAAGCAACAGCCCCAGAAATCTTCGAGGGATTTTTAAAAGTAGGGCGATGTAAAGCTTGTCTATGCCTTGCAGCTCAGATTGACTGGAGGGAGAAGTCTGCCACTGCCTTTACGCTGGTTAGGAATATTGTTTATGGTACTACTTTTTCTCCTTTCTCCTTTTCAATGGTTTCTCCTCACCTTTCTTCCCAAGGTCCATCATCCTTTCATTGCTATTATCATTTCTTACTCCTGCTTCCTTGACAATGAAACCTCATTGAACTCAACGGTAAGGATCAGACTCTTCCAAAATGAGCAAAATCTATATAAATATTCTGGTGGTGTGTTAAGACAACAGCAGTACCAGGGTTGCGGGTGAGTGAAAAAGCAAGCACTGACCAGCAGCTCACCCCCATTGCTGGACTCCTGTGGCTATGTGAAGGAAAGGCACTTTTCAGATTTAATAAGATGGAAATTAAAATAAGTCTGCAGTGCTAATTCTGCTCATTTACAACCTGTCTCCATCAAAACTAGGAGTAAGAAACCTTTTGCAGGCCAAGGGCCACATCCCCTTCTGGGCTACCATCTGGGGGCCACATGCTGGTGGTAGGTGGGGCCAGAGGCAAAAGTGGGAGGAGCAACTGAGGTACAATTTACCTTGGTGCAGCAGACTAGTTTCTATACATGCTCACACACCTCTCTCTATCCTTCATCCAGGCAAGCAAAGGTCATGAATAGAGTTCAAGGACACATTCTGGCCAGGCAAAAGCATTCAAGGTGCCAAGCTGGGCCAGGGTGTGGCCAGCAGAGAGTTCTGGGGGGCAGATAGAGAGGCTTAGAGGGCCACATTGGGCCTCTGGGCCTGAGGTTCCCTAGCCTTGATCAAAATCAATAGAATTTGCTTCAGATAAAATTCGCATGGGAATGTGAACTACAGCATTTCAAAAATTAACACATGGGGAACAAACATTCCCTTCGCCCCAACACAAGCACAAGAAAAATGTGTCTTGTCCCCTTTTTCTCTGGTGCCACCACTGGGGTCAAAGTCCAAGGTCAGGTAGCAGAATGACACTGAAGCAACATTGGGAGCTGGGCCCAGCCGCCTGCACTTGGATAATGTTGTCATTTTCTGAGGAACTTGGCACCAAAATCACATAACACTTTATAATTAGGTAAATGCACTAAAAAAAGGGTTCCCTGTTGTGTCATTTATCAGCAAGGCGAGTTTGTAATCAGCGCTTGACTTTAAAAGTGTCATAATATCAAGAGTAAAGCCGGTCGCTTTGCTGCGTTATTTCGTGCTAAGTGGAGTGCTGGGAACACTCTGTGCTTATGATAGTTTAGATCCTTTAATAGGATACCCTGAGCAATAACTTTGTTAGTGGTCTTGTCTGTGCAGATGCTTAAACAGAAGTTTCCCTAGACAAGTACTGTAGATGACTGCCTGATTTTTATGAAGGGTCCTTGAATGGAAGGGACTGAAGCTCAATGGCAGAGTACATGGTTCGCATGCAGAAGGCCCACTCATTCAATCCCCAGCTTCTCCGGTTACAGAACTGGATTGTAGTGTTCAGGTAACAGTGCCGCCTGAGACTCCAAAAAAAGCTGCTGGCAGTTACCACAAAGAGCACCAAACTAGAGATGCAAATGGCCTGACTCTGTATGAGGCAAATTCATATGG
Source organism: Zootoca vivipara (assembly GCF_965207765.1). Classification (NCBI taxonomy): domain Eukaryota; kingdom Metazoa; phylum Chordata; class Lepidosauria; order Squamata; family Lacertidae; genus Zootoca; species Zootoca vivipara. The sequence continues at coordinate 28,194,385 of NC_142589.1, forward strand.
ATCAAAGGTCAACATATCTTCCTATATACATAAAAACGTAGTGCTGTCATCACAATCCCAGATTTGTGTGAAGTCAGAGAAGACAGGTTTTGAAATGGTGGTTTTAAACAACAGCGGAGGTTTGAATAAAGCAAGGATGGAGGAACACATAGGAGCTGTGAGGATACAGAGGGCTTGAATAAAGCTATGAGGATAATGGGCTTGAAGGAGCTGTGAAGGAATAGGGTCTGGGTAAGGTATAAAGGAAGGGGTGGGGGTGAGCAATGATCAGGGGTGGCAGTGCCTAGTATTGATATATAATGCTAGGGAAAGGCCAGTGTGTAATAATGAGCAGACCACAGTAATATATATTTTCAATTATATATGGCCCTGGGGAATGGCCAGAAACCACAGAATGCCATCAGCTTGCTGAAACTGGTTAGTATCTGAGTGGGTGGCAAGCTGGAAACTACATGTATGGAAGCTTGGGTTCTGTGATGGAAAAAAGGGGGGATATAATGAGGGGATCATTTGGGGAGAACTGCAAAATACCATTCTGCCCTGGCCCTTGAAACATGAGAGAGGATTTCTTCCTCGGCAGTGTTCTTCCCAACTTTGCAAAGTCATGCAAGCAACATCTCCCAAGATATCCAGGGTGGGCTGTCCAGGCAATTGCTTCCAAGAATCCAACTGCATGCTGGTAACAGCCACCTGTGAAGGCACATGGCTCAAAAGTTAGAGCATCTGGTTTAGTTCTCAGCATCTCTAGATAGGACTGAAAATGTCCCCCATCTGAAAACCAGTCAGAGTCAACAGTACAGCGCTAGATGGACCACCTTAGCAGTGGAGCCACAATCATCCCTTTGGCTTCCAATGGATCTAAGTCTCTCCTTCTTCAGGTCACCCTTCCCAAGGCTGGCAGGGAGAAATTCAATAGAGCTGCCTCCAGAACATTAGGGTTGGGACATGGGTACTACATTTCACCATCTTTCCAAGCGCCATAAGAAGCAACACACAGTGATCCACTTCTCTCCATTTTTAACCCTCTTTGGCCCCATCATATTTGTATTTATTCAATCTTAGGGTGTGGCCCTGGTGATGTGTATATATATAATTACACATATAATGGAAAAGGGCAGAGAAAATCAATCTGTTCTTTGGTCTCGCACAGAATGCCAGTATTATTATGCAAAGACGCAGCCACTGAGGCAAGAGAGATTGCAGTAAATAAGGACATAGAAATCATTAGGGTAAGATAGTGTTTCAAAGAATAGATTATACCAGGCTCCCCTGCTGAACTTCATTACAGAGATAATCAGTTCCTATTGGGCAACCCCAAAGTAGGTAAAGCCAAGGGATAATGAGATTCCTGCAAGGAAAGAGAAGAGATATGAAATTTGATGCATGGCAGCAAAGAAAAGTGAACAGAACTGGAGCATACACATTCTTTGTATGATCAATGCAATGGCTAAGATGGCGCCAATCTCAACCAAAATACATTAATATACATCAAAAACATTTTTAAAAAACAAAAACTTACAAAGACAAAAAAAATCGAACCACAACAAAATTAGGTGGGTCCTGAAAATATACAACATACGTGTCAAAGACCAGAGAAAAGAGAAATGTTTCCAGCTTTCTCCAAACACTGTATAATGAAGTTGCCAGAAGCACCTCTGTGAGGAAGGCCAACTCCTGCAGCAACAACAACACCCTGAGCTTCTGAAGATAATGGAACTCAGAACTCAGAAGAGGGACCCCCCAAAAGGGTCTGTAGGGAAGGAAACAGTCTCTCTGGTATTTTTGGACCTGAGTCATTCAGCACTTTCAACTCCATGCAAGGCAAAAGAGACACTGGGCAGATTCAGACAACTCTGAAGTTGTCTTGGAATGTGTATATCTGAGGCGCTATCTCTCACTATATCTAGTCCATGTCAGCTTAATGTATGTTCATTCGTAAGTCCCCCCTACACACACACAGACACACACACTTTTTTTGTTAATTTATTGAGAACTACAGTCATTTACATCGGGCTGTTGATATGAAGCAGCGGCTTTCCCCCAAGCTCTCCCAGAAATCCACAGAATGGGTACAAAGGCCACAGCTCAATCTCCTCCCAATTCTCAGCAAAGCTCACGCAGGTTTAACCTGTTAGGTAGCGACATCAGCCAGGTAAGAATTTCCATAAGGTTGAAGATCTTACTGAAGATGTACTCTTCCTTAAGGAGTACAAGGAAGATTCAAACTACAAAAGGATACGATTTGATAGACACCTCTGCACTGAGTAAATTTATATTTGCGGTGGACATCCTTTCCATTACTATAAACCTTGTTTTGAAAGTGAAAACATCATCTGAGCTGGAGATGCTCCAGATACAGAATGATTGGTGTCAGATCACTCCCTGTAGCAGACAGAAGAATGGGGAAATGATGCCTTGAGAATTCTAAAGAAAGCAGGTCGTTCAAGGATGGCCAGAAGATGAAGCAGCTATGATCCCTGTAGAGGAGATTACTAGAAATGCAAACATAACCACTCTGTGATTTTCAAAAGCAGTACTATCATGATTCCAAGAAACCTCCAAAAGGAAAGTCTACCAAGATGGACAAGGGCCACTTCAGAACTGAAATGAGTGGTAGATGGGCAATAGGGATGACGTGCTAACTGAGGGTCCTCCAGGACGTTGCTAAAATAGCCGGAAACTGCAGCCTAGGAATTGCAACTAAGAATGCATATCTAGCACCCAGGCAATTTAATTGGAGAAATGTTATGGGCCAGTCTCAGAGCAGGTGCTTTGTAGGGAAAGAAGCCAGTGTGGCATAGTGGTTAGAGATTAGAGAGCTGCTGCCAGTTAGTGCAGAATATACTGAATGATTCATTCACCCATTCATTAAACCTATTACCTGCCCTTCAACATAAGGCCCCAGAGTGGGTTGCAACAATTTAAAATACAGTATTAATAATTAATTTAAAATATGGACAGGGAAACATATGAGTCTTCCAATGATGATGGGTTCAACTCCCATCATCCCTGACCATTGGCCATTCTGGCTGGGACTGGGAGTTGGAATCCAACAACAGCTGGAGGACCACCATTCCCCCAGCTCTCAGGTAGCTGGAAACATATGCTTTCTAATCATATATACAGTAGCTTGAAACACAATGGTGTGAGATGGCCCCTTCCAGCTGAGGTGAGATTAACTTCTCTGCAGCTCCAAGCACCACTTGTGCACAGTAAGTAATGTCACAATGCTACAAAGCCAGTAAGATTTTGCAATGTGATGAGAGCACTGAGGGCAGGTAAAGGCAATTGAAAGTAAAGCCAGTGTCACACCTGATTGTGTCAGACCTTTTGCATTTTTTCCAGTACAGCCCAATGCATATTTACTCAGAAGCATAGCTGTCAAGTTTTCCCTTTTCTTGCAAGGAAGCCTATTCAGCATAAGGGAATTTCCCTTTAAAAAAGGGGAGAACTTGACAGCTATGCTCAGAAGTCACTTTCAGTGGGGATAACTCCCAGGTTATCTGTCCACGAAAGGATCTGCCCATGTTGATTTCCTCAGTTTCTCAATTTTCCACTCTTAAATTTAATTCTCTGGATTTCTGCAGCAACCTTAGTTCCACATGGACCTCACGTGGGGTTACAAAAAGTCATGTTGTGGGGGGCGGGGCAGAGCTACGCAGTTCCATATCTATCCCAATCAACTGACAGGGAAACTTTGGCCTCAACATTCAAACACACTAATAACATGTTGAAACTTTCAGCTGAACAAAATCACAAACAAAATGGAGGTGTCAGAACAGCACTCAATAGTATTAATTTAAGCAATTTAACATTCCATAGCTCTTTCTTTTCCTTAATTAAAGGAGGCTACAAAAAGGTTAATGCTTTGTCACTGGTGATTAATGCTGTTTTTTCAAGATTCTTTAGAGGGAGCGCTACATGCAATGTCAAAAGGTTTTAGTCAGTAACTACCTTTGTTTTGCTAATAAAGTCTTGGGTCTGGTTACACACAGACTTGGAAAGGTCAACAAGCAATTTGCTTTTTAAAAAAATAAGAATAATTTTGTTTAGAGATAAGTCAAAACGACTCCTGGTTTTTCTTGATATTATTGATAAGAATTATTATTGATTATTATCATTAATAATTGATATCAATTATCAATCAAGAATTATTATCAACTAGTGTCATTCAGCCCGTTAAGTAAACGGGCGCTAGCTGGGTGAGAACGGAGGGGAAGCCCTGGGACCGCGCAGGTGTCGCCTCCATCGCCGCCTCCACTGGCGGGGATGTGCGTTGAGGGCCCCAGGCTCCCCCTGGGTGGTTTGCTGTGGCGGCGGGCGGGCAGTTTGTGTGTGTGTGTGTGTGCGTGAGAGAGAGAGAGAGAGAGAGAGAGAGAGAGAGAGAGAGAGAGAGAGAGAGAAGCGAGTGGGGCTTCTCTGGGAAGGATTGAAGGAAAGAAGGAGAAGATAGAAAGGGAAAAAGAAGGAACGAAGTAGAGGGAAAGAAAGAATAAGAATGAGGGAGAGGAAGAAAGATGGGAAGGAAGGAAGGAAGGAAGGAAGGAAGGAAGGAAGGAGGGAGGGAGGGAGGGAGGGAGGGAGCAGGAGGGAGAGAGGAAGGAAAGAGGGGAGAGAAAGAAGAGTAGGAAAGAAGGGAATAAAAAGGAAAGAAAAAGAAAAGAGGGAGAGAAGATAGAAAGGGAGAAAGAAGGAACAAAGTAGAGGGAAAGAAAGAATAAGAATGAGGGAGAGGAAGAAAGATGGGAAGGACAGAAGGAAGGAAGAAAAGAGGGAGCAGGAGGGAGAGAGGAAGGAAAGAGGGGAGAGAAAGAAGAGTAGGAAAGAAGGAAGGGAATAAAGAAGGAAAGAAAAAGAAGGAGGGAGAGAAGACAGAAAGGGAGAAAGAAGGAAGGAAGTAGAGGGAAAGAAAGAATAAGAATGAGGGAGAGGAAGAAAGCTGGAAAGGAAAGAAGGAGGGAAGGAAGGAAGGAAGGAAGGAAGGAAGGAAGGAAGGAAGGAAGGAAGAAAAGAGGGAGCAGGAGGGAGAGAGGAAGGAAAGAGGGGAGAGAAGGAAGAGTAGGAAAGAAGGAAGGGAATAAAGAAGGAAAGAAAAAGAAAGAGGGAGAGAAGACAGAAAGGGAGAAAGAAGGAAGGAAGTAGAGGAAAGAAAGAATAAGAATGAGGGAGAGGAAGAAAGCTGGGAAGGATTGAAGGAAGGAAGGAGGGAAGGAAGGAAGGAAGGAAGGAAGGAAGGAAGGAAGGAAGGAGGGAGCAGGAGGGAGAGAGGAAGGAAAGAGGGGAGAGAAAGAAGAGTGGGAAAGAAGGAAGGGAATAAAGAAGGAAAGAAAAAGAAAAGAGCGAGAGAAGATAGAATGGGTGAAAGAAGGAACAAAGTAGAGGGAAAAAAAGAATAAGAATGAGGGAGAGGAAGAAAGATGGGAAGGATGGAAGGAAGGAAGAAAAGAGGGAGCAGGAGGGAGAGAGGAAGGAAAGAGGGGAGAGAAAGAAGAGTAGGAAAGAAGGAAGGGAATAAAGAAGGAAAGAAAAAGAAAGAGGGAGAGAAGACAGAAAGGGAGAAAGAAGGAAGTAGAGGGAAAGAAAGAATAAGAATGAGGGAGAGGAAGAAAGCTGGAAAGGAAAGAAGGAAGGAAGGAAGGAAGAAAAGAGGGAGCAGGACGGAGAGAGGAAGGAAAGAGGGGAGAGAAATTAGAGTAGGAAAGAAGGAAGGGAATAAAGAAGGAAAGAAAAAGAAAGAGGGAGAGAAGATAGAAAGGGAGAAAGAAGGAAGGAAGTAGAGGGAAAGAAAGAATAAGAATGAGGGAGAAGAAGAAAGCTGGGAAGGACAGAAGGAAAGAAGGAACGAAGAAAAGAGGGAGCAGGACGGAGAGAGGAAGGAAAGAGGGGAGAGAAATCAGAGTAGGAAAGAAGGAAGGGAATAAAGAAGGAAAGAAAAAAGAAAAGAGGGAGAGAAGACAGAAAGGTAGAAAGAAGGAAGGAAGTAGAGGGAATGAAAGAATAAGAATTAATAAGAGGAAGAAAGCTGGAAAGGAAGGAAGGAAGGAAGGAAGGAAGGAAGGAAGGAAGGAAGGAAGGAAGGAAGGAAGGAAGGAAGGAAGGAAGGGAAAAAAAGAGGGAGCCGGAAGAGAGAGGAAGGAAAGAGGGGAGAGAAAGAAGAGTACGGAAGGAGGAGGAGGAGGAGCCGAGGCAGGAGGAGGAGCCGCGGCAGGAGGAAGAGGAGGAGGCTTGCCGGATCGGCGGCAAGGAGGAAGGCTTGCCAGATTGGCGGCAAGGAGCCGCAGCAGGAGGAGGAGGCTTGCCGCGGCAAGAGGAGGAGGCTTGCCGGATTGGCGGCAAGGAGCCGCAGCAGGAGGAAGAGGAGGAGGCTTGCCGGATCGAGCCTCTGGGACGCAGCAGTGCTCTGTAGCACTTTGAATCCTCCTCCACCTGCCGTGGCTCGGGGCGCTGCACGCGGCGCTGCTGGGTGCTTTGTCGGTGCTTCAGCAGCAGCAGCCGTTTCCAGGCGCCGAAACACGGCAGGAGGAGGAAGGTCCAAAGTGCTACAGAGCACTGCTGCGTCCCAGAGGCTCGGGACTCTCTGCACGGCGCTATCAGGCGCCGACCCGGCAAGCCTCCTCCTCTGCCTCTTCCCTTTCTCCCGCTCTCATGTTTGTTTTAAAAGGCTGGGGCGCCTCACCTAATGCCGGCCTCTTGCCGCGCTGCATTTCCCCTCAGCTCGCCGAGGCCCAGCCTCCCCCGCCCAAGCACCGGCCTCGAGTAGCGCGCTCCGCCCTGTTTCCTCTCAGCGCCCGCCGGCTCCATGACATGACGGTTGGTCGGCCGCGTGTGGCGATGCCCGCTTGCTGCTGCTCACGGCGTGGGGTGGGGGCGTGCGTCCGCGTCCAATCCCTGTGTCCCTGGGGCACATGCGCATTAGCGCGCAAAACGGGACACACGGAAAACTTGGACGCAGAGACACTTGCACTTTATTATATAGGATAATATCAAGAAAAACCAGGAGTCGTTTTGACTTATCTCTAAACAAAATTACTGCTGCTGCTGTTGTTGTTGTTATTTTAACAGTGTGGGAAACCGCTTCCCTTCTTCAGAAATCTTTTGGCTCTTTGTGAAAAGAAATTTTCCTTTTTTAATTTGGCCTTACTTTCAGCTGTCTTGGCCTGCCCTTTGTGCTCTCATCACAACCCAAAATCTTACTGGTTGTCATATTCTGGCCCAATGTTGGAATCCATTGGGGAAGAGGCAAACACAGACTTCATAACTACATTACTACTCCAAGGTCACACAAGGCCGCTTTCAGTGACCAGAGAAATCAACTTCCCATACACTACCAAGCAAAATAAAGAATCACAGTTTAGGAATTTTCTGTGCAAACTGGAAATGGCCAGACACTTAGTCAATATGTAGAAGAAGTGTGTCAACTATCAGTCTCACAGGGCAGATTTTTCACTTGATGTTCTATCCATCATTAAGACAAATTTGTACATGTGGGTGGTTATCCTCAAACAAGGATAACAGCAAGAAGTAACTTTTCTTCCTTTCTCTTTCCCAAAATAGGAAACTGAGTGTGTGGTCTGATGATTATCAGCTTTTGATGATGATTCAGATGCAGGCTTTTTCACTCATGGTACTGGTGTTATAGAATGTCCTCCCTGCTGAAAGACAAGATGCCTCATCTGTATTGGCATTCTGCCGGATTTTGAAGCTGCACCTGTTTACATAGCCACTCCCTTCATCGCGCTACCCAGGTTCTCCTGTTCTCATTGATATGTTGTTTTATTGCATGTTTCCAATATGGATGCTTATATTTTGATGTTTCAATGGGGCTGTTTTATTAGGTACAGGTAACTCGCAACTTGTGCACATTCAGCTTTGCACTCTTGGGGGGGGGATGGAGTGGAAAGGGGGCAGGCATCTGCGGGGAAAGACTTTGCCAACCCCAGGGTGAATCTGGTCGGTTATAACGTTTAAAATGCAGTATAGAAATGTGACACCAGAGGGCGCTCCGGAGCAATGATCCATTGGCAATGAGAAATTGCATTGAGAGCTATATAATTTTTTTAAGCCTTTAATTGCGTTATTACATATCAGTGTAGATCCAGCTCCACTCACCATTGAACCTGATGTCTTTTGACCATGGGTAGGCAAACTAAGGCCCGAGGGTCGGATCCGGCCCAATTGCCTTCTAAATTTGGCCCGTGGATGGTCCAGGAATCAGCGTGTTTTTACATGAGTAGAATGTGTGCTTTTATTTAAAATGCATCTATTTGTGGCCATAGGAATTCATTCTCCCCCCCCCCAAAAAAACATAGTCCGCCCCCCCCCCACAAGGTCTGAGGGACAGTGGACCAGACTGGCCCCCTGCTGGAAAAGTTTGCTGACCCCTGCTTTTGATTATATGTGATTTTGGCTATCCCTGGTAAGTAACCCCTGTGTAAATTGACAGTCACCTGTATTTTAATTATGAGTGTTTACTGTATATTTTAATCTTTGTGTAACTGCTTTTTTTACTTTAGAAACATTAATGTGGTAGATGATAGATGATGATGATAGACAGAGATAGGATAGATAGATAGATAGATAGATAGATAGATAGATAGATAGATAGATAGATGATTAGATAGATGATAGATAGATAGATAGATAGATAGATAGATAGATAGATAGATAGATATTTGAATCGGGTCAATGGCCCATCTGGCCCAGCTTCCTGTTCTCAAAGTGGCCAGCCAGATGTCTGTGAGAAACCAGCAAGCAGGATCCAAGCACAGGAGCCCTCTCCCCTCCTGTGGTTTCCACCAGCTAGTATTCAGAAGCATTGTGGAGATAGATCAGAGCCATCATGGCTAGTAGCCTGAATTTGTCTAATCTTCTTTGAAAGCCATCCAAGTTGGTGGCCATCACAGCCTCCTGTGGGAGCAAATTCCATAGTTTAACGATAGAGAGATGGAGACATAATTGAAGTAGAGCAATATATATATCCTGCTGGAGACCAGGTTATTAAGAAATAGCATGGCGCCCCTGTTTTCATCCCATATCCACCTTATCTCTTCATCACAGGTCAATGTCAAGCCTGGGATGCTTTTCTTGGGAAAACAAGGTCATGATTAGAGAGATCCGTGGTATGTCAAATGCATGCACGAGGCAATTATTTCACTACCTAACTCATTTCCCATTTCACACGGACATGCACACACACACACACACACACACACACACACACACACTACATAACCCTCGGGGTCCCTTCCGATTCTGTGATTCGCACACAGGAGGGACCTCAAGGCATTTCAGCTGCTTGGGAAGTTTCTCGGCTCCGCACGGTGAAGTGAGGACAAACGGCAGCACAGATGCAATGCCAGAAGGATCTCCTTACAGGCACCTGTTCTCTCATTCCTCGACTGGGGTTTGAATTGAGTGAAGGTGGAGTTGAACACTTCCGACTGCAGAAAGGAACGGGCAAGAAGAAGGTCCTAACACGGCATCCTTTTCACTCGATGTTGGCTCCACGGATAAATCTAAGGCGCTATTTATATCCTGTGATTTTAAATCCTCAACAAGGTTCAGGAGCCAGTGACTAGAAAGAAGATTCAGTTCAAGCATGACATGCACCCCATTTTTAAAAGAGACGTGCAAGTTCAATATTGCTTGTGTGCTATTGCCAGAAGAGGGGGATTTCCTGGTGGATGAATGGCATGTGGTGACTCATAGCATAATCCCATGCAAGGCTTCAAGGCTTATACCGTTTACTTAGGAGTAAACCCTATTCATTTCCATAGAGCTTGCACCTGAGCAGCCGCCTCCTACTATAGCAAGCGTAAGGAATCTTTCTCAGACTGAGGGCCGCACTCTCATCTGGGAAACATTCTGGGGGCCAATATTAGTGCTACGTAGGGCCATAGACAAAACTGGGCAGAGCCTTGGGTATAAATTTTACCTTTGTGCAACAGGTGTGTCCTATTCACTTCAGTGAAGCTAGGGAAGGAGATTTTCCCAGTGTTCTGTGCGCCGTGCTAATTACATAGAACAGAGTGTGACATTTCCCATCTGAGGCATTGTATAAATCTGAGAATGGTTCTAGTCCTCATGGAGCAAATGTTTGTACTCCTCTTTGGGCAACACATTGGAGTGTGGAAAGTACAAACACGCTTGATATGTGTTCTTTTTGAAAATCCAAAAAGGATTTTAACACCCAGGAAATCTGTTGTATCTGGGAGATCGACATACAGAGAAGTAGGGAGTCCAGAGGACAGCTAAGTTCTGATCTGCACATTATTTGCATATTTTCAGAGAAAACATACATTTAAATATGTATTCTGAGTGTGCGTCTATATACACCATTTGAGGGGGAAATACACATTTAAATATGTATTTTGAGATAAAATATATGATTTAAATATTTTATTTGAGAGAAAGCAGATGTTTAAATATGTATTTAGAGCCAAATATATATATTTAAATACACACTTTGAGAGGAATCTTTTTAAAAAATGCAGAGCAATGAGGAAGGCAGAACAGAACTTTATCACACGCGTATACACACACACACACACACACACACACACACACACACACACACACTGGTACACAGTTCCGGAAGTCTGTATTTAACCTGAAGCGTACTTAACCTGAAGTGAACTTTCCCATTGAAAGTAATGGAAAGTGTATTAATCTGTTCCAGGCGGGTCCGCGGAGTACTCAACCTGAAGCGTACTTAACCCGATATATGACTGTAATTGGTCCCGGAAGTACCCTACAGGGTTGTTATGAGGATAAAGGGAACTTTGTACAAAACCCTGAGCTCCTGGAAGAAAAGGCATGATAGTATTTCAATTGGAAACTTGCAGATCAGCAGCAGCACAAAATACGTCCACAACGAGCCAGCGTGGTCTAGTGCTTAGAGTATGACACTAGGACCTGGGAGACACCAGGGGGTGACCTTGGGGGCCAGTCACGGCCTCTCAGCCTAACCTACTCACTGGGGTTTCATGGGGATTAAATGAGCAAGGGGGAAACCACAGGCGCCACCTTGAGGTCCTTTCAGAAGAAGGTGGGGTGCAAATGCAAACAAATAAATTAATCACCTAATCCTGCACATTTGTACCCAGTTGTAAATCCTACTAGTACTGATTTGCTCCAAAATACAGGTGAGATGGGATTGCAGCCTAAAAATAATGCTAATGAATTTGGAATACAACCCTGATGCGTCTCCTCTGCACATAGCTGCCATGTTATACCTTTTTTACAGGGATTTTTCCTTATGCTGAATAGGCTTCCTCGCGAGAAAAGGGAAAACTTGGCAGCTATGCCTCTGCAGTAAACCCCACCAAGTACAACGGGATTTGCTCCCAGTGAGTACAGGATTGCCGCTTAAATCAGAGGTCGGCAACCTAAGGCCCATGGGCCAGTTCTGGCCCATGAGCTTCCTGGAACCAGCCCATGGCCGTTCCGTTGATCGGCTTGCGGAATCCGTGCTGCTTTTTATTTTCGCTGTGCCATTTTCCCCCCTCGCTGCAGGGATCGTCTTCTGGGTTGGAAGAGCGCTGGAAATAGCTTGAGCGCACGCACGCTCCAGCCCACCGAGAGGTCTGCTGGGGAGTGGACCAGCCCAGCCTCAAAAAAACGTTGCCAACCCCTGGCTTAAATTATCTACCCCTCCACCAAAAAAAATCCCAACCCTGAAACAGATGCTTCTTGCCAAAGCACAAGTCTTCTTCTAAACAGAACAGTCTTTAGAATTAGAGACCATATGTCTGTGCTGTGTGTCTAAGTAGAGGGTCCTATGGCAGACGTGATGTAAACGTGACCTGTCTGTGGATACTCGACATTCATGGGTGGTGTTGTTGTGGAGGTGGGGGGGGGGGTGACTAAGTCAAACTAATTGGTCCCCCAAATAGCACGAATTCCAAATGCCTGCAGATATAACACCCTGTGGCTGAAGCAAGTGTCAGATCGTAAGTCAGCCAAACTGCTGCTGTATGAAAACACATCTGTTACCATCAAACCGTGTGCCTTCCACTCATATTTAATTAGCATCAGCAACCATAGTATACTCTATATATATATATTCCTGCATTGAAGCAGTATGTACTGCTTTTGCTTTTTCTCTGCTGCTGTCTCACTTGGGAACCATAGAATCATAGAATGGTAGAGTTGGAAGGGACCCCGAGGGTCATCTAGTCCAACCTCTTGCAATGCAGGAATCTCGACTAGATCATCCAACCTCTGCTTAAAAACCTCCAAGGAAGGAGAGTCCACAACCTCTCGTGGGAATCTGTTCCACTGTTGAACAGCTCTTACTGTCAGAAAGTTCTTCCTGGTGTTTAGTCAACATCTCCTTTCTTGTCACTTGAATCCATTGGTTTGGGTCCTGCCCTCCAGAGCAGGAGAAAACAAACCTGCTCCATAATCCATGTGGCAGCCCTTTAGATATTTGAAGATGGCTACCATATTTCCTCTCAGTTACCTGTTTACCCAATTCCCTCAACTGTTCCTCATCAGGCTTGGTTTCCACACCCTTGATCATCTTGGTCACCCTCCTCTGCACACGTTCCACCTTGTCAAAATCCTTCTTAAATTGTGGTACCTAGAACTGGACGGTGTCTTCCAAGTGTGGTCTGACCAAGGCAGAATAGAGTGGTACTATTACTTCCCTTGAACTGGACACTATACTTCTGTTGATGCAGGCTAGAATAGCATTAGCTTCTTTTGCTGCTGCATCACACTGTTGACTCATGTTAAGTTTGTGGTCTACTAAGACCCCTAGATGCTTTCCACATGTATGACTGGCAATTCACTGTCCCTTATTTCAGGGATGCTGATAAAGTTTCCCCACGCTAGGTTCAGAAATGTTGACTGGTGAGCTTTTAAAGCCCTCCCCCCCCCCCAAAAAAAAAAACAGTTCCCGGTTCAGATTACAATCTAAGCAATTACTGCATCCCTCCACATAATTGTTTATTCTTATTTAGTTATTCATTGCGTTTATATACCACCTTTTCCTCTGTGGACCTCGAGGTGGTGGTAGATGGTTCTCCCCCCCCCTCCATTTAATCCTAACAACAACCCAGGGAGCTTTATGGCTGAGTGGGGATTCGAATCTTGGTCTCCTAAGTCCTAGTCCAACCACTCCAACCATTCCATCACACTAGCTCTCAAGGCAGGGCTAGGGAAGCTCAGACCCAGGGCCTGAATGTGGCCCACCAGCCCTCTCCATCTTGCCCTCAGCCCTCTTCCCAGACTGAATCCCATACCAGGTTTCCCAAGCTATATCCCTCAATGGGGTTGCATCCTCACCATACATATTTCATTAACAGATGACCTGAAATGAATTCTGGGAACCACTTTGAGCCTTCCTTTCAAGCAGGTGCTTATAACTTGAGTTAAATGTGGGTTACAGTCAATGTTCTGGAGTGTCAATGCCATTATGCGCTAAGCACATCCTGCAGTCTTGGACCCTAATAGGTTTCCCAAATGATTTCAGCGAGAGCAGAATTTCTGGCTCATTCTCATGGGGGAGGGAAAGTCATCTCTGCCCCCCTTCCCCCCCCCCCCGGCATCCTTCACAGCAAGAATCCTCTGGTGTAATGCATTTTAAAACTCAGATTTAAATTCTCTCTTCAGCTAGGAAAACAACTATAATCAGTGCATCATACCTGCAATCTTATTGTAATTACATATTGGAGGGAGGCTTCCTTTCGATGATTCATCCCAGAATTTCTTTTCTGTCAAAATCACATACACACAAAGGTAAACTTACCTAAGTTGTACTTTCAGAAACAATATGGGAACTGAAACATGGCCCTCCTTCAAAATTTGCACTTCTCTGAATTTTGCAAAGCTAAATGTAATGTACAGGGAAATGTGTGTACTGAACTATGCATATAAAGTCACATATTAGTGAAAGCAGCATAGACGAATCCATTATGTTAGGCAAAATTGCATCCAAAAATGTAAATATTGGGGGGGGGGGTGCTTTCTAATGACAGTGTGTGAGTCAGCTGTCGCTCCGCTTCTGCCTCCTCCTCCTCCTTTCCCATTATTTCCCAACCTTTCCCCTCATCTGCCTCTGAGCTGTGGCCTCCCTTAAATCACTGTTGTTAACCTATACTGCCTTCCTCTCCCTCCTCAGGGTCAGGATGGGGAGGTGGTCTCCACCATTCCTCCTCTGCCCAGTCCCTGGGCACCATCTTTGATCTAAACCATGTGTTTTGTAATCTAGAAATACATTTTGCCTGACTTATTTCACTGCTATTTTTTGCTTGAAGCTTTAAGTAAACAATATTTTTTATCTTACTACATTACAAACTTCTGTGTTGTTATTTTATTTAGAGGGATAAATAAACAAGAAAATGCAGTCTGCCAAACGCATCCTGGATAATTGTAGAAAGCTGCACAGCTTTGTCCCAAGTTTCGGTGTTAAACACTGCAAAAGGTGGTATATTTATAACTGCTGAACTAGATGCAAATCTTACTCAAGTGTGTAAGTGGAAGGATAACTAATAAATAATATACCCTACCCTATCCGTGTAATCTCACTGTATACAAGTTGTACAAGTGACAATAAAGCATTTCAATTCAATCCATCCCAATGGATGGATAGGGTAGGATATATCCAAATCTATCTCAATATATATTGCATTTATATGCCACCTTTATCTACAAGGAGCTCAAGGTGGCATACATTGCTCTCCCCCTCCTCATTTAATCCCCAAAACAACCCCCTGAGGTAGGTTAGGCTGAGCAACTGAGTGACTGGCAAGGGAGCTTTGTGGCCAAGTGGGGAGCTGAACTCCTAGGTCCTAATCCAACACTCTAACCACTGCACCATACTGGCTCGTATGCATATACACATAGTGAGAAACCAAAGCCTTGCATTCTGATTGGCCATGTGTGCTGTACAGGTAAAGGTGTGATGGGATACAAAAGGAAAGTCAAGTCCTGTGTACACAGGCAGTCATTTCTAAAAGGTCTAGCACTGGTAGCTTGGCACCTGCAGATACAGTTATATCCATACAGTTTTATGGGTGACATAAAGGTTTGAAAATTAATCCTCCTGGATGTTCATTTTATTTCAGGGATTGGCAGCATGCAGACCTCCCGATGTTGCTGGACTACAACTCCCATCATTACATAAAACTGCATGTGAATAACAGTATCTACAGCTAGTAGCCACTCATTTCCTTCTCCTCCATGGATCAGCCCAATCCTCTTTTAGACCCATTTTAGCCATCACTGTTTCCTGTGGGGGTGAGTTCCATGGTTTAATGGTGTGCTGCATAAAGAAGTCCCTTCTTTTATCTGTCCTGAATCTTTCAGCATTAAGCTTCATTGGCTGTCCACAACGTCTAGGTTTATAGCAGAGAGGGAGCAAAACTATCCACTTTCTCCATGCCGTGCATGATTTTATAAAAGTCTATCATGTCGTCTCTTACGGCTCCTCCACACTTCAATTTTTCCCATGCCTAGAAAGCACAGGTCCAAGTGATTTTCTGCTTGTCCCACGCTATCTAGGCAGTTTTGCCTTTCCCCCAGAAAACCAGCTCTCTATCGCTAAATCCGAACAAATGTCAATCCAGAGAGAAAACAATCCAGTGGTAAACAATGAGTTTTCCCAGAGGAAAGAGGCGGGAAAAGCAGAAGTGTGAAGGAGCCCTTACTCAACTTTCTTCTAAACACAACCTTGGGAAGTTGTGGGCTCTCCTTCCCCGGAGGTTTTTAAAACAGAGGTTGGATGGCCATCTGTCATGGATGCTTTAGCTGAGATTCCTGCATTGCAGGGGGTTGAACTAGATGACCCTTGGGTTCCTTCCAACTCTATGATTCTATGAAAAACTCCCAGATGCTGCAGCCTTTCGTCATGGGGGTGTCACTCCATCCCCCTGATTGGTTGGAGGGATATTGCCTGCCAGGGCGGAGAGAGGGAGGAATGAGACAACAGGAAAGACCGCAGGGTACAAATGCACTGGCAAGCCAAGCAAAGCCACTTGTACACCACCTTTCTCCTCTGCCTCCTGGTGAGCACCAGCAACCTACCGTCTAAGAAACTAGCGGAGTGGCTCCACCTCACCCAGCAAGCTGTTTTTGTGTTACAGGTTTTTTTACTTGCCAGGTTTTCTTCCATCATGGGAACAGCAAGGCAATTGCACGGGATGCCTGTCCTTCCATTGGCAGAACAACCCACACTTTCTCCAAATCTTCCTTCCCACTTATCTCACATGTCACTTCACCCAAAGACCAAAAAGGATTAACAGAGCCGCATGGAAATGTGAGGCATCCACGAGACTTCCCTCTTGCTGCCTGTTTCGGGGGTCATCCCTGTTATCAATACGTGACAAGTTAATGGGCCTTAATTATAAAAGCAGTGGCAAAGCAATTAAGCCAACTGTGGCGTTACGATGGTTCCCAGCGGCGGGCAAGATGTTTTCCCCTGCCTGTTTGTTCTAAGTTAACAGATATCCTTCCCAGTGTAAACGAAATTAATCTTTGTAAGCCCTGCCTGAGTTACGGTGCTGAGAAATTTACTTCCTCCCATTCAGCAATATTTGGGCTGTGTTGGATGCCCTGGCCAATGAACCAGGAAGGGCCACAGCTCAGTGCTTTGGGTTGGGGCTTTTCCCAGGCCTACCTTAAGTAGAGATTGGAACTGGGACCTTCTGCATGCAAGGCAGGTGTTCTACAACTGAGTTACAGATCTTCCTATGTCCTTAGGTACATAGGAAGCTGCCTTATACCAAGTCAGGCCATTGGGCTTAGGACTGTCTACTCTAACTGGCAGTGGCTCTCCAGGGATTGACTCAGGAACTTTTATCAGTCTTACTTGAAGATGCCAGGAATAGAACCTGGGACCTTCTAAATCCAACACAGATGCTCTAACACTAAGACAAAGTCCTTCAGAAAGTAGTCCACATGGAAGATGGAGCAAGCTTGTTTTCTCCTGCTTAGGACTCAAACCAATGGCTTCAAGTTACAAGAAATGAGATTCCGACTAAACATCAGGAAGAGCTTTCTGATGGTAAGAGCTGTTCAACAGTGGAACGGTCTCCCTCAGGAGGTTGTAGATTCTCCTTCCTTGGAGGTCTTTAAGCAGCAGTTGGATAGTCATCTGCCATGGATGCTTTAGCTAAGATACCTGCATTGCAGTTGCAGGGGGTTGGACGAGATTACCCTTAGTGTCCCTTCCAACTCTACAATTCGAAGAAGAAGAAGAAGAAGAAGAAGAAGAAGAAGAAGAAGAAGAAGAAGAAGAAGAAGAAGAAGAAGAAGAAGAAGGAGAGGAGGAGGAGGAGGGGAAGGGGAGGAGGAAGAGGAAGAGGAGGAGGAGGAGGAGGAGGAGGAGGAGGAGGAGGAGGAGGAGGAGGAGGAGGAGTTTGGATTTGATATCCCGCTTTATCACTACCCGAAGGAGTCTCAAAGCGGCTAACAATCTCCTTTTCCCTTCCTCTCCCACAACAAACACTCTGTCAGGTGAGTGGGGCTGAGAGACTTCAAAGAAGTGTGACTAGCCCAAGGTCACCCAGCAGCTGCATGTGGAGGAGTGGAGACGCGAACCTGGTTCCCCAGATTATGAGTCTACCGCTCTTAACCACTACACCACACTGGCTCCCTGTGATTCTATGTGTCATCAAATCTGAGCAAATCTGAAACTTCCAAGAAGGAGGAAAGCAATGAAAGAAGTGTTTGGGGCTCAGGGGGCAGTCAAGATGATTTGGGGGAGTTGTAGTAGGCTTTGATTACCCTCTCCCAATCACTCTGGTTTACAGCATCCAGGAGATGAATTTTGTAAGTTAGGAGTCTCAGTTTTGTATCCCTCAGCTTCAATCCCAACCCAACCTTGGGAGAACTCACCTGCCATTCCTACTTCATACCAGTGACGCCCTCCCAGTCCAGACCAAAAGAAGCTTGAGGTCTGATGAGTCAATATGATACACAGACTACTGGCTTTAGGAAGTCAACTTCCCCAATGCACTTTGATTTACTAAGTCGGAGCTGATTTACAGTACACTATCTGCAACATTTTTAAAATGCCATTCCAGGCTAATTGCGGTGCTCAGCTGATCCCCAAGTGATTAATAAAGTTCCTGACTAATTTTCTCTGTCTCCTCAGCTGCCAGATGGAGTGCAGCAAATTCATCTGCAGTGCATCATACGGATTTGCACATTAATACCCAGAGCTTACAGGTGAAGAAAAACTAGGGAACAATCTACATCTGACCCACCTTCCACTTGACCCCCGAGGAGTACATGCAATATTAACAAATTAGCCGCAACCTATTTATAATGCTTCAAATAATAACAGAGAGAGAGAGAGAGAGAGAGAGAGAGAGAGAGAGAGAGAGAGAGAGAGAGAGAGAGAGAGAGAGAGAGCGTTTTAGAGTCTGAAATGCCCTGAGTGGTAATCTAGTCCAACCCCCTGCTGCATGCAAGAACTACAGGATGAAACAGCAGATGGCCTCTGCTTAAATACTCCCAGTGAAAGATAAGGGAAAGGTTGTAGCTCAGTGGGTAGAGTATCTGCTTCATTTGCAGGAGGTTCAATTCCCGGCAACGGCATATAGAGCTGGGGAAAGATTCTGGTCTGAAACAAGTCACTGCCCCCTCGGCTGACACCTGAAAGAGGCCAGTCTTTTGAGGACTTGGGTTCTGAGTCTTTGGGAAGGGCATCTTGAACTGGGCCTGGAAACAAACTGGCAAGCCAGTGCAACTGTTTTAAAATGAGGGTTATATGTGATCTAAACGGAGCCCCAGTCAGTAATCGAGCTGCCGCATTTTGGACCAACAGAAGTTTCAGAGTTGGCCGGCAGTTTTTTAACACCGGCGATGGGATAACATCCTTCACAATTATCTGAAAGCAGCCACCTATCTTAAGAGACGGGGACCCAGGTGGCGATGTGGGTTAAACCACTGAGCCTAGGGCTTCCTGATCAGAAGGTCAGCGGTTCGAATCCCTGTGACGGGGTGAGCTCCCGTTGCTCGGTCCCAGCTCCTGCCAACCTAGCAGTTCGAAAGCACATCAAAATGCAAATAGATAAATAGGAACCGCTACAGCGGGAAGGTAAACGGCGTTTTCGTGTGCTGCTCTGGTTCGCCAGAAGCGGCTTTGTCATGCTGGCCACATGACCTGGAAGCTATACGCCGGCTCCCTCGGCCAATAATGCGAGATGAGCGCGCAACCCCAGAGTCGGTCACGACTGGACCTAATGGTCAGGGGTCCCTTTACCTTTACCTTTTATCTTAAGAGACACAGAGTAGGCAAGCTTAGGGGACTTAGGGGAGTAGTAGTGGATGTGTGGTTGCTCCTTGGCTGATTGAGATAGCTGCCCCCACACTGCCTAATGGTAGGACCAGCCCTGATGGTTGTCATCCCCTGAGACTTGTTCCAGTTTGCCAATGGTCCTTCTTCAAACATAGTGCCCAGAACACACAGTCCTTGTGCTACTTCTCATAACCTGGGCACTCTGCATATGTTAATACAGATTAAGACCACATTCATTTTTTTTAGCTGCCATGTCACACTATGGCTTGTGCTCAGAATTGTGATGAGCTAAGTTTGCATACACACACACCATAAATTTTAAGCACACGACTTTCTTCAAAGTATCCTGGGAACCGTAGTTTTTTAAAGCTGCTGATAACTGTAGTTCTGGGAGCCGCTGGGAGAGATCATCGGGGGGGTTGGGCTGGGTGTTCATCAGTATGCAGATGACACCCAGCTCTACCTCTCTTTCAAATCAGAACCAGTGAAGGCGGTGAAGGTCCTGTGCAAGTGTCTGGAGGCAGTTGGAGGATGGATGGCGGCTAACAGATTGAGGTTGAATCCTGACAAGACTGAAGTACTGTTTTGGGGGGACAGGGGGCGGGTGGGTGTGGGGGACTCCCTGGTCCTGAATGGGGTAACTGTGCCCCTGAAGGACCTGGTGCACTGCCTGGGAGTCATTCTGGACTCACAGCTGTCCATGGAGGCACAGGTCAATTCTGTGTCCAGGGCAGCTGTCTACCAGCTCCATCTGTTACGCAGGCTGAGACCCTACCTGCCCGCAGGTAGAGTGGTGCATGCTCTAGTAATCTCCTGCTTGGACTACTGCAATGTGCTCTACGTGGGGCTACCTTTGAAGGTGACCTGGAAACTGCAATTAATCCAGAATGCGGCAGCTAGACTGGTGACTGGGAGTAACCGCTGGGACCACATAACATCGAACCTGAGAGATCTACATTGGCTCCCAGTATGTTACCGAGCACAATTCAAAGTGTTGGTGCTGACCTTTAAAGCCCTAAATGGCCTCGGTCCAGTATACCTGAAGGAGCATCTCCACCCCCATTGTTTAGCCTGGACACTGAGATCCAGTGCTGATGGCCTTCTGGCGGTTCCCTCATTGCGAGAAGTGAGGTTACAGGGAACCAGGCAGAGGGCCTTCTCGGTAGTGGCACCTGCCCTGTGGAACGCCCTCCCATCAGATGTCAAGGAAATAAGCAGCTGTCCTATTTTTAAAAGACATCTGAAGGCAGCCCTGTTTAGGGAAGTTTTAAATATTTAATGCTGTATTGTTTTTAACACTTGATTGGGAGCCGCCCAGAGTGGCTGGGGAAACTCAGCCAGATTGGCGGGGTATAAATAATAAATTATTATTATTATTATGTGAAGGGTGAAACTACAGTTCCTTTTCACATGGACTGCTACCAAACTCGTCTACTCTTGTGCCTTTGGATTTGCAGTGTTTGTTTTTGTTTGTTTGTTCTGGACCTGAACACAGGAATTCTCATTTATCTCTGCTGAATTTCATCCTGTTTGTTTATGGTTTACAATTACAAATTAGCACATTTTATTGCTCATTACAAGCCAAACACAAAATCAAATAGAAAAGTTTAATCATATCTATCACATGGTTCTCCTAGCATTAAAAAAAAATCCTCTTATTTCCTTAAGCATACTGTTGATGTCTTAAAATAAACCCATTTGTGGGGAGAGAATCAATTCAACGACAAATTATAACATCCCCTTTAGTCCCATAAACCTTTTGTTGACAATCTAGATCATTAAGTCTTCATCTTGAACGTATTAATAGAAGCAAATGTTCTAGCCCCTTCCAAATGGCACCCCATAGAATCCTCTAAAATTCAATATTTGAGTGGGTAAATTTCATCATGTTGACAATATAACAAAAACAATTGAGACAATAATAATAGAGGCAAGAGAGAAAGAGGTAAGATAAATTCTGGAAGAATCTGCTTGCCTTTTCTGACTTACTGCAAATGCTGATGTATACCAACACAGGTACTCTATGCTGTGTTAATAATGTCTCATATAATTGTTTTCACTCCTACAGACTGTAGATGCA
Source organism: Zootoca vivipara (assembly GCF_965207765.1). Lineage (NCBI taxonomy): Eukaryota > Metazoa > Chordata > Lepidosauria > Squamata > Lacertidae > Zootoca > Zootoca vivipara. The sequence goes on from NC_142589.1 coordinate 28,215,714, forward strand.
GAACATTTTATGGCTAGCAGTAAAACAAAGAAAAACAATTAAAAAATAGAAATATTGAAACTCAGAATCTGAAATATCTATAACTTTTAGGAACATTCTGGTTATTGTGTATATTCCAATGTAGTAGGTTCCCCCCCCCCCAAAAAAAAGATCTATTGTTCACAAGAACATAAGAAGGGTTTGCAGGATCAGGCCACTGGCACATCTAGTCCACTATCCTGCTCTGTCAGTGGCCAAACAGACACCCCTATAGGAAGCCCCACAAGCTCCAGCAAAAGAGCACTCTCCCTTCCACCAACTGGAATTCAGAAGCATTACTGCCTGTGGCTGTGGAAGTAAAGCACAGCCATCATAGCTGGTTGCCGTCAATAGATCACTCTTTCAAGAATTTGTCTAACCTTCTTTTAAAGCCATTTAGGTTGGTGGTTATCACTGCCCCCTGTGGGAGTGAGTTCCATAGTTTAGCTATGTGCTGCATGGAAAAAGACTTTCTATTCTCTGTGCTGAATCTTCCAGCACTGGTACATGGCACAGGTAGTCATTAGGATGCCATCTAGATGCTTTTGAACTACAGCTCCCATCAGCCCCAGCCAGCATGGGTCTGGGGTGATGGAAGTCCCGACATTTATTTTGGATTCTGAATATTTTCCCCAAATTGAAGTACAGTGGTACCTCGGTTTAAGTACACAATTGGTTCAGGAAGTCTGTTCTCAACCTGAAGCGTACTTAACCTGAAGCAAACTTCCCCATTGAAAGTAATGGAAAGTGGATTAATCCGTTCCACACGGGTCCACAGAGTACTTAAACTGAAAGTACTCAAACCGAAGCATACTTAAACCGAGGTATGACTGTAGTTGTTTTCTCTCTCTTCCTACTCTTTCATGTTGGTATATCTATACCAACTGTACTGATGGGTGTACATGCACACACACACACACACACACACTAATATATATATGCTCAACAACTCCCATGACCCCTGACTACTTAACCATGCTGCCTGGGGCTGAATGGAGTGGAACATCATTTGGAGAACACCAGGTTAAGGAAGGCTGGTAGCCCTCTTTGCCATGATTCCTGACCTGGAACTCTCGGAGGCAGTGCCCTCCTCTGACAGCAGTCCCAATGAATAGACTGATCCACTCACTGGCCAGTCCCATGTGGAGCCACAGTCGCCAGAGCCTGCATATCTCCCCCTGAACCCTAAGGAGATATCCCTACAGCTTGAAACTCTAGGGCAGTGTTTCCCAACCTTGTGCCTCCAGATGTTTTGGGACTACAACTCCCATCATCCCTAGCTAGCAAGACCAGTGGTCAGGAATGATGGGAATTGTAGTCCGAAAACAGCTGGAGGCACAAGGTTGGGAAACACTGCTCTAGGGCATAGAAGAAGCCAGCAGATAAAGGGAAAGGCATCAGTTGGCCAGATTCAGTATTGGGGGGCCTCTGGCAATGAATGCCTAACCCAAGCTATAATGATTTGCCAGCACACTGCTGAGACAACAGGTATATTCTGCCTCAGCTGCAGGATTGTTAACCGTAATCCTGAAATGTGCACACATGCCCCTCTCCAAGGTGCTGATCCTGCTTTGCCGCGCCTTCCTTTGTTCTTGGAAGCTTGGGACTACTGGTCTTCCCCTTGCTTGGGGCATGACATATCCACAGTGGTGACATTCTCATAGATCAGGACAATCTTCAGACCTTAAAAAAAGAAGTGTGAACATAAACCATGAAGTGTGGAGCCATGCGTCAGTCTTGCACTCAACATCCTCACTCACTCCACCTCTGAGTTTCCAGCACTGAGTCAGAAGTGCTGAAGGGGAAACCTTAGTATGTTCAGCTGAATGGGCATAAAATCCTTCCTGTAACTGGAAACCCCTGATTGCACTGGGTTCTCAGTTGCATAGAGGATTCTGAACAGATCTGTGCATGAAGATCTGTGTATGGAAAATGACAATTTAGGCCATCAGCTTCAAGACACAATGACCGGGGGTGGGCTTGGCAACGACAAAGCTATAGGAAGTGGGGCAAGCCCGACCCCACACCCCTCATTGAGTTTTGCCCCCACACCTTCTTTGGAGGTGATGGAGAAATGCAGGGGTTTGCAGTAAAGCAAAGAAAAATATTTTAAAAATAGAAATGTTGAAACTCAAAAACTGAAATATCTATAACATTTAGGAACATTCTGGTGGTTGTGTATATTCCAATGTAGTAGGTCCCCCCCCCCAAAAAAAAGATCTATTGTTCACAAGAACATAAGAAGGGTTTGCAGGATCAGGCCAATGGCACATCTAGTCCACTATCCTCCATTGCATTCGCAAACAAAATGCCCCATGCCAAAAAGGTGACCTTGGCTTTCATTTCTAATTTTATAATGAATGCAAAAATGGAATCAAAACGAGATAGCCAGTGATTCAATCCTTTGGAGAGTGATTCAAATCCACACGTCCCTTATAGGAGCTGAAAGAGAAGGAAAGGCATTATTAATTTAGTCAATTAGTGTACTTTGAAAGCAATATTCCATATATTAAGGCAGGCCCATCCCTCGAGCCTGCCTACATTCTGCAAAAATGCAGTTTTTATGGTATTTACAATGAAGAAAGGTCATTTCTTAGATGTGCTCATCAAAAGATTGTAATTTTAAGAACTGACAATTTTAATGGGAAGGGAGCTATTTCATCAAAAATGGAATGAAAGGGAGCATAAATTAGAAATGAAATGCAAGGCATTCATTGTAGCAATCATGTCATCTTAATCCCAAACTGTGTGAAACAATATTTATCAGGCTTTCCCCACAACATTACTGGGAAATTTTAATGTACATCCTAGACAAGAGACATGGGGTTCAACTGTCTCTCCTACTTTAGTATCAGGGCTGGCATTTAGACATATAAGAAAATATGGGGGGGGGATCCTGTCTGAAACCCTGGCAAGCAATTGCCAGTCAGTGTAGACAATACTGAGCTAGATGGACGAATGGTCGGATTCAGTATAAGGCAACTTCCCATGTTCACCCAGAAGCTCAGGCAGAAATCTGACAGTACGATCCTATACGTATCTATTCAGACTTAAGCCCCAGTAGGTTCAATGGGACTGACTTTCAGATAAATGGATATAGGAATGCAGCCTAAAACCCCTAAATTTTGAGCTTGATCTAAACCATACAAAGCAAATGAAAAGGTGAAAGACTTCAATTTAACATGAAAGATATACAAACACAGGCTTAGCCAGATTCTGCAGTCAAAAACTCTGCTTGACTATTTGACGATTACCTTCCTTTTGGCTTAAGTTCAGCCCTACAATTCAAAATGCAGAACAAAAATTATGATTGGACCTGGAAGGACCTGTCCATCAAAGTAGTGCTGAATTCCCATAGAATTCATGTGCATTATACTTCAAGGCAGGTGCTAAAGATCAAAGCTTCTGCATCACTGATGGCTGTGCAAGTAAAATGAGTTTTTCTTTCCCCAAAACTGATTCTGATCAGTTAAGGATCTCGTTAATTCATTATTTTATATTTGGTTACACTATCATCCTATCGGATTTTAAATACATTCCATCCACCCACATCCAAGTCAAAAATGTAATTCATCACATCTCTTAATCTCAAATTATCCCTCCTAAATGATTAACAATATCCACAAGAAGACACAATGCAAAAATAATGGCAAAGTTACCGACAGTTTGAAGCATTAAAAACACTTTTTTAAATATATGCTTTTACTCCCTTATATTCATCACTTTGGAATAAAGATCTGTTCAAACAGAAAATATTACAGGTACATTTAGCAATGACAGGATTATCAGTTTCTGTCAAGCTGGGAGACAGTGATAGCTTTCAATTTGATATAGCAAAGAGATTTTATAGACCTAAACCCCAGAGACTTTAATGCAAAATGGATCTTCTTTATGGAAACATACAAACAGATAATAGTCACATTAAGTTTCATTATCATCATTGTTGATGCAAGTGGGGGGGGGGAAATCCATCACTTGAAACTAGGTGAAAGTTATCCCTACTTTGGAACTTTTTCCTCTTTATTGTAAACCAAGGCTAGTCTGATAGTTAAGAGATGACACTTTTACCCACTCTGAAGAGATGATGTAACATGGTCTAAAGGCTCATGAGGTCAATGCCTGCTAAAGTTAACCAAATCTAGGTCTGGTCAGTGTTTGAAGGGGGGGCACCTAAGAACCACACATACATTACTTTGATTAGTGTGATGGAAGAAGAGTGGAGTATAAATGTAAGAGAATGGTAATAATAAAGTTTTCCTACATGAGAAGAACCATTTTATCCTGATTGGGCTTTGTAGCTTTGTACCAATAAAAACTTATGGGTGTGCTGGATCAGGCCAATGGCTCATTCAGTTTAGCATCCTGTCCCCATAGCAGCCAACCAGATGCCCCAATGGGAAACCCGTAAGCAGGATTCAAGCACAAGAGCACTCTCCTCTCCTGTGGTTTTCCGAAACTTGCATTAAGAAGAATTTTCTGCCTCCAACCATGGAGGCAGAGCATAGCCATCATGTTTAATAGCCACTGACAGCCACCTCCTGCAATTAATATATGCATTTTGTACACAACTTTTGGCTGGAGACTAACATTGCAAAATTCAAAGCGAAAATTTCAACAGATAGCTGCATTTTTGCTTCATGCATTGTTCCAGAAAGTGTGGATTAGATTCACATTTGAATGCATATCAAACCAAATTTCTTCACCACCACCAAAAGTCCAACGCTACCTTTACAGCACACAGTTTAGCATATGCCTTTCAGGGTTCTCGCACTGAAAATGAATGATGCACACTGTAAAATATCTTTTGGCTTTATTTTCTGACTCAAAACACTCCAACTCGGAACAGCAATCTACCCGTAACCATCTGCACAGCTTACAGGAGGCCTATCAAGTGAGATTTATTTATACAATATAACTCAAATGTACAAAGCAAAAAAGAGGGAGGAGAAAGAAATCAGCACCAGTAAACCAAAAGGTAGGAAACAAATGTATAAACCACAATTCTGGAAAATATCACAAGAAGAGAACAAAGCATAAATAAGGAAACAATGAAATGCACATATCGATGCCTCACTCAGAAATTGTCAAAACAAAATGGGGAAAGAACAGGTGTTCTGTGAATCCATAACGGAGTGAGTAAGACAAAAGCAACTTGAAAAATATTGAAAAGTGGCAATATGTTCCTGAAAAGAAAAACTTGCAAATGGGTTGGTCATGTAGCTTAGAACAGCTGTTAGTCCATTTGGGAGCTACACAATTGCTGTATTCGAACATCATTGTATTCTTCAGATGAGCACCCCAAGACACCAGAATATGTGAAGACAAATTGGGAGTACTGCAGACTGATGGTCCCAAGAATATAGGAAGCTGACTTGTACTGAGTCTACCTAAGAAGAGCCTGTTGAATCAGGCCCTCCTCCTACCTGAATTTGTCTAATCCTCTTTTAAAGCCATCTAGGTTGGTGGCCATCACAGAATCACAAGTTGCATAGTTTGACCATGCATTGCATGAAGAAGTACTCTAGCTCAGTATTGCATGCAGTCTCTGGAGCTGGTGTCTCCAGGACCTAGGAGACAGAGGGGGAGTTAGTGCCTGCTTGGCATCCAGCTTGTCACCAGGTGCCTCTTCCAAGGGAGAAAACTCACTGGCAGAAGGAGGCTGTTCCACAGCAGGTGAAGTCTAGCTAGGGGGTTCTGGCAATATAGGAGTGAGGACTTCTAACGCATTTGGCCCTTCTGCAAGATCCAGTTCCTTGATCCCCAGCACACTAACTTCATCCTCTGTTTCGGGTGTTTCCTGAGAAGTTTGCCTTCCTGAGCAAACTGAGACCCTCTTCTGAGTCACCTGATTCTGATGCCCCAGGCTCTTCCCATCCCTGCCCCTGAGCTGGCCGATCCCTCCAGGACCCCTCCAAAGACCCCTCCTGCCATATTCAGTGACCTTCATTAAACCATACTAGTTTATTCCAAGCACTGAGCAGTGTCTGGAAGCAGCCGACTCAAAGCACAGGATTCTTGTTTGTTTTTTGTTTCCTGAAACTCAGTTGCAACAATAAAAGCGGGGGGAGGGGGGGTAGAGGAATAATCTGCACTTCCAGCTCTCAGCGTGAGCTCGCTCTTAAAAAATGAACGCAGTGTGTTTCCCTGAAGGAAATGACTTGTAGCCTTCTTCAACCCCATTACTTGCGAGATCATTTCATCACCCAAATATGCCCTGGAAGCTGCAGCAGGCTGGTAACCACCAGTCACAAGCAAAGCTCATCTACATATGGCTCCTGGCCTTGTGTGCTGAAGTAACTCGCTAAGACAAATTGCGGTGTCAAAAGAGAGCTCATTAAAATTTTTATATCTGATTGTTGTGTTACCCTCAAATTCCCTGGATGCTCATCCCTCTTGCTGCCTCAAGCGCTCAGTCCCTAAAGCTCAAAGAATTTCAAGGGCAGCCAGCACTCCAATTATATATATCTTTAAAAGTTGTTTGCTTATTAGTCGAAAATGAAGCATACAGCCATCACTAATTCGTATTTCCAAAAAATATATATAGCCCTATTACCCAGTCAAGCAACTGTGCTGAATAGTGTGGCATTGCGGAGTGCATCTAATTCATTGCTGGGGCTGTGCTGAGGCAACAGCAACAATTAAACCCATTGAAATGGGAATTAAGACTGTTTTCCACCTTTGGCACAGCAATCATTTCAATTTCCCACCCCACTATTTTTCCTTCATGAAATCGGAATGCTCTCTCTTTGCCTTATCCAAAAGAAATTGGGTTGTTTCATACAAGCCCCCCACCCCACCCCAGGTGGGATTTCTTATTGTGCTGTTGGGGGAATGGCATGATCTGAAATTCCATCCTTTCAGGTTCTGGAAAAGAGAATGCACACACTGCAGATGACTGAAGACAAGAACAAAAAGCTTGGTGTTGTTGATTAATTGTATACTTTTATTTTTACCTTAAAATACTTATATGCCACTTTTATGGGCAAGGCCCATCCAGAACAGCTTGCAACAAAACAAAAACAAAAACTACAACACACACACACACACCTAAAACTTAAACTTAAAACAAACTCAGAATTCCAGCATGTTAGTAACAGCAGCAGTATTGGAGTTCTTTCCCTTTTTTAAATCAATTGATCACATTTACATTTCATCTTTACAGCTCAAGGTGGCATACATAGTTCTCTTCCGCCCCATTTTATCCTTGCAACCCTGCAAGGTAGGTTAGGCTGAGAGTTAGTGACTGGGCCAAGGTCACCCAGTGAACTTTAAGGCTGGGGATTCAAACTCTGGTCTCCCAGGTCATAGTCCAACACTCTAACCACTACAATACAACAGATACATCTGTAGCCTTTACCCTACCAATGTTGAAGCTCTGACTTCAGTAGCATTAAACAAGGAGGAGGGTTCCAGAGGAAAGCTTGGATCCAACACTTTTCCAGTCTCCCAACACACCTACAAGCCAAGTAAAGGGAGGTAGCCATGAACAGCCTTGACTGCTGTAATTTACTACCGTAGCTCTGACAAAGCTGAATGTAAACAGAAACTTGCTAAAGTAATCCTGGCTTCTCAGGCCCACCTGCATATAATGCGATGGAAAGGCAAGCCAAGGCAGCAGCAAATGATGAAGCTATAAGAATAACATCTCCCTGGCCTCAAAGGCAGCAAAGAAAGCTGAGAAGAGGCATATTTTAGATGGGTGCGGCTAAAATATAGGGCTATGAATGTAGTGGCTGCACAGTCCTGGACACCACAGAGACTCTGAGAGGGGGGGAGATTAAATGAATATTTAAGCCTCACAGGAGCCTTGTGATGCAAAGAGACATCCAGACATCCTTAGCAAAGAATCCCACCAAGTCACCACTGTAAACTTGAGTAGACATTGGGCTCTGAAGGAATCCTGCTGCATTGCTGCACCCTTCAGAGGCTGACAACAGGGGTTAATTCCCTTACCATTTTTTTCCAACGTGATGAAAATAGCTGGCATTTTTAAAAACCTGGAAAAGGATGGAACAGCGGAAGAGAGTTCCCCTGCTATAATTTTTGCCCAGAGAGAGAGAGAGAGACCTCAAGGAATGAATCACCTTAGGTTTCCTGCCCCCCCAGCCTAAAATAAACACATAAATGTTGCCCCCTATTATTGCTCTCCATTGGAAAGAAATCAAAACGTGTTCTCTTGTTTGCATGCAATGCTCACAGGCCTTGATTGCCGCTCGTATTGCTAAACAGACTCTCGGGCATTATTCATTCCTGCCAGCTCATGGAATAAAGAAGGTGCTGCCTCTTCCTATCAGGCTTTCATCACTTAGCAATGAAAAAGGGTCTGCCTGGATTCTGCAAGGGTGTTTATCCCCACCAGCACCTAACGCCAATTTACTTTCCTGTGTTGACACTTCTGAAGTATCAAGCTGATGAAGCAGTAATCATTCCTGCTGCTGGAGAGCTAGTCTGACTCTGGTCAGATGCCACCCAAATGATTTATTTGGAAACTTCTCAAGCATGCAGAACACCTCAAGGAACTTTGTCCAGGGAAGTAGGGGCCAACGTAACTGCTTCGCTGTTCCATTCTGGATGAACATAAGGAAAGAATGCACATTGTCACCCCAGAATCAGTTCTCTGTGCTGTGCCCCAGAGAGGTGCATCTACACATACCAATGTAGACTTCAACCTCTCAAATTAGGGTGCTTTTAAAATCTCCCTCGTTCACATTTCTTCCCAGACTTGGGCTTTGCAAATTAGGGGCTCTCCAAGCTTCCTTTCTGCTATCACATGCCATTCTTTGTTTTCATGATGGCGTCGGGACCTTTATATGTGACCCCGCTTACTACCTAGGAGACCACTGTAAGCAAATCAAAACCTTAGCTGAACTCTAAGAATCAATTGTAAAGTAACGAAGATTATGGATAATTTGGAAAAATGAAAATTGTGGAGAACGTACTGATATGGTTTTAAATATTGTAATGAGGACCCATGTAGGGGAGGTGGGGGGAAGTCACGAGATTCAGAGAATCTCACAAAATGATTACCATATGTAAACTGTTTGATAGCAAAATTGTAATGATAAAAACAAAGAAAAATATTTCTCTCTGTGTGTGTGTGTGAGAGAGAGAGAGAGAGAGAGAGAGAGAGAGAGAGAGAGAGAGACCACTTACGATACCATTTACTGCTGCAAAATATTTGAGGTAGATCTATCACTTCATTTCCAACCAGTGCATGTCCCATAGGTATTATTCTTTCTTTCTTTCATAAAAATTTATATACTGCTTGAACTAGGGCCACTTTATTTAAGAAAAGAATAAAATAAATTATGAACTGTACAGGAAAAACAGACCTAGTGTGGGAAAGCATCCAAAATTATACCTTTAGCCTGCCAACTGGACGAGTTTACCCTGCGGGGAGCAAGGGAAACGGACCCCTGACCATTAGGTCCAGTCGTGACCGACTCTGGGGTTGCGCGCTCATCTCGCGTTATTGGCCAAGGGAGCTGGCGTACAGCTTCCAGGTCATGTGGCCAGCATGACTAAGCCACTTCCGGCAAACCAAAGCAGCACATGGAAATGCCGTTTACCTTCCTGCCAGAGCGGTTCCTATTTATCTACTTGCACTTTGACGGGCTTTCAAACTGCTAGGTTGGCAGGAGCTGGGACCGAGCAACGGGAGCTCACCCCATCGCGGGGATTCGAACCGCTGACCTTCTGATTGGCAAGCCCTAGGCTCTGTGATTTAACCCACAGTGTCACCCGCGTCCTAACTAACATACAGCTTAGTTGAAGCCTAATATCAAGTCAAAATATCCATTGAGCAACAGTTGTTCTTCTGGACTCTGTTCTATTATGGAGGTTCCCAGAACTGGAGGGTGGGACAAGGCTGGTGGGAAAAGCCACCCCCTGATGCCCAGCACATAGTCTTTCACCCTTCATGGTTATTCCTCTGGAAAAAGCTCCTTTATGAAGGCTCCTAGGACAGGCACGCCAAGTGAGACCAACCATCCCTTGACGACAGCCACAAAGTCTTTCTCCCCTTCCAGTTCTTCCTCTGGAAACAGCTCCCTTAGGAAGGTTCCCATGTCCCGCTCCCACTTGTTCTTCTGCCTTCAACTCCCACCACCCCTGACAATTGGCCAACCTGGCTGGAGCTCACTGGAGCTGCAGGCTGTGAACCTTCTGTAGCACCACGCGTTCCCCAAGTACGAATGAAATGTGGGTTATAATGATTCAATAAATACATGAATAAGCACCTTTACCTTCCAGAAATCCTATGCAGATTTGGCTCTACCATTAGGCATGGTGAGGATGACGACCTGTGTTACATGATAGATGTGAGGGAGTACCATTAGAGCAGGGATACCATTGTGGAGCCCTAAAGATGCCACTGGAGTCCAACTCCCATCAGCTGTTGTGAGCACAGCCAACAGGAAGGGATGTTTGGAGTTGTGGTTCAGCAACATCTGGAGAGCATCACATTGCCTCCCTTTGTATTGTTGTTGTTTAGTCGTTTAGTCGTGTCCGACTCTTCGTGACCCCATGGACCATAGCACGCCAGGCACTCCTGTCTTCCACTGCCTCCCGCAGTTTGGTCAAACTCATGTTCGTAGCTTCGAGAACACTGTCCAACCATCTTGTCCTCTGTCGTCCCCTTCTCCTAGTGCCCTCCATCTTTCCGAACATCAAGGTCTTTTCCAAGGATTCTTCTCTTCTCATGAGGTGGCCAAAGTATTGTATTAGAAGATAGCTAATTGTTGGCCATTTAAATTTATTATGTTTCTTCCACCATTAAGGGCCACCATTTTGATTTTCTGCCATAGGCAACAAAAGGCCTTGGTCCATCATGTACCAAGAGACATGTACTTTTGGTGACACGTACCTTTACTTGGAAGAAAACTTCACCAACATTAATAGCATTTGCTTGGGACTGGGGCAGTTAGGATATTACCCCGATGCTTCTTTTTGCAACGGGTCCATGTGTTAATGTATAAATTGTGGCTTCTGCTAATATAGAAGAAACAGCTGCCAATAAAAAAGTTTGTTTTGAAATCATATCCATAGCTTATTTTCGACTTGTTCCAACCCTAGAGGGATGTGGAATGGATTTGTAAACAGCCTTTCATATCTGATGGCAAAGGGTCAAATTCTAGCATGATCAAGAAAACTCCCCAAGGTGTAAGGCAGGTCAGGTACTGGCTGGAGCTCAATTGGAAGGAAGTCGATTGACAATGATTGAAGAAAGTATCCCAGTTATGGGTCACTGAGCTGGCTGTAATTAATTTATGAGATTGACACATTCAGGCTCAAACAGCTGCCTCCTTCTCTCCGCTAAGTGGCATGAAGGGTAAAATTCAATCTAATGCTGCTGATTCAGGATTTACGGGAGCAAGGCAAGTTGTTCAAAATGCTTTTAAACGGCAGTCTACCATTTCTGCGCTTGATCCCAGGTTGCTCTCCAGACATTTTTCAAATGCTTGTCTCATTGATCATTTTAGGGCATTGCCCTTTGCAAACCAGGTGATGTGGTGATGGTTTGCTTGGCTTGGCGCTAAAAGGAAGAATCAGGAATAAAGAGGAATTGATGAGGGGTGTGTGATGTGACACACACACACACACACACACACACTCCCTCTCTCTCACACACATTCATAGAACCATAGCATTGAAGAGTCGGAAGGGACCTCGAGGCTCATGTAGTCCAACCTTCTACCCATAGTAGACAAGCTGGCCTGTTGACTTCGGCAGGCCTACTCTAAGTATGACTTATCCAGATACCAACCATGGGGTGTCACTGCTGGGTCATTACTTAGCAGCCGCCTTTGAATTTTCCCTAATCTAAGGAACAATTGATTATAGATTCCAAAATAATGGAATTGTGTCCACACAGGAGCTGATAACTAACACGGATTCAAACAGCGTTGGGAGCAACGCCAATGAGAGCCAGTGTGGTGTAGTGGTCTGAGTGCTAGAGAAGGATCTTGGATAGACCAGCATTCAAATCCCCACTCAGCAGTGATGTGTATTGGTTGACCTTTGGCCAGTCACTGCCTCTCAGCCTAACCTACCTCACTGGGTTGCTGTGAGGATTAAATGGGGGAGCGGTGGTGGTGTGGAGAACCATGTACACCCCCTCGAACACTTTGGAGAAAAAGGCAGGATATAAATGCAATAAATAAATAATATACGCTCTTACATACACATTGACATCTGCGCAAACTGTACATTTAAAGCACACATCTTTCCCTTTGGAACTGCAGTTTGATAAAGATGCTGAAGTTATTAAAGGTAAAGGTAAAGGGATCCCTGACCATTAGGTCCAGTCGCGGACGACTCTGGGGTTGCGGCGCTCATCTTGCGTTATTGGCCGAGGGAGGCGGCGTACAGCTTCCAGGTGATGTGGCCAGCATGACTAAGCCGCTTCTGGCGAACCAGAGCAGCACACGGAAACACCGTTTACCTTCCTGCCGGTGCGGTACTGATTTATCTACTTGCACTTTGATGTGCTTTCAAACTGCTAGGTTGGCAGGAGCAAGGACCAAGCAATGGGAGCTCACCCCGTCACGGGGATTCGAACCGCCGACCTTCTGATCGGCAAGCCCTAGGCTCAGTGGCCACCTGCGTCCCTATTCCCCTCCTCTATCATGTTCTCCTTACTCATGTCCCTCCCCACAAATAAACTTCCAAATGCTTTTATTTGTATGGAAGCGCACTCTGACCCTTCAATCATTTCCCCTTTCCCTTCAACTACATCTTTTTCTAGCATCCTCCTCTCCTAAAAGGAGTGGAGTGGAGGGGGCAAGATGGTTGTTAGTAGATAGAGATCTGCTTATTTTGGAAATGAATCAATGAACTCCAAAGCCTCATTTTTGGCAACCCAAGAGCTGTTATTTAAGAGAAAGGAAACCGTGTCAAGGGCTGTTGCTCAAAGACAGTGGCTGGATCTTTCCAGATGTCAAAGATGGCAGCTAAAATGAAAATAAAATAAAATAAAATGCAGGAACCTTACAGCTGCCTTAAATCTCTTAAATGACAAACCTATAATTTGTAGGGGGGGGGGGGAATGATTCCCTGAATGCACGTTATATCTATGAGTTCCAAATTGCCGAGTTCTTGTCGAAATTGGTTTCTGCCCAGGAGGAGATAATGTCAGTCAAGTCACTTGCTTTTTGGTGTGCCTCTGGGGAATGTGGGGAGGGGTGTGAGAGGGTTGGGGCTGGGAAAGAGAGGAGCCTTCCCATTCACGTTTACAGTCCTTGTTGGAGAGCTAAACGTTAAATTCAATTTCAGTTCCTTCGCTGGGGCTTCGCCAGCACTTCAGAGCAGGGAGAACACATGGCTGCAAAGGAGAAGTCAGGTGGAAGGAAGCCCTCGGATGTCGGCATCAAACTTTGCAAAATCAAATCAAATCAAAATTTATTGGTCAACCCAACACAGGTCAGAGCTGAAAATAAAAATCAGCAAACATTTTTCTTTTTTAAGCAAGCAAGCAGAGATGATAAGAACAGCATAAGAAATCACACATGCTAAAACATATATAATACCGTGTTTCCCCCTTTTTAAGCCGTAGTCATAATATAAGCCAGGGCAGGATTTTTAAACTTTGTAAAATTTAAGACATACCCCGAAAATAAGCCATAGGTCTACCTGCAGGGTCGGCGCCCAGCAGCGCCGCGCAGAGTGCTGGATTGAGGAGCCGGTCTGCAGGGTCAGCGTCCAGCAGCGCCGTGCTGGATTGAGGAGGTGGTGTTCCATGTGGCGCTGCTAGGCGCCGACCCTGCAGGCCACTTCCTCGATCCGGTGCTCAGCGCAGCGCTGATCGGCGCCGACCCGGCAGGCCGCCGGATCCACTCTGCTGTAAAAAGCACAATAGCAATGGCGGCGGCAGCAGCAGCAATTAAAGGAAAGCTGAAGAACCTGAGTGAAAACGAGGAAGAAAGTATTTAGACGAACTGGATGAAAAGAGAGCAAAAGCGGCCGCCGCCCACGCCATTTCCCCGCTTTGATTTTTTTCAAGGCGATCGAACGAAGCAATGCAGGAGCCTGATTGGCCTCGGATCGAGGCAGACCGCAGGGAAACCGCAGGGGGGGGGAGCCGGGAAGCGGCACTCAGCGTCCGACTGCAACTCTGCACCTACAGAAGCGAGGTTTCTGCAAGGCATCCAACATGGAAGGGCGAGTAGGGAGGCTGGAGGAGATGGGGGCGAGGATCATGGCCCTGGTGCAGAGCGCACGTCGCCGGCACGCTGGGTCCTTTCCCTTTGGTGAGTGCCGGCCGGCGGCTCCCGGGCCCAAGGTTCTGCCTAGCGCCGGGGCTCCTGAGAAGCCTTGCGAGGGAGGAAAGGAGGTGAAGCCGAAGCCACTTCCACCGCCTCCTCCTCCTCCTCCCCCGCCTCCTCCCCCTCCCCCTTTGCCATCGCTGCCTCTTCTCCTCGCTGCAGCGTCTCCCGCTCCCGGGTCCCGCACACTGAAGTGCGGGCGGATGGAGGTTCACTCTGCACAGGATTGGGCTGCCCTATTGCCTTTAACCCTCTTGCGGGGCTGGAGGGAGGAAGCAATGCACAAAAGGAGGCGCAGACGTTTGATCCGACTGTGCGCTTTGGTTTGGGGATCTGCCGTTTGGGTCAGTTAACTTTCGTCCCCTCGCTCGCGCACAGTGCCATCCTGCACATTCAGTGGCGCGCTTTACCCCCAGGGGAAATGTGTGCGGTGGCGGCAGCAGCAGCAGGATCGCAGCCGAAAGCTGGTCCCTGGCTGTCAGAGCCCCGCTGAACTCCACGGGGCTTTCTTCTGAGTTAGGAGCCATAGGATCGCGCTGCAAGTGGCTGGGACTCTGCAGCCTCCTCTGTTGTGCATTTAGAAGGAAACGCAGCAGCAGAAGCGGCACGTCTTTATTTTTGGGGGCCATCTGATCCGGGCGTTTTTTAAAAAAATAAATCGAATAAATGTAGATTGCTGTACCATAATTAATAAAAAAACAAGACATCCCCTGAAAATAAGCCATAGTGTGTTTTTTTAAGGAAAAATAAATATAAGACGGTGTCTTAAAAAAGGGGAAACACGGTACATAGAACATGCATATACAGATGGCACACACATCTCAGGTTGTGATGCTAGAATCTGAGGCTTTCCTGAATCAGGAAGCTTTTAGGTAAAGGTAAAGGGACCCCTGACTATTAGGTCCAGTCATGGATGACTCTGGGGTTGTGGCACTCATCTTGCGTTATTGGCCGAGGGAGCCGGCGTACAGCTTCCAGGTCATGTGGCCTGCATGACAAAGCCACTTTTGGTGAACCAGAGCAGCGCACGGAAACGGCGTTTACCTTCCCACTGTAGCGGTACCTATTTATCTACCGTACTTGCGCTTTGACGTGCTTTCGAACTGCTAGGTTCGCAGGAGCTGGGACCGAGAAACGGGAGCTTCGCGGGGATTCGAACCGCCGACCTTCTGATCGGCAAGCCCTAGGCTCTGTGGTTTAACTGTACACTTACTCTACACTTAACTGTATTGAACGTAACAGTCTTAGCCATGCTAGACAGCAGATGCACCAAACTTTGCAGGGAGTTGTGTTAGCTTGGTCTTTTTTAAAAAAAAATTAAATTGTGGTACAAAATTTTTCAGGATTTCAGCAGGATGCTATGGGTAGAGAATTGTAACAGAAATTTCCAGTGCTCATTTATTCATCCCATGTCCAGAAGGGAAATCAATCCAGTGAATATGAACAGTATTCATTGTTGTTCCTTTCAGTCTGCAAATGATACGTAATTTATTACCTCTTTACGCCCCTCCTGCACTTGCATTGCTTTTCCTTTGCATTGAAATGAATGGGATGGAAGAAGGACCATCTAATTTGCATATAACACCACTCCTCCATCTGGCTTCAAAAGGGAGAGGAGTGGGCAGAGGGTATGTAAGGGCCTGCCACCAATCTCCTCATCCGCCACCACCCTGTGTTTTTTAATTTTCTAAGCTGCCTTGTGATCCTTGGAGGATGGGTGGTATAGAAATTTAATATAAAGAAATAACAACAACAACAACAACAACAACAACAACAACAATTTTATTATTTATTAACACCCCCCCCCAAATAATCTGGCTGGGTTTCCCCAGGAACTCTGGGAGCCTTACAGAATATGTAAAATATAATAAAGCATCAGACATTAAAAACTTCCCAAAATAATAATGGTTAAATAAATAAACAAATAAAGAAAGAAAGTTGTATTCAAGGTCACCTCTTGCACGCAGGTGGCACTGTGGGTTAAACCACAGAGCCTACAGGGGGAAGGTAAATGGCGTTTCCGTGCGCTGCTCTGGTTCGCCAGGAGTGGCTTTGTCATGCTTGCCACATGATCTGGAAGCTGTACGCCGGCTCCCTCGGCCAATAACACAAGATGAGCATCGCAACCCCAGAGTCGGTCACGACTGGACCTAATGGTCAGGGGTCCCTTTACCTTTAAGCTGTATGTTTTACAGTAGGTAAACAAAATATATGCCAAATGAAATGTTTGTTGTTCATTGTTATTATTATTTAGTGTTATGTTGCAGTGATATTGTGCATAGTTATACTATGGAACTTGTTCCCACAGGAGGCAATGATGGCCACCAATCTAGATGGCTTTAAAAGAGGATTAGACAAATTCATGCGGGGGGGGGGGGCTATCAATGGCTACCAGCAATGATGACCTCATGGTCAGAGGCAATAATGCTTCTGAATACCAGTAGATGGAAACCACAGGAAGAGAGAGTGCTCTTCTGCTCAGATCCTGCCTGCGGGTTTGCCACGGGCAACTGGTTGGCCACTGTGAGAACATGATGCTGAACTAGATGGACCATTGGTCTGATCCAACAGGCTCTTCTTGTGTTTGTATGTGTGGTATACTGTTATTGTATTGTTGTATTTTGCTTTTTCAGCAAACATATTTGAACACATTTACTTGCGGGAAATGTGGTTGCTAAGCAACATGACAAAACAAATATAATGAAAATGACAAAGTCTAGCAACTTCTGGAAGTCACAAATTTGCACATCCATGATCAGTGGAAATAAAGACTAAAGTAAAAACAACCCACCAAATAATAATAAAAAGCAACAGCAGAGTATGTAGTGCTTTTTTTCAGGGGGTACTGCAGGGTACACAACATCTATTTTTCTAGAAAACAAAGCACTGAGAGTATGTACTACACATAGGGGAAACACAGAGAATTGTTTTAAACCACACACATCAAAAATAAAATATACAAATTTTCTGTAAAAGTGCCAGCAATCACCAACAAAACATTTGAAAGAACAGAAATAAAGACTTTAGCTTACTCCTGGTCCAGCGAGAAGTCTCACCCATTGAACTGCACTCACACATGATCTAATATTGCACTTGGCTTGACAATGACAAAACAACCTTGATCTATAATGGGAATTAATATTGCATGTCAAGCATCTATTATCAGCTAATTACAGTGAATACACTTTCTGCGGAATTACCAATTGTGTTCCTGGCTCTGCTTTTGTTTTTCTAAGATGTTGCCTCACTTAGGAGTAGAAGAGAATGGTGCGGGCTTTTTATTATTATTATTATTATTATTATTCTCTTCTTTAGATGCGGCCAATATGGCCAACTATCACCCAGTCTCAAATCTTCAATTCTTGGGCAAGGTGACTGAACGAGTGGTTGCTGATCAACTCCAGGCATGCCTGGAAGAAGCGGATCATTTGGATCCCTTCCAGTCAGGATTCAGGCCTCATCATGGGACTGAAACTGCCTTGGTCGCACTGGTTGATGATCTCCGGCGGGCTAGGGACAAGGGTGAGAGCTGTTTCCTAGTCCTGCTGGATCTCTCAGCGGCTTTTGACACCATTGACCATAACATCCTTCTGGACCGCCTAAAGAGGTTGGGAGCTGGGGGCACTGTTATACAGTGGTTCCGCTCCTTCCTCCTGGGCCGTGTTCAGAAAGTGGTGGTGGGGGATAAGTGCTCAGACCCCTGGGCTCTCACTTGTGGGGTGCCTCAGGGTTCTGTCTTCTCCCCCATGCTTTTTAACATCTACATGCAGCCACTGGGAGAGATCATCAGGGGGTTTGGGCTGGGTGTTCATCAGTATGCGGATGATACCCAGCTCTACCTCTCTTTCAAATCAGAACCAGTGAAGGCAGTGAAGGTCCTGTGTGAGTGTCTGGAGGTGGTTGGAGGATGGATGGTGGCTAACAGATTGAGGTTGAATCCTGACAAGACAGAAATACTGTTTGTGGGAGACAGGAGGCAGGCAGGTGTGGAGGACTCCCTGGTCCTGAATGGGGTAACTGTGCCCCTGAAGGACCAGGTGCGCAGCCTGGGAGTCATTTTGGACTCACAGCTGTCCATGGAGGCACAGGTTAATTCTGTGTCCAGGGCAGCTGTCTATCAGCTCCACCTGGTACGCAGGCTGAGACCCTACCTGCCTGCGGACTGTCTTGCCAGAGTGGTACATGCTTTAGTTATCTCTCGCTTGGACTACTGCAATGCGCTCTACGTGGGGCTACCTTTGAAGGTGACCCGGAAACTACAACTAATCCAGAATGCGGCCGCTAGACTGGTGACTGGGAGTAACCGCCGGGACCACATAACACCGAACCTGAGAGGTCTACATTGGCTCCCAGTACGTTTCCGAGCACAATTCAAAGTGTTGGTATTGACCTTTAAAGCCCTAAATTGCCTCAGTCCAGTATACCTGAAGGAGCGTCTCCACCTCCATCATTCTGCCCGGACACTGAGGTCCAGTGCTGAGGACCTTCTGGCGGTTCCCTCACTGTGAGAAGCCAAGTTACAGGGAACCAGGCAGAGGGCCTTCTTGGTAGTGGCACCCGCCCTGTGGAACGCCCTCCCATCAGATGTCAAAGATAAAAACAACTACCAGACTTTTAGAAGACATCTGAAGGCAGCCCTGTTTAGGGAGGCTTTTAATGTTTAATAGATTTGTGTGTTTTATTTTTCTGTTTTAAGCCGCCCAGAGTGGCTGGGGAAACCCAGCCAGATGGGCGGGGTATAAATAAATAAATTATTATTATTATTATTATTATTATTATTATTATCATATTAAATAATTTTCTGTGTTGCATCTTGAAAATCTGGAGTTGTGGGGTGAGGAGTGTTTCACAGCTCCATTTGAAATGTGTACAGTACCACTGGGGTGGGGGAGGAAGCATTTAGGGAAAAGAAGAAAGAAATGCATATGAAAATTTCCACTTATATTTCTTCCAGGCAAGAGCTAATAAAGAGCCACAATCTCTCTTCTCCCAGCACCTCACACAACTCCTTTTATAAGCCCTAAAGCCCCCCCCAAAAGGTGAACTCAGTTATCTCTGAGCTTCCCAACCTGGGCCGAGACAGATTCTTTTAAAAGTTTATGACCTAAAAGAAAGAAAACGCTCCATGTATCATTGCAGTTTACTCAAAACCAGGCCTGCGTTAATGGAAAATGCTCTCCCACAAACGGCTCGAAGCCACAAATATCAACTCTGGCTGCTCAATGGCTGCTGGTAGTAATAATAAAGGAGATTCACGGCGGTGTGCCTTCCTTTGTCATCTTACCCACGGTGCCTTGCTTTATGGCTCCATGCAAGCCTAGTGCTTAAGAAGCCACCTGGGCTGTAAAGTGCAGAGGATGATGGGAAATCAAAGTTAAGCGAGGCTCAGAACATTTCACAAAGCCACACTCTTGTTGCGATGGTGGTTGCTGGGCAGGCTTGATCCTTTCGACTGTCTGTGATCAGTTATTTTATTCCAGGAATGGGGAGCCTATGGCCCTGCCATTTGTGTATACAATTTTGTCTAAAGTACACTATTTCACAAGCAATTTTTCTAAATTCTGTGCGACTTCTGTGCGCATTGCGCCTTCTTTCCCCAACATACAGGCATCACGGTGACTGGGAAGTGACCAGAAAAGGGGGCAGAATGGAGGCAAGGCAGGGCAGGGGCTGAGTGGGCTTATGCATGCTCCACCGAGGGGTCAGGAATTCCATTTTTTAAAAGCTGAATTAAAACATCCCGCCCACTCAAGGAAACAGATAATTAAAAGCCCAAGGCCTGCTGGAAAAGGAATGTTTCTGCCTGGTTCCTAAAGATATGAAATGATGGCTCCAAGTAATCATCCCCAGTGAGAATATTCCATAAGTTGGAAGCCACCACTGAAAAGTCTCATTCTTGTGTTGCCACCATCTGGCCCTCCGATGGAGGAAGCACATGAAGAAGGTCCTCATGTGACAATGTAGGTTCCCCGTTCATTGGCCCCCAGTACATTTCCAAGCACAATTCAAAGTGTTGGTGCTGACCTTTAAAGCCAACGGCCTCGGTCCAGTATACTTGAAGGAGTGCCTCCACCTCCATCGTTCTGCCCGGACACTGAGGTCCAGTGCCGAGGGCCTTCTGGAGGTTCCCTCACTGCGAGAAGCCAAGTTACAGGGAACCAGGCAGAGGGCCTTCTCGGTAGTGGCGCCCGCCCTGTGGAACGCCCTCCCATCAGATGTCAAAGAGATAAACAACTACCTGACATTTAGAAAATATCTGAAGGCAGCTCTGTTTAGGGAAGTTTTTAATGTGTGACATTTTAATGTATTTTAATCTTTGTTGGAAGCCGCCCAGAGTGGCTGGGGAGGCCCAGCCAGATGGATGGGGTACAAATAAGAAAGTGGTGTTGTTGTTGTTGTTGTTGTTGTTGTTGTTGTTGTTGTTGTTGTTGTTACCAATGTGCATGTGCACATTGATAGAACATTGCCAAACCATAGAAGCAATCTTGGTGTGATTCACATTGTTTTATATTATTACTAAATCAATCAGTCAGTCAGTCAGTCAATCAATCAATGTATACCCTGTGACATCAATAATAAAGCAATTGTTTTAAATATATATACTCTGAAAAAGTTTAAAATATTCTAAAACCAGTGATCTTGGAGATGCCAGGAACAGTGTCTTTCGGCTATCAAATGCTTAGGTAAACAGGAATGTTTTTAACCTCCTCCTGAAAGTTAGTAACAAGGGAGAAAGAGACATACCTCCTCACCAGGGAGGGCATTCCTTAAAACAGGGAACCACCACTGAAAAGGCCCCATCGTGGGTCAACGCCATCAATGCTGCACAATGGGTAATTTATTCTATTTTATTTTTTACAATGGAGGATTCCTAAACCATCCATTCCACTTCTGAAACAAGAAAAGGACATTCAGAACGCTGAAATTCAGATGATGGGGATTCTGAAAGCATCCCTACTCTTTTCTTTTCTTTTTAGCACATGAAAACCTTCTTGGGAAATCAGTTCAGGTTGTTCAGATGCACAACCAAATGGCAGTGCTTAAACCTGCGTCAGAGAAATGAGCCAGTCACTGAAGGACATCTGGCTTCACTGGCGGATCGCATTAGTAGCACAGTAAATAACATTTTAAAATCAAGAGAAGAAACAGTGGCAAGTAGAAACGAGAGAGAAATTCAATTCAGTTCACATTTAAAGGTGAATCCATCAAATGTGCATTTTCCAAAACAGTTTGAGCACTTCTAACACAACCATCTGGAATACTTCAGATGGTAGAGCATGAAACTCTTAATCTCAGAGTCGTGGGTTCAAGCCCCATGTCGGGCAAAATATTCCTGTACAGTCGTACCTTGGAAGTCAAATGGAATCCATTCTGGAAATCCGTTCGACTTCCAAAATGTTCAAAAACCAAATTGCGGCTTCTAATTGGCTGCAGGAAGCTCCTGCAGCCAATCAGAAGCCGCAGAAGCCCCATCAGACGTTCGGCTTTCAAAAATAGTTCGCAAACCGGAACAGTCACTTCTGGGTTTGTGATATTCGGGAGCCAAAACATTCTGGAACTAAGCTGTTCGAAAACCAAGGCACGACTGTATTACAGTGGGTTAGACTAGATGATCCTAGTGGTCCCTTCCAACTCTACAATTCTATGATCTTTTGAAATTCACACTTAGCTGAATTTTGTAATGCGGTTCTCCAACCAACCAATGTTTACAAAGTTGCATATACTAGGATAAAATATGCATAAAAATGAATACATTGGTGAAAATAACATATAAAAAGGCATTATATTAGACAAAGTTGCATTACAAATGTGTTAAATTATTAAAATACAAGTTGGGAAATCAACATAGCACTATTAAAAGCCATTCCTTAAAAAACAATCAGTTCCCAAAGGTCTGCTGGAATAAAAACAATCTTCACCTGCCAGAAGAAGGACACGGGTGGAGCCAGTCTAGCCTCTAGAAAAGGAGTTCCAAAGTCTGGGATCAGCCACCAAGAAGCCTCTGTCCTGCATCCTTGCCAAGCATGCCTATGAGGGTGTCAGGGCTGAAAGAAGGCCCTGCCCCAAAGACCTCAGAGCCTGGGCAGGTTCATATGGATGGTGAGTGAACAGGTTAATGGTCACCTGCATGGGCATACCCAGCGAGGGGCAGGGGAGCAGCTGCCCCCCCCCCAGAAGCAAAAAAATAAAATAAATGGTTATAAAGTGATGGAACGAAACAAAATTAGGTAGGGCGATGGCGAAGAATCAGTTGTTTACCACACTGAAATGGTGTAAAAACCGAGAAGTATCTAGAGCCACCTAGCGATTGGTAGAGGAATCTATGTCAGCCAGCCATTGGGATTCGAGGGAGGGAGAGGTCTCTACGGGCTCTAGCAGAGAGAAGAGGGAATCTTCTAGAGGGGTCTAGTGAGTTCCGCGTCACTAACCTGAGCCGCCCGCCGCTAAACTGAGCCGCCCGCTATTAGTTTACCTTCTTATTTACATTTAGAAGACATCGAGGCTGCCTAAATGGATATAAGAAACTGATTCCCAAAAGGTAAGTTAAGTAATTTCTGTAGAAAATTAAATTTTAAAGGGTAAAGACCTGGCTCAGAAGTACAATGGGAGAGGACAGACTGACTGGGTTGTGTTTGATGAGCGTCCATCGGAAATTCTTCAAGGAAAATCAGGACTGGATTGAAACGAAAGTTTTCAACCAGTTTTCTTCAAACCCAAGAAAAATGATATTAGTATAAGACATGTAACTAGAATAAAAAAAATTTAAAAAAATTCAAGCAAATAATTGTAACAACTACCGTAATAAAGCACTGCTATAATTATATATAATTTTCTTAAAATTTTGGTTTCATTCGCCTTTTCCGTGCTGAAATGTCACAACCTGAACGATCATGGCTTGCCCCCCCCCCAATTTTGATCCTGGGTACACCCCTGGTCACCTGATGTTCATGTGTATAAGAACATAATAAGAACCTGCAGGTTCATCCTCCCTCTGCCTCTAACAGAGGCCCCTCTAACAAGGAGATTGTTAGCCGCTTTGAGACTCCTTCAGGTAGTGATAAAGCGGGATATCAAATCCAAACTCTTCTTCTTCTTCTCTTCTCTGCCACACTTGCAGGGCCTTTGCAGCATCTTGCTCTACACACTGTGCCACTGCCTTCTCTCCTGACGGTCCTGTCTTCGCTACTGTGCCTTCATTTCGTCCTCTCTCTCATGATGATTGCTGCATTAGATGGTATACAGAGAATTTGGCAGAATGGCTTTCATAAAGCATTTGGAAAATGTATGGACAGAAAAGTGCTGAGTTAATTGCCACATTTTATGATCATTTTAATAACTGCCTTTGTTCACATTCAAGGCCCATTCCTTCAGAGTCTGGCTCATATTAATGCAACATCCCTTTGGAGTCTGCCTAAAGTGTCTCTATATATCCCAATCAGCCTCATGTATAAAACAAACAGGGCTATAGGATGGTCTTGCTAATCACCTTTCGTTCAGCTAAATTGTTATTCTGAATTATCTAACTCCTAGATAAAAAGAGATGGGTGTGATAGAAGGAAGGAGAGATAATGATATCTACATTCCTCCTAATTTCCACTCAACCTTCCGATTTATTGTCCTTACTTTGACCTTATCAGTTTTTGTTCCTGCGGTTTCCCTAAGTTTACATTACTTTTGTCCTACTGGGCAGTGAAAAATTACGTATTGTGTGGAGAAAGCAGAGAGAGAAGAGCTTTTGTCTTACTTCTCATAACACCAAAACTCAGGGACATCCAGTGAAGTTGGAATTTGGAAGATTCAGGTCAGACCAAAGAAAGTTGCTTGCCATGCAGCACATCGTGGAACTCGCTCCCGCAGGAGGCAATGATGGCCACCAACTTTCATAGCTTTAAAAGAGGGATTAGACAAACTCATAGTGGCTAAGGCTATCAATGGCCACCAACTACAATGGTTATGTCCTCCCTTCACTGCCGGAGGCAGTAATGCTTCTGAATGCCCATTGCTGGGAATCATAAGTGGGAAGATGGCTGCCCTCAGGTCCTGCTTGATGGCTTCTCAGGAGAGGCATCTATTTGGCCACTGTGAGAACAGAATGCTGGACTAGACGGGGCCATTGACCTGAACCAGCAGGACAGTTTTTATGTTCTCATGATGTAGCACCAAAGTTCAATCTAAAGCACAGCCTTTGTCAGGGTAGTGTCCTCCAGATGTTTTTGGATATTTTAAAAAAAAATCATTCAAGCAATTTCTATGATATGTCATGAGTGTGGGAGCCCATTCCAGATTGGAACTCTAGTCAGGGGCAAAAGTGCAGTGGGGGCGGTTCACCCCGGGTGTCACCACTGGGGGGTGACAAAATGCCGGGTGGTACTCACCGTGGGGCCTACAGTGCGCCTGAGCTGAGCCACGCATCTCTCCTGGGAGTGACTTGGGCACCTGCAGGCCGCGCTGCCCCAAATGGTCTGCCCGCCACCTCCCCCTCAGTTGTAGGAGGCAGGCAGACTTCTCAGAGGCCCCGCCTCCCAGTTCGCCCTGCCCCGTGGGCAGCTGGCCCCACCCCTGGGCGCAGGGTAAGCGTGCTGCCCCAGGCATCTGATCAGCTTGCTCCGCTGCTGACTCTGGTATCACTCTTTGCCCCTCATGGTTCCAATCTAAATTGTAATTAGCATTAGTTGGAACTTCACACGCAATTCAAATGGCAGCTGCAAGAGCCCAGATCTGGATCAGCATGACAGTGGAAGGAAAAGAGTTAAAGTCAACTAAAACCAGAGAGAGAGAGAGAGAGAGAGAGAGAGAGAGAGAGAGAGAGAGAGAGAGAGAGAGAGAGAGAGAGAGAGAGATTCTATCTTCTCTTTATGAGCTTGAAGTTTACCTTTTAAAACAAATCTGTGCAATTGTTAATCACATGAATAGGGTGACATCTAGTTTTACCCTAAAATGGATTTTAGTTATCTATGAATCTGAAAGAATCTGAGACAACGAATGCTATAGCTATTTAGCAGGAGGGGGGAACCTGTGACCCTCTGAATGTTGCTGGTCTGCAACTCACACCATCTATGGGCTATGGTTGCTGGGGGGTGATGGGAGTTGTGGTTCAGCAACACCTGCAGGACCAAAGGTTGTCCACTCCTTTTATACAGGGTAGGGAATAAATTCAAGAAATAATGGAGCACTTTGGTTTCTGGCCATCTACTGAAACATGGGGTGGTTTTCCATTCCTTGCCCCCTCTCCCTTCAATCCTTTACTTAGAGATGTCTTGTATAATAGTTAAAGTTCACAAGTCAATTCCTATCATTGGTTAAATCTTTAAACATCATTTGGTTTAAACTGCTGCTGTTGTTGACTGCCATTGTTATTCAATATAAACATTATTATTTTTTTGCAACAGAGTCTTAATGGTTATGTATTTATTGCTCTGTGGTTTAGCAAGTTACAAATGGTTGGGGGGGTTAAAAAAAAACCTGGGTATGGCTGGGTATTCTGTGGAATTTTTAAATGCTTCTGTCAATGCTGTCTAAATAGGAGCTTTGAAAGTAAGATTAGCAAGTGCTTCTGAAGAAGGTTTTAGCACTGTGCTCTTATAAACCCTGACAGGCCTATGATTAAGATTAAATAAACTATTCTGGTGCTAAACTCTCATAACTTACTGAGTTTGACAACCTCTCCTGTTTGTAATACGCCTGATGTTTCAAGCTAAAGTAGGCTATGTTCATGCATTGCTGCTCCATGCTGATTGGGTGTTGCAAAGTTTCTATGTGTAGAATTTGGACATTTCCTTCCAATCTGAGCAGCCTGTTAGAATTCAGAGCATATCCCCAGTTTAGTCGTAGACAGTTCTCTCAATACCATTTGATTTCAAAGCTGCTTGCTGCAAATCCATTGCAATCAGGCGATGTTTGTTATTAATACCTTTAATCTGACCCCAGGCATGAAACCCAGATATATCAGCAGTGATGGCTGCTCAGTCTCCATTGTGTTGTTTACTTTGTATTCAGTTGAGGGAGGGTGAGTGCCTGGGCAGAGGGAAGGAGGGGAGAACAAGAGATGGTACAGACCCAATTGGTTGTGGATAGATGCAAGGAGCAAGCAGGAATGATAGATGGAGATTCGTGATAAATCAGATCCTGTGGCTCTGTGGACAACTGCAAGCCCCTTGGGGGAATTCCTGAGTATTTCAGAGGGCAAAGCACATAGACTACCTAGGAAGGAAGCGGGGAGAAGAGTGATGTCTCTTCCCCCAGTTGTAGATTAAAAG
Organism: Zootoca vivipara; assembly: GCF_965207765.1. Taxonomy (NCBI): domain Eukaryota; kingdom Metazoa; phylum Chordata; class Lepidosauria; order Squamata; family Lacertidae; genus Zootoca; species Zootoca vivipara. The sequence continues at coordinate 28,242,250 of NC_142589.1, forward strand.
GTAAAGGGACCCCTGACCATTAGGTCCAGTCGCGGACAACTCTGGGGTTGCGGCACTCATCTCGCTTTACTGGCCGAGGGAGCTGGCATACAGCTTCCAGGTCATGTGGCCAGCATGACTAAGCCGCTTCTGGCGAACCAGAGCAACGCACGGAAACGCCGTTTAGCTTCCCGTCGGAGCGGTACCTATTTATCTACTTGCACTCTGTGCTTTTGAACTGCTTGGTTGGCAGGAGTTGGGACCGAACAATGGGAGCTCACCCCGTCACAGGGATTCGAACCGCCAACCTTCTGATCGGCAAGCCCTAGGCTTTGTGGTTTAACCCACAGTGCCACCCGCTGTGGTCTAATTTCCTTAGTGGTGATAAAGTTTAGGATGGACTGTACCACTTCAGAATTCAGATCACAAGACCAGTGATGGCTGGAGCCCATTGGGGCTGGTAGGGCAGCATTCCACAGAAACCAATAGTAAGGGGAGCCATAGGCTACATTCACTGCAAACAGTCATGGATTCCCCCAAAGTATTATGGGAACTGTGGTTTGCTAGGGGTGCTAAGAGGTGTTAGAAGACCCCGATTTCCTTCATGGAGCTACAATTCCAATAGTTCCTTGGTCCATCTTGCTCAATATTGTCTACTGTGACTGGCAGTTGTTCTCCAGGAGTTCAGGCAGGAGTTTTCCCCACCTCTACCTACAGATGCCAGGGATGGAACCTGGCATCTTCTGTATGCAAAACAGGTGCTCTTCCATTGAGCAAATCTGCCACCTTCTGATCTGTGTATTACTCTGGGGAGTGCTGCTGAAACAACACCTGAGCTCTTCTCTGCATGGAGCTGCCCAGGGTGCCATCAAAGCAATGGTGGATCAGGCCAGTTCACTTAGAAATGTGGTACAAAGGACACCCTCCAACAGCCTAACTGAGCTATGTGTGTTTCCCCCTAAAATTCCTGATTCTCAGAGTATCATATCCACATGATTAGGGGGGTGGAATAGCACATTAAATGTACAGCTGCTGCTCACACATTGCAGCCAGCCTTCCCTTGAGGTTGCATTTCTGCTGCAGAAAGATCATATTTTTCCAAACACTTGGTGTACTATATTTTGTACTAGGCGAAAAAACAAAACAAAACAAAAAGTGATTCATTCCCCAGATAACATTGACGGACACCACAGCGGAGGCGGGGAGTGCATTTATGGCCAGGGCATTCCATTCATTCATGGTTCAGCACATCAACACCTCTGGTTTAAGAATGACTGGGACAGTAGCCTTTCTTTGGGGAGCACAAAACAGCAATGTTTCTGTTGCAGTGTTGTGAAACTCCACCGCCGCCACCCCCCCCCTTCTGGAGCCGGTGAACAAAACGCCACTGTGTTGCCATTTGCATATCATGTGCAGGTAAATAAACATCATTTCATGCATTGCTGCTTATTAATTTTTCCTTATGAATATTTAACTGCAGGCTAAGAGCACCCTGGGTGTTTTGGGGAGATAAAGGCTTCCCCGTAATGGCGTTCCCTTGGATGCATTTCCCATACTCTCCCAGCTTTAGTTTCACCCAAGCAGCCTTTAGGTTCACTGCAGCCAATAACCTGAAGCTACACCAACATAATGGGGGGCAATAGACCTGTTATTAGAGAGCACGGCAGACGCCAAGTCTGTTCTCAGGGTTAGACGGTCCAGCAGATGTTGACATGGTTGCAGTTAAAAACCCATTGAAGAGACCACATGAGGCCAGCGCCCATCGATCTGTAATTGCAGGTGCTGCCTCAGACACACTGGGCAGGACTGCTCTAATTGGTTGCATCTGCTGTCTTCCTCCACCAGACGTCAGCTGGGCCCTTAAAGGACTGTGCAATAGTGCATCTATTGTGTGAGTGATGAGTGGGACTCTTCCCATTTATCATTCCTAGCAACTGCCATTTGCAGGCATACTGCCTCCGGCATCAGAAGGAGAATATAGTCATCGTAACTAGTAGCTGGAAGGGACACCAACAGTCATCCAGACCAACCCCCTACAGTGCAGGAATCACAGCTAAACAATCCATGACAGACAGACATCCAACCTCTGTTTAAAAGCTTCCCATAATGGAGTAGTCCATTCCACTCTCAAATAGCTCTTACCATCAGGAAGTTCTTCCTAATGTTTAGTCGGAATGTCCTCTCTTCTCATTTGAATCCATTGGTTTGGGCCCTACCCTCTGGAGCAGCAGAAAATAAGCTTTCTCCATCTTCCATGGGATAAGCCTTCAGAGCTTTCAAGGTGACTATCATATCACCTCTCACAGGTAGGTAGCCGTGTTGGTCTGACGTAGTCGAAACAAACAATTCCTTCCAGTGGCCCCTTAGAGACCAACTAAGTTTTTCATAGGTATGAGCTTTCGTGTGCATGCACACTTCTTCAGATACTTCTGAAATAGAAGTCACCACTCCTATCAGCCAATCACCCATTCCCACCACCCTTCTGAGTAATACCCCTCCCCACCCTCTGACTATACATAAGGGTCTGGTGACTTCTGTTTCAGTGTATCTGAAGAAGTGTGCATGCACACGAAAGCTCATACCTATGACAAACTTAGTTGGTCTCTAAGGTGCTAATGGAAGGAATTTTTAATTTTTTATAACACCTCTCAGTTTAGCCTTTTCTACAGCTTCCTCCAGCTTCTTCAATGGTTCCTCATAAGGCTTGGTTTCCAGACCCTTGATCATTTTGGTTGCCTTCCTCTGCACATGTTCCAGCTTGTCAACATCCTTCTTAAACTCTGGTGCCCAGGGATTGTGCATGAATAAAGTCACACAACCATGCATACCGGTATATATTTTTTCCAAAGAGGTGTTAAAAGCACATTTGAAACCATTCCAGCCTTTTGACAACCACCAGGAAATCACACTTACAACAGCTTCTGTTGACGATCAACATAAAAAGAGCTTTCAAGTAGATGAGTAAGAAAAGGACAATTGTAGTTATTGATAATCCCATTAAAGCAAGACCTCACTAATGTGCAACTCTGCTGAATAAAACAATGTAATGTTTTACACTGACTTGCCCTTTAAATGTCCATGTTTGATTAGTTCAACAAGTTTTCTGCCATTTATTAGAGGTGGTGGTGTGAGTTCCTCATTAAATGGTGAAAGAATTACAGGGAGGCCTGGAAGCAAAGAAGACTCCTTTTTCATCATAAAAAAGGGAAATAATAATTACTCCTTTGGAACATCATCTGTTTGTGGTTTACACGATACTTCTGCATTTACAAAGTGGCACAAATCACTTTATTCATAGTTAGGAAGACTGTTTTTACCAATAGGTGGCATATAGAGCATGGCTCCCTTAATACACTTTCCTCCTCCAATCAAGTGAGATTGTTGTTGTTGTTGTTTAGTCGTTTAGTCGTGTCCGACTCTTCGTGACCCCATGGACCATAGCACGCCAGGCACTCCTGTCTTGCACTGCCTCCCGCAGTTTGGTCAAACTCATGTTCGTAGCTTCGAGAACACTGTCCAACCATCTCGTCCTCTGTCGTCCCCTTCTCCTAGTGCCCTCAATCTTTCCCAACATCAGGGTCTTTTCCAAGGATTCTTCTCTTCTCATGAGGTGGCCAAAGTATTGGAGCCTCAGCTTCACGATCTGTCCTTCCAGGGAGCACTCAGGGCTGATTTCCTTAAGAATGGATAGGTTTCATCTTCTTGCAGTCCATGGGACTCTCAAGAGTCTCCTCCAGCACCATAGATTAAACGCACACAAAATCTTAAAGCTAGTATCCTCTGCAATGTAATGTGTGTTACATTGACATATTTCACTTAGATTCTTCTGTGACAAAGACCCATGACCTTGCTTTTAGCTGACCTTGAATAAGGAATTTCTCAAGATGTGGTTCTTCAAGCATTCCTTTCATTTGGGCACTGCTCTAAATCTGTCCTCTATATCACAACAGTATCTGGCATATAAAACTAAATGTAGGCTATGTAAGAACATAAGACGAGTCCCAAAACATAAGAGCCCTGCTGGATGAGGCCAATGGCCCATCTAATCCAGTGATGTACATGTTGTGGGAGCTTTTTTTGTGGAACCTGGTCCGATGGAAAATTTCTGTGGTGCCCCCTTTTCCCTTGATGCCCTAAACACTTGCTTATTTTCCTTAATGGTTAATCCAGCCCTGTGGGGAAGGTTTGAGATTGGCAAGAGAGGAGGGCAACTCTATCCAACCCCACCTGGGAGGAATCCAAGTGCCATAAAGTCAACTGTCTGGAATAGCAGGATCAGCCTTATGCTTCTGGCCTGGACATTATCTGACCCATTTCTAAATTTGGTCTTGGAGTGTATGGGAACAGGTGTGTCCAGAAATAGATTGCCTCTTCAAGGAAGGAAGGCAGAACCTGTTTAGACAATCAAGCATGAGATGAGGGACCCAATTCCTTTGTTTGTGGATGGAAGATTGACATAGGAAAGTCAACCCATTCCCTGCTAAGGCTGGAAACAACTTAATTGAGATATGTTTGTAGGAAACTGCTTTGAGGACTTCTCCTGTTGAAAAGTAGCATATAAATATTCTAAATGATAATGCATGACTATCATGGACATTTTGCCTCCATAATTTCCCTTCATCTCTTGTTGGTGGTGGAATATACAGAAGGACGAATTCCAAACCTGGTGGGGACATATCCAGATAAACATTTGCCATATCCATAGTCTATTTTCTCCCATGCAAGGAAAACAAAAGATGGTGTTTCTTAAATCCTTGTGGGGGCCCTGGCATAATTGGCCTCACATCTTTCGCTTGAACACTGACCACACAATACCTTTTTTGAAGCTTGTCAATGGTCCTGGATATTCGAGGAATGTCTATTTGGGTGCTAATTGTTAGAGCAGGGGAACAGAAATGTGTTCCTCCAGAAGTTCTTGGACACCAGCTACCACGAGTCCCAGTCATCATGGCTATAAAATCAGAATTCCAGGATTTTTTAAAAAAATTTTTTAATGTTTTCACTAGAATTTGGAAATTCAGCGGAGTGGGTCTGACCTCAGCTAGAAGGGAGTTCCATAGAACAGGATCCACAATGTTGAACATACAGCTCTGATGAGTCATGTATATCTGGGCCATGGTGGACCACCAACTCCACCAAAGACCTCTGGGGTATAAGGGATCAGGCAGTCCCTAAGGTATCCTGGACCCAAGTTGTTAAAGGCCTTGTAAATTAATGCAAGAAACTTGAAGCTTGTCTAGTAGCACATAGGCAGTTTTTGAGCACTGAAATTGTGTTCTGGTTATCATCTATCCCCATCAACAGTCTAGCCTGAGCATTTTACACCAGTTGGACCCTCCAGACCAAGCCCAACGGTAGCCCCACATAGAGCACACTGCAAGAATTGAATAAAGGTATGTGAACACACACATAAAAGTCCGCATTCAAAGACACGATGCCCTCATCTGTTTGCTGAAGTGGCCCAGTCCAGAAAAGCCGGATCACATGCCTATTTCAGAACGCACCAATCAGCTGCAGTTGTAATGAATCAGCTGCCATTGTGAAGATTATTCCACCTTCAAAAAGGAACCCTCAATGAAAGCCACTTTGGCTAATGTGGTTGCTTTGATATCACTGACAAAATTATGCCAGTCTCAGCAACAATTTTCTTTTGAGGTAAATCGGGACAGGGTTAAAGTACATTGGCATAAAACAAAGTCTTTGAAGCTTCTCACAGCCCAGCCATTGATCCTGATTTTTTCAGAAACCTCTATTTAGAAGAAGAACACATCAAAACAAAGGACCTGCAAGCTGATGCACTCTGCTGCCTGGGGAACCCATTCAGGCTGTCACTGTGCATGCACATTAAGAGTTATCACTCAGGGGTTCGAAAGCAGCACACCTGTAATTTATCCCATCTCTGCTGAAGGATCTTTGATATTTAAATTAGGCTCCCTCCTCCCAACAATATCACTTTCCTTCACTGTAAATGCTAATCAAGAAGACTGATGCTTAATGGAGCAAAAAAAGCTCCAGATGTGTTTCTTTTTTTAAAAAAAAAGCAACAACAACAACTTGCAATTGCAACCATTGGAAGTTGATGACAAGTCTAGAAGGATAACTTTATGGTGATTCTGGGCCTCTCTTCCTCACCTCTTCGAAACTTGGGAGTCGTATTTGGTGATGGGATTACAGGTTCTCTGATACCTGTTGGTGGGAAATTAAGAGTCTCAGAAATGGCAGCATTTTGGAGATTAGGGACAGGGAACCAGTGGCCCTTCAGCTGTTGTTGGGCTCTAGCTGTGATTTCATTCTAGTGTTGCTTCAGAAAGTGTAAATTAGATAGGTTCGCCTTTAAATGAGAACTGAATTGAATTTCTCCCTTATCCTGAGTTAGGTCTTTATGCACACACAAACACACATGCCCTACAGACAAGCCCACTTGTGCCTGCATTTTGATGGAAGCTGCAGCCATTGATAAGGGAGCTGAAGCAGTCTCTGACACATATCTCCATCTCCCTTTTGTTCAAACTGGCCTCTCCAGCGGCTGCCACCAGATAAATCAACACACAAGTCATTAAATGGCTCATTATCCAAATAATATGATTCATTCACGAGGACAGCAAAACAAACGAGATGGCAGAGACTTTCGAAAGCAGTCCACTTGAACCCCAGACTGTCGATCAACATAACAGATTCATTAGATGAGTGAGTCTGGATGGGGAGGTCAATGCAGGGGTGTAGGAAGATAGGGCCAGTGGGGCAGTGTGCCCCGAGTGACGCGATCCCAGGAGCGCCATTGCCGCTGCCCGCCCCCAAAATGTGTGCCACGTCACTGCGCACAGCGTGCCCCGCCCCACCTCCAGAATGCTAGCCACATCACTGGGGGCAGCGCACCTGCTCTCCGCCCCCGGTGGCAGAGCATGAAGCTCCACCGCAGGGTCAATGAAGCCCTGTCTTGCAAGGTGTTCTCTCTCTCTCTCTCTCTCTCTCTCTCTCTCTCTCTCTCTCTCTCCCTCTCTCTCCCTCTCTCTCCCTCTCTCTCTCCCACTCCCTCTCCCTCTCCCTCTCCCTCTCTCCCCCCCCCACCAGACACTGACCTTTTTTTATGACACACAGACTTCTATCCACTCTCTGGAGCTGGATGTCCTAGGAGCAGCACCCATCATATGTTCAGCACTGGGTTCATTTAACCCAGCATACTGCCCCCAACTGTAGCTGGCTCAAGGTGCTCCAAGTGTCCACATATATCATCAAATGCGGAATGATTAACTGATCAGAGCAACATCTGTTAGCAGTTTGGCACTGGGTTCGTTGTCCTCACCAGTGACTGGCGCAAGATGCTCTAAGCATCAGCTGTGGGGCAGGTGGGTGTGCTTTCAGGAAAAAACTGTCTCATGGGTCAAATGGAGAGGGCTGGTAGGCCACGTTTGACCCATAGGCTGTAGGTTTCCCATTCCTGGACTGTTTTGATGCCTGATCTGCTGTTCTCCACTTTCTTTCAACAGGAGACAGGAGACTGTATCAGCCTGGTCCAGAAATTCATGCCGAGCAGGATTTTGCAAACTAACTAAATAAATAATCATTTGGAGTTCTGGATTATTTTAGTTAAATTTTAAATGCCAAGTTCTTTAAATTGCAACATTTGCTGTTACGATACATGGCTTAGTCCTGGTGAAACTTGTGGATGCACAGAAAAAAGGAGAAAAGTCAAACAATCATGAAGAAAATATGCAGACAGCAACATGGAACCCCAACAAAGATCAGCGATAGATTTTAAGCTAAGGACCAAAACTGTTTACGTATAAAGTTATGCCTTATGTAACTCGTTTGTGATAATTTTTGTCCATTAAAAAAGTAAACATTTTAGCATAACTTTTTTTAAAAAAAGGTGATCAGTGACGTTTCTTTATTTAAATAAATGTGGGGTTTTTTTTCATTAAGATGAAGATTAAAGTGCCCATTCACATGATTCCCCCCCCTCCCCGGCCAAAATCCCTTTTTTAAAAAGCCCTGGAAAGCATTGCAGGCAAGGCAACATGCAAATCTTTCCATGATGTCGGATACTGCAGTGACTCATTCCTATGTGGCAAGCCCTCCCTTGCTCTGCAGCCACCCAACATTTTTCTTGGACGACCCCCTTTTCTTTAGCAAGCATTATTGCACTTTTTAAAAAACGTCTTTTATGATTGCCACAATTTAAACAAGAATCTGACTCGAAGGTTTATTGGCAAGCCAGAGTAGCATTAAATCATCCTAGTCATTTACACCACGTTCCTCATCGGGATGCTTTAATATTCCAAAATCAAAAGAGAAGACCAAAAGAAAAAAGAAGAGGGGAGAGGAGAGGAATTCACACACTTAAGGAAATTTCCAGAGCAGTCTATAATGGAAAGGCGTAAAATCCACTAATAGTGATACTTTATTGAAACACTCAAAAAACCTCAGCTGTTAAAAGCACTTTAGCAATACTTTAGCAGTGGCCCATTTGGGCAGGCAAGAGGAAGGGGGAGCAGAGAGAATCTAATGCCATAATTTTTAATGCAATAGAACAGCTTAAGAGATTTTGCACCAATGAAAATTAATCATTTTGAGATTGTTTGGCTTCATTCTTCCATGGGCTTCCTTTAGAGCTGGGAAAGGTAAGAAGCAACGTCTCACAGTTGTATCTCAATATGGCTTGAAAGCCCTCAGACCCAGAGGGTAGCCGTTGCGGTGCTCCCAGAAAGTTGTTGTACTCCAATTCCCATCAGCCCCAGATAGTGCGGCCAATGATGGCAGCTGGAGTTCCACAAGGTCTAGAGAGCACCACCGTTTATTTTGTTTTGAACTGAATTGTTATTTGGGGGTTGATTCCCATGCTAGTCAAACTCAGGGTAGACCCCTTGAAAATTCATGGACCTAACTAATGTGGGTCCATTCATTTCAGTGAGTCAGCCTGGAGTGAAACTTAGATAGAACCGTATGTTCTTCAAATAGTACTCCCCACCTGAGAGAGATGCCCCCAAATGGCTCATTATCAAATTCAAACACATTGAAGACCCAACCCAAGGGGACAGAATAGCATAATTCCCTTCTTTAATTATTTGTTATATTTATATAAGACCATTTGGATCCCTTCCATTCGGGATTTAGACCTCATCATGGGACTGAAACTGCCTTGGTCGCACTGGTTGATGATCTCCGGTGGGCAAGGGACAAAGGTGAGAGCTGTTTCCTAGTCCTGCTGGATCTCTCAGCGGCTTTTGACACCATCGACCATAACATGCTTCTGGACCGTCTAGAGGGTTTGGGAGCTGGGGGCACTGTCATGCAGTGGTTCCGCTCTTTCCTCCTGGGCCGTGTTCAGAGTGTGGTGGGGGGGGGATGAGTGTTCAGACCCCTGGGATCTCACTTGTGGGGTGCCTCAGGGTTCTGTCTTCTCCCCCATGCTTTTTAACATCTACATGCAGCTGCTGGGAGAGATCATCAGGGGGTTTGGGCTGGGTGTTCATCAGTATGCGGATGATATCCAGCTCTACCTCTCTTTTAAATCAGAACCAGTGAAGGTGGTGAAGGTCCTGTGTGAGTGCTTGGAGGCAGATGGAGGTTGGATGGCGGCTAACAGATTGAGATTGAATCCCGACAAGACAGAAGTACTGTTTGTGGGGGACAGGAGGCGGGCAGGTGTGGAGGACTCCCTGGTCCTCAATGGGGTAACTGTGCCCCTGAAGGACCAGGTGCGCAGCCTGGGAGTCATTTTGGACTCACAGCTGTCCATGGAGGCACAGGTCAATTCTGTGTCCAGGGCAGCTGTTTATCAGCTCCATCTGGCACGCAGGCTGAGACCCTACCTGCCCACGCACTGTCTCGCCAGAGTGGTGCATGCTCTAGTTATCTCTCGCTTGGACTACTGCAATGCGCTCTACGTGGGGCTACCTTTGAAGGTGACCTGGAAACTACAGCTAACCCAGAATGCGGCAGCTAGACTGGTGACTGGGAGTGGCCGCCGAGACCACATAACACTGGTCCTGAAAGACCTACATTGGCTCCCAGTACGTTTCCGAGCACAATTCAAAGTGTTGGTGCTGACCTTTAAAGCCCTAAACGGCCTCGGTCCAGTATACCTGAAGGAGCGTCTCCTCCCCCACCGTTCTGCCCGGACACTGAGGTCCAGCACCGAGGGCCTTCTGGCAGTTCCCTCGCTACGAGAAGCTAAGTTACAGGGAACCAGGCAGAGGGCCCTCTCGGTAGTGGCACCCACCCTGTGGAATGCCCTCCCACCAGAGGTCAAAGAGAACAACAATTACCAGACCTTTAGAAGGCATCTTAAGGCAGCCCTGTTTAGGGAAGCTTTTAATGTTTGATGGATTTCTGTATTTTAATATTTTGTTGGAAGCCGCCCAGAGTGGCTGGGGGAACCCGGCCAGATGGGCGGGGTATTAATAATAATAATAATAATAATAATAATAATAATAATAATATATCCCACCCATTCTCCAAGCAGTTCAAGGTGCTGTACGCAATTCTCCCCATCTCCATTTTATCCCCACAACAACCCTTTGAGATAGGTTAGGCTGAAAGACTGTGACTGGCCCACAGCCCACCCAGTGAGCTTCACGGCCGAGTGAGGATTTGAACCCTGATCTACCATGTTCTAGTCCAACATGCCAGCAGGCACCCAATGAAATACAGAAAATGTCTGATGGGATCTCCCCCAAATGAATTCTCCACTGCACAAGAGGGCAGCAGGCTAAAGCTAAATTAAGGATACAGAGCAGGCACACACAGCTCTGCATACTCCTCAGGTCTCACCATCTGCCACCTAAGGAGGCTGCCTCACTCTGCCAAATGGTGGAGCCGGCCCTACTTATCAGTAACCTACACATAAGACGGCATCACATTCCTTACGTGAAAACCTGGTTGTCTGGAAATGTCAATAATTGACACACACACAAAATACATTAGATAGGGGGTAGAGATTAATTTCCCTTAATTTCCCTTAGAATATATTGTCAATAAGCCCTGCTTGCCACTGAACATATTAGACTGGAGGAGGAGGAGGAGGAGGAGGAGGAGGAGGAGGAGGAGGAGGAGGAGGAGAAGGAGGTGGAGCAGAGGGAAGGGGGAGATATGTGGCTTGCCAGTTAGGAAATAGCCTATTATTGGATCATCAGCCTTGTGTTCTTATTACTCAATCTGATGCATGAATCAGGAAGAAATGAAGCCTCACGGCCGCCTCTATAAATGTAATGGATCCTTGGTGAATGGCCATGCCTCCTGCATTTATAAGCATCGTAAAGAATGTTATTTCAGAACCTATGATAGATCAGCCTAGCAAGCCAGGGGAACAGTTTTACTGGGCCGTTCGAAAAATGTAGTGCCTCCACTTCCCGGGCACCATCACTTAGTATGGCAAATGTCGAGCCTCTGGGGCCTGATCCAACAACCTCAAGGGCTGATGCCAGGACCCTGAGCTAGTGAATTAGCTAGGTCTGTGCAGATTCATGCTTGGAACACCCTTCCAAGCAGGCATTTATTTTGTTGTACGTTTCTATCCTACATTACTTCCATCAGGGAATTTAAGCTGACCCCTCTGTGGTTCCCAGGAGGTCTCCCATCCAGACCTAGTCATGCTTAACTTTAGCCAAGTGGTGGCATCATGTGCCCTAAGCTAAGAACATCATCATCATCATCATTTCCCCAGCCACTCTGGGCAGCTCGCAGCATATATCAGAACATACTGAAACACCAAACATTAAAATCTTCCCTAAACAGGGCTGCCTTCAGATGTCTTCTAAAGGTCAGATAGTTGTTTATTTCCTTGACATCTGAAAGGAGGATGCCACTACCAAGAAGGTCCTCTGCCTGGTTTTCTGTAACCTCACTTCTTGCAATGAGGGAACCAGCAGAAGACACTCAGAGGAGGACCTCAGTGTCCAGGCTGAATGTATAGCTGTCAAGTTTTCCCTTTTCTCGTAAGGAAGCCTATTCAGCATAAGGGAATTTCCCTTTAAAAAAAGGGAGAACTTGACAGCTATGGCTGAATGATGGGGGAGAAGACGCTCCTTCAGGTATACTGGGCTGAGGCAGTTTAGGGCTTTAAACGTCAGCACCAACACTTTGAATTGTGCTTGGAAACACACTAGGAGACAATGAAGATTCTTTAGGACCGGTGTTATATGGTTCGGGTGGCCACTCCCAGTCACCAGTCTAGCTGCTGCATTCTGAATTACGGTAGTTGTAGTTTCCAGGTCACCTTCAAAGGTAGCCCCACGTGGAGTGCATTGCAGTAATCCAAGAGGGAGATAACTAGAGCATGCACCACTCTTGCGAGACAGTCTGCAGGCAGGTAGGGTCTCAGCCGGTGTACCAGGTGGAGCTGGTAGACAGCTGCCCTGGACACAGAATTGACCTGCGCCTCCATGGACAGCTGTGAGTCCAAAATGACACCCAGGCTGTGCACCAGGTCCTTCAGGGGCACAGTTACCCCATTCAAAACCAGGAAGTCCCCCACACCTGCCTGTCCCCTGTCCCCCCGAAACAGTACTTCAGCCTCAATCTGTTAGCTGCCATCCATCCTCCAACTGCCTCCAGACACTCACACATGACCTTCACTGCCTTTGCTGGTTCAGATTTGAAGGAGACGTAGAACTGGATATCATCAGCATACTGGTGAACGCCCAGCCCAACCCCGCTGATCTCTCCCAGTGGCTTCATGTTGCAAAGCATGGGGGAGAGGACCCCCACAAGTGAGAGCCCAGGGGTCTGAACACATCCCCCAACACCACTTTCTGGGCACAGCCCAGGAGGAAGGAGTGAAATCACTGTATAACAGTGCCCTCAGCTCCCAACTCCTCTAGACAGTCCAGAAGGATGTCATGATCAATGGTATCAAAGGCCGCTGAGAGATCCAGCAGGACCAGGAAACAGCTTTCACCTCAGTCCCTGGCCCGTCGGAGATCATCAACCCGCGCAACTAAGGCAATTTCAGTCCCATGATGAGGCCTGAATCCCAATTGGAAGGGATCCAAGTGGTCTGCATCCTCCGGGCATGCCTGGAGTTGTTAAGCGACAACCTGCTCAATCACCTTGCCCAAGAATGGAAGATTTGAGACTGGGCAATAGTTGGCCATATTCGCCAGGCCAAAGATGCTACTTTAAGCAGTGGTTTAAAAACCACTTCTTTAATCAGGTCTGGGAAGATTCCTTCACAGAGGGAGGCATTCACCACCCCATGGAGCCCATCGCCCAGCCCTTCCCAGCTCACTGGAGACAGGTGGCCAAGAACATGCACTCAGAAAACTGGGTCTTCCCAATAGGACGCCTGGTGCAAGCTAATAATTTCCTAGAAACCACTGCAACCCTCCCTTCCCCACCCAGATTACCTGGGTTGCTGTGCGTAAGAGAAACCTGGTGGACAAGCAGCAGCAAAAACAGGCCCATCTGCTTCGTCCAACCAAGTCTCTGTCACACATGCCAGGTCAATTCTTCCATCCATTGTGCTGTCTGGGGTCCAGTCCCAGGCAGCCCCACCTTCCCCCCTTAAAACAACACAACTTAACTAAAATACCAAAAAAGCCTTCACCCACATCCCACCCCCAAAGGGCCACCCCCAAAAGGAATGACCCACTTTATAAAGACAGACTTTATAACCAAGAGTGGAGGAAGAGGGTGTGGTGGGAACAGTCTGCCACGGGTGTCACCACTGAGGGGGGTGACAAAATGCCTGGCGGCACTCACTGTGGGACCTGCAGCGTGCCCGAGCCACACATCTCTCCTGGGAGTGATGCGGTGGCTTGAGCGCCCGCAGGCTCCGCACTGACCCAAATGGTCCGCTCACCGCCTCCCCCTCAGTTGTGGGGCGTCTGAGTGGGAGGAGGCAGGCAGACTCCTCGGAGGCCCGGCAGAGCGTCCTGCCCCAGCTCGCCTAATCGGCTTGCTCCCCCACTGTTTATAACACTGCTCCAGCAGCTGTTCCCACTTTGCCTGCCTGCCCAGGGACCCTACTCTCTGCAGTCCTCTTCGCTTCTGTAGCAGCAGCGACAGTCCTCCAAGTGGGGGAGACAGCAGTCTCCCCTCCCCCCAAAAAAACAACAACATCCACAGCACCAGCAGGAGTCTCTGGGTGGGGAAAATGGCAGCCACCACCAAGGGGCTGCAGGGCCAGGTCCTGCTGGTTCAGGCCGGAAGAAAGGAACTTCTTCCTGAAGCACAGGGTTGAACTTTGCAATTTGCTCCCCCATGAAGCAGTGATGGCTTTAAAAGACAATTAGACAATTTCATGAAGGAGAGGACTATTGATGGCTTGATGGCTATTCTCTGCCTCTGCTGCTGGAGACACCATGCCTCTGAATAGCAGCTGCTGGGTATCACAAGTGGTTGGCCATTATGAAAACAGAGTACTAGACTAGATGAGTCATTGACCTGGCCCAGCAAGACTCATTTTATGTTATTTCTGCTGCTAAGTCTACAGTAATAGCGCCCTCCCTCCATCTTTGCTCTTCTTAGAAGGAGAAGAAATCTTAAGCTGGCGAGCCTTTGATTTTATATATAGGTTCTTATTACACTAATGAGCATCACACCATCTTCATCATATCAGGTGATGACACATCTGCAAGAGAGACGAAGCTTTACACCATGACATCTGCTGCAATTATTATCACGGCAGAAAAGGGGCACCTCCTCCGAATGTAATCTGCATGCCTAGTTGCCCATTAGCATAACATTGGTAATGTGCTGCTTGACAACCCTCCCATATTTGATTGGTTGAAAACGGAAGCAAAATAGAGACTACAGATGTGAGGTGGCTGCTTTAAGTTCAGGGGAGCAATAGGGAGGGAAAGACCAAGAATCCTTGTTCTTCACAGGTTAGCTGACCTGATAATTACCCCAATAGTTTCAAGCACAGAACATTTCACTTCAGACAGGTGGAAGAAAATTATGAAAATGTGGGAGAGCAACTCAGTTGCATCTTAATTTTGCTATTCCACTTAAGAAAGTGAGAGCCAAGAAGATCCAGAGATGTAATGTGCAGCCTGCTCAAGAAAAGAGTCATTCCTGCAGCTGGGGGATTCTTCATTGTGTCTGACCCAGCAGATGTCAAAGAGGCAAAACACAGGGGGATTTTTATCCCTCAAGAATGGCTTCTCTCTTTGGCTATGAGAAGTCTGGAAGCACTCTAGGAAGCAAAGTCAGGGTCTAGCAAAGCAAAGTCAGACACAGCATAGGAGAGTCCAGACAAGGGAAGGCCACAGTCCAAAAGGCAAACAAACCAGATAGATAAATTGGTCCAAGTAGCTGCAAGGCTGCACTCAGACAAGGCCAGCTTAAATATTGCTCCAACAACCAGCAAACTCATACTTGAAACCCACTCATACCTCGGTTTAATGTGGATTGTGAAGGCCTTGTGCCTCCTTGAGCTCTCTATCGTTCTCCTCCAGCTACTGCTGGTCCCACCTTGTCTCCTCCCTAAATCCGGAGATTCCCTATCCTTTCAAAATCAGAATAGGAGAGCTACATCGATTGCATGGGACAGCAGTAGTTGGAGGAGAATGCTGCATGGACACGGGAGGCTTAAAGGAGGCACAAGGGGTTCACAATCCACATTAATCTGAGATATTGATGGGCTCATAACTTTTTCCCAAGCTGTTTTTATGCTTATGCTGGATTCAGATGGTTTTTGCCCTTGCAACTTATTTTTAACACATGATTTAGCGTTTCCATTGTGTCGATTTTGTATTGCATTGCGGATGTTTAATGTCTCTGCAAACCAGCCAGAGAACTTAGTAATGTGGGCAGTATACAACAGTTCAAAAAAAATACACACACACAAACAAACACACACACACACACACATAACCACATAATTCTTGTCCTCCTCCCTGGTCCTAGCCTCCCTTCCTTCGCCATAATGATTACACTGGAAAACATCGCCTCTTCTGCTGGCCACCCACATAATCTCTCTGGTGGATCTAATGAGCCTGAGACGCTGCCCTGCAATCTGCTCATCGATCACACATTGAGCATGATGACTTCCACTGCGTGCAAGCACACCGTGTGTCAGTGCTAGAGAGGGCAGAAAATAAGGGTCAAACGGAAGGTGGCTGCCGTGTGCCTGCACCACGGCTGAGTTTCTGAAGTGGGAGAAACTTGCTCTGGGTGGTGGGGTAGAACTTTGCTTGTCAGTGATTGTCATTGGTTGGTCCATCATGTTTACAGTAAAGGCGTGAACTGGAGGAATGAAAGAGGTTCTCTTGTTTTGTTCCTTCTATCCTCCTGCTTCGCTCTGCCATGCAGTCCGCCTCTCATTAATTGCAGTTTAAGGGAAACCTTTTCAAAAGCCATCGCTTCTGTCTCCAAGATTCAGGCTTTGCATCCCAATGCTCATGTCACCAGGGGCGGACCTGCTATGAAACTAATGAAGCTTAAACTTCAGGGCCCCTAATCCCAGAGGGGCCCCACAAGCGACAATTGTCCACATTTCTTAAAAATGTTGCTTTACAAAGTGCATCATGGATTTCCCTAATTTTCATCCCTCCCGTAACTTGAAAACTATAAGGCATAGGGATTTTTAATTCACGCCAGTGGCTTTGACATGTGAGATTATCCAGTACTGTACTGTACAATTTCAATCAAAATGTAGTAGTTAATTTTTAAAAAATGTGGTGATCTGTGGTGGAACAACCCCCATTGAAAAAGATAACAATGGTTACCCAAACCTCATTGCAAAGGCGCCCCTGGGCCCCCAAATGTAGGTCTGCCACTGCATGTCAACAAAAGGGCACCTACCCAAGCGCAAGTCAAAGGAATCAGCACTTTGAAGTTTGCGGAAATACGAAAAGTATTTTAACACACTGGTGAGGGAAGGGATGAAAACAGACCAGTGAGGGCTGAGCATGCTCAGTAGCCACCGAATGCTGACGGGCTGTTGGGAGAAAGAATGGAATGGAATGAAGTGGCTAGAATCCTAAAGAGCATGTCATTCATGCTAAATTTCATTCCTCCTGTTGCAGCACAGCAGCAGAGGTCATTGGACAAGGTCACTACTCCCCCAGCCTTTCCACACATGTGTGCTTCTGGTCCCCCATGAAAACAGCAGGAAAGAACTGCACTCTGGTATACTGCCCCAAATTTTGCCACTTTACTTCCACAGTTATCTAAGTTGATGGGGTTGCGGGCAGATTTTTTTTTATTTTCCTAGAAGCAATTAACATGGAAATGAGTGCTAAACTTCTGCTTGATTCCCAAAAGGGTCTTTTGCATCAAGGGCTGCTGCAGCCTTCCTTCCCGCTCCAGGGCCAAGGGACACCACCTGCCCCAGCAAGCGGGGGAAAGGGGGGGGAAGGAGGCACAGAGACAGCGTCAAGGCCTGCTCCAGGTTGATTGTCCCCTCCCTTCCTCACCCCCCAGGAAACTTTACATGCTATATCATTTGTTTTAGTCATTTAAAATTGTGAGCTACCTTGGGTGCCTTGGCAGAAAGGCTATATATAAATAACGCAGGTCGCGCTGTGGTCTAAACCACTGAGCCTCTTGGGCTTGCCGATCAGAAGGTTGGCGGTTCGAATCCCAGTGATGGGGTGAGCTCCTGTTGTTCTGCCCCAGCTCCTGCCAACCTAGCAGTTCGAAGGCACGCCAGTGCAAATAGATAAATAGGTACCACTGCGGTGGGAAGGTAAACGGCGTTTCCGTGCACTCTGGTTGTGGACAAGCTGCCTGTGGACAAACAGCGGCTCCCTCAGCCTGAAAGCGAGATGAGCGCCACAACCCCATAGCCACCTTTGACTGGACTTGACTGCCCGGGGGTCCTTTACCTTTTGTATATAAATAAAATAAACAAATAAAGCAAGCAGAAATAAACAGCTAAGGAAATACAGAGTAAACTGCCATGTGAATGTAACCCTAGTTCTCTGCATGTAGGGGAAGTATTAGATATGCACTGAATATTAAATCTGTTGTTTGTATGAACTATCCCAGGAATGAGGAACCTGTGGCTCATCACCGCTCAACTAACGCTTGTGACTGCCCATGTTTTGATAAAGGGCTTCCTGAGAGGATCATGTTTCTAGGCCTGGCTTCTTCCCTCCTCTTCATTTTAAACATCAGCATATTTTATTCACTCCTGCACTTTCACAGAAGTGGAGACTTTCCTCCCCAACTTCTCCAGACTATCTTTGCTTAAGTGTTCCCTAGGAATTAAGTGGAAGTGACAGCATCAGGGCAGCTTGAAGATAATATGTTTGGAAAGAGATTATGTAAACTAGTATTATGTTTAATTAATGGATGTCTACGCAGGGAGATCTTTGTAAACCCAGCTATGGTTGCGGTGGAGGCGGGCGGGGGGGTACCCTGCCTGAGAACATCTCTTTGCAAATTGGCAATTTTGTGCACCTGGGTCCTTTCTTTTTGTAATAGGGCATAGCATGCTCTGCTCTGTACAGGATATGACATGTTAACCTGAGCCCCAGGATGCCTTCCCCCCTCCCTTAATTCTAGTGACTATGATCTGCAGGGGACAGTGGCTAGAGGCACTGTGGGAGTTGCTGTACTTTCTTTACTTTCTTTGTCAATAAAAACTCAACTATCCTAAGCTGGGGTGGGCCGGGACACCTACCATAAAGCAGGGTGAGTGGTCTCAGGCAGAAGATGCTGTGGCAAGAGCGGCAGACCCCCCATTCCCTTTGCACTCTCAGGTGCAGCAGAGGATATTCTACCACCGTCAGTGTTGACATAAGGTCCTACTGCCAACCCAGTTGGATTCTACATGAGGAATGGGAGGGTGCTAGCCTCCCACATCTCTCTGTTCCCTAGGAGTTCTTGCAGGCCTGAGTTAAGTTAAGACTGTCACAACTGCATGGAGACTGAATTGGTGATCCAGGTTCCAAGGACAATTCATTGACCTTGCTTCCAACTTGTTCACATCATCAACCAAGTGGGGAGGAAACATCAAGATCTAGGAACACACCTCCACATACAACTGCTGAAATGGATCATATGGTAGATGTCCCTGGGTTGCTTGTCTTTTTCAGGAAACACTAGCTATACACAGGAAGCTACCTTATATTGAGTCAGACCATTGGTCCATCTACACCAGGACTGTCCAGGTGCCCTCCAGGTGTTATTGGACCACATCACCAATCATCCATGTTGACAGTGGGTGATGGGCACTGTAGTCCACTGTAGTCCAACAGTTCCTTGAGGGAACCATGCTGACCACCCCTTCTTGGGCCAGCAGCAGTTTTCCGGGGTTTCACACGAGGTTGCTCCTAGCCCAAAGCCTCACAACCCCTAACTGTACCTGGAGTTGAACCTGGGATGTTCTGCGTACAAAATATGTCCTCTACCACTGAACGCACGGTATTTTGACCACCCCAGCACATCCTTAATCTTTGATTCACAACCCTTTACTGAAATCAATAGTTACATTTGCTCGGGGATCGCTGGCAGGCACCAGTTAAGCCAAGTCAGGGAGTTATATTTTCATGCGAAAGGAAAGAGTGATTATCTATGCAATTAGGCATTTTAAAGACAGGCATGTTTTGTTTGTCGGACTTTTTTTCTCTCTCTCATATTTGAATAGCTGAAAAGATAGCAGGGAGAGGGGTGAAAATTATACCAGAGTGCCTTCTAGTGGTTAAAGAAATGTGCAGAGCCAAAGCAAGCTGTACAAACAAAGAATCCAATCTGGACAAAATATTGAGCAGACCTTACTTAGGATTACCTGCTATCTATCCATTGGCATTTGTGGTTGTTGATCTGAACGGCCTCTTTAGCGCTGGGGACAGAGAACTGCAATCCTGCAAAAAGGCAGGATTCTTAATCACATTGGCATGAATACCTGGGGTAGCTCTCCTGCATGTGGGCTCTGCAAATTGCTTCCAAGATTATCACTATGGTCAGGAAAATACCCCAAAGATCTGCCATTCATCTTCAATCTTAACGTTTTCAACAGCCTCTTGGCATATACACAAGAGCCTGATTTTGGCCTAGCCTTCAGTGGTCAGGTGGAAAAGTTGTATCCGGGCTGCAGAAATGACCACCAACTTAGCGGGTTTAAAGAGGGGGTGTGATATACATTCAAGGAGGAGAAGGCTATCAAGGGCTACTAGTCAGAATGGTGTTGTGAAAACCTTCTTGGATTTTACTTTTGTATCTATCAAATGGCCTCTTGCTTTGCTTTTTATATCTGCTCGCTTAGCTGAAGTGCAGCCATGATGACCTGTATTTGAACCCCTAAGGAATGTGTTAGACAGGAAAACCTATACAGTGGTACCTCTACTTACGAATAACTCTACTTACGAATGTTTCTACTTACGAATGGAGCTCCATCCGCCATCTTGGATGCGGTTTAGATAGGGTTGCTTCTACTTACGAATTTTTTCTCCCAATGCATTCCTATGGGATTCAACCTACAAATTTTTTCGATTTACAAATGTGCGTTCGGAATGCATTAAATTCGTAAGTAGAGGTACCACTGTATATGGTATGGTAATATAATCTTTCTTACCTTGGCCATCATAGAAGCAGCCAAAGCTAGTATGAACTGCTTATACCTGCCTTAGAGTGTTCAGACCGCTTTTAACTGCTTTTCGTCAATACGTAATTTCTTGGACTAGTATCATTGTGTTATTCATGTATAAGAGGTGAGCACATCTCAGAGTTCTGGGTCATTCCCCTTGGAGCATGAGCCGGGGAGTTGACCACGCAGCACTGTTGGAATAATAAAACACAATTGCACCTTTCTCATTGTTCCTGACTCCATCTGTTGGCAGGAAATGGGGCTCTGCCTATCCAGGGAACGAACAAAGGGCATATTTTTGTCACAATACTACCTCCAAGATGGGAAGCAGCATGCTTCTGAATACCAGTCCCTGGGGAACGACAGCAGAGGGGGGCTATACAGTGGTACCTCGCAGGACGAAAATAATTTGTTCCGCGAGTCGTGCCATCTTACAAAAATTTTCGTCTTGCGGAAACAAACGGCAGACGGCAACAACAACAAAAAGCGGCAAAAAAAATTCGACTTGCGAGACGCGGCCATAAAAAGCTTCGTCTTGCGAGGCAACAAAGAATCGCTAGCGAGTTTTTCGTTGCACAAGGCATTCGTCTTGCGAGGTACCACTGTACTTCTCATGTCTTGCTCACAGGTTTCCCATTGGCAACTGGTTGACCTCTGCGGGAAATAGACTGCTGTTCTAAATAGGCTTTGGGCTGGATCCAGCCAGGCTACTTCAGAACTACTTTAATGGGTTTGTACACTTCCTTGATACCTACACCAAGGGTGGCTCACCTGGACAGATTCCAGCATCCTTGATTGGCCATGCTGGCTGGGGCTGGTGGAAGTTGGAATCCAACTGCATATGGAGGGCCACAGGTTTGGTTTCTCACCCTTAACCTGGATAAAAGGACACAAGGGTCCCACCTGCACTCTGCATTTAAAGTAGTATTATACCACTTTAGACAGTCATGGTTTCCACCACAAAGCCTGGGGCCTGTAGCTTGTTATAAGTATTGAGAGTTGTTCAGGGATACTTATTTCCCTCTCATGGAGCTACAGTTCCCAGAGTTCCCTAAGGAGAGGGGTGTGAAACTGCTCTGAGAATCATTAGGATGGGGGGGTGGGGATGAGGAACTGATATGGATAGAGTCATCCTTCCCATGAATCAATGACTGTTAATACAACCATGGCCACACACGTCAGCGATTCCAGCCTTACAAGTGAAGGTGAACTTATATGAATGGATGGTTGAGTAGATAGCTCATAACAGGGCCCACAAGAGCTTGGCCCGGCCTAGCACCCCGGGTGGTCCCTTAGGTAGCCTGCCCCTAAACTCAGCCCTCAACCTCATCTAGGGCAGTGATGCAGCAAAAATGCCTGCCTTTAGCAGAAGCTGAGCAGCAAAGCATACAGTGACATGGCGGGGCAACCTCACCTGTGACAGGCTAGTTTGAGCACCCTGGAACCTTGTAAAAACAATAATAATTGCAGCATGTTTCTTACGGCACATTAACATTACGGTGTCCCAGCACAGAGTTTCGGAATTACATCCATAGCACCAGTAACAAATGCGTGAGCAAAGTGTATCTGACGGCTGTTCTGCATCAATCAGTAGCCACCCGCCATTGTCCTTGACTCTGCTCTCCTCTATCACTGTTCATTTCTAAGCATGAAATCCAGAGTCCCAAAGTGTCAGATGAAGTGGAGCCCAAGGATGCATTGCCAGCTCGCCTGTAAATCAAAATAATTTGACGCCTCTTTAGTCACATGAAATTTCCCCAAAATGAAATAAATTGAACTCATAAAAGAAAAAGTCCCTCCAGTTGCTCTGCGCGTGGTATAAATTATGGAAGGGTCGTCATTCGTATGTAACAGCAAAGGCAGAAAAAAGGTCTGTGGAAAGTAATGAATCCCTTCCCAATCAATAGGCCATAATTCATAAGGACACAGGAAGAGCCTGCTGGTTTAAGCCAATGGCCCATCTAGTTCGGCATCCTGTTCTCACAGTGGCCAACCAGACACCCAAGTGGGAAACCCACAAGCAAGATCAAAGCACAAGGGCACTCTCTGCTCCTGTGGTTTCCAGCAACTGGGTATTCAGAAGCATTACTACTAGCCTTCAAAACTAGTAGCCATTGATAGTCTCCTCCTCCATGAATTTGTCTAATCTTCTAAAGCGATCCAAGTTGGTGGATATCACAGCCTCCTGCAGGAGCAAGTTCCATAGGTTCAGTATGCACTGCATGAAGAAATGTTTTCCTTTCTGTTGTGAATCTCCCTTCATTCAATTTCACTGGATGCCCATGAGTTATGGCGTTAGGAGAAAGGGAGAAAAATACATAATTTTATAAACTACTGTCATGTCACCTCTCACATGCCTCTTCTCTAAACTGAGCTAAATTAGGACATTGGCTTATCTAGTTCACTATTGTCAAGTGGTAGCATCTCGTCAGACAGAGGTTTCTTCCCATCCTTTCTGGAGATGCCAGGAATTTAATTAGGGACCTCTGGCATCTTGAAGCATGTGCACATCTCTTCCCCATGTTCATTTGTTTTTATTAAAAAGATGCCCGGATGTGTCATCTAGAAGTTGGAGAGTTTTTCTAAAAGATCCCTTTGAAACTCGAGTGACCACTCAAGGTAAGGAGAGAGAGAGAATATATTCATCATAGCACTTTGCACTTATAGCTCATCTTTCAAGTCCATCTGGGAGGTGACGATGGCAGGGAAACTAGCTAATGATTTGCAACAGCCCTGTGAAACTGGCAAAGGGAGTGTGATAGCACCATATCAAAAGATTCAGAATTAGATTAAGAGAGCTGTGGTGACAAAGAATTAAGCCAATATGGGGAGGGGGCGCATCAAGGAGGTAAATGAATGGTGAAAGCCTTGGCCTGAACAGTGGGGGAGAAAATACTTCCATTTCTCCGTGCCCTCCATACTTCTACGTATGTCCTAGACATAGAACACACCCACACCATGCATTTAAAGCTCTGTGATACCACTCTAAATAATCATGGATTTCCCCCAGAGATTTCTGGGAGCTGTAGTTTGTTAAGAGTACCTAGAGTTGTTAGAAGGCCAGGAGTAGACTTTAGTTTTCTTTCATAATATGGCGCCCTGTGAGAGGCCAAAAATTGGTGGCCCCCTAATGGATCTCAAATATGTATCTTCCCAACTTTGCGGTGCCCTTCGGCTTGGCACCCTGTGTAGGAGAACTGTCCTCATTAACTTAAATCCAGCACACTAGGAAGCCCTTATTCCCATCACAGAGCTACAATTCCCAGAGTTCCCTGGGAAGTGGGATTGATCTGTGGGAAAGAAAAGGATTTGTAAACTGCTTTTAAAAAAACAACTTTGATTAAATTGTTAACTTTCATATCAAGGCTATTTCACTTTTGTATCATTTCTTTTCTTGGGTGGAAAAAAACAGGGCAAAAGATAATCTACAAATGATCCAGCGAAATCCAATACAGTTATTAGCTTGCTGCAATAACTGAGCAGATGGATTGTTCTGGGGTAAAATTAAAACAGTAAGAACTGAGATATTAATTGTGTGTCATGTTTTAAATTGCATGAATTAATTCTGGCTTTAGGGTTTTATTTGGGTGGGCGCATGCAAGTGCAGATCTCTTATTTTTTATATATAAAAAAAACCAAGTCAAGAAATGCCATCCTCAAAAACATTTTACTGCAGCTAATGGATCTGCTGCAAGACAGCACTCTATAAGCTAACGCTGAGAGCTCTTGCCTTGGCAGGGACATACTACAGCCCGTTGGAACAGTGAAATAAGTGGAACACGACACCTGGTGTCGGGTGAAAAATCAGGCCAAATATTTACTGACTGCAGCAGGCAGGCAGGGCTGGTGGGACAGTAGGGTGAGGACCAGATCATCTTTCCACTCATTTCCTGCTGATGGAATGGAATTCATTGGGATTGGGAGGTATCCAAACCCTCAACATGAAAAGTGTCCAGCGTTGAACCCTGCCATGGTACAAGCCAAGCATCTGGGGTCTCACTTACCAAGGTAAGAGATGCTTAGGGCATGGCATGGCATGGCCAACCCTACATACACACAGAGAGAGAGGCCCCTTTCCTATGCTGATCCTGCCCTGTACCATTTCTACCCACAAATTTGGAACAAAATATTGCCAAATGCCTAATATAGATAAGCCATATTCTATTGAGGGAAGGGCAAACAAAAAACAAAAAGAAACGGAGAGACAACCAAGGGTGAATTAAGGTCACGTGGAACAAATTACATTCTGGCCCCATCAACCAGTGACCCAAGTAGCTCTGCAAGGCTCTAACCTGAGGGTGGGTGGGAAGCTCATGGAGCAAAATGGCCCCAAGCCCTCGTGGGTGAGACCTTTAAAAGCCTCAGCCCACCCTCCTTCTTGGGTGGTACCACGAGAGCATGATGCCCCCCCCCACTGCTTTCTGGGCCATGCACTGTCAGGAAAAGTCACTTCACACATAATACGCCCAGAATGAGGCTTCACAAACAACTAAATTTTGAGGGGTACATTCCTAATTCCATAATCTAAAAGCTGCATTGAGCATTGGTATGATTGGAACTAGAACCAGCCAAGGACTCAAGCACCTTTGTATGGGCAGAAGAAATTATTTGGGTAGGTGTGGCTTCTCGTGGAAACCAAAGCTTATGAGGAACAACAGTTGAAGGAGCTGGGGCTGTTCAGCCTGTAGAAGAGAAGACTGAGAGGTGAGATGATAGCCACCTTCAAATATCTGAAGGGTTGTCACATGGAAGATGGAGCAAGCTTGTTTTTCTGCTGCTCCAGAGCGGAGGACCCTAGCCAATGAATTGAAATGGCAAGAAAGGAGGTTCAAGCTAAACATTAGGAATGACCTTCTGAGGCTAAGAGCTGTCTGACAGTGGAATGGGTGACCTTGGGAGCTGGTAGACTCTCATTTGTTTGAGGTTTTTCAACAGAGGTTGGATGGCCATCTGCCAAGGATTGTTTAGCTGTGTTTTCTGCAGGTCGGGGGGTTGATCCTTGGGATACCTTCCAGCCCTACAATTCTGATTCTGTGCTCCTGTTTGTAACTACCAACTCCCCCCACAAAAAGCCCCATTTTCTGTATCAGTGTGGCTGCACTCTAATGCTCGACTGCTGTGTTTGTTCGACTTTAACGCTTGTTGGAGCTTTCCACGGTAGGCCAGATGGCTAATGAAGCTGATGTGTTGCAGAGGGTCAAAATGACCAACGCTTTGATTAATAATGAAAGGGAAAAGATTGTAGTCCTGAGCGGGGGGGGGCAGGAGCTACATATTCAGCCTTGGCATGAAATCAACTTCCTTGATGTACTGCTAAACCTAACCTGAACTGTGCATGGGTATCGCTATGAGCTGGAGATAATATCTCAGTAATGGGACATTAATACTGGCTCTCCTGACACTGAACAGTCTGCCTTCCAGCAGGAATGGAGCTTGGTGGTCGCTGTTTGATGCTGGAATCTGCCTGAGCTGAACAGATTGTTATTAGCTTAAACCAGTGGAGGCCAAACTCGGCCCTCCAGATGTTTTGGGACTACAACTCGCATCATCCCTAGATAAGAGAACCAGTGGTCAGGGGTGGTGGGAATTGTAGTCCCAAAACATCTGGGGGGCCGAGTTTAGCTACCACTAGCTTAAACCATTAATCAAGGTCGTTGCCTTTGGGGTCTCTGAAATGGGTTCACAGGATGAGCGCAAACAACAACAACAACAATAACAACAACAACAACAACAACTCAACAATAACAACTCTGCTATGGTGACTAGTGTTGCCAGGCAGGGGCCACCCGTCTTAAAGAAGACTCAGGACCATAGCTGCCAAGTTATCCCTTTTTTAAAGGGATTTTCCCTTATGCTGAATAGGCTTCCTCGCGAGAAAAGGGAAAACTTGGCAGCTATGCTCAGGACACAGCTTTATTGAGAGGAGTTTATATTTATTAAATATAGTACCGGGCAGGAAGTTCCCTAAAACAGGAGAAACCAGGTCATAGAATCATAGAGTTGGAAGGGACCACGAGGGTTATCTAGTCCCAACTCCTGCAATGCATGAATATTTTGCCCAAAGTGGGGCTTGAACCCACAACCCTGAAATTAAAACTCTTACGATCTACTTTCTGAGCTGTTCCACTCCCTACTCCTGGGCATGTTTTCAGCCACTTCCCTAACTATTCCTCATAAAGCTTGGTTTCAAGACCCTTCCAGACACAAAACTTTCCACCTACAGGCAGAGCCGTAGCTCCAGGGGGTCTAGCAAGGTTTTTTGCCCTGGGTGGAGCCTCCAGAGAGGTACCATTGAGGGTCCCAGCCTGTTTGTGTGCCAATGCACATGGGGAGTGCCAAACTGGGTCTTTGACCCTAGTGCTTTCCAGGTGAAACTGTTTCTATGGAGTCACTGAGCATCAGTCATGCAATCTTAGTGCACATTGCAAAGGATCTGGTGGCATTTTTTAGAGTAAGGTGTGGATGTGGCCAGCAGATCCTTACCTCCCCTAATCGCCATGGGTCAGGTCTGACTGGTGGGTATGGCTACCCACCTGTCAATCACCTAACACAAAAGGCATGCCTGAAAGTGTCGATGTTCTGGGATCAGATAATGCAGGAAATTGACAAAATCACACACCATCAAGTCATGAAAACCCCAGAGTTGGCACCGTTGAGCCTATTTACAAATGAAAATCAGGACTTCACTGACAAAGCTTTACTGCAATTGGATTTCTTCTGGCGGCAGCACGTATGGTTGCCACCAGCTTCTGGAAACACCTTAAAGGAGCTACAGTCATACCTTGGAAGTCAAACGGAATCCGTTCCGGAAGTCCATTCGACTTCCAAAATGTTTGAAAACCAAAGCGCGGCTTCTGATTGGCTGCAGGAAGCTCCTGCAGTGCAATCGGAAGCCGCAGAAGCCCAGCCAGACATTTGGCATCCAAAAATCGTTCAAAAACCGGAACACTCACTTCCGGGTTTAGATTGTTCAGGGGCTTATTTGTTCAGGAGCCAAGGCGTTCAAGATTCAAGGTACAACTGTACTTAAAAACTTTGGTATAGAAGAGTGTGGCATGTAGTCCTCACTGAAAATCTAACAGACAAGTTAAAATGGGCAAGAAGAATGAAAGATAAGCAGCATGGTGTACTATGTCAGACTAGGCCCTGGGAGACCAGGGTTCGAATCCCCATTCAGCCTACCTCACATGGGTTGTTGTAGGAATTAAATAATAATGATGGTGGTTTTATTATTTATTCCCCGCCTATCTTGGTATACAGAACTATGTTTGTAGAGCATATGCATCATGGCTAACCATCAATAGCCCTCTCCTCCATGAATTTGTCTATAACATGGGTGTCAAACACAAGGCCCGGGGGCCAAATCCGGCCCGCCAGACCTCATCATGTGGCCCGCTGAGCGCCCCAGCCAGCGGGACCCAGCAGCGGGACCTTGCTGCTGAAGCGCCGCGCCGACAAAGCGCCGACAAACAGCTGGGGCGGGGGGGGTAGAAAGGCGGCCGGAGCAGCGCAGCACGGAGAGTCCCGAGCCTCTGCGACGCAGCAGTGCTCCGTAGCACTTTGAATCCTCCTCCTCCTGCCACGGCTCAGTGCCTGGAAACGGCTGCTGCTGCTGCTGCTGCTGCTGCAGCACAGACAAAGCACCCAGCAGTGCCGCGTGGAGGAGGAGGAGGAGGAGGAGGAGGAGGAGGAGGAGGAGGAGGAGGAGGAGGAGGAGGATTCTGGCCCTTAAACCCTGGAACCAGGAGAGCAGCTCCAGTGAGTCAACCTCAGCCAGTCCCTTTGGTGAAGGGTGGTGGCTCACTGGCAGAACATCTGTCCTGCATGCAGAAGGACCCCAGCATCTCCAGGTACTAGTAGCTCTGCAAAGGTCCTGCATGAAACCCTAGCGAGCGAGCCTCCACCACCCAGTGTAGTTACCAAAAATCATTTTTCAATAAATTGTACAATAATTGTACATTTGAATATCTACTTGCCATTATTCTGACTATGTTTCTGCTTTCAGAGCTAGTTATTACTTACATTATTACAAAAAACAGTAATAATTGAATGCAGTGACAATAATTTATGATAATAAAGAGTGGACACATAGTCCTACAGATACAACCGGCCCTTTGAGGGTGACCAAACTGCTGATGCGGCCCCTGATGAATTTGAGTTTGACACCCCTGGTCTATAAGAACCACTTCTGCTGTTGATTTCACCCACGTCCCTTCCTGCTGGTCAATGAACAGGTTCCCTCGTAATAAAAACGCTACTGTCAAATAATGAATAGCAAGATGCTCTCCGTGTGTTGGCATGCAAACGTTAGGGACAGAGATATGGCTCTTTGCAGCTGCCTGTTTTGTTGCACGGGTAAATGGCACTACTTGAATACCAAAGGAAGGAATACAATGAAAAAGCATTTCATGATCAATTCATTTTTAATGAAGCAGAAAAGGCCTTTCCGTTGGTGGTGGCGGGGAAACAGTGCTGCTGTTGCGCAAGGCAGCCTTCTGTAAAAAATGAAATACACTCAAAGATGATGGGGGGGGGGTGTTCAAGGACCATTTGACAAACAGTCACTAACATGAGACAATGCAGGGAAAGATGTTTAACCCCTGGAGAGATGTCCAGGATGGATCTATCTTGTTTGCCTCCTCAAAGAGTCTCCTCCATAAGAAAAGCATGCTGGATTAGGCCAATGGCTCATCTTGTCCAGAATCCTCTTCTCAGAGTGGCCAATCAGATGCCTGCAAGAAACCCTCAAGCAGGACTCGACTACCAGGTGACTCTTCCCTCCTGTGGTTTCCAGCAAATTCAGAATCATTACTGCCTCCTACTGTGGAGGCAGAGCCTTCATTGCGGCTAGTAGCCATCAATAGCCCTTGATCCTCTTTTAGAGCCATCCAAGTTGGTGGCCCTCACTGCCTCCTGAGGAAGCGAGTTCCATAGTTTAACCACGCTCTGCATCTAGGAGGACTTTAATTCATGTCTCCTAAGTTCTTTGGTTCTTCTGTTTCTCAGAATTAGACAGCTATTCTAATTCATTTTCCCCAGCATTAAATTCAACCGGCTGCCGCCATCGCCATCATGGCTAATGCAGAGTGATTTCTGAAAGATACTGCCGGAGCAAGTCCCTGTGGCAGCTTTCTGGGCAACTGATTTAACATGATAATGGCTGCAATGATTGAGTGAGCCATCAGTGCCAATGGCTTCTTGTTCAATGGTGCTCCTGTGCCTCTGCTGTGGGTTATGTCAGCCTATCTGGGAGACACAGATTCAGCCGCAATGTCTGGAGATGAATCATAAGCCAGAGAGCAGTGAGCCCTTTACTTCTCCTGCTGCCTATTTGTTTTTATTTGGCCGGCACATCTGCAAGCTTCATCTATGGCAGAGTGGTGTATAGTTTGAGCCAACCCAGCTCCGTTCTGGCAATCAGTTCCCCAGGTTTGCTGGATCAGGGCTGCAGGTTCTCCCCCTTTGCTTTGAGATTCTCCGGTTGAATTTCATCTCTTCGTCTTTTCTCCCTAGAGAATCAGTTCCACGGAATTGCAAGTCGGATGCTTAGCTAAACAGAACTGCATCTGAATGAGAGGCTTCTCTGCCATAAATCAAGTCCTTTTGTGGAGACTTTGGATTCTGCTCCATCATTCATTTCCTTAAAAAAAGGGCTGGTCCAAAACATCATGGCACATCAGAGCTGGCAGCCTGAAGAGTGAACTGTGAAGCAGGCGAGCAGGAATCGAAGGGAGAGGCAGCCTCAGACAAATGAGAACCCAAGACCAAGTCAGTTGGTGTTGTGGATTTCTTCAGTAACTACATCAATTGTGACGTTTAAGTCAGCTTTATTTTGGTCAAAGCAGCAACCAGTGGGGAAATGGATTCCAACCCCATAAAAGGCACATCGACTTTTATAAGCTTCCAACTTAACACTACTAAGCACATGCACACTTTCTATCCATGTAACAGGCAAGGTTACCATCATTAGCAATGACCTTATTGGGTGGAGCAAACAGTGACAGCACACAGAGAGAAGTGAGGAAGAACCAAGGCCACATAGCTATCCATCTTGTGTTGCTTGCCTTCCTATTTGTGCTTTAAGCAGTCCAAGTGTTTACAGAAATCTTGTGCACAGATGCAAGAGGGAGAGTAGATTGCTGGGGTCTGTGGGAGAGTTTCTCCTGCAAATTCCAAAGATCCCAGAAGCCCCCTGGAATATGATAGGCACCCACTATCTCCACTTTCTGGAAACAGTTAAAGACATTTGTGTTCCGAAATATTTCCCCAGCTGGATAGATGGGTCTTTACCATGAGCGCCCACTTGTTGGGGTTTTAGCTTTGTTTTAAATGCATTTGTTGTTTTTAACCGGTTTTTAATTAACTTTAGTGTCAATCACCTGGAGACGGGGGCTTAGAAGGCAATTAATAATTCAATTGTAATGGAAGGATTTTCTTTGCTGATTCTTTTCAAAAATCAAAATGACAAGTAAACCCTCAAAAAGAAAAAGACGCCCCTTCAACTAACTGGCTCAGGGCTGGTACTCAGCAACCATTTTTAGCATTTTGAAACACTATGACTTTGCGCTGAATTGTATTAATTGTTTGATTAACTTGTTTTTCGCCTTATTTATACGCTCTTGCATTTTTGATGCAATTATAGCGATTGTAATGTTTCTTAACTTTTAATGTTACCCCGAGCTACTTTGAACTCATCGTTGTTTTTTTGGAAAGGCTGACTACAAATATTAAACCAAATCAAAATAGGAAATAAATCAACAACAACAACAGCAGCAACAACAACAACAACAACACATAAAATATGGTTTGCATTTGACATAACCCCAGAACAAAGGGTGGTTGTTGGAAGTGGGTTGATTCCTCTTTTCGTCAAGGGAGGTAGAGAAGCATTTCGAAGAGACCAACAGCGCAATCTAGTACAGATTTGCAAACAAAACCACCACCGGCAAGGAGCATCGTCTGCTTGCAGCAGGCAGCGACATCTTTACCATTCTGACAGTTCGTCATTTGGGACATGTTTTATTCATGCTTTCGTGGGCCCCTTGTGCACACGAGGTATTTAGATGTGTCATTGGTAATTAGCGTCACACTAGCGAGAGGGGATGCCCTTTTCCCACCAGCTCCCAAACTCCCCCGCCTCCAGAGTCCCACAATCCTGGTTTCACAACAACAAAACCTAGCAGAGATTACAAAGCATCGCAGCAGGAGATCTTGTTGAGCAGCCGGATTTGCGATCGGCAAAGTTACCTAGCTAGGATGACGCCAGGTAAAGCTTTTCGAATGGAAGGGAGGCGTGTTCCATACAAGAACACGGACATCCAAGAACTGTGGTGTAACCTTGCTGAGGCTCTTGCTTCAAGTAGGAAACAATAGATATTAGAAATTATTCCCCTCCTTGTTTTGAAATAGGGCCACCTAGCTTTGGCTTTGCTACGGTATGGACAACTGCACCCAGATTTTTATAAGTTTTCCTGTTCAATTACATTCATGGTTAACCTTGCAGGAGCTGAGCATGTTAGATCAGAGCACTTTCACACACAGCTCAGCTTTGTTTTTTCCCCCAATCCTAATAACACAAGAAATAAAGAACCTTTGCTTCGCTTAGCAAGCTTACATCTTAAAGCCTTGAGAAAGCTGGAGAGCTGCATAGCTCGGCAGGGATTTGAAAGCAAGTCCCTTAGTCCATGTTCACCTGCTCCACTTCTCTGGCTTCAAGTTGAAAGCTTGACTTCAGCTGCAATCCAAAAACCAATTTGCAGCAAGCCGGGAAGGACTCAAACAAATGGATTCAAATGACAAGAAAGGAAATTTTGACTAAGCGTAAGGAAGAACTTCTTGATGCTGAGAGCTGTTCAGCAGTGAAACGGACTCCCTCAGAAGGTAGTGGACTCTCCATCACTGGAAGTTTTTGAGCAGAGGTTGGATGGCCATCTTCCAGGGATTCTTTAGATGTGATTCCTACATTGCAGGGAATTGAACTAGATGACCCTTGGGGTCCCTTCCGACTTTGCAATTCTATAATTCCAAATCCCCGGGGCACAGTTTGGATTCTAGCCTATGTCATTCTCAGAACAGACCCACTGACACCAATGGAGTTAGTGTCATTGTACCATGTGCTTCCTCCCATGAGTAACTTAGATCCAATGGTTTCAATGGAACTCCTGTGGGTACGACTTAGCTGGCTACCACCCAAAGGAAATTTAACCCCCGTTTCATCCTGATTCAGGTAGAAAAAGAAAGGTATGGCTGGAGCACCACTAAATATAGCTGCAGCTTTCCAAGGACAATCGCAGAAGCAGAGTTTTCAGCACCCATCATTGAACTCCAGCCATGGTTGCATTTTCCATATGAATACGGAAGCTGAATGCATAGTGAACTTCACTGAATGTTTGACCCATTCACAATTATTCATGGATTTAAAAGAAGAAGAAGAAGAAGAAGAAGAAGAAGAAGAAGAAGAAGAAGAAGAAGAAGAAGAAGAAGAAGAAGAAGATGTCTCAGTTTCAGCACTGCAAGAAAACACAGAGTGTGACTCAAAACGGCGCTGACATCCACAAACGATAAGGACGGCTGGAAATAGCCAGACGCGGCTCGACGCTGTCAAATGTAGGTTGAATTAACAGACGTGGCATTACCAGTGCTGACAGCTCTGCCATGTCTAGGGTGCCATTTCTCCTTCCACCCCTTTCAAGTCTCTAAATAAAAAAAGCCAGAGAGAAATTCTTACCAAAAAAAATTATTATTATTAATTGGAAAAGTGAAATCAAATATACATGGCATGGAGAAAGTAGATAGAGAGGGAGTTTTTATCCCTCTTTCTTAACACTAGAACTTGTGAGGCCACCCAGGGAAGTTGAATGTTGGAAGATTCAGGGCAGAGAAAATAGAATAATTCTACATGCCGAGCATAGTTAAACGATGGAACTTGCACTCACAGGAGGCAGTGATGGCCACCAACTTGGATGGCTCTAATAGATTAGACAGATTCCTGGGTGAGAGGGCTATTGATGGCTACTAGCCAGGATGGCTATGCTCTGCCTCCACAGTTAGAGCAGCAATGCTTCTGAATACCAGTTGATGGGAACCACAGGAAGGGTTCTTGTGCTCCAATCCTGCTTTATGGTTTCCCATAGGCATCTGGTTGGTCACTGTAAGAACAAGATGCTGGACTAGAGGGGCCAGTGGTCCGATCCATCTGGGCTCTTCTCATATTATTCTGTTCTTACATTATTAAGCAGGGGTCAGCAAACATCTTCAGCAGGGGGCCGGTCCACTGTCCCTAATACCTAGTGGGGGGCCAGACTATATTGGGGGGGGGGGAATAATGAACAAATTCCTATACCCCACAAATAACCCAGAGATGCATTTTAAATAAAAGGACACATTCTACTCATGTAAAAACACACTGATTCCCAGACTGTCCGCAGGCAGCATCCGGCCGCCAGGCCTTAGTTTGCCTACCCATGTTACTAAGCCTTGAAGACAAGACAGGAAATAAGACCCTAAAACAAACAGACTTCCTCCAACGGGTGCCCTCCTGAGGTTGCTGGGCTATAACCCCATCACCCCTGAGCATTGGCCATGTGGGATGGAGATATGGATAAGTAAATCTAACCATTCAATTTCTTTCCGTTTCTTATTTGTCCACTCTTCAGTTCAGTTCTCCACATCAGTTTGCAAAATAAAAAATAAAAATGTATTTTTCAGTCCTCATGAAAATCCATTCACATTCTAATGTGAATTTCTCCCAACACACACATTTTTGCAAAAGAATTTTCCCCAATGCCTTTGTGCATGTTACTCATAGCTGCCAAGTTATCCCTTTTTTAAAGGGATTTTCCCTTATGCTGAATAGGCTTCCTCGCGAGAAAAGGGAAAACTTGGCAGCTATGATGTTACTTTCAGTAATAGGTGCATTTTTATTTATTTTTTATTTTTTTGCAATGCACAAGCTACCCTAGTGCTTGTACAGGTGATCTGAATGAGGAACTGCATTGCAAAATTCAGAGACGTGCAAATTTTCAAAAGAAAGCTATGGTTCGGTTCAAGCGTCATTTCAGAAAGTGTGAATTAGGTAGATTTGTTTTTTAAGTTTGAACTGAATCCGATTTCTCCTCCATCCCTAGCTGGAGTCCTATAATGTCCAGAGAGCACCAGCTTAGGGAAAGTTGCTCTAACATCTCCAAGGAGCATCGTGAAAAGGCTTCTTTGGTGCCATCTTAGGAGATGCAAGTGAAGGCACTGCCCCCAACATTCTGAGCCATCGCCACATAACAGTTTAAGTCACGTGATCTAATTGGCAGATCTCTGCGCTGTGAAGAAAACACAGAGGGTGTAAATAGAAACTGGGCTGACGTCCACAGACTCTTGAGGACAGCTCAAAATAACCAGGCGCCACTAAATGGTGCCAATGCTAGGTTTCTTAATTTCTGCTTACATTTGACTGCGTCAAATCAGTGTGTTGACAGTCGTGGCTCAGGTCCACCCAGTCAGAGGTCAGGATGAAGCAACATTATCGTAGCCGCACTGCACCGAAGGAAATAAAAGGGGAAAGCGTGTTGGTTACCGTGAAAGCAATAAGGAAAACAACTGTATTTTTCCTCAATAAGTGCCAAATGAATTTTGTCCTGCCAACCTAGCAGTTCGTCCTGCCAGCCTAGCAGTTCGAAAGCATGTCAAAGTGCAAGTAGATCAATAGGTACTGCTCCGGCAGGAAGGTAAACGGCGTTTCCGTGTGCTGCTCTGGTTCGCCAGAAGCGGCTTAGTCATGCTGGCCACATGACCCAGAAGCTGTACACCGGCTCCCTCGGCCAATAAAGCGAGATGAGCACCGCAACCCCAGAGTCATCCGTGAGAGGACAGTAATGGTCAGAGGTCCCTTTATCTTTAATGAATTTTGGGAAAGGACACTTTCCTTCTGCAGGGGCTGATCTAAACAATCAGGTGAGCACTTTATACAGTACATGATATAATGAGCACTCACACTTTACATTGTAGGTGCCCTTTGCGGCAACACACACGGTGCTACAGTTCCCTGGGAACTTACTGGCAAACAGGGACTGGCCTGCCTCTCAGTGTTAGTTTTTGGAGGTTCACGCCCAGCCTCAGTAGTCAAGTTTCATTGCTGGGAGGTGGGGCCAGTCCCATATATATAAGGGGTGGAGCCGACAGTATCCAGGCAATCGGCTTAGGAGATTCACCCTCCCTACCCTCTTTTAGTTTAATGTTTTCTTGTTTGCAGGTTAACTTTTTCTTCCTGTTTAGCAGGCGCTGCTACAGTCTATGGCTGGTTGCTATTGAAGGACTTTGGCGGTTATGGCCTTGGGTGGACTCCTTTAGTCTTTTCTTCCCTATATGGGGAGGTTGTCAGTGAACTACCCTGCATGTGGTGATATGGACTGGGCTGCCTGCTACACTTACGTCTCGCAGAGGACCCCCATATCCCATTTACCCTGGTGTGCCCCAGTTCCCCCGGTTGGGGGGCTGGGAGGGATACACACCCAAGGCCTAAGCCAAGGTCTTCCTACATTTGGAAGTTTAATAAAGTTGTGGCTAATTTTAATTCCATATAACGTTGTCAGAGTCTGTATTCCTTCCTTATGATCCCTCTTACTGTCAGGAAGTTCTTCCTAATGTTTAGGTGGAATCTTCTTTCTTGTAGTTTGAATCCATTGCTCCGTGTCCGCTTCTCTGGAGCAGCAGAAAACAACCTTTCACCCTCCTCTATATGATACCCTTAGGGGGCCTAAGTCATTTAGGGCTATCGAACATCGCATGAACATCTTCCATTGGACCTGGAAATGAACTGGCAACCAGTGCAGCTGTCTTCAAACAGCAAACCTGAAGCTTCTAATATATCCAGCAATGTAAGATGGTCTCTAACCATGTTAACACACACAAACTCTGGTTTGCATTTGCTAACTGCTCTTTAGATGAGAAACTGCAGGTGGGGAAGAAGTGGCAGAGACAACAAGGGTATCAAATTGAGCAGTGCCCTCTTTCAACCAGGAGCAAATAAATAAAGGGCTGCTCCTTTTCTTCCTTCTTTTATACTTGAACGAGAAAAAAGTTAACACACAAGAATTCGTCGTGGACATCCGATAAAAGATAAAAGAAAGTCCTCCTTCACGCAGCGCATAGTTTAGCGGTGGAACTCACTCCCACAGGATGGCTTTAAGAGGAGGATTGGACAAATTTATGGAGGAAATGGCCTTTGATAGCCACTAGTCATTTCACCCTTTTAATGAGGGTGAAAGAGGAGAGCGCAAAATATGGTCTGAAGCTCAACATCAAAAAAACCAAGATCATGGCCACTGGTCCCATCACCTCCTGGCAAATAGAAGGGGAAGAAATGGAGGCAATGAGAGATTTTACTTTCTTGGGCTCCTTGATCACTGCAGATGGCGACAGCAGTCACGAAATTAAAAGATGCCTGCTTCTTGGGAGAAAAGCAATGACAAACCTAGACAGCATCTTAAAAAGCACATCACCTTGCCTACAAAGGTCCGTATAGTTAAAGCTATGGTTTTCCCAGTAGTGATGTATGGAAGTGAGAGCTGGACCGTAAAGAAGGCTGATCGCCGAAGAATTGATGCTTTTGAATTATGGTGCTGGGGGAGACTCTTGAGAGTCCCATGGACTGCAAGAAGATCAAACCTATCCATTCTGAAGGAAATCAGCCCTGAGTGCTCCCTGGAAGGACAGATCCTGAAGCTGAGGCTCCAATACTTTGGCCACCTCATGAGAAGAGAAGAATCCTTGGAAAAGACCCTGATGTTGGGAAAGATTGAGGGCACTGGGAGAAGGGGACGACAGAGGACGAGATGGTTGGACAGTGTACTCGAAGCTACGAACATGAGTTTGACCAAACTCCGGGAGGTGGTGCAAGACAGCAGTGCCTGGCGTGCTCTGGTCCTTGGGGTCACGAAGAGTCGGACACGACTAAACGACTAAACAACAACACACTCATGGTGGCTATGCTTTGCCTCCCCAGTCGGGGGCAATAATGCTCCTGAGCACCAGTAGCTGGAAACCACAGAAGAAGAGAGTGATCATGTGATCTAGTCCTGCTTAAAGGTTTCCCACAGGCATCTGGTCAGCCACTATGAGAGCAGGATGCTGGACCAGATGGGCCATTGGTCTCACTCTGCAGACTCTTCTTACCTTCTTGT
Organism: Zootoca vivipara; assembly: GCF_965207765.1. Lineage (NCBI taxonomy): Eukaryota > Metazoa > Chordata > Lepidosauria > Squamata > Lacertidae > Zootoca > Zootoca vivipara. The sequence goes on from NC_142589.1 coordinate 28,279,879, forward strand.
TTCTTAAACAAGGAAGACCCCGATGAAGCCAAGCAAAAGTGGGGAGCGAGGGAGAAAGCATCCGTTAAGTTACAGTCGCAAACTTTCGGAGAGATAAATCAGCTCGCCTCGGGGGATACACTGCTGCATTTTCATTATGTGGATCTTAATGTGCTTAAACAGAAATCCCAGCAAAAACACGGCAACGGAGCCTAAACGCAATTGTAAACACTTGGCGCATTTGCATTTTAAAGCAGCGTCGCTCGTAATACTTTTTTCTAGCTGATCATACAGCTGCTTGGCAAGGCTCCGAGGTGGGACTCTTTCTATTCCCAAAGACAAGATAACCATTTTAAAACCAAGAAAGATCTAAGCCAACATGTTAAGAATGCCTGAGCTGTGTGTGTGTATCTCACAGCGGTGCTTGATGTGCAGTCTTTGTAGGTTGGTGCTAACCTGGAAAGCAGACTCTCGAAAGCTTTATGGAGAGAAGGGAATATGAACAGCCCTTCTGGATCAGGCCAATGGCCCATCTAGTCCATTGTCTTCTTCTCACAGCGGCTAACTGGATGCCTCAATGAAAAGCCTGGAAGCTGAACCTGAGCACAAGAAAGCCAGCATGGTGTAGTGGTTAGAGTGCCGGTCTAGCACCTGGGAGACCAGGGTTCAAATCCCCACTCAGCCATAAAGTTCCCTGGGGTGAACTTGCCCTGCCACTGCCTAACATACTTCCTAGGGTTGTTGCAGGGATTAAATGAGGAGAGGGAGAACCTTGTATGCCACCTTGAGCTCCTTGGAGGAAAGGTGAGCTATAAACATAAATAAATAAAATAATAATGAAAGATGAATTTGTGGCAGCTACCAAATCCTACCAAAAAACACCAAGAAGTTCACAGCCTAGGTAGTCAGTGTTAAAACTAAGCAAAAGAGTAAGAGGGGAGAAGAGACAATATTTACAATGTGCCATATTGTCAGATGCTAAAGTCGAATGTTATAGGATACCAAATACAGATTGATATGGTTGGGGAATGTTTTTGTCAGGCCATCAAGTACCATCACCCACAATGCCATGGGCAGATTAAGCCATGTGACTGCAAGCTGCTGCCAATCACTATACCATGAGCCAAGTCTGGATCTGCTTTGACCCTCCATCATGACAGAAACCCCAACTCTTTCTAGTTTCTCCAAACCACTCTCACAATACTACCCTTCTTTCTTGCCCATTACACTTTTGGCATTACCTGCGTTTGCATTTAACTCTGCAACATGCTAGATAGAGTATCTGCATTTTGATTATTGATTTTATTGTAAGGGACCATCAATAGAAGGGGGGTTGTATACATCTCTCTCTCTCTCTCTCTCTCTCTCTCACACACACACACACACACACACACTTTGTTTTTATTTTTAAAGATTATTTCTGTTCGCCCTTTTATATTATAAAAAATAAGCATTTTGAAACCGGCATTTATTTATTTTTTTTAGAGTTCACGATATGCAAGGAGAATAACCCTAAAGTACATTCTCAGTTATGGCTTGTTCACAGCTTAGGTATTCAGCATTAAAGCTAAACAAATCTGTCCCCATACAAAATCCATTGAAGTTGAAAAGTGCCCCCAGATTCATTGAAAAAAATCTGGTAACCTTACCCTAAGAATTGGAAGGGATTCGGGGCATCAGCCAGACTGACTATTCAAACCCACAACAATTGAGATAATTCTGTATTAAAGAAGCATGAGGGAACCTCACACAGGGTCCAGGGGCTGAAGAGAGCGTGTGCTGTTGTGAAAGAAAACAGAAGAGGGAGGTTTGGTGGCTCGGGAACTGCAGACCGTTCTATCAGGGAGGGGAGGAGTAAGCTCCACAAAGTGATGAGAAGATCTGAACCAACCAAACTGGTGCAGATCTCTAACCTACAATAGCAAGTATGGGGAATTCGAGATGTCGTTGCACATAAAGTCCCATCAGTCTCACCCACCATGGCCAATGATGGGAGGGGCTGATGGGAGATGCAATCCAACAACATCTGGAGAGTCACAGGTTCCTTGGGGAAGGCTCTCTACCACCTTATACCACACAGCAAGCCTGGATCCTTGTTGATAAACAGAAGCCAAAATGCATCCATAACCGTGGTAAATTAAAGACTGCTTAAGCGAGAGGGGATGATGCATTGCAGCACTGCACAAAGGATGGTGTTTAAATTCCCATCGCATGACACCTTGAATAACGGAATTGGGTTTGACGAAATTGGAATTACAAGCAGAAAAGCTTGGATTTCTTTATGGCGGTGGAGCGAGCCCCAATGAAGCCATCCGAGGCCTGAATTATTGCCAAACCACATCGAGACAGCAAACAAAAGCAGGTGAGATTTATCAGGTACATTATCACATAATATTTACCCCAAGTGACATTTTAATAGCTCCAGGAAATATGAAAAAAAAGCTAATGGAGGATTTTCATAAAAAAAACCCTCACACACATTTTGCCACATGCCGTTCCGAATACATAAATTCATGCTTTGTCAATAGTAATGAGACGCAGAGTGCAGAGAACCCGCTGGGCCCGCTTACATATTCCCGGAGAAAAAGGCAGACATGGCTGAGGATTTGTGAATGCTCACCTCCAATCTATTATTCAAGTAGTTCCCTTCTTATTTGGCTCTGAAATTAAACATGAACTCACTGTGGACCAGCATATCTTTAATTTAGGATCAGATGCACGCCTTTGATGCACGCTGATTAGGCTCATAACATGCCTTATCAGTTGATTGCTCCATAGTTTTCAAAATGCGGCGTCTCATTTCTCTGGAAGGCACAACAGTTTCAGGGGGAAATCAGGTGTCTCCATCAGAGACAGCTGATGTGGCACAGTGGTTAGAGTGTGGGGCTGTGAGCTGGGACTGGCCAGGGTTCAAATCCCCACTCAGCCATGAAAGCTCCCTGGGTGACCTTGGGCCAGTCATTCACTCTCAGCCTAACCTACCACACAGGGTTGTTGTGAAGCGAAAATGGTGGGGGGGGGAGGCCTATGTACACTACCTTCAGGAAAGGTGAGATCAAAAATGTAATAAATAAACAAAAGTAATCTTGAAATGCTTTTAAATGGATTAATTCTATCCAGTCTTCGCTGTGCATTCATTCTGACTCGCTTGTGCAGCAGGGAGCGGTTGTTAGTAATTTCTTCACCTCGCACTTTTCAATGTATTTTCCCATCGCTTTCCAACTGCCACCGCCACCCCATAAAATGCCCATTTCTTTTTAAAAGTTCATTTGTCCCTCTGGAGATGGCAGGGAGCTTTAATCGACTTTAAATGAATTAAACTACAGTGCCAGGACGTCCTTGGAATCCTCTTGCAGAAGAATGGCCGTCTGAAGGCTGCCTTCCTCTCCCCCCCCCCCCAACCAGAAGGTACTCTTGGTTGGGATGAAAGAAATTGGCCTCCAGAAATTCTCCTCTGCATATTTGATGACAAATATCCCCTGAACAGCCAGTGATTTGTTAATAGCACTCGACATTTTAAAATGTCTGATGTGCAGCTGTCAGCATTTGACAGCTGATGGGGTAGTAGTCAACGTTTGAGAGTGTCGACAGCCGACTTGCAATAACATTTCACAAATGTTGTGTTTGAAAGACCAGAACACTTTAAAAAAATAAAAAGGGGGGAGGATTAAATAACTTCAGAAAGGATAAATCATCTATGACATGGAAGATGGAGCAAGCTTGTGTTCCCCTGCTCTGTAGGGTAGGACCTTTACCAATGGATACAAGTTACAAGAAAGGAGGTTCCAAATCAACATCAGGAAGAACTTTCTGACAGTAAGAGCTGTTTGACAGTGGAATGGCATCTCTCGGAAAGTGGTGAACTCTTGGAGGTTTTTGAGCACTGGTTGGATGGCCATCTGTCATGGATGCTTTAGTTGATATTACTTCATTGCAGGGCATTGGTCTAGATGACCCTTGGGGTTCCTTCCAAGTCCACAATATATGATTCTTTGAATAGGGGTACTCCAATAACTCTCAGCATCCTTTACAATTTTCTGGATTTTGGGGGAGAAAAGAGGCAGTGTGGTGTCATGGTTTGAGTCTTGGGCTAGGACCTGGATTACCTCACAGGGTTGTTGTGAAGATAAAATGAGGAGGGGGGGAATGCATGTACATAACCACCTTGAGCTTCTTGGAGGAAAGGTGAGGTGCAAATGTAATATACAGTATATATATATATATATATATATATATATATATATATATATATATATATGTGTGTGTGTGTGTGTGTGTGTGTGTGTGTGTGTGTGTGTGTGCCATGACTATTTAAAATGGTGTAATAGTGCGGGCCGCAGGTGGCGCTGTGAGAGGGATGCAGGTGGTGCTGTGGGTTAAAACACAGAGCCTAGGTCTTGCCGATCAGAACAACAGCTGACAGGCGCAGTGGAGGCGGCCCCAGGCTCGCGCTCCCCGCGCGAAGCTCCGGAGGCGCGTGGGGAGCGCGAGCCCGGGTCCACCTCGCTGCACCTCTCAGCTGTTTTATTATTTATTTATTTATACCCCACCCATCTGGCTGGGCTTCCCCCACCACTCTGGGTGGCTTCCAACAAATACCAAAATACATTAAAATATCACAGATTAAAAACTTCCCTAGACAGGGCTGCCTTTAGGTGTTTTCTAAATGTTGGGTAGTTGTTTATTTCCTTGACCTCCGATGGGAGGGTGTTCCACAGGGCGGGCGCCACTACCAAAAAGGCCCTCTGCCTGGTTCCCTGTAGCTTTGCTTCTCGCAGTGAGGGAACCGCCAGAAGGCCCTCGGCGCTGGATCTCAGTGTCCTGGCTAAACGATGGGGGTGGAAACGCTCCTTCAGGTATACAGGACTGAGGCTGTTTAGGGCTTTAAAGGTCAGCACCAACACTTTGAACTGTGCTCGGAAACGTACTGGGAGCCAATGTAGGTCTCTTAGGACCGGTGTTATGTGGTCTTGGCGACCACTCCCAGTCAGCAGTCTAGCTGCCGCATTCTGGATTAATTGCAGTTTCCGGGTCACCTTCAAAGGTAGCCCCACGTAGTGCGCATTGCAGTAATCCAATTTTATTTTTAATTTTTCTACTTTTTATTTTTATTTATTTTTATTTTATTTTTTATTTTTTATTAATGGGGGGGTGCCAGAAGGTGATCTCGCCTAGGGCGCAAAAAACCCTAGCACCGGCCCTGCTTCCCAGACCTACCTGGGTGGGTTTAATCCAGAAGTGGGAAACATGTAGCCCTCCAGATGTTGAACTCCAAACCCATCATTCCTGACCATTGCCCATTGCTGGCTGGGGGGGGGGAATGGAGTCTAGCATCCATCTGGAGAGCTGCTCGGAGACAGGGGTGGGTGTAATGCTTTGTTCCAATTCAGGACAAATGAGCTCCACATATCTTAAGCCTGAGGTTGTGCTATAAAAGAGATCAGAGCTAAATTAATAAAGGCCAAACAGCTAGATGGGAGGGGTCCAGATTCTATGCGCAGCCCATGCTCTACTGTGGCTTTTGATAAATATGTGAACACAGCACTTATTTTTAAATAGAATGGTGTGGGTTTTTTTTATAAAAACAAAAAACCTGGGGATGATGGAAACAAGCAGAGAGAGAGTGTGAACGTCCCCCCCCTTCCTATTCACAGAGCTAATTTTTCCTTCTCGTCACAAACAACAACCACCGATTATCGAGACCGCGCTTTGGTGACTGCTAAAACTTCCTTCGACTGGGAAAGAGATGGATGCGTTTTGAACTACTTCTGTGGGTTGCTTAGTGCTTTGTCAGTAAAATTACAGTCATATCTCACGCCATCTGTCCCATTCCCTTCCCGCAGCAGGCGTCGTCTTCAGCTATAAAGTTGCAATGCTGGATTTAAATCTTAAATAGTTAGCATGCAAGGATGTGGGGCTCTAGCGAGAGGAATGTTCTGTTGAAAGGGGGAGAGAAAACCAGAAAGGCAGGGCATAAAGATGAGCAATAAGACTCACTTTCCATACTCGCTTTTTTAAAAAAAAAAAGCGGGGGGGGGGAAGCAAGCAGGCTTTCAAGAATCGCATCCTTCTCTGAAAATGCAAGAGGGAAATGCTCTAGGAGCAGCTATTCAACTCTGAGCAAGCATTCCCCAATCAGGTGCCCTCCAGCTCTTTTGGATCATATAATTCCCATGAGCTCCAGTCAGGTTCAGTTCTCATGTAAAATGAAGAACTTGCCAAACGTCCAGAAAATTCCGCACATGTACAGAAACTGGACGCCTAAAATAGTGCCCCGGGGGAATTTTTTTGAATTTTAAGAGATGTCAGGAATTTCTGGGACTTATGGCAACCCGTTTTTTTTTTTGGTTTTCTGTGGTTTTTACTGGTTTTATTTTTAAAAAAAATACAGGAGAGGCTGCACCCCAACGACAGTGGAAGTGATGAGAGGTCACTTTCCTTGGCCGGGGAGGGAGGCGACGCAGCTACCACAAGCCTGGCCGTTTTGGGATTTTTTTCAGGGTTCCCAGGGTTTTTTCGCTGGGATGTTTTTTTCCTGTCGGAGCTGGGCTGAGTGTCCATCCAGATGTGCTGGGCAGCAATCGCCCCGCATTGTCACAGTACTGCTCATAGCTGCCAAGTACCCCGTTTTCCCCGGGAAACCCCCGTATTTTCTTACCGTTTCCCGCAGGTGTCCCAAATGGCAAAATACCCCGTATTCCCCCAGATTACGGACCTTCTGCCGGCGGCCATGTTCTCAAAACGGAGCATGTTCAGCTTCTGAAAAAAGTTCGCAAACCGAACACTTACTTCCGGGTTTGCAGTTTTGGGGTTCCAAGTTGTTTGAGTACCAAAGCATTTGAGAACCAAGGTACCATTGTTTTCCATGCCTGACATTCTATAGTGAGCAATAGTCATTAGTAACTTTATTTTGCGGCTCTCTATTCTGCTTTTTTATTGTGTGTTTTTAATATTTGTTTTTTTTTAAAAAAAAAAGTTTCTTTTTGAATTCTTTTCATTGGCCGTAGTAAATGGATTGAATCAAATCAAATCAAATGGCATATCCATCCATCTGCTCTCTCCCTCCCAGAGGGTCGGTATTGTTAAAAGAAAGAGTTGGCAGCACTAGGCAGAAGCAAAGAACAGTTTCTATGCTACAGGATCTGAAGGACCTTCATACATCTTAAACTAGGAGAGAGAGAGACACAGGAGCAAACCTCGATCATTTGTTCTTCTCGTCTGTTTGCGAAGCGTGAATCTCCACCAATTTATATCCAAGCCAGGCTCAGTAGCTGTATGAAACACAAATGCAAGCCAATAAAGTATGTATTCTAATTTTAAAAAACAAAAAAGCAAAGCCTTGCAAATAATAATAATAATAATATACAAATATGAAACTAATTTTATCAAACTCCAAAACCAGCTACAAAGTACGACAACTTCAAAACATATTGGAGCACTATAACGTTTTATAATACACTATAGCAATTGGAGCACTATAATTTTGTTATATCAGATGGAAATGTTATGTTTTTAAAAAAATGAAGGGGGGGAATCAAGTCGGACAATAAATTTAAGTCGTGTTCTGCACAAGGAACTCCCTCTCTTTCAAAACAAAACGATTTGAACTCCTACATCATATTCAGACCGGAGCACTTGGTAGAAAGAGGAATGGAGAGTGTAGGGAGCGATTCAATCTGTATGAAACCAAATGTGATTTAATAACAAATACTGTAGCAGGTTGCAGGGGGCAAGCAGATCCCATTGTGTGGTTGAGAGGGGGCTTTAAACTTTAGCTCCTCCCATTGTGTCCTGACTGGGCATCCCCCTTTGGTGCTAGTTGGAGCAATCACTCTGGCTGGCACCAATGGGAGCATTTCTACTCTGGAGAACAATAGGTGCAGGGGTCATGTCTAATCAGGAGCCACAACATGGGCGAAGAGTGAGAGACTCCCACATACCACGATCCCAATCACATAGAAAAAGAGAGGGTGGTTGGAAGGAATTCAGGTGGAGTCAAGGGCCCTTGGCCAATGCCTGATTTGACCAATTGTTGCTGCTGCCCATACACCCACACCTATTATATGAGAGAGAGGGGGGGAGAGAGAGAGAGGGAGAGAGAGAGATTTGCATCTACACAATGACAAATCACATGGCAAACACCATGTTTGGCCCCAAGGACCCTGAAGCTTTGCACTGCAGCAGTTTTCTCTGAAGTTATTCTCCTCCATTCACTAGAGTTATCATTCTCTTCCTTCAGCTAAACCAAGCAGCACACATCGATTAAATCTATCATCCCTTAAAGGAGTCCAAGCAAGCTGCTTTCAGCTGATTAAACTGTTCCCCAGCTGTTTCCCATTCTGTTCTCAACATCTAGAATTGTCTCTTTAGTGAAATGATCCGTTTGGCTATAATTAGTTCTGTATTTTGAATTTGTCTCCCACCTGCCCCCCCCCCCGCCCCCAAATATACCCAAACCTCAACCCTCTTGGGCTGATTCTCTCCATAAAATAAGTACAGTACTTTTGATGCATTGAGTTACATACGTTGTTTCTGTAATTTTAAGTTGTATAGAACTGTTGTTAGTATTGTGTTTTAACCCGCCCTGGGACCTTAGGGTGAAGGGCGAGAAATATCTTGTAATAATTATAATAGTCAATTTTGGCCAATTTGGCTGGGGCTTGTGGGAGTCCATCAAAATCTGGAGGAGCCACAGGTTCCCCCACCACTGGTTCATGGAAAAAAACTTTTGCATCCAGCTTAACACATAACTCAGCTCTCAGCTCTAGGCTTCTCTCTTTTTAACTAACAGATACAGGTAGGTAGCCGTGTTGGTCTGGCATAGTCGAAACAAAATAAAAAAATTCTTTCCAGTAGCACCTTAGAGACCAACTAAGTTTGTCATTAGTATATTAGTATGAGCTTCCGTGTGCATGCACAGAAGTTTTAACTAACAGATAGTTGAGGGAGGGACACAAACCCATTTGCTCTCTCGTTCAAAGCCACTCCCTTTGTTCCGTAACAAATTGTGTTTAGCAGGCCATTGCCAGGTTTGCCTGGCTATTGCAGCAATTGAATCTGTGCTGAATCCAGGCATTAGAAGCATCCTGAGCAAATTTGCAGATGACACCAAATTGGGAGGGGTGGCTAATACCCCAGAGGACAGGATCACACTTCAAAATGACCTTAACAGATTAGACAACTGGGCCAAAGCAAACAAGATGAATTTTAACAGGGAGAAATGTAAAGTACTACACTTGGGCAAAAAAAATGGAAGGCACAAATACAGGATGGGTGACACCTGGCTTGAGAGCAGTACATGTGAAAAGGATCTAGGAGTCTTGGTAGACCACAAACTTGACATGAGTCAACAGTGTGATGCAGCAGCTTAAAAAAGCCAATGCAATTCTGGGCTGCATCAATAGCATCTAGATCAAGGGAAGTAATAGTACCACTGTATTCCGCTCTGGTCAGACCTCACCTGGAATACTGTGTCCAGTTCTAGGCACCGCAGTTCAAGAAGGATACTGACAAGCTGGAACGTGCCCAGAGGAGGGCAACCAAAATGATCAAAGGCCTGGAAACAATGCCTTATGAGGAATGGCTTAGGGAGCTGGGTATGTTTAGCATGGACAAGAGAAGATTAAGGGGTGATATGATAGCCATGTTCAAATATATAAAAGGATGTCATATGGAAGAGGGTAAAAGATTGTTTTCTGCTGCTCCAGAGAAGCGGACACGGAGCAATGGATTCAAGCTACAAGAAAGAAGATTCCACCTAAACATTAGGAAGAACTTCCTGAAAGTAAGAGCTGTCCGACAGTGGAATTTGCTGCCAAGGAGTGTGGTGGAGTCTCCTTCTTTGGAGGTATTTAAGCAGAGGCTTGACAGCCATCTGTCAGGAATGCTTTGATGGTATTTTCTACTTGGCAGAGGGTTGGACTGGATGGCCCTAGTGGTCTCTTCCAACTCTATGATTCTATGCAGCCTAACCTCCCCTCCAAAGCCTTAGACAATATTGATGTATGCTGCTTTAATGTTTTATAAAAAGCAGGTGGTATATAAATGTTTTTAAATAAATCAAACTGTGGCACGATTCACCCAAAAGGAAGCAGCTTTTAAGTCCCAATGAAAAAGAAGAGTATTTGGTCCTTCGAGAAAAAAGGGCAGTCAGCCTTGGAATATAATAAACCCGTGTGTAAATGCCATGGTTTTGTTTCGTTGAAAAAATAAAATAAAAGAGGAAACAGATGTTGAGAAACAAATTTTCATTTGGTTGATTTCCAACAGCTTATTTGCTCGAGCCAAGTGAAAAATTCAAAACAAAATGTTTTCCCGTTTTAATGTGCAGGGAGGGAGGGAAGATTGCTTCCCCTTGTTCCCCACCCCCTACCCCCATCCCAAAACTCATTCCTGTAACAAAATGAAGCAATAGCGGAATTCTGGTTTTGTGAAAAATGTCACGCAGTCGAAGGTGTCAGTTAAGACAAATGTGAAAATATTACAGAAAATGTTCTACCTGGTGGGTCGCTGCAAATGTTAATGAGAGCTGCGTCTCTGTGTTCTGTCTCTTAAAGATTTGTCAAAGGCATGGGGTGGAGGGGACAGCAAAGCAGAAGAGCTTCTCTGCTCCATTTTCACAGAAGCAGAGTGGAAGAAAGAGGGGTCTCGTAAGGGCCAGTCGGGATCAAAATGGAGTAAGGGTGGAGATGACAGGTGAAATGGCGGGGAGAGCTAGGGGGATATCAAGCAGCTGGATTTCAAACAGCAAGGAGCAATAACCAACAAGAGATCCATGAAACACCTTCCAAGAAACAGAAAGACTTCCCTTCTCAACATCCTTAAATGCAGCGTTGGAAACGCATGGTGCTTCTGATGTAAGTTGAACTCCTGGATAGAGTTAGCCTGACCACTATAGCCCATGCCTGAAGGCTGGATTGCTGCAAAGTGCTCTATGTGGAGCTGCCCTGGGATCTGGTTAGGAAGCTCCAGTAGGTGCAGAAGGAGGCAGCCAGATTGCTAATGGGGCCATCTAGCCAACAACATGTAGGGTTGCCAGACTCAATAGAGGACAGGACTTCTGTGCCTTTAATTGCCCTGCTCTCTTTTGAGTCTGGAAACCTTAAAGAGAAACCAGCAGACCCTTTGCTTGGAAAGTAAACAAAGGGTCTGCTGGTTTCTCTTTAAGGTTTCCAGACTCAAAAGAGAGCAGGGCAATTAAAGGCACAGAAGTCCTGTCCTCTATTGAGTCTGGCAACCCTAACAATATATGGCACCGTTTTGTTATAGCATCTACACCAGCTGCCTATCTACCGCAGAGTCAGGTTCAAGTTCCTTGTGTTAATTGACAAAGCCCACTATTTAGGCCAAGCATCCCCAGACTTCGGCCCTCCAGATGTTTTGGACTCCTGTTAGCTAGGGATGATGGGAATTGTAGTCCCAAAACATCTGGAGGGCCGAGTTTGCCTATGCCTGACATTGCTTAGGATAGGCTTCCTCAACCTCGGCCCTCCAAATGTTTTGAGACTACAATTCCCATCTTCCCCGACCACTGGTCCTGTTAGCTAGGGATCATGGGAGTTGTAGGCCAAAACATCTGGAGGGCCACAGTTTGGGGATGCCTGATTTAGGTCCTGGGTACCTCAGGGACCACTTGAATCCTTATATCCCAGTTTGATTGTGGAGATTATCTTGTCATTGGTCATTCTTCATGTTGGCAAGGCTCATTTGACAACAACAAGAAAAGGAGCCCTGTGGAGCACTCTGCCAACAGAGATTCAAGAGGTGCATTCCATTTCAACTTTTGAACACTTGCTGAAAACTTTTCTGTTCCGTCCAGTTTATGCAAGCAATTAAGAGTACACATTCCTGCAAAAGCTAGCCGATTTGTTTTAAAGATCTATATTGTTTTCATTGTATGGTTTTGCATACAGTTGTTGTGAACCACTTTGATATTTGCCTTTTGAATTAGTGGTATAGAAATATTTGTATAAATAAAATAAAAACTTCCACCAGTCCCAGCCAACATGGCCAATGGGCAAGGAATGATGGGAAGTGTAGTTCAGCAAGACCTGGAGGGCCACAAGTTCCTTAATTCTGCTCACCCCCTTCTCTGTCGAATTTCCCATTCTAAGCTCATCACAGCAAGCACCTTTTGCACCTTTCTTGAGAACGGCAGCCCCACACTGTGGGCGAAGCACTCAAAAGGCATCAAAAATATTCATGGGGAGAATTTTGAGCGTGGTTTGGGTTTTGTTCTAAAGGGAGGCATGTTATGCACATCAGCAGCCAGCAATGATCTTAGACTTTTAATTAGTGCTGAACTGAAAAGATCTCAGCGGAGAACCTTTAGCTCAATTTGAGGGGTGGTGGTGTAAAAATAGCCCTCTGAAACTACAGGTAATTTTGCAGGGGAGGGGGGGATTCAACACAGCCTCAAAGCACATAGCCTGGAGCACCTCAGCCAGGCTGTCATAACTGATCACACCCTTCTGAATAACCACGGCAGGCTACACACCAGCACCTGTTTTTAAATAGCTTTGGTTACAGGTAGGTAGCCGTGTTGGTCTGGATCGAAGTAAAATAAAAAAATTCTTTCAGTAGCACCTTAAAGACCAACTAAGTTTTTATTTTGGTATGAGCTTTCGTGTGCATGCACACTTCTTCAGATACCTGATATCTGAAGAAGTGTGCATGCACACGAAAGCTCATACCAAAATAAAAACTTAGTTGGTCTTTAAGGTGCTACTGAAAGAATTTTTTTAAATAGCTTTGAAACTGAATCGTATACGTGGAATCAATACAGGTTCTAAAAATGAAAAATAAACAATGCCCAACCATTGTAATTGTTTCTCCTTGCTAAATCTTTATCAGTCTGAAGGGAAAGTGTCAACGCTAAAGACAGTTTCATTTCCACCATTATTTAAGAGCTACAACATCCTCCAAAAAAAGAAGGGTAGCTGGGGTGTGAATAAGGGCACTTTTTAAATGATTTGTTGTTGTTGTTGTTGTTGTTGTTGTTTCTTGGCACTACTTCCGTGTCTTAATTTTTTTCATGTCCCATTTCATGAAACTGTTTTCTGGCACTGAGGTTAATCTGGATTAAGTGGATATAGATGTTTTGCACCATCACTATAGTGCAAGAGGAGACTTGCTGGTGCTGGAGGAGTGCTGGGAAAGATTGAGGGCACTAGGAGAAGGGGACGACAGAGGACGAGATGGTTGGACAGTGTTCTTGAAGCTACGAACATGAGTTTGACCAAACTGCGGGAGGCAGTGGAAGACAGGAGTGCCTGGCGTGCTCTGGTCCATGGGGTCACGAAGAGTCGGACACGACTAAACGACTAAACGACAACAACAACAAGATGTCTTGCAGGTTAGACCAGGAGGGCTGGAAAGCAGGAGGAAGGGATTCTGCTGCTCCTAGGAAACATTTTGTTTCCAAAAGCAATAGGTACCAAGCTGAAGTTGATAGCTTTCTCAGACCTGAATGCCCTTTCCTCTTAACCCATGAGCAGAGTGAGTGGTTATCTTCTAGAGACTCTCTGCACATTACTGCTTTGCAATATGTTGACTGTGGTATGGACAGCAGGTTCAGGGATTTAGCGCGGTAGCCTCGTCTCTGGAAAAGAGAAGTTCCTGGGAATCAGGACAACTAGGTTCTCCACTTTGCTCCTACATAAAATCTACCGGATCATCCAGACATCTGGTTGGCCACTGTGGAAACAGGGTGCTAGATGGGCTATTGGGCTGATCCAGCAAGCTTCTCTTATGTTCTTATGCCAGATGCTGTTGGGCTTCGACTCCCACAGTCCGTAGCCTACATGGGCAATGATCAAAGATGATGGGAGTTGTAGTCTGGCGTTACCTGGAAGGCCAAAAGTTCCCTATTCCTGGAGGCACTTAGGACTTCATCCAAGCCAGCAAGCTAGTTCTAAACTAGGCATAGCTATAAGTGCTTGTTCGTTTTGTGAAGGCAGCATGGGTCTTGTATGAACTGCAGGAAATTTGTGGCAGATTATTTGAGGAAAATGAAAATTGAGAATGGGAAGAAGGAGGAAGCACATGAGCACGTCATCCCATTAATTCACATCTCATGCTGCGTGTGAGTTTGAGGGCCCGGCACTACGTGGCAGATATTTGACAGATAAGCCTATCTAATCACTGAGCACGTTAAAGAAGTTTCATTAGTGGTGCCTAAAAATAAGGAATGCTGTACACCCGTTGAGTGGCACAGAAAGCTAATAATCCATCAGGGTGTAAATGACAGATGTATCCTAGGTATCTGCTTCAATCCATACCCAACCTCATTAAAATATCAATTTGCAATTCAGAAACGAAGGGGGGAACTCCAATGTCACAGTTCTGCTTATGGAACAGCTTTTGATTCAGTAGAGGTGTCTGCCAACATGAGGGAAAGCAAGGCGATTTTCATCTATTCACCCTTCCCACTGCAGGATCCCCCCGCAGTGCCTGAAAATCTTGTCAAGGGTCAGAGGACCCTCCAGAACAGCATAGAAGGTGGCACAGGTAGGCTTGACGGGTAATGTCTCCCCTTCTCTTCCTTGAGCACAGGAGTGGAGGGACTTGAAGCTCTCTGAATGCTGTTGGACTCCAACTCCCATCAGCCCATACCTGCCAAGTTGCTGTCAGAGAAATAAGGGACCGGGCTGGAAATAGCAGACCGGAAGTAGTGCTGCCGCCATTTTGGAACTGGGCTGAGCATGCTCAGAAGTGACTTTTGATGCTGCTTTGCCCAGTTCCAAAATGGCCACTGCGCCAGAAGTCACACTGCAGCCATTTTTGAACTGGGCAGAGCAGCATCAAAAGTCGCTTCTGAGCATGCTCCGCCCAGTTCCAAAATGGCCACCGTGCCAGAATAAACCAGGAAAAAACAAAAAAATCCGTTTTTTTCAGCTAGGAACAGCTGGAAAAACGGGGATTTCCCAGGGAAAACAGGAGACTTGGCAGCTATGCATCAGCCCCAGCCAGGAAAGCCATAGTTAGCCGTGTTGGGAGTTGTAGTCGAGCAACATCGATGCGCATTGCAGATTGATTCTGCATTCCCCAGTGGGCATGTCCGTTCGAAAACAAGTGTAGGCGGTGGTCCCAGCAATGGAAGTGGGTGGGTGTTGTGTCTGGGCATGGAACAGGATTGCAATCCCCGTTTCCTTCTTCGTTCACCATTGTGCAGGCCTAATCGAGGGGAGGGGTTTTCAAATGCGTATCAAGTAATGACACCTACACTTTGTGGGAGGCGGGATTCCAGAATCAAGAAAGCAGCCTGTTGAGGAAACGCATGAACTATTCCAGATTGAGAAAAAGTATGACTATTCTTATTACCCCACCCTTCATCCTAAGGTCCCAGGGCAGGGTTATATTAAAACACAGTATTAAAAACACTTTAAAACAACTTACAGCTACAGGCACACCACCACTTGCGTGTGATCAGCACATGCACGCATGGCTGACACGTGCCCCAATTTTGGTGCCCGAAGGTGAAGTGGGAGTGGGACGGGACGGACTTGCCCGCATCCCCCTGGGAATGGAACCCCTGCGTAAGTGGGAATTCCCCTGTACATTTTTGTGCTACAAACAGGTTAACCGTAGGATGCCACCTTAAACCAAGCCAGAGTCCTGTCTACGCTGGCTGCAAGGGCGTACCCACCGCGGGGCAGGGAGGGGCCGCTGCCCTACTCTAGAGGCAGGGCCGGTCGGGCAGCTGCGGGCAAGAGTGGCGCTGCCGGCGGGGCTGGTGGGCAGAGGCGGAGGACAGCCCAGCGGAGCGCGAGTTCGGCGCCCGCAGCAGTCTCTTGCGCCCGAGCCGTGCGGAGTCCACACAGCCGCGCTGTGTGGGAGGGGGCAAGGGCTGACGCTCCCGACGTTCGGGAGACCTTTGCGCATGCGCAAAGCGGGGCGCATGCGCACAGCGCGGCTGTGGACACCGGCGGCCGCCGTGCAGGGCGCATGCGCACAGCGCGGCTGTGCTCAAAGGTCTCCCGAACGTCGGGAGTCGTTCAGCGCCTGCCAGACCGCTGCAGCAACGGAGCCTCGGATAGCTTCGCGGAGGCCGGGGCTTTGCTCCAGACCTCCGCGGAGGCCCCGATCCAAGCCTGGTTCCCTTCTCTCCCCCCCCGCCCACCCCCAGACTTCCCTCTTCTCCTCTAGGCGGCCGCTGGTTTTCTCCCCTTCGCCGCCGTCGCTTCAGGTTTATTTTGATTTCACCTGGGCTCTGTAGCCCCGCCCACATTCCCACTTTGTGGCCCCTCCCCTCCCGTGCCTTGGCCCCGCCCCTTGCCCCCCCCTAGTTTTGATCCTGGGTACGCCCCTGGCTGGCTGGCAGAGGCGGTCCGGGTTCTCAACCGGGGGACATTCCAGCTCTGAGTGGAGATGCCGTTGGGAATTGAACTTGGGACGTTCCTCAATGCAAGTCAGATGCTCTGCCACTGAGCTACACTGCTTCCCCTCTACAGCACGACGAGCTGACTGGGACATTCTTTCTCTGGGGTGGAAACGCTCCACAATATTTTGCTGCCGCAGCCAAGTATTGCACGCGGATAAGTGAGCAAGGTTCCTCAGCGTTGCACTCACTCAGCACCCATGCTTTGTGGGACCAGCACATCAGTGCTATCCTGATGCACCGAGATTCACGCCAAGAAACTGGTACTTGCCAAGTAAGAAAGAAATAACTTCCACTAATTAGGAGTGAATATGGGGTGGGGGGGCCCAGGCAGCTGACAGCACTTTCTTTGCCCTACACACACACAAATTCTTTCTGAACACATGATAATGTACTGCTGTTGGCAGGCTGGCTGTATTATAATACTTAATTATCACTTCTGACAAGATAAATCAAGCACATATTTTTAAAATTTCACATAAGCTAGCCTGATACTCTGTTTCGCCTCTTGCTTGGCTTGCAAGTGAAAAGGACAGTAGCAAAGTTGAGGCCATTTCAGTATTTAACTTTATATGCATATATAAATACAAGAATTATAGTCGGCCAGGACCCTAATTCTCGATGCCCTACACACCTACACCCTAGGTAAAACACAATTGGCCCACTAGATGCAGCAGGACTACAACTCCCATCATCCCTGCTTCCCTGATGGGAGTTTGAGTCCCTCAGATCCGAAGGGCCATGGAACCCTCAACTTTGTACAACGCTGTGGTATGGAATGAGGCAAGGTTGGCTTGCCCCCACCCCCCAAAGCAAGATTAGGAGGTGTTTATTTAAGAGTAATTCAGCGCATAATCTTTTCTCTCTCCCCAGCACCAACACCCTCCCACTTAAATGTAATTTTGACATCCATTTCTTTTCTGACTAGATAATACTAGATTATAAAATTACAAGGTGGTAGCTTAGACGTATTATTTTAAAAGGAAGTATGCCAGCAGAGAAGAAGAAGAAGAAGAAGAAGAAGAAGAAGAAGAAGAAGAAGAAGAAGAAGAAGAAGAAGAAGAAGAAGAAGAAGAAGAAGAAGAGGAGGAGGAGGAGGAGGAGGAGGAGGAGGAGGAGGAGGAGGAGGAGGAGGAGGAGGAGGAGGAAGAAGAAGAAGAAGAAGAAGAAGAAGAAGAAGAAGAAGAAGAAGAAGAAGAAGAAGAAGAAGAAGAAGAAGAAGAAGAAGAAGAAGAAGAAGAAGAAGAAGAAGAAGAAGAAGCCAGGCAGAATTAAGGGGAAAAACTTTGTGTAGTATCCATGCTATATTCAAAGCAGACCCATTGAAATTAATGGGCAGGTTAGGTCCATTCATTTCAACAAGTGAAATTAAGTTGAAAACCACCCTTAGAAATTATAGTGAATATTTTAACACAAGCCTGCCTGTTTATAGACAGATCTCCAAAATCTACACTATTCATTTTGGGGTATGTTCACCCTATTGTAAGGGCCAATATATTAAGTATTGTTGCATCACACCAACATCCAAATCTCTTAAGGAACAACATGCTAAATCATCATGTTAAGGACTAATTTGTGACACTCCGGGTGTTATAAGGACTCCACAACTCCCCTCAGTCCCAGTCAGCATGATCCAGTTTTACCAGCTCATTTGAAGATAAAGCACTCTGTCTTACTCTTTAGATATCACTTTCTAAAGAGCATGAAGAGTCCTTCATAGACCAACCAGGCAAGTGAGTCGGATGTGTTGTAATATACACTTACTGACTCACACTCAAATCTATTTTTAAAAGCCCTCTTTTTAAGGAAATTTGGCTATGTCCAATAAATTATGGACATGTGGCAACCCTTTGCTACCTCTCCCTCTTCTCCTGCTTCATCAAAGACACTGCAGCTGAGTATGGCTCCCAGCTCATGTAGAAAAATCATGTGAATGGAAAGTCTCTCCAAAATGGGATTTCTGCTGCCTTTGCTAATGCAAGGACTGCATGATTCTTTTGTAAGGAAACCCAAGTTATTTCTTTTTAAGTCTTTTGGAACCTTTTTTTCTTCTTTATCACTCCTGTCAACAGATAGAGACTTGTTTGCTTTAACTTCTGCAAAAATCTTCACTTATTTGCAAAGCTGTCTGTAATTTATTCTAGCCTAAGTATTTCTCATGGGGAATGTTTGTTTAAAGAAGAATGAGGGCAGATGTAAAATCTAACAAAGCTTACTTGTGCTTGGTAGCAATCAGCACTGTACTAGCTCTGCTATGAGAAAGAATCTCTCTTCCAAAACTCTCTAACAGGCTGTGGACAAGCTAAGGTCCCAAGGAATGCTCTGAAGGTATATGAGGCCCCCCCCTTCCCTTGCTGAAGCTAAGCAGGTTGTAATGTGGTCAGTGCCTGAAAGGGAGACTGCATGATGATGTCATGAACTCCACCTTGGGTTCTCCATAGGAGCCAATTGCTAGGGGTCGCGGGGGCTTTGGCCCCAACAATAAAATATTTAAGGGGGGGCACTAAGTTTATGAATATTCCCACTCAAATGAGGTGTGTGCAATTATGTGATCAATTATGAGGGGCAGGACTTACCTGGACCCCCACAATATTTTATTCAAGTTGGCACCCCTGTTGGGTTCCATGGTGGAAGAAAAGTTATATGTAAATGTGAAAAAATAAAGAGCAAGAAACATTGAACTACAGTATGCCTCACCCAGAGAATGAAAACCTTGAAATGAAAAGTTAGGCATTAGAACCAAGTAGTATTCAAGTTCTCGTGCAAAACAGGCTTCAGGCAGCTTTAAGTTTGGCAAACCCAAAGAAACTAATCCATATTAACTCTGAAAACTAGGCGGACTATTAGAAAAGCAGCTGGAACCTTGATGCAAAAGATGTTCAATAGGAACAGTCCCTGTTTTATTTTGGAAACACGTCTCTTTTTCTCAGCTTCCTCTCTCTCTCTCTCTCTCTCTCTCTCCGCCCCCACCCCCATATCCCGCTCCAAAAAAGCTGAAAGCACAAGAGTAAATGGCAGGGTGACAATATATCCCAGCATCGATCGCTCTTAACTTGCCTTTTTAATCATTTATCAAAGGGTTTTTTTTTTAAGAGCATCTCTGCAGTTATTGATTTGCCACAAAGGACCATTCACAAGCCCCCAAGGCACACAGCTACTTACACGGAGAAAGTATTTTACATTCCACTTTATTGACCGAGATGAAGACATCTAAATATCAGCGCTTAGTTACACGAGCATCTGCGTCTTCAGGGAAGAGTAAAGGCATGGTGGGGAAACAGAAGCACAGACCTTTCCGCTGCCAGAGAAAAGGATGAATTACAGTTCAGCCTATAAAAATGGTATACTAGTTCATATATAAAAAAGGGAGTAATGAGCTATGAACATTATTTCATTAAGAACAAAACTCTGCCTTTTCAGTACACATATTTAGGAACGCTGGATGCTTACACTAAGAGCCTGCAGGATCAGGCCAAGGGACTACCTGATCCAGCATCCTGTTCTCACAGTGGCTACCAAAATACTACAAGCAGAATCCAAGCACACGATCATTGGTTCAAGGAAAAACAGATAAAAGGAGAAATTCCTCTGATGCTAAGAATCCAATTTGGGGGACAAAAACTCTGGTGAGAGCACCCCTGAAGAGATTTAAAATCAGCAACGTAAAGCAAAGTAAAATGTAGACCGAAAAGCATTTAAAAATGTGCTCCTCCAAGTGAGTTCCAAAGTTTCCCATTTCTCCAGCATAGAAAAGACCACACTTTGGTAAGCTGGAAAATGTTTGCTTACAAATTTTCCAAAAGTCAGATTCACATGCTTTTCTTTACATTAGTCAGAAAAATTGAACAAGCAGTAAAACGTAGCTTAGTTACAAATGAGTTAAACGTAAAGGTAAAGGGACCCCTGACTGATAGGTCCAGTCGTGGGTGACTCTGGGGTTGCGGCGCTCATCTCGCTTTACTGGCCGAGGGAGCCGGCGTACAGCTTCTGGGTCATGTGGCCAGCATGACTAAGCCGCTTCTGGCGAACCAGAGCAGCGCATGGAAATGCTGTTTACCTTCCCGCTGGAGTGGTACCTGTTTATCTACTTGCACTGTGCGCTTTCAAACCGCTAGGTTGGCAGGAGCAGGGACCGAGCAACGGGAGCTCATCCCGTCGCGGGGATTTGAACCACCGACCTTCTGATCAGCAAGCCCTAGGCTCTGTGGTTTAACCCACAGCACCACAAATGAGTACAAATTCCTAAACTGTTGGTATAAGAAAATGTTGCTTTTAGACTCTATTCTTGCCTCAAACAAACAAACAAACAAACAAGGTGATTAAAGTCCTTTGGCTGAGATGGAACAACCAGTTCACACCTCCTCACACACTGGATTCTCAGGTAGACTGGGACGGGAACAAAGACTTGATTACCTATTTCCTCCCAAGGTAAGGAGAAGTGACACAGCTAAGTCTGGCAGGACAGCTTATTCTATGGTAGTAACCCTTTCATGCACTAATTAGACTTAAGCATGTTGGCTGTATGAGACTGGTTGCCCCACAAGGAGCCCTCTCCCCTCCTGTGGTTTCCAGCAACTTGTATTCAGCAGCATTGCCCTGATTTTAAAAGTCCTGGGAGTCATACATTGACCAAACATAGTCCATGCCATTTTGTCCTAAGCCAGGCTTCCACAACCTCGGCCCTCCAGATGTTTTTGGCCTACAACTCCCATGATCCCTAGCTAGCAGAACCAGTGGTCAGGGATGATGGGAATTTTAGTCTCAAAACATCTGGAGGGCCGAGGCCGAGGAAGCCTGTCCTAAGCAATGTCAGGCATAGGCAAACTCGGCCCTCCAGATGTTTTGGGACTACAACACCCATCATCCCTAGCTAACGGGACCAGTGGTCAGGGATGATGGGAGTTGTAGTCCCAAAACATCTGGAGGGCTGAGCTTGCCTATGCCTGCAATAAGGGGATGGGGAGACAGCAAATCTAACACTAAAACAGGGGTTAGGGAACCTTTCCCAGTCCAAGGGATGTGCATTTGTGCATGAGCAACACACAGGCACATCTCACAGTAGAGAAAGGAGCAAAGGACCTTTCATGGAGCTATCACTCGGTCATCCTTCCCTCCATTTCCGATGTCCAGGCATGAGAGCTGCTTTACATAGCCAAAACAGCATCACCCGTGCAAGACACCTGGGAACCAACTCCAAGCAGATAGGCAGGAATACGCTTCCCCAGTCTCCATTGCTACTCTGCCAGGGCCTGGATGAGTGACTCCCAGGTAGCCACGTTTACACTTTAGGAGCCAATTCCCTTTACCCTTGAGCTAACCTGATAGAGAGTAGGCACCCTGTTCTTTTCGCTGAATTGGGCATCCAGCTCTGATAATGCAGACATGCTTTTCCTCTGTGAACACGACTTAATCTCTACGCACGTGTCAAGCTAAGGCAAGAGGATTTCTCTAAAGAAGCATTGTGTCATTATAGGCCTGTGGGCTCATCATTTTGACCGCTGTTATTTTGACAAAAGCAAAGCTGCATTAGTGGTGTGTTTATTAAAGAAATCCACCACTCTTTCTCTGAAGATGCACATTCCTGGCCCTGGTACAATGCCAGCTCCCCTCTCGGCCACTCGCAAGAACTCCTGAGCCTACAGACGGACGACCATGCCTCTCTCATTCCTCCAAGTTCAAAGATGGAAGATCTTGCCCACACCTTTCCAAGCCTCTCACTCAGGGAAACGTTCCCAGAGTTAACAGAGACCACCCTGAGAACCACCAGAGCACAAGACTACACAGTTTTCTAACACCCGTTAAATCTAAGCACTTCAGTTCTACACCCGAATATATTTTAAGAAACAAAATAAATAAAAAATCCTTCCGGTAGCACACATGGATCAGCTGTGTAACATATAATGTTTATTGAAAGGGACAGAATTCTGCACAAAACAAAGAAGGGGGACAATTTCCTAAATATATATATTTTAAAAAGGCTTTATTTAAAAACAGCTGAAAATAATAGACCACCACTACTACGCAGGAAGCTAAACACTCTTTTCAGCTGTGGTTAAGAGGTCAACAGTTTGACGTTACTATGAACAGCCCCCTCTGCAGCTGGAGATTCAAATGTATTTTTTAATAAGGTGTCTTCTATCAGAAATAAATACAGTAAGTGATATATATGTATGTATAGCAAGCAGAAAGAGAGCATATCCATTCAAAAGGTTCCACGGGGAAGTTTTCTTTTGCTCTCAAGTGCTGGGTTCAAAACTCACACAAAGGAGTAGAAATTTCATTTGTGCAACAGATGTGCTGCATAGGAGAATAAATACACCGGAATCACACACAAGCAAGGAATGGAGCCAAATAATAATTATTATTTTTAAGGGATGGATGTCAACAGTTTCAGCTCCTCTGCAGCAAGCCAGCCGGCAGCCAGGCTATATATTATTCCAATGCCATTCTACTAGGGAAACCTAGTAGAGAAATGTGCCAAAGCTCCCTTTGCCATTTCGCTTGAAGTGGTTGCCCACAATGGACACAAACATCTCCTGACACATCAGGTTGTCGTCCGCTTCCGTGATGCCCAGGTTGCTCAGCCTCTTCTTACGCAGGTGGCTCTTCTTAAGAGATGCGGCGGAAAGTTCGTTGGCGATTTCAGAATTGCCTTCCGTGTGCTCAGAAACGCCTGCCCTTCCGTGAGGCTCCCACCCACCGCCGAGCTGCTGGTGTGCATCTTCGCACGCCGGGATGGGGTCGCCGCCCGTGGGATGAACGTCCTTCGCTTGATCTAAGCCAGAAACAACGACATTAAGTGGAATCCTTACGTACGATTGATTTCGTTGACCACCACATATGAAAAACAGTTTGAAACTTAGAATCATAACAATAAGACAGGACCCAAAAATGTACATGTTTTCAAGTGTCAAAAATCCAGGAACAAAATATGCATCTTTAGAATCCTCCTGAAACTGTATAATGAAATAAAAAAAAATCCTTCAGTAGCACCTTAAAGACCAACTAGTTTTTATTTTGGTATGAGCTTTCGTGTGCATGCACACTTCATCAGATACACTGAAACAGAAGTCACCAGACCCTTATGTATATTCAGAGGGTGGGGGTGATGGGAATGGGTGATGGGCTGATAGGAGTGGTAAACCTGTTGATGACTGTTAACGACTGTTAATGACTGCAATTGGTCTTGCGGGGGGGGGAGCAAGGGCTGAGGTGCTAAGGAAAGCTTGATCATGTATAATGAGATAAGAATCCTATGTCTCTGTTCATTCCAGGTGGCTCCATGGTTTTAAGCTTGCTAGTGAGTTGCAATTCAGCAACTTCTCTTTCCAGTCTGTTTCTGAAATTTTTCTGTAATAAAACAGCTGCTGTCATTAACAGTCATCAACGGGTTTACCACTCCTATCAGCCCATCACCCATTCCCATCATCCCCACCCTCTGAATATACATAAGGGTCTGGTGACTTCTGTTTCAGTGTATCTGATGAAGTGTGCATGCACACGAAAGCTCATACCAAAATAAAAACTAGTTGGTCTTTAAGGTGCTACTGAAGGAATTTTTTTTATTTTGTTTCGACTCAGACCAACACGGCTACCTACCTGTAACTGTATAATGAAGGTGCTAAACACACCTCTGTGGGTGGAGGAACCGCCAAGAGAGCCCCCTCTGAATGCATCAACCTGGCCCAAGGCAAAGCAGTTCATCATGGGAAGGGCTACTAGCCATCGTGGCTCTGCTCTGCCTCCGTGGCTGGAGGCAGCAAGGCTCCTGTATGCCAGTTGCTGGAAACTACAGGAGGGCAGAGTGCTTCTGTGTTCACGGCCAGCTTGCAGCTTCCCCTTGGGGTCTCTCTGGTTAGCCACTGTAAGAACAGGATGCTGGACTAGGTGGGCCACTGGCCTGATCCAGCATGGCTCCTCTTATCCTGGGGTTCAGAACAGGCATTCTTATTATTAATTTATTGAATTTATATACTGCCCTATACCCGCAGGTCTCAGGGCATTGTTGCCTGCCGTTTCTGTGTGCCCAGATAGAGCTACCTTTCATTAACAACTTACCTGGGCCACTTAAGATTGTGCCTCCTGAGCTGTCTGGAGCGCTCTCTTTGGCATCCGGAGAGACAGTAGGCTTCACCAGGACCACTCCATACCCTTCGTTATTATGTATTACGTTGTTCACCATTGTTATCCTGGGAACGTCATAATTTTCTTCCAAAAAGTCCTAAAAGCCAAGGATGAATAAGGCTGAGAGACATGCCACAGTCCAGAAGGTAAGATCGCTCGTATTCTCATTTCATATATTTATTATTAGGAAGTTTATACAGTGGTACCTCGGAAGTCGAACGGAATCCGTTCCAGAAGTCTGTTCGACTTCCAAAATGTTCAGAAATCAAAGTACATATTCCGATTGGCTGCAGGAAGCTCCTGTAGCCAATCAGAAGCCACGGAAGCCCCGTCGGATGTTTGGGATCCAAGGTACGACTGTACTCTGTTTTCCTCTACTGTGATAATTTTATTTAATAATAAAAAATGTAGGATAAAATTTAAGAAGAACAAATTCAACAAAACTCAACTGTCAGATCAAAGACAGACAACAAGATCAACACTAGAAAGGGGAAAAGGTCAGGGGATCATGTGATGAAATAAATATGTTTTAAACTTCCAGTGGCAGCAGTCTAATAGGGAGGTCACAGGCTAGGTGCCACTAGAGAGGAAGGCCCTCTTCTAGACCACAGCCAGGTGCTGTGTAGTCCAATCAGTAGATCCTCCCCATCAGATCACAGTGGACAATAATGAGCTAGAGGGGCCAGTGGTCTGATTCTGTACAAGGGCAGTTTCCTAAGAACCATGGTTTACTTCACTCAAACAAACCACAGTGGAGAGACCAAGAGCAGGTCCCAGCATAACACTAAGCCAGGGATGGTGACTTAGCGAGCCAGGAGGAGCAAAAAGGGTGCAATTTGGTCTAAGCCATAGTTTATGGCAGGGTTGAGGTGCCCCCCCCAGGTGTTCTTGGGCTGCATCCTCCCAACAGCCCCAGCCAAGCATGGCCAATGGTGGGAACTCCAGATCAGCTGCATCTGAAGAATCACAGGTTTCCCACAGCTGATGTGCAGCTTCCTGAGACATTCAAACCAATGAGAGATCATGAAACCATGCCCTTCTCTCTGCCCACACAGTTCTGCCAATCCAATGTTACCAGAAACGTAGGAAGCAGCCCTGCTAACCCCAATTCTGCTTAGACACTCACTTTTATTAGGATTCCTTCCTTGCAATGGTGTATGCCGTTCCCCATCAACGTACACATGCTGCCCGGATAGATTTCTACACCGGCACCCTGCAATTAAGAGACGGAGATGTCGCTAATCAATAGGCAATTCTAAGAGGCTGTTGGAGAAATCAATAAGGCCTAGGCTCCTGGATAATCGACAAATGAACTTTGCTCTGGTCAACGGTTCAAGTGTGTATGCGATGAGATAGATTAGATAGATGATAGATGATAGATAGATAGATAGATAGATAGATAGATAGATGATAGATAGATAGATAGATAGATAGATAGATAGATAGATAGATAGACAGACAGAGACAGACAGACAGACAGACACTTTATTGTCATTGTACATAGTACAACGAAAAAAACCACTTCTGCGCCTGCGACGGAGGTGGTGTTGTGGGCAGGCTCGACCGAACTCTCGCGATGGGGGCTGAGAGCTCAGCCCCTTCGCGATTGGCCATTCCCGCCTCCATCAACCCCAGGCCGACCAATGAGGTCTGCTGGGGGCGGGGCTTGTTTCCTTCAAAACAGCCCAGAGGCGGGAACTCAGCCTCTTTGCCCCTGCAATCGGTTCACCCGCCCACCCACCCTTTAGGCTAGGCTGACGCTGCTATGGACTTCGGTTGGTCGCCTGGTTGGCCAGGGGCCGGGTAGGACTTTTCCCACTTGGGCTAGCCAAGATGGTTTTTTCGCCTACCTCGTAGCAATCCGTCACAACTTTTGCTTTGGTGGTAGGCATTGGAAATTTGCATAAAAAGAAGAGGGGGGACAGGTTACGTCATCACATGCCCAGCAAATGGAGAAGTAGTCCGTTAAAGGTTTTCAGGGGCGGAGCTTTGTCCTGAACCTGGAGAGGTCAGGGCCGTAAGGCACGCCCCAACGGTGGTCACAGGAGGAGTTCCGGTAGATGTACATCACTGGGCTCCTTTCTGGTGGCTAATTTCTCCCAGACTCCAACACACGGGTTGGTGTCAGATACAGTCGGTTAGGTTCCAATGCCTAAGCCAATACCGCTCAACATCCGTAACCAATAAAGTTGTGGCCTTATTCGCCCACTTAAAATCTATCATTTGTGTCTTGTGTCTTATTCTCACGGGGAGGGAGGGACATTGCCACACAACACAATTACAGCCATATATACACACCTATCACAACTCCCCAAGATCATATTATTTAGTTACAGCATTTAAGGTGGTTATAGCTCTTGGATAGAAACTTGTTTTTTAATCTATTCATTCTTGATTTTATTGTTCTGTATCTCTTGCCCGAAGGCAACGGTGCAAAAAGACTATATCCAGGATGAGACGAATCTTGTAAGATATTATTTGCTTTTTTAAGGCAATGGGAATTGTATAGTTCTTCCAGAGATGGGAGAGGATGACCGATAATCTTTTGGGCTGTGGTTATGACCTTCTGGAGCACTTTCCTATCCATGACTGTGCAGCTGGAAAACCAAGCACAGGTACAGTATGTGAGAATGCTCTCTATGGAGCCTCGGTAGAAGGACACCAGCAGTCTCTCACTCAGCTTGTTCTTTTTTAAAAGCCTGAGGGAATATATTCTCTGCTGGGCCTTCTTTACCAAAGTAGTGGTATTTGCACTCCAGGTCATACCGTGCTCGATGGTAACACCAAGAACTTAAATACAGCCACCCTCCCCGCCAATATACAAGAGCTGAATCCTGTAGTCCACCTGTAGTTCCTTCCTGTAGTTCCTTGGTCTTGGCAGTATTAAGGACCAGATTATTATCTCCACACCAAACACAGAGCCGCTCCACCTCGTCCTGATAGGCAGACTCATCCCCCCCCCCCGAAATTAGACCCACTACAGTGGTGTCATCAGCAAACTTGATGATTTTGTTGCTGGAGTGGATAGCTGTGCAATCATACGTATAGAGGGAATAGAACAGGGGACTCAACACACAACCCTGTGGGGAGCCGGTGTTAAGGCTAAGGGCCGAGGGATGGCTGGCGAGGGTGGCGTTTGCATGGTCCGCATTCTGCTCTAACCAGAATAACAAAGTTGCTCAAAAGCACTGCCACACGTTGCAACCGCCATGTAACGCCACACAATGCTAAATAAACTGATTTGAAAGGGCAAACCTATTTCAGTAACTGTTTGTAATCTTCTTGCAATTTCTGTAATTTTCCAGCGTATCTGAGGAAGCGCCTCGTGTGTGCTTTTGAAAGAGGAGCGGATTATTAGCCGGCGTCAAACGTATCTGCCGACGCTGCTTTTGTTTCCTTTTCAATGCATCTGTCAATCGCAAGAAGAGCATCAATTCCTACCTTAGCACCGTACAAGTCGGAATTTTTCATTAAAAGCTCAGCCGATGTTCGTACCGCCACCCCTGTGGTCTCGCACTGCAACACGCAGTTCTCCAGGGTGGTCTTCCCTTGATGGACACCTGGGTGGGAGGGAGAGAGCAGAACACTCTGAGCTGCTGCACTTATAGCCCAGATTTAGAAGTGGTTCCTGGCGAACCCCAACAAACACAAGCAAGGAATTCTAGGGTGTTTGAGTCACGCAAGCCTGGGGAAGCCCAGTGGTAGAGAATCTGCTTTGCATGCAGAAGGTCCCAGGTTCTATGTCCAGCACGTCCAGGTAGGTCTGGGAATGTCCCCTGTGTCAAATCCTGGAGCTCTGTCATTCTGTATTGAGGATCCTGAGCTAGAGGGACCAGTGGCCTGATTCAGTAGAAGGTAACAGAAGACCCAGGTGTCTTTTGTGCAGGGGGGGGGGGGTGGAAAACCAGAGGTTGGAGGGACAGAGAGGAGTATCTTGCAAAAGCATCACGGACAGAAACTCTTCACAATATAACCTTTGGTTGCTAGTCCACTGCAAAATTGTCATTCATTAGTTCTAAAGTGATGGATTCATCTTTAGGGGGGACATTTCAGTGGCTTATTTTTAGGACATATTGCCACGCTGCAAGTTGCACTAGGTCTACACTTATTAGCTGCTGGAAACTTTTCCTGCTGAATCGTTTTCTCAACTGGTTTGTTGTTGTTCTGTTGGATTGCATTTTGTGGTTTGAGTTGTCGCTACCCACTTTGGAGAAGCGTCCTATTGAGAGGCAGGTGAAAATCTTCTAAACAAACCAACAATTGTGTATGTGGGGTGAGAAGGTCCTTTGGGAGCAGGGGCAAAGCTGGAACTGAACAGGAAGCCTTTGTAGGCCAGATCTCCAATTCTTTCTCTCCTCTCCCCTCACATTAAGCATTTATCGCAGGCATCCCCCAAACTGCGGCCCTCCAGATGTTTTTGCCTACAACTCCCATGATCCCTAGCTAATAGGACCAGTGGTCGGGGGAGATGGGGATTGTAGTCCAAAACATCTGGAGGGCCGAAGTTTGGGGATGCCTGATTTATCGCAACAACCAGAATTTTGAAAGAAAGTTACTCTTCGTAAGGGACATGCAGTTAGTAACTTCTCTCCAGCAGTGGCCCAAGAACCCTCTCTTTTCGTGGTGTGTGAATATATTTTCACATGTAGAAGGTGCTGAAATAGTCTTGCTAGCCCATGTAACATTTGTTATTCAAATCTACCTCTCGATGACGAAGTGTTAATTATCACCTGCTCCAGAAGACAGGAGGGCAGAGCCAACAAGATTGTTGTCAAATTCAGAGAGGGGTGGAGGGGTGCCAGATTCCCATTAGGGAACCAAAAATTAAAAATTAAACTTTTGATATCAAACGATGGGAGGTGAGTAAACTATCCACGTTATGACACGCCTCTCTGGAACAGGCCATCGATCACCAGCCTGGACCAACAAGGTGCCCCCCCCAAATGCTTTGGATTTCCACTCCCATCAGCCGCAACCAGCACAACATCTGCCAGCATGGTTGATGGGAGTCACAGCCCAAAACATCTGAAGGGCGAACCACAATGGCGACAGCAGAACTAGGTTATTAATAAAATCAGAGATGAAAGGTAAGAAGATGAAACTAGAAGTAGGACTAATAAGGTGGTGCTTTGATGCAACAGATACAGGGGGATAATGTTAGGAATATGATGCTTCTAAGGATTAAACTGGGTCCCTGCCATTAAAGGCTAGGAACATAAAAAGAGCCTGCTGGATCAGGCCGATGGCTCATCTAGTCCAGCATCCTGTTCTCACAGTGGCCAACTAGATGCCCCAATGGGAAGCCTGTGAGCAGAGGAAATTGGTGGTTAACAGGAATTGGTATTCGGTGGCAGATGAAACTGATAGACTATGCTGAATCAGCAAAACTGACATGCAGGATCCGAAACCAGGGAGAGACAAAGTTCCGTAAAGACTGGAGTAAATTTGTGGACTATATGGAGAAAAACTGTAGAAGTTTAAAAACACTCGCAGGATTGAAATAAATCCTACGAATTGACTGAAGTTAGGACAATAGTGCAAGACAGGAGTAAAT
Organism: Zootoca vivipara; assembly: GCF_965207765.1. Taxonomy (NCBI): domain Eukaryota; kingdom Metazoa; phylum Chordata; class Lepidosauria; order Squamata; family Lacertidae; genus Zootoca; species Zootoca vivipara. The sequence goes on from NC_142589.1 coordinate 28,309,914, forward strand.
AAGAAAACCGTGGGAAGGGAGGGAGGGAAGTCAAAGCTCGGCAGAGCAAATTGAGATGGTTGAATTTAAGATGAACTGTGTTAAAAATGTTGTTTTGTTTGTTTTATTTGTTAATTCGGAAAATTTGAATAAAAATTATTATTTAAAAAAAAACAGGAATTGGTATTCAGAAGAACTCCTCTGTGGAATTACAGATCTGGGCTTCCCCACCCCAAATTCAGATAAGGAGGAAGGGAAAGACCAAGGGGAAAAAAACAAATGAAGAATGGGGGTGGTGCCTGGGCAATTTGCAAGCCAAATCATGAGCCTTGCATGCTGGCCTGCCGGGTGAAGGCAACCCTCTCCTCTTTGGCAGTCCCACCAAGGTAGAAAAATCTTGGGGTATTTCAATCCCAACATACACGAGTAGTAACAGAAGTCATCCAGGCATGGATCAAGTTGCGGCAATCATCCTAGACTGTCGATTTCACCTATTATTAGGGTTGGCACAGCAGAAGAGGAATGGGGCCCCACCCATCACTTTGTTCCTCAGTCCAGGCTAGGGGGTGGCACGCCAAAGCCAGGTGGCAAGCTTAAAGTACTTACTCAAGATGCCCTCCACAGCATCATGCTGGACCAGCTTCACGCTAGAGATTTTCACGTCCGCAGCAGTGCACTCCACAAAAGCGTCCCCCTTCCCTCGTTTCTCTATCACGATGTCGTCTGGCAAGCCGTAGCCTGTGGAGAAAGTTTCAGGGGGCAGAAGGAAAGAATAGTTTTGGCAGGTTGCATCAAACTCAGGGACCAGGCAGAGGGCCTTCTCAGTAGTGGCACCCTCCCCTCAGACGTCAAGGAAATAAAGAATTACACAACTTTTAGAAGACATCTGAAGGCAGCCCTGTATTGGAAGGTTTTTAAAGCTTGATGTTTTTATTATGTTTTTAGATATGCTGTAAGCTGCCCACATTGGCTAGGGAAACCCAGCCAGATGAGCGGGGTATAAATAATAGCATTATAATTATCGTTATTATTATTACCACCCTATAGCAGCCACACCACTAGCCAATGTGCTGTAGTGGTTAGAAGAAGAATAGGAAGAAGAGTTTGGATTTGATATCCCGCTTTATCACTACCCAAAGGAGTCTCAAAGCAGCTAACATTCTCCTTTCCCTTCCTCTCCCACAACAAACACTCTGTGAGGTGAGTGGGGCTGAGAGACTTCAAAGAAGTGTGACTAGCCCAAGGTCACCCAGCAGCTGCATGTGGAGGAGCGGAGACACGAACCCGGTTCCCCAGTCCACCGCTCTTAACCACTACACCACACTGTCTCTCACATAGTTAGAGCATCCGACTAGGGCCTGGGAGACCGGGGTTCAAATCCCGCTCTTGGCTACAAAGCTCAGAGAGTGGCCTCAGTCCAGTAACTAAGTCTCAGCACTAACCTACCTCACTGGGTTGTTTTGGGGATAAGACAGCAAAGGAGAAGAATCACATCTACCACCTTGAGCTCCTTGGAGAAAAGGTGTGATATACCTGTAACAATAAACCAGCTTCCTTTTTACACACTTCTGCATTTTAGGTGGGACATTCTGCTCAGTTCTACGGCATTTAATTAAATGACACACACAACAAATATCCCTCCCCTCCTTTTTTTAAGGCTGCAATGCTGAGTTAACTAAGCTCTCCAGTCGCTCGCTCTGAAGCACTTAAGAGAAATTTACGAGCATGTAAAAAAAAATATGGCTCGTCACTAGCAAGAACAAACAACAAGGCAAGCGATAATAACAATGCTGTTAGAGAGCCACAAGACCTTTCTGGAATTAAAAAGAAAGAGCAGGAACTCTTGTTCACAAGGCACATCCAGCAAGGAGGAATCTTCTAAAAAGTAGCTCTTTAGCTGTGGTTCTGGGTTGTACTAGATGACCCTTTGAATCCCTTCCAACTCTACAGTTCTCCAACTCTATGAGAAAAGCGCTAGGAACCATAGGAAGGCTGAATTCAGACACAGGATTTATTGTGGCAGTTTCCCAGTTAGGATGCTAGCACTTCTGTCCTCATTTGTAACATTCCTTTCACACTGCAGGAACTGTTGCATTATGAAACTGTGGGGTTGCTGTTGTGTTTTACTGATATACTGGCAGGTCACCCTAAACACTGGCCATGCCACTACTGCCCCACCCTTTCCACACATGCACACTTCTGTTCCCCTACGATTCACCCCCGGAAATGGCCAGGAAGAACCATTTGCTGATATACCACCCCATATTTTGTCACTCTGCTCCTTGCTCTTTCCTGGATTAATGGAATTGCAACTGGATTTTTTCTCTCTCTCTCTTATAGCAATCTACACGGAAATAAGTGCTAAACTTCCACTAGTTCAAATGTAGTGGGGAATCCATGACATCACTATGTGAACGAACCTTCCAACAAGTCTTGGCCTCACCTCTCCTTTCACAGCAAGGAGGAGATTGGGAACACCCACTTTTAACTAAATCACTGTTTCCTTTGAAGTCCAAACTTGGGAAACTGTGGTTTGCTTCAAACTCTAGTCCGTGCAAAGCAGCGACGTTAGCTGCGGAGATAGCTCAGTCGGTAGAGCATGAGACTCTTAAACTCAGCGCCATGGGTTTGAGACTCACTTTGGGGACAAGATTCCTGCATTGGCAGGGGGCTGGACTGGATGACCCTCATGGTCCCTTCCAACTCTACAATTTTAAGTGGCTTCAGTTCCCAGTTTCTTCCCAAGGGGCTGCCCAAGGCTCATTCATGTGGCAGGAATCCACGGTTTCCCATTAAGTGTGAACCGGTCCCATACATCAACATACAGATACAAATACGTTCGTTTGACAACAATTTTTGGTGCGGTTGACAGGAGCACGCATTGGTGGGCTCACTTTTAAAGTCTTGGATCAATTTATCAGTAAAGCTACCGCTCCCTTTCCAAAAAGGAGTCCGTGCTACCATTAGTGTAAAGCCGTGGGGTCATTGGGAGTGTGTGTTAAAGTCCCATTACTATTTCTGTAGCAGGGCCCCCTGCCCTACATTGTCCTAGAGCAGGCATCCCCAAACTGCGGCCCTCCAAATGTTTTGGCCTACAACTCCCATGATCCCTAGCTAACAAGACCAGTGGTCAGGGAAGATGGGAATTGTAGTCCAAAACATCTGGAGGGCCAAAGTTTGGGGATGCCTGTCCTAGAGCCAACCAATCAGCTTGGAAAGGGAGCTTTTTAGCCACTGAAAATACATTATCTCACCCTTTGGGCTAACTGGAGCCAATCACAGCGAAGGAGGCGGAGTCAGCCACCGAGGATCGGCTCCTAGGGTCAGCTCTGGAGAAGTCACAAGGGGAGAACACAAAGGAGTTGTTCCCAAATGCTCCAAAGCGAAGCACATAGGAAAATTGGAAACACAAGTTGCTTTCATTACAAGGGAAGGGCATGTGCAGGTTCTGTACTGTATGATGGGACTTCAAAAGAAGATACGGTATTAGAGCACTCCAGGTGATTTGCCCACGTAACTGCACAGGAAATTGCAGGTCTGGGTGCACGGCAACACATGGAGATCTGCACCGACGGTTGCAATGCATCCCCTGTTATTATCTTGTATTTGTATTTGTATTTGTATTGTATCTTGTTATTATCTTGTAAGATTATATAATTGTAGGAAGTATAATCTTGGAAGGGGTGTAGCCATGACTATCAGGAAAGGACCCTGCCCGCCTGGATTTGCCACTACACCGCTGTATGCCATGCACCAACAGCAACACTCAATGGCTCAAATTGGTCCATACAAACACACACACACACAAAGAGAGAGAGAGATACTCCTCCCTTATCATTAACACCCATCCAACATCATTAACAGACCACGTTGCTAAAATGCCACCCAGCGCTTTTATTTTTCACAGCTTCCAAAGAAGGAAAAAGCAGATCTATCAAACGACAAGCAATAAGACTTCCTGGCACTTGTTCAATCAGAAGCGTCGACTCGATGAATAAACTAGATGTCGGCTTTTGTTCCTTAAAAGCTCGTGGCGATGTCTGGTCTAGTACGCTTTAATTTGCTTGCTCACATTCGCCTGACCTCTCTTGATAGGATGCGATTTGTCATAAATACCACCCCGAGTTCCCGAGCCATCTTATTCTCACTCCTACTGATAAAGAAATTTATTGAAAGCCTCTGTCCTGCAGGGGTACCACACACTGGCGTGCATATCTATATAAATCAAACATTCGAGAAAGACTGGGAGAAAAAGAAAATCATTGTCATAAAAATAAAGAAGCAAAAGTTGTTGGGTTATGGTTTTGGTTTGTTTTTTTAAAAAGGAGGCCGGCAAGAGCGGGGGGTGGAAAGAGTCTGAACAGCAGGAAATTAAACCTTCGGCTCTTTCTCTACTAAAGACTTTTGACAAGAGAAAGATAGCGACTGCAACATAAGCCCCACAGCAACGTACAGCCTATTATGCTAACAACCGCACAGCAGACCCCAAGTTCTTTTGGCAAACTTAAGGGAGGTGGAGTTGTCCGCAGTGAAGAAAGTCCAGGGGGAGAGTTACATGGTGGAAACAAAAAGGGGGTTGAGCCTGTTTCTCCAAAACAAGACAGAAGTATTTCCAGGAACGCCTGAAAGAACCCTTATATATCCAAGCTCGGTCAGGAGCGTCGATGGTCGTTCCTGAGTTGGCGCGGCTCGTTTGAAAACAAGGAACCAAGCCTTTAGTGCCATCGGTCCAGTCCTGTGGAACTCTCTGCCACTAGAGATTCAGCAGGCGGCTTCTGTGCCAACTTTTATACGCCTACTGAAAACTTTTTTCTATTCCCCCAGGCCTATGCAAGCAATTAAGGATACATCCCTCTACCATGGTTAATTGATGTTTGTTTTTAGTTTTATGTTTTTAACGCCGTAAACTGCTTTGGTTATTTTAATGACACAGCGGTATATAAATGTTTTTTACAAATAAATAAGCATTTCATTTTGGACCCATGTTCCTGGATGAGGGTGGCTAGCTATGGAGATAAGCTTCAGAAAGTCCTGCCGGTGCCGGTGAAATATCAGAACATGAAGGAATAGCAACAGAGCTAAGAGGATTGACTGATCACCATAGCTCTTATTGCTATAGAACAGGGGTCTCTTCCTATATTTTATCCATTAAATTTCTATACAGAACAAGGAGACAGGCCCACTGACTTAACCGGAAAGGGGTGCTTCTCCCTCAGACATGACCCTTCCTCCACGATGTGCGGAACATGTTAGACAGCTACTCCACCTAAAGACCTACACATGCATAAGCCCCATTGTACAGTCTCCTCTCCCACCCCTTTGAGGGCAAATATCTGGCTCACATAAGAAGAGCCTGCTGGATCAGGCCAATGGGCCATCTAGTTCAGCATCCTGATCTCACGGTGGCCAACCAGGCACCTGTGGGAAATCCAGAAGGCGGATTCCAGCACAAGATCCCCCTCCCCTCCTGTGGTTTCCAGCAACTGGTATTCAGAAGCATTGTTGCCTCCATCTGTGGAGGCTGAGCCTAACCATCATAGCTAGAAGCCATCAATCGCCCTCTCCTCCTCCATAAATTTGATTAATCCTCTTTTAAAGCCATCTAAGTCTGTGGCCGTACCTGCCTCCTATGGGACTGAGTTCCACGGTTAAACTATGTACTGCATAAAGAAGTTCTTCCTGTCCTTTATTTGTCCTGAACCTTCCAACATTCAGCTTCGTGGATGTCCGCGAGTTTTAAAATGAGAAATACTTCTCCCTACCCAATTTCTCCTGGGATTGAAGTCCCATATTGGCTGAACCCATACTGGCTGAGGCTGATTGGGAGTTGGAGTCCAGGTTCCCCCACTCCTGGTTTCAGAGAGGAGGAGGAAAACCCAGCAAGACTTTTAACAAACACAAGCTCTAACCTTCTAGTTCAATGCTGTCGGCGACACACAAGGTGCCCTCCACAATGTAGTGACCAGGGCAAACCACGATCCTGTCCCCTGCATAGCAGGCGTTCATAGCAGACAGCGGGTCGCTGTGGAACTGAGGAAGAGGAAAGAGATACCATCAAAAGCAACGTTCAGATGCTGGGAGAGGACTCAGACCTTCTCTCCATTCCAGGTCTTCACAGTTTTAGAGGACATGTGCCCAGGACATTGCGGCAGGGGTGGGAAAGTTTTGGCCACTGAGATGATGTGGAAGGGCCAAGGACGATGGGAGGGGTAGTCCAGCAATAGCTGGAAGGTTCTCTCCATCAATCCGTTACCAGGAAAAATCACATGAAAATGGGAAGATGGCTAACCAAGTCAATGCCATGCTCCAGCCTTCACCAACCTGGTGGCCTTGAGATGTTGTTGACGGATTACAGCTCCCATCAGCCATTCTGGCTGGGAATGATGGGAGTTGTAGTCTAGGAACATTGGACGCTACCTAAAAACTCTGTCTCTTTTCAGAAATTTTAATTCTGCAATAAATAATGTTAATTCATGGATGCACAGCCTACAGCAGGCACCCCCAAACTGTGGCCCTCCAGATGTTTTTGCCTACAACTCCCATGACCCCTAGCTAACAGGACCAGTGGTCGGGGAAGATGGGAATTGTAGTCCAAAACATCTGGAGGGCCGAGGTTTGGGGATGCCTGACCTACAGCATGCAGTCACCACTTCCAACTGCAACTTCCCCATTTGTCAAGAAAGCGCTGCTTCCCTACAGCAAAGTTTTCAGCCTGGATAGCTCAGTTGGTTAGAGCATGGTGCAGATAACGCCAAGGTTGGAGGTTCAATCCCTGTATGGGTTTGCATATTCCTGCATTGGATGATCTTCAGGGTCCCTTCCAACTCTACAATTCTATGATTCTGTGATCCAGGCAAAACAACAACAACAACAACATACCAAACAACCCTGGACTACTATACCTGTATTTCCATTTCTTCATTACAATACTCTGGAGAAAATTTATCCCTAAGGAGACACTGCAGCAAGCTTGACATCATGGTGGCAGACACAATATGGGTGACGGTGGTGCCCGAGGGGCGCACTCCCCTCGCCTGGAGGCGAGCGTGCTTCTGGTAGCCAAACACATACCTGCAAAAAAGAGAGACCCTTCCTTAAGCACGTTCAGTTCCTAGATGGACGTTACATCCAAACGAAGAATTGTACAGAACATATTTCCTCTTGTAAAAATAGAGGACACACACCCCACACAAATCAGGATCAGGACAATCGTATGTGGGGAAGGTAGAGTTCAGGATTAACCCATGCTATGGTCCATTGGGTCACGAAGAGTCGGACACGACTAAACGACTACACAACAACAACAATTCCCATCAGTCAACAATGGCACCATGAGAACGTAAGAACCACCTGCTGGATCAGGCCAGCATCCTGTTCTCATAGTTGCCAACCAGATGCCTGTGAGGAAACCAGCAAGCAGGATTTGAGCACAAGGGCATTGTCCCCACTGTGGCTTCCAGCAACTGGGATTCAGAAACATGATGGCCTCTTATTGTGGAGACAGAGCATAGCGATCACGGCAAGTAGCCACTGCAAGCCTTATTGTCTGTGAATTTGTCTAATCATTTTTAGACATGGGGGGAAGGAGGTGGGACTCCCACTCCCAAGCAGTTACTTGTTCTTGGAGGAATGTGGCCATTTTACCAGTATCCCAGCAGAATGGAAGACAGTGTGGGAAAGAAAGGGTTAAGCCCCCTCCCCATGGTCCTGATAGCTTACCCCACCCACCCTCTCACACAAGCTATTTTTAAAGGGGGGGGGACAGATTAAACATGCAATCACATGTTTAAAATATTGTCTGTCTTGGCCCCAAGACTGGGCAAAGCCACCCAGATTAATCCATGGTTGGACTGAATCCAGAAAGAAAAGACCTTCCAAGATCCCAAATGCAACCCTGGTCACTAAACCCTACTGCTTTGTTGTTGTTGTTTTTATTATTCAAAAGGCAGTAAAAAAAAATCCAATTAAAATGAAAATGCATTTTTGCATTACCTCAAAAGAGGGTTTTCAATCAGCTTCAACCTTTGTTTCAGGTGCTCTACCCTGTTGTAGAGTTTCATCCCTTCCACCACGGAGACGTTCTCTGCTTCGGTGTCGGAATCACTACTTGCGAGGCTGTTCCTGAGGTCTAGAAACCGGCGGTAGAGCTCTTCACACTGGGAGAGAAGGCCGTGGTAGTCTGCCACCAGTGCGGAAGGGACACGGTCTTCTGCAATGTCATAGTACCTGGAATTCAAAATTAGGACATCATCGATTGGGGGGGGAAGAGGCGCAAGAATCAAATGTTGCACGAAGGAAGCCAGAATTAAAAAAAAATCCCAGGAGGAACAGCTAGGGTAGTCTGCTGAAGGGGAGGGGGGACCCCCACAACCCAGAGTCTAGTAGCACCTTGGAATCATAAAAATCTAGGGTTGGAAGGTACACCCAGGGCTCATCTAGTCCAACCCTCTGCAATGCAGAAATCACAGCTAATGAATCTCTGACAGGTGGCCCCCCAACCCCTGTTTAAACACCTCCAGTGAAGGATTGCTCACCGCCTGCCAAGGGAGTCTGCTCCATGGCCTTACGGTCAAAAAGTTCCTCCTCATGCTTAGTCAGGCTCTCCTTTCTGGTCATTTGAATTCACTGGTTCGGATTCTGCCCTCCAGAGCAGAGGAAAACAATCTTCCTCCACCTTCCGCATGACAGCCCTTCAGATATCTGAAGAGGGCTAACATATCACCAGGAACTCTTCTCCAGGCTAAATATACCCAGCTCCCTCAGCCGTTCTTCTTCTTAAGGCTTGGTTCGGAATATGGCCTGCGATACTTTGGAGCCAGTGTGGTGTAGTGGGGAGAGTTGCTGGGCTAGGACCGGGGGGACCAGGGTTCAAATCTCCTCCTCTGCTAAAAAGATCACTGGGTGATCACTGGGCCAGGCACCAACCCTCACAGCCTAACATACCTCACAGGGTTGTTGTGAGGTATGTTAGGCTCTGAGGGTTGGTGACCAGAGGGAAAGGTGCACCAGAAATGGAACGGTAAAATATTTCAGAGCAAAAGAGAATTGTGAAGCAAGAAGCAGGTGGGGAAGTGGGTAATTTTTAAGATGGACTTAGCCAAAAAAAGGGGGGAGGAGAAAGAGGATAAAACCCTGTTTTAAGTCTATCATGCAGCCCTGGCCCACTGCAGGGAAACTCAGAACACCCAATTTTATTTTAATTTGGGCATAACTCCTCCAAGTGGCTCTTGCCTATAAAATCCTACTGTTGGTGTTACAGCACCACCTAGAGGTAAAGTGACCCTATGCATGTGATATAATTTAGAAAACGCCCCTAGAACTGTCCCCAAGGTTACTTTTCATTCCACGGCAATGTTTTTGGAACTAAAGTGGAGGGGTCAGGGAGTTGCGTGTTTACGTTCTGAGGCAGCCAAAGCCACAGAACGGCTCAGAAGCTTAGACAGTCCAGGATGCAATTTGAGACAGCTTGCTAACCGCGCTATCCGACTCGGGAACGTGAGAGCCTGACCCAAATCACCCCGATTTGCCTTGTTGTTCGGGGGACACAAAAAACCAATGCACAGCCCTAGTATACTGTATAGCCATCATGACTAGTATAGAGTCATCGACAGCATTTTCCTCCACCGATCTGTCTGGTGCCAATTTGAAGTCATCTCTAAGTGTTGCGGCAGTGAATTACATAGTCCAACTAAGCACCGACCAAAGTATTTCTTCTTACTTGTCCTGTAAGCTTCTCCTATACACCTTCATTGGGTGGCCCCAGGCCCCAGTATTGTGCTGGTGTTTCTTCAGAGCTCGCTCTCCAGTTAACCTCTCAACTCAGTTCCCCATCTCTTCAAGCCTCGCTTCATTCTCCACATACACTTCCTATGTGTTCCTCCTCTGCGCCGTTTTTTTGCCTCTTAGCTCCACATACTTCTTGGGACCTTCCCAGTTCCCCATCCTCGCCAATAAGGTTTCAAACTCAGCCAAGCTGACAACTTCCCCTTCCCTCACAGGAGCTGGACTGCAAGTGGGTTTGTTGCCCAAGCAACTGAACATTCCCAGCCAGGACACCCAACACTGCGCCAAAACTACGTGGGAAGATTCACTGTCACAAGCACATTTACAATACAACATTTGGAGTTGGGAGCAGAAGCTGCTTAGCTACAGTCGACCCCCAAGCTCAGAAATGTTTTAAAGAGGGACCTACAGCCTGAGCCGAGGTTCAACACATCTGACAAAATAATCGAAGTCGTCGTCGTCCTCTTCATCCCAGCTCCGCCAGATGTGCTTGTAGAAAAACCTTCAAAAACAAAGAGGGGGAAATGTTAAGGATGTCAAGGAAGAGCCTGCTGGATCAAGACAGTGGCCCATCTAGCCCTGTATCCTGTTTTTGCAGTGGCCGACCAGATCCCTATGGGAAAGCAGGACAAAAATACTTCTGTGGTTTCCAGCAACTGGCATTCAGAAGCATTGCAGCCTCCAACCATGGAGGCAGGGCATAGCCATCTTGGCTAGCAGCCTTTGGAAGAACTTTCTTCCATAAATTTGCCCAACCCTCTTTTAAAGCCATCCAAGTAGATGGCTATCACCACCTCCTGTGGCATTGAGTTCCACAGTTTAACTATGCATTGCATGAAGAAGTGCTTTATTTTGCCTGAACCTTCCAACATTCAGCTTCATTGGATGTCCATGAGTTCTAGCGCTATGAAAGAGAAAACTTCTCTCTCTTTCATAAATGTCCATCATGTTGGGTCCAGGCCAAGCCATGGGCAAGCGGGTCCCCAGTATAGGCAGGCGATGTCATCTTACCTGACGTGCTCAACAGCCAGTGCGGTGTGGTCCAATTCCCCCGACTCGTCAAAGACAACCCACAACTCCCACAACGGCAGCCGCTGCGCCTTCAGTTCTAAAAGCTCCTGCATACACTCCTGAGTGAAGGCATCACCCCCGCGAGTCTCGCACAGGAAAGGCTCACAGAGGCGCACCACCGCCTTCAGAGCAGAGTAATCCACGTCAACAACCTGTTGTGTTAAAAAGAGAGGCAAGAAGAGGCACGTTCATGGTCTGCGCAGCGCCATCTGGGGGCAGGAGGATGGCTTTAAAGACCCGCCAAAAAAACTCAATGTATTAATAATAGTATTAATAATATTATTAATAACAACAAGCTTGTTTTCTGCTGCTCCAGAAGAGAGTAATAATAATAACAATAAATTTTTATTTATACTCCACCCTTCCCAGCTCAGAAACCGGGCTCAGGGCGGCTAACAACAAATATAAAACATTGATTAAAAACGACTTTAAGCCAACTTAAAAACAGCATAAAATACAACATCAATGTAGCATCAATGTAACTGGCCAAGTTAGTCCTGCTAAGGCCAGCAGCAGGAGACCAGGGAAGAGTTTTAATGTAGGGACCCAGAAGGGTTTCTTCATAAAAAGGGAAGGGAAAAAGGAAAAGGGGATCAGGCTAAATTGAAGGCCAGGTGGAATAACTCTGTCTTACAGGCCCTGCGGAAGGAGATCAAGTCCTACAGGGCCCTAGTCCTTCACTGTAACATCCCAGGGCGGATTACATCAATTAAAACACCCTGTTAAAAACAGTAGCTCCCAAAAGGGGTGGTACTGCCACCTGGGGGGATGGAGGGAATACCTAGTGGGGTGCTAAGAGGCAAGCGGGTTGCAGGGCGATGCTGGAGGTATATATAACTGTCGTTATATAATTGTTGAGTAACAAATGTAATTTTCTATATTGAAAAAAATATATTATTTAAAAGGAGACTGTGAAAAGCTGGTACCACTGGATCAAAATCATCAATGGTGCTGAATTAATTAAATGTTTTTCATTGGATTTTGAGTAAACGTGCAAATGGGTAGTGTTTTGAATTTTTATTTTGTTATAGTGGGTCATGCAACGCAAGCGATCCCCCTAGCACAAGGCAAGCATCTAAACACCCAGCTCTGTCAATGGTTCACGTGGAACCAAGCCTCTGGGCTGCCTAGCAGCACTTACTTCAACCAGGACCTCAAACACGCTGGTGTGCCAAATTGCCTGCCACCCAGATGGCTCAAGGACCTTCTCCAAATACGATGCTGTGTATTCTTGGACCTCCGAGGCTTTGCAGTCAGCTGGAAATCAAATTTGGGGGGGGGGGGAGAGATTACACACATCCACACATCAGAAAATACACAGGCAATGCCCTGAATGCCTTTGTGAGCACAGCAGACGGAAAACAAATGAAAAGAAGTCACTTTAGGTGAGCACTTTCAAAGCACAAAGAGATACAATGAGAACTGCTCAGCTGTTACTGGGAAACATTAAGGAAGCCAACAGGCCAGGGTTAGGAAACCCAAGGCATTTCAAGTGCTGCAGGACTCCAGCTCCCATCTTCCCTGACCACTGGTGGTCATGAGCAGGGTTGGAGACCATGAAATCTGGAGAAGCTACAAGTCCCCAACCCCCTTTCGCTAGCTGCAAGAATTTGAGCAAGATAGACCATGTGGAAACTCGGAGGGGTTCACCATCTTCTGCAAACCCACACAAATACCTCCTAGGAGAGAAAGGCTTGCAACAATGGGCTATAGTTTCCATTTGGGCAGAGAGAAGATAAGAGGTTGGAATCTACTGGTGAATCACTGGGTGATTTGCAGCTCAGAAATGGTGCCTGAATCCCAGCAGGATTTTAAAGGGGGGAAACGCTCAACTGGTAGAATCCCTGGCCTGTAGTTAACTCAGACGCAGGTTTGAACTTGCAGCTTAACTGTGATATTAATCTGTGCTGAAATGGCAATAAACAGAATTCAACCCCCGCACAACCCTCATTTGAAAGCAGACTTGCTGCTGCTGCTGCTCTCGTGCCTGGTTTTATTGACTCTGCTGGTGTAATGTTGTAGCTGCTGCCATTTGAACACACCAGTTTTCATGCTTATTAATTTGTTGGTCATTCTGTAAGCCACCTTGTGACGGTTTGCGCCTTAAACGGGCAAGGTGTAAATAAATTGACAAATATGAAAAACTGTAAATCTGGAACGCCGATATCAAGAGCACGGCCTCAGAAGCCAAGAGGCTACTCACCCAACATGTAGTCCTGATAGGTCTTAAACCGCTCATAGAACAGGAGGTTGTTTGTCTGGAAAGTGTCTGGGAAGAGGACATTCCTCTCTGGCACGAGCCTTTGCAAGGAGGTCCCTGGCTTGCCATGACTCCCATAATCGCTGCAGCTGCTGCAATCACTATCGCTTTCTCCGCCCTCGTCTGAGAGAGAGAGAGAGAGAGAAATCATACATCCAAAGGATTTATTCTCGAACACATCAGATGAAGCCTTTAAAAAACAAAACATGGCTCCAAATAGCTACGTGCTACTTAAATATTTTGAAGTTCCACACAGAACATATAGGAAACTTGTGATGCATTAAAACACTGGTCACTTTTAGCACACCCATAATGCCTTTTTACTAAAGTGCAAGGCCTAATTCCCAGTTGTGCTCCAGATGTTGCTGGGTTGCTGATTTTAAGGCCTCGGTGGGTTCATATGGGGAGAAGTATAGGTACCTTCAGGTTCAGGGGTCCCAGTGTAAGGACATAAGAAGAGCAGTGGCCCATCTTGTCCAGCATCCTGTTCTCACAGTGGCCACAATGGGAAGCCTGCAAGGGGCCACAGGGGCACTCTGCCCTCCTGCAACTCCCAGCCACTAGTATTCAGGGGCATGACCGGGGGGGGGGGGGGGAGAGAGATAACTATTATAGCTCGTAATAGCCTTCTCCTTCATAAATATGTCCAATCCCCCTTTAAAACTATCCAAGTTGGCCATCGCTACCTCCTGTGGAGCAAGCACTACATTTTAACCATGTGCTGCATAAAGAAATTATTTTATCTGTGCCGAATCTTCCAACATTCGGCTTCATTGGGTGTCTACAAGTTCTAGAGTTTCATGAGACAGAAAAGTGTGTGTATATATATATATACATATATATACACACACACATACACTTTTTCATGCCATGCATAATTTTATGAACTTCTATCGTGTCAACTCTTGCTCACCTTTTCTCTAAACTAAAAAAATCCCCAACGCTGTAACCTTTAGTCATAGAGGTGTCACTTCATCTCTTTGATCATTTTTTTTCCAGCTCTACATCTATACTATTCTGAGGTGAGCCAATCAGAACTGTATGCAGTATTCCAAATGCATTCACACAATATGTTTTGCTGACAGCATTATGTTTAGGAAAAGAGGCTTTGTTCAGAGGGGTCACTGCAACAGCCTCTCAGGTTAACCTACCTAACAAGGTGGTTGTTACAAAACAACAACAACAACAGGATTTGCACCAAGCCAAGTTCTTTGGAAGGAACAGTGGCATGGAAAATGTAAAAAAAGGTAACCAAAGTCAACTCCTACTACAGATAAAATGGTTTGGTCTTTTTAAAGGGAAAACAGGATCAACTGAAGAAGGGTTGGATTAATTAAGAAAAATGAAATGTGGAGTTAACTAAAGGCATCATTTTTGGGGGTTATATGTTATGGGAAACAATGAACACAGTAAAGGAAAAAAATAGAACTAGATATTGTAGTAGAACAAATATATTAACAGAAGATACTTAATCCTACTCATAGAATGGATTGTGTTTCAAAGAAATTTCATCTAAATCCTGGAAAACTGTTCATGGAGGGAGTGGCATAAATTTATAGCTACACTGTGATCAATATTGTACTTTTGTAATACAGCTTAGTTTGGAAAATAAAAATCCCAATGTGAGTAATCAAATTAAAGGATTTAAAACAAGTACACAATAATGAGATTTGTTGAAGGAGGCAGAAGATAAACAAACAAACAAACAAACAAACCACTTGTTTACCTAGTTTAGGGTTTTCTGGAGCGGGCTCCAGGGGCTCCTCTCCCCGTCCATCACGCCCTTCTTCCGTTTCCCCTGCTTCCTTCTCCAGTATCACAGCGCCCTTCACCGTCTCGCCTGGTCGGTTCTCATTCGCTTCCTCCCCTCTCGCTGGGGCATCCGAGGCCTCGGTCTCCATCGCTGCCCCTTCCAGCGGCGGCGGCGTCAACGATTCGGGCGCCGGATCAGCCATCAACTCCTCCTTCACCCGGCCCGGGTCGCCGCAACTTCAACCCTCAACGACAGCCAAGCGGCCAAACAAGCCTTTCCTTGTAAATTTCAAACCTTCCCGGGCAGTGAGCTCACCGTCTTCCTTTGCGTAACGCGCGGGAGAGCTCGGATTGGCCGAAAGGGGGGACTCGGAACGTCGCGGGAGCCAATCGGCGCGCCGGCAGCGGGGGAGTTGTGGAACGTTGAGACTTCAGGGCGGTGTCCCAGCGTTCGAAGTGGGCGGGGAAAGGGAAGTAATGGAAGGTTGAGAAGGAAAGTGCAGAGAGACAGCTCTGAAATCTCTCTTAAACAGAGCCGGATTTAAGTTTGATGAGGCCCTAAGCTACTGAAGGTAATGGGACGCTTTATATGTCCAGCTGTCCTCTGTCAACAACAAATTGTCGCTGTTTTTTGTTTTGAATATATGCTATATAGTAATTTTTGGACCTAATAGGTATCTAAATCCATTCGCACATAACAAAATATGTATTTTATCAAAAGAAGAAGTATCTGCAGAAGTGTGCATGCACACGAAAGCTTATACCAATAACAAACTTAGTTGGTCTCTAAGGTGCTACTGGAAGGAATTTTTTTATTTTGTTTCGACTACGGCAGACCAACACGGCTACCTACCTATATCTATTTTATGAAAGTAATTGTTGAACTGAAATAAAAGAAGAAGTATATTAATAGTGAAATAATTATTAAGCTGTAACTTAAAATGATGTAGGTTTTATTTTATTTGTTTTTTATCTTATATTTTGGAAATGTACATTAAGTTGTTTTTTTCCTTTAAATTTTTTGGGGCCCTAAGCTATAGCTTGTTTAGCTTATACATAAATCCGGCACTGCTCTTAAGACATAAGTTTTTCAGTGGCTACTACCTCTGCTTTGAGCAGCAGTATGTGCCTCCGAATCCCAGTTGCTGAGAATCACAAGTGGGGAGAGTTGCTGTTGCGCTCAGATTCCGCTTGTGGGATTCCCAAATGGGCAACTGGTTGGTCACTGGGGAGACAGGACAGTGGTTTAGATTGGCGCAACAGCAGAGCTCTCCTATGTCCAGCCAAACAGGTAGTGGGATTGGGTACAAAAATATGAATACACACACAGGCGAAGTGAAACGTTTGACAATGCAATAAATAGAATGCAATACAATGTTGGGAGTATATTGTTTATGTATAGTGTTTCTGTTATTGTTTTGTTTGTGTAATTTTATTTCGTTATATATCTAGGAAAACATACAGAGAGAGAGTGTGTGTGTGTGTATATGTGTGTGCAAAAGAGAGAGAAAGTCTCTTTGAACAGAGTGTGAAACTCTTAATCTCAAGGTTTGAGCCCCATGTTGGGCAAAAGATTCCTGTATTGCAGGGGGTTGGACTAGATGACTATCGAGGTCCCTTCCAACTGTACAATTCTGTGATACTCTGTTATACAACAGGACTTACTTCTAAGCAAGTTTTATTTAAATCATTTCAATACTGCTTTATATATTTTTAAAAATTCAAATACGTTGACAATGTAAATTAATATATCAAACAAAGCATTACAATATATCAAAATAAAATTATATATATATATACAGTATATATTCTACTAAAGTTTTTTTAATGATTGCTTTATATATGTGTGTTTGTTTAGTTGTCCCTATTTTAGCTGTAAGCTGCCTTGAGTCTTTGCTAGGGGGAAATATATAAATAAATAATAGTCCAACAACCCACTAGAAGGCCACCGGATTCCTCATCCCTCCTATATAGAAATAATCTAAAGTGCACAGCAGAAGTAGGGTTTTGTTAAATGCCTTGCCTTGTGTCTACTCTCAAGCTCATGATAGTAGGGTGCAGCCTCAGTAAGTGGTTTTGCAGGGATCGTTAAAATAAATCAAGGGCTATAGTCTGTATAGCCTGTAACCTTCCAGGCTGTATGAAATAGACTAGTTGAGAAGGATTTGGAATTGATTAGAACTGCCACAAGGGGGCAATGTAACATTTCAAATCCTGTTAGAAAACTCGGATTCCAGGGCAATGTCTATATCCCACCTATTCTCTTGTCTGTTCAGTGTACAAGTAAAAACAGCCATCCTTTGTTTTTCAGCCTGACAAGGAGGAGCATCAAATTGCACAGCAGCCAATGCTTCTGTTTCAGGGAGCTTATAAGAGGCGAAACACAAACAATGGGAAACTAGGACGTGTGATTTTATTTACAGCGGTGTGGGGTGTGTGCTTTCATTCCAGGAACGACGGGACTCAACCTGGCACATCTCTGCCCCAAAACAAAAGTGTTGCAGGTCTTTATCTGAAAGATGTGTTTGCAGATGGCACAGCCTTGCCAGCACACTCTGAGGAAGCTCTACAGAGGCTCATCAACCGTTTTGCCCAAGCCTGTGGGGAGTTTGGCCTCACCATCAGCTTGACAAAGACCAACATCCTCCTGTCTCAGGGGATCCAGGGTTCAAATCCCCACTCAGCCACAAAGCTCACTGGGTGGCCCTGGACCAATCACAGTCTTCTGTCAATTCACCTCACCCTGTTGTTATGGGGATCAAATAAGGAGAGGAAGAACCATCTGTGCCACCTTGAGCATGGAGGGGGGAAAGTGGGATATAAATGCAATGTATAAATAAATAATTTTTTGTGTTTTCATATTGTTAAACCACACTGTCATCCTCTGATGAATGGCATTATATAAATTTGATAAATAATAAGAATGATTAAAACTTTGCCCATTTGGTCACCTGGAAAAGATTTATCTTCACCCCAGGTGACCAGTTGCATTCCTGTTTGCAAGTCCCAGACTTGTTGATCCAGAGATAGGCAGGCCACAGAGAAGATGTCTGATGGGACCACTACACCTTCAGAAAGGACTTGTGTAACTAAGAGATGGAACTTTGGAAGTGTGTGTATATCTATGGTGTGGAATAGATGTCATTTTTGGGTTTTTGTTTTTGCTAGGTGAGTGACAGCCTGCAGTAAACATATGGGTTTTTTTTGTTTTGTTTATTGTTTTTTTTAAGTGTCCATTAATGAACAGGCACTCTGCTTCCATGGTCAGATTCTTGCCTGGTAATCCATTTTTCGATAAACAACCTTATTAGTTTTGATTGCCCATAAACCGCAATGCTCTCTGTAATTCTCAGAACAGAATGAGCTGTCTCATTAAGTAGATGCAAGAAGGCACGGCATTCAAATGATTAAAGGATAAATCCTTCCTGAGTTGGAAGTAATAGAGATTTTTATTGGTTTTCGTTAGTCTGAGCCTTGCTCTGTTGATGCTGCGCTTTCTGTTACAAGAGCTTTCCTTTGTAAGTAATTTCCACAAAGAGATGTAGCAAACATGATTTAGGCTGCAATCCTTTTTACTCCATGATCTGGGAGAAAATCCAGTTGAACTGAATGGGAATTTCCTCTTAACTGGAAATGTATAGGATGGTTGGTGCTGGAGGACTGCAAGAAGATCAAACCTATCCATTCTGAAGGAAATCAGCCCTGAGTGCTCCCTGGAAGGACAGATCGTGAAGCTGAGGCTCCAATACTTTGGCCACCTCATGAGAAGAGAAGAATCCTTGGAAAAGACCCTGATGTTGGGAAAGATGGAGGGCACTAGGAGAAGGGGACGACAGAGGACAAGATGGTTGGACAGTGTTCTCGAAGCTACGAACATGAGTTTGACCAAACTGCGGGAGGCAGTGCAAGACAGGAGTGCCTGGCGTGCTATGGTCCATGGGGTCACGAAGAGTCGGACACGACTAAACGACTAAACAACAACAACAAATAGGATGGCACTGTTAAACTGCCATCATAAACATGCTTGCTAGGTTGAGTAAGCCCCATTGAGTAAGCCCCCTATTCTTTCTTTATTTCAAATCTTCTATTTCCAACCTTTCAGGATACAAATCCTCCAAAGGCAGCTTACCAGCAACACCAATGAAAATGCATAATTGAAAACACAATACAGCAGCATAGATTATCAGGATCCTTCCCACAAGGCAGTTGGTGGCCTTTGTGGGGTGGCGAGGGAGCAGACCAGGCAAGAGATGCAACTTTGCAAGCTCTCTTTTTTTAACGTCTTGCAGTGTTTTTTTAATGAAACAGCATGTTTTCCTACGGTACCTTCTTGGATTATGTTTCAATATGATGCCTGTTGCAATGTGTTGTATACATAGGGATGGAAACGTGGCCAGTGTGTGGTTTTTTTGGATGCCTGCTAGTTCAAAGCTGACCAGGTTAGAGCCCACTAACATATTTTATTAATGTGATTTGGGTTTAGCAGCATCAAGGGTCTCGATCTCCCTAGGCCGCCTGAAAGCTTAGCTACTGATGGGAGGCAGATTGTCACACATTCTAGCAGGCCAAGAGCAGCTAGTTTAGGGAGATGAAGCAACCAGGTGCAAGATAGGCATGGGTGACCTGCTGTTTCTTGACAATCTCTCTCTTTCTTCCTAACTGAAAATCTTCTCCAACGTTTCCCCCAGAGCTCTTGCGGGGGAAATTGATAAAAGAAAGGATTTATTTGGCAACATAAGCCATCACTTCCCCCTTAGTCCTTCACCTCTCCTGTAGAATAAATGTGATCAACACAAAATCACATTGTTTCTGGGATAGGAACACTGCGTTGGTTGGTTCTTTGAATGAATAGATGGTTTTGCCTTGTACAAATATGCTGATTTTCATAATTAAATGGTCTGTACGGAGAGTGCCCAACCCCCAGTTCAGGGATAATTTTTTACCCAGTTCTGGGTAATTTTTTCTCCACTGTCCAGGCAGCGGAAACAACAACAACAAAAACCCCTTTTTTAATTATAGCATTAACACAACACTGGGCAATAAATCACAGATTAGCTGCAAGGGCAGGGGGCATTGTGTGCTTGGATGTGTCCCATGTATGTGTGTGAGAGAGAATGCTCTGTTTTGAGGCTGGCTTCTCTCTCTCTGCTTCTTGGATTCTGTTGCTGACCCCCTTTCTATTCTGATAGCAAAGCAATCTTTTAAAAAGGAATATTTTGGGGAGGGGGTTCCACAGCTACTATCTGGAATCAGGGCCAGCCCTATCATTAGGCAGTCGCTGGGAAGCAGAAACCTATCATGCTCAGGTTCCCCCCGCTCCCGGCCACCTTCCTCTATAGGTAATAGAGTTGCGTACTGTTATAAAATCATATGGGGGGGTGTTGCAGGACACCATTACTAACGAACAGAGAGGGGTGACCGAATCTGACAGCTGCAGTTACCCAGAATCCCTCGCAACACCATCTTCTTCGCCTCTGCTCCACTCCAGAGACCCGCAACCCTGCCCTAAGGATCAGCATATGCAAACATCTCCCAAGGATGCCATAAACTCACACATTTCCCCTCTCCACCTCCCCTCCGCCCAGAACAAAACAATGTTTCCAGAAGAAGGAGGGGGGAAAGCCGCCCAGATCCAAAGCGACACTTTTCTACTCAAGTTAATAATACAGCCTATTATATGTTCTCTTACCATGAACCCTGCCTTTATTATATGTCCTCTTATTATGAAATCCTTATGCGTATCCCTTAATGTACCCTCTATATGTTTCCATCATTATGTGCCTTTTAACGTTTCTAGGAAATCTATCCGCTGTCTCTGTATTAGAATTGCTGTCTTATTCATGACGTATGCTAGGATCTCTCTGTATTAGAATTGCTGTTTTATGTCTCAGAACCTTTATATATCAGGACTACTTCCTTTTGCATAGAATTCCCTGTATTAGATATGTCTCCTGTAAAAGGAAATGCTGCATAACCTGTGCATGACCCCAGCCCACCTGAACCTTGCCCCATCGCCATCCTGATTCAAAAGACACACATGGACAAAGATGGATTAACTGGGACAGTTTATTCAAACCTCCAGAAGTGTCACCTTTTACATAATCCCAGGGATCATCCTTGCATGACCTGGGGGAAAACACCTGCCGGATGGACCCCAACCCCTCAGCAATCGCCAGGAACAGCCCCACCTCAACTCCCATCTAGACTGATCAAACAAAGGGAAACCCATCAACAACGGGAGGAGAGCGATTGACATCTCACCATATGAAGAAGTAGTCGTCTCTGCACCCAGTTAATCCCATCACCACCCATCCTCCTTGTCCTTCCCCTCCCTCCCAGTAAAGGGATTTTCATGTGGGGACAGGAGGGTACAAGAGGGAGGTTCACCATTTCCCGGGGTTCCGTCCTACATTCTTTGAGGCAGGGACCCTACAGCTGTAGTTCTTTCTTTCTGTAATAAAAGGATCAGTTTGTTTTTCCTGACAGCATCGTATGGTCTCTGTCATTTTCCCGGCGGAGCTGAACTTAGTGCAAATTTTGGAGCTTCCGACCTGCGTCTGTCCTTCTTAAAAGGCAACGCATTTTGGGGTACATTTTTTCATAACAGTATGCCACACAGACAAAAGGAAGTACTTATTTACACAGTGCATGAAGGTGACCCGGAAACTACAACTAACCCAGAATGCAGCAGCTAGACTGATGACTGGGAGCGGCCGCCGAGACCACATAACACCGGTCTTGAAAGATCTCCATTCGCTCCCAGTTCGTTTCCGAGCACAATTCAAAGTGTTGGTGCTGACCTTTAAAGCCCTAAATGGCCTTGGTCCAGTATACCTGAAGGAGCGTCTCCACCTCCATCATTCTGCCCGGACACTGAGGTCCAGCACCGAGGGCCTTCTGGCGGTTCCCTCGTTGCGAGAAGCCAAGTTGCAGGGAACTAAACAGAGGGCCTTCTCGGTAGTGGCGCCCGCCCTGTGGAACGCCCTCCCGTCTAATGTCAAAGAGAACAACAACTACCAGACTTTTCGAAGACATCTGAAGGCAGTCCTGTTTAGGGAGGTTTTTAATGTTTAATAGATTAGTGTATTTTTTCTTTTGGAAGCCACCCAGAGTGTCTGGGGAAGCCCAGCCAGCTAGGCGGGGTATAAAAAATTGTTGTTATTATTAGTAGTAGTAGTAGTAGTAGTAGTAGTAGTAGTATCATGAAGCCCGTTAAATTAACAGGTGCTAGAACAGACCTGTTGCTCTATCAACCTCGGGGACTAGAGATGCCCACGCACACCGCTTCATTGTGTTTTTAATATTTGTTTGGGAGCTGCCTGCACAGCTTTCCTCAGAGGGCGACACCTTTCTATCCAAAAGAGGCGCCCCCCCTCGCTGCTTTGAAGATGGATATGTAGGGGGGTACCCCACCCCACCCCGTTCCCTGGCCCCATAACGCTCGCCTTTCACATCTCCCGCCTACCCTCCTACCCCCCAAAAAAGGTTGCCTCTCCCTTCTATGGGCTTCCCCTCCCCCGACTCACCCACCGCCAACACCTCAGCCCCTCACTCAGTCCCTTCCCCGGCCCCTGCCCCAGCCAGCTGCCTCCTCAGCTTCCTCTCTCTCCCTCCCCATTTCCCACCCTCTTCTTTCTCTCTCTCTCTCTCTCTCTCTCCCCTCGCTGGTCCCAGATGCAGCAGCCCTTCCAACCCCCCCCCCAAAAAAATCCACACACACTTCCAGGGACTAATTCCCCCGCGGGTCCGCCCGCACTCCTGCTTTCGCCCCTCAGTAACGGCTAAACGATCCTTCAGCCTCACTTGCGGCTCTCGCGCGCTCTCTATCCACACCCACCTACCTACCCTCCCTTTCCCTTTCGCCGGCACACGCCTGCCTCCTCCCCCTCTAACGGAGAAGAAACCAGGAGGAAATAGAGAGATCCTTCCGTAGCGCAGCAGAGTCAAGGGGAAGCCGCACACTTTTTGTTTGTTTGTATGGTTGTGTATATGCAAGCATGTAATCTCTCTCACGGTCCTGGTTTATCCCGTCCGAAGTCTCTGCGCTCCAAGTCCCAACGGCTGTCCGCGGGGCACATGTGCAGTAGCACAATCCCACAGACACAGGGACTGGACGCAGAGACACTTGGACTTTATTATATAGGATTGACACTACCTCAGGATCTAGTGCTAGACACCAACCTAATTGGCACTGAAGGGGGATTACACCAAGTTGTGTAGGCTAAGGCTATCCAGTTATCATCATGATGGCCATGTAGTACCTCCAAGATCAGAGGCAGTATGTCCCTGAAAACTAGTTACAGTGGTACCTCGGGTTAAGAACTTGATTCGTTCTGGAGGTCCGTTCTTAACCTGAAACTGTTCTTAACCTGAGGTACCACTTTAGCTAATGGGGCCTCCCACTGCTGCCGCCTCGCAGCCGCCACACGATTTCTGTTCTCATCCTGAAGCAAAGTTCTTAACCTGAGGTACTATTTCTGGCTTAGCAGAGTCTGTAACCTGAAGCATCTGTAACCTGAGGTACCACTGTACTGGGAAACGGAAGAGGGAGAAGGCGACTGTTCTCATGTTCTGCTCATGGGCATCTCTGCTCAGAGGCCTCTGGTTGGCTAGGGTGAGAATCAGACTAGACAGGCCTTTGGTCTGATCTCATGTGCTTATCTTATGCTCACTTCTGTGGTGTCCTCAGTTGTCTTCATATGTGGGTGTTCATCGGTGTCTAAGTATGTGGAAGCATCTGAGGACATCCACTGAATCATATGGTGTGTCAACCTTAATTTTCTAGTAATAATGGCTGGCTCATAACATGATGTACTATACACCCGATTAGGAAGTCTAAGTGACAGGTTTATTCTAGAAAGTGCAGGCGCTGTTTGCTTGGGTGCTTATGGGCAGTGGAAGCTAAGACATTGGGGAAAATAGGTAACTTTCCCCCCCCCCAGCTTCACACTGCCCTAAACCAGCCCCCACCCAACTGCCTCCTTACTTACCCCTAGAAAGTGGCCCTGCCTGCCAGCTTCCTCCTCCTGTTATACCTCTTGGACCTTGCATTTAACAGACCCCCGCTGCACAAAAGAGCTGCATTAAAGAACTTCTAACCAAGAAACGTGCAAATTGTATTATGATGTCCCTTGTCTCTCACCTGGTTTAGGTTTCGGTCTCAGTGAGTGGTGAATATGTTCTTGAACTCGCAATTGCACTTTCGCAGTAGGCAAAGTCGTGTCCAGTCTGTGAATGCAGTGGCTGGATCCTTTTCCCCAGGCCTTAATATTTAATTGTCTCCGGCAATCACAGAGGTCCTCAAGCTGAAGTTTTACATTGACCTGCCTGCGTTTGATTTGCTTTACAGCTGTTCTATTCATGATGTTCTGTTCAGAGCCTCCATCTGCTGTTTTTGTTAAGTCCGATAGAGCTTCTGAGAGGCAAGCCATTTCTTATTTCAGAGGAGTTCCTGTCGTCCTCCATTCTTGAAATATGTTGTTTCTCAATTGTAGAAGAAGCCCTACAAAGGTGCAATAATCTTCTTTAGGTTTTTCTTGCCCTGCCTGCTTAGCCGTCATGTTGGGAACAGAAGAACTTGAAATATTTTCGCTATTTGTGTGACGGAGATATGGGTCAAGCATCCAAGATTAACCACTGTAGGATCCCTGGCTCAGGACCTGTGGTAGCCATTTTTTTAAAAAAAATGTTTAAGAGGAGTGCACATTAATTTCTAATAAAAGACCCCAGGTAGGAAAGGATAGCAAAACCAGCTATCTTCTCCACCATCTTCTCCAAAGACATTACTGCCTGCCACCACTCAGCTTCTTCCTCCTTGGACTCAATGTTGCCCTTGTACAACTTATAAGGGAGGAGGTTGATGGGGTCAAAACTAGAATCCGGTGGCTCCAACCATCATTGACACTGGCTCCTTCTCCTGCTGCCCCGCCTGCTTTTTGCCCTACCAGTTCTAATGGGGACCAGCCTCCACTTTCCATAGCTTTTTCTCAAGCCAAGAGGAAACAGTCACTAGTTATCCCAATGCTTGCTATTGTGAAGATAATATATAAAGTCTGAACGGGGAAACCGACGCTCTGCATGCCAAACTTCCCAAGATCAATCTGGCATTTTTAGTCAGGTACCTAGGAAGCTGCCTTATACAGAGTCAGACCATTGAGCCACCGAGCTCAGCATTGCTCATGCTGAGTGGCAGCAACACTCCAGGGTTCCAGGTGGGAGCTTTTCCCCATCCTACCTGACTGTTAAAGTGCTATACATTTGCTTTAAATGCATGTTGTGACCAAGGGCCTCTTGCTTGTGGCACCAAAACTTTGAGATTCCTTACTCTAGGAGGCTCATTTTGGTTCCATCTATATACATTTTAACATTGAGTTAAGCTGTTTCATTTTGACTTCCTTTGGGAAGACAATTAAGGTCTCCCCTTTTTTCTATTTGCATATTTTAATTAATGGGTTTTCTTGTCTTGGGTTTGTTTTGGTGCTTTTGCTGCTGATTGCTCTTTGCTCTTTTTAAACTAAAATACAAGTTAGGGTCCTGTCAAACTCAATATTACTCAGACCAGACCCATTGAAACTAATGGGCCTACATTAGTATTGCCCATTAGCTTCAATAGGTTTCCTCTGAGTAGGATTAGCACTAGAATCAACCCTTCATTGCTGGCCATCTTAGGATGGAGGGTTCTACTTTGTGAGACAGAAAGGTGAGCTAGAAATATTTTGCTCAATGATTTCTAGATATATATATAAATTGCTTACCGTATATTGTTATTGCTATTTCTGTCTATTTGAAATGGATGCTGCTGCTTTTGATGGGGGAGGGGAGTTGTATACCTTCATTTCCTATTTCCTATTTCCTTATACTCAAGTGCTTTGTGAGATGCCCCTTGGGTACATAACATTTATCTCGAAGGGGTGGAATGTAGAATAAACAAGTCAACCCTTGGTCTATGAAAATGGCAGTGCTGTTCAATAACTATACGGAGTCCAGACGCTGCTTTTTTATTATTAAACTAGCTGGAAAGCAGACAGAGAAAAATGTCTGGAAAACATGCTTTCCAGAGCTTCCATAAATATCCTGTCTGATTTTGTTTTGCTTTACTTAAGTGGCCTAATAAGGTTCCAAGGCCCTTCCTTTCCTTTCTTCCTTTATTGCATATACAAAAGATGCTTGATTTCCACCTCAAAAGTGTGTCATACTTCGGTGTTAGCAAGCCTTGATGGGGTCACAGTTCCTTCATTTATCGGTAGAACACTGTGTACCTGGTCCAGAGTTTGTTGCTATTTCTGTGGCTTTCACTGAATAGAAGCCGAAGTACATTAGGAAAACATAAATATTCAAAAATAGCAATAGTGGCATTTTCATAAAAGGAGCTAGATGGTGGCTTCATTTACACCATACATTTAAACCAGCATGATACCACTTTGAACAGGCATGGGCTTCTGCCAAAGAATTCTGGGAGCTGTCATTTGTTAAGGGCACTGAGAGTGGTTAGGAGGCCTCTATTCCCCTCCCAGTGGTGTAACAATTACTGTAGTAGACCCTCCTCACAGGAAACTCTGAGAACCATAGATCTGGATGGGGAATAGGGGATATCAGCGCTTCAGTGGATCCAGCAAGGCTCTTTTCAAGCCCGGCATGGTGCTTTGAAGTTCAGAGATTTGAGGAGGAAGGGACTTCAAAGCACCCTATCACCCAACTGACAAGTGGGGGCCTGTCCCTACATGTAAATTTAGAGAGTGAGGGGGTAAGGGAATTAAGGCAGCGGTGGGTCGATACAGTTCCCACCCCTGGTGTAAACCCCTAACACAAGAAGACTGATTTAACATGCAGGGTGGGGCAATTAGAGGGTGCTGTGTAAGACTTAAAAGGTAAATGTAAAGGGACCCCTGACCATTAGGTCCAGTCGTGACCAACTCTGGGGTTGTGGCGCTCATCTCGTGTTATTGACCGAGGGAGCCGGCATACAGCTTCCAGGTCATGTGGCCAGCTTAACAAAGCTGCTTCTGGCAAACCAGAGCAGCACACGGAAACACCGTTTACCTTCCCGCTTGGAGCGGTACCTATTTATCTACTTGCACTTTGACGTGCTTTCGAACTGCCTGGTTAACAGGAGCTGGGACCGAGCAACAGGAGCTCACCCCGTCGTGGGGATTCGAACCACCGACCTTCTGATAGGCAAGCCCTAGGCTCTGTGGTTTAACCCACAGTGCCACCCGCATCCCTTGTGTAAGACTTAATGCCTAATAAAAGCCATGAGTTGAGACTTCCCTGTGTATCTTTCTGCAAAGCAAGAGGAGGACTGTAGAAACAGGTGCCCTGACCAGGGATGCCCAACAGAGTACAGCATAAAATAAATCATGCAACCAAAGTGATGCGTAAACAACAATTAGACAGGCGGAGGCATCGGTCTCAGGCAGTTGATTCAGGGTATCATGAAAGGGCAGGAAATTGTTGTTTCTGGCAGCAATTTGGGCTACATAGGCAACAGCACTTGCAGAGGGAGCAAGTGGAACCTGCAGCAAAATATTGTAGCAGTATTAAAGGGGGGAAAGAAACCAGAAGCTTTCCATGCCAGTTGGTGGCCATTCATTAGACATATTAATGCATCCGGAATTGGAGAACACCATGTCAGCTACATTAGGGCAGTTCTGGATTTTCTGTTTGCTTTCCCTTTGTTAGAACTATGCTTGTGTGCGTTCTGGTTCCCTTGGTTGACGGAGATGGTGATGATATGGGAGCCAATGTGGAATAGCAGTTAGACGGTCGGACTAGGACCCGGGAGCTCACAGTTCGAATCGCCACTCAGCCATGAAGCTCTCTGGGAGGGCTCTTGAGCCAGTCACTCCGTCTCAGCCTCACCTACGGTACCTCACAGGGTTGTTGTGGGAATTAAATGAGGAGGAGGAGAACCATGCACATCACCTCGAGCTCCTTGGAGAAACAGGTGAGATATAAATGCAATAAATAAACAAATAAGATATACAATATGCCTGCTGAAGGCATGGTAAAAATAGACAGTAAACAAGCACGAGTGACAATCATACAATGGAAAACAAGAACACTTCCTTGGCTTCTGGTGTGAGAAGTGGAGAGGAGATGTTTATATTTTCTCATTGTTTATTATGTTCATTTAATGTATATCATTGCAAAATCAATAAGATTTTTTTTTTGAGGGAAACCTTTGAAAATAGCCACTTATTTCTTTTCAGTGTTCATCCCTTCTCACTGTGCTCAAACTTCTCCCTCAGCTGCTTCGGGTGAGCGAACTAAAGGCTTCAGAGCCCTCAGATAGTCCATTATATGAAGGTTTTTACTCAAATATCTGCCATT
Source organism: Zootoca vivipara (assembly GCF_965207765.1). Taxonomy (NCBI): domain Eukaryota; kingdom Metazoa; phylum Chordata; class Lepidosauria; order Squamata; family Lacertidae; genus Zootoca; species Zootoca vivipara. The sequence goes on from NC_142589.1 coordinate 28,338,088, forward strand.
GTTAAAAGAAAACATGCAATTTTCTATTTATATCTTAAACTCTTCTGTAAAACAATAGTATGTTTGCTGGAGATAACCCTGAGAGAAGCTTCTTTTTGGACTTGATGTAAGTCATCTTCCTATGTTTTTATTGGGGGTTTTTTCCCTTTTGTTCTTTTATTGTTGTAATACCTGAAAATCTATTGTATAGATTTTTTTTAACGCATTTTCCTCTCAATTTACTCCATCCTTGCTTAACTCAAACTCCTGCCATTATTTTAAACCACCATTTCACCCTTTTGCTCCCCTGCCTTCATGGAAATCCAAGATTGGAATGCAGCACTACAGACCCTCCCAATGGGGGCTGTGCGATGACAACCTTACATTTTTATATGTATAGGGAGAGACAATCATGATAGCAGCCGAACAACATGTTCATGCAACACATACACAAAACATGACTACTGTAGGAGCAACTTTTATTTTTACAATATACAGTTCCAGTTCAGCTCCCTCTAAATAACTGCCCTGATATTTTATTAGAAGCTGGTATGTCAATACTCTTACAAATAAATACAAGAATAAAATAATACTTTTGATGCACAGCCCCTCTGCTTTCTGCAGTTCAGATCACACTCTATTAGTCACCTTTCAGTGTTCTTCTATAAGATAACAACACACTCCAGGACAGAAGGATGTTCCTAATCCTAGACAAATAGTATATCAGACCCACTCCTTTTCAGCTACAACCATGCCTTTCAACACAGTATGGAGAGCATCATGTTCCCATTAGCTTCTCAGTCCAATACATAGCACAATACATGAGAATTGACATTTCAGCCTTGGTTTTATAACATAACTCATTCATTTCTGATGTGTCATGTTAACCAGTAATGGCTTGCCTGCAGTAGTTTAAGCTGAGCTTCAGCCTTTCCTCTCCTAAAGGGGAGCTTGTCACTGAAACTGTCAGCTACTTTATGCTAGTTGAGAATATAAATATTGGGAAGTAGGAGTGCACTGAATTGTTCTTGCTGGAAAGGGGGCGGCTTGTGTGCCAGGGGTGATTCCTCAGGATTCAGGTAAAAGGTAGGTTAAGGACCCCTGGATAGTTAAGTCCAGTCAAAGGCGACTATGGAGTTGCTGTGCTCATCTCGCTTTCAGGCCAAGGGAGCTGGTGTTTGTCCACAGGCAGCTTTCCTGGTCATGTGGCCAGCATGACTAAACCACTTCTGGTACAATGGGACACCGTAACAGAAGCCAGTGTGCATGGAAACACTATTTACCTTCCCACTGCAGCAGTACCTATTTATCTACTTGCACTGGCATGCTTTCAATCTGCTAGGTTGGCAGGCGCTGGGACAGAGCAACAGGAGCTGACCCCGTTGCAGGAATTTAAACCGCCAACCTTCTGATCGGCAAGCCCAAGAGGCTCAGTGGTTTAGACCACAGTGGCACCTGCGTCCCTTGTGATTCAGAGGAAGAGGTGGTAGTTCTGGGGAGCGACATGGAGATGAGTGGGGAACAGTTGTGTCAAGAACTGGGGAGTGGATCTATCTCCCCATCAGAGCATCTGACCTGCATCCAAGGCCATATCAATATGTCCCCCTCCATTTTCCTGGACCCGCTTTATTTCAAAATAGTGATGACAACCTAAATGCTATAACAAGGAGTGTTTAAAGGAGCTATTAAACTCTTTAGGTTTACCAAGGTAGAGCAGGCTGTGGATATTCCTTGGGGGCACCTCCGAGCACGGCAAAATAAAATGGAAGTGAGGCTGCATCTTGAATAATTGCAAAATGTGATAGTATTCACAATAGGGGAAACAAAGAATTGCAGCTCTCAAAGGCACCAAACGCATCCTGCCGCTGCTCCCCTACTGTTTACAGCCCACCCAGAGATTCGCTTGGCAAGGCAATCTGCTGTGATTCAGAACCTCACACTCCTTCTTTTTGCCATTGTCCTGCTGCGATGAAGCAGGTCTTCCCAAAGGGAATGTGTTGATTATGTAAAGGTTACACATCCCACGCAGTGGAGGTTGGGAGAGTAAATTTGCACCTGGCAGCTCTGTGTAGCATCATCAGACTGCCAAACTCTTGCAATTAGCTGCTATCAATGGAATGCCCATTTATTGCTGTTTCGCAATTGGATTGCAGTTCCTATGATTGGAGCCCTTTATGACCTTCAGCATCCCTGAAACACAGGGTCACATCAAGGGGGCACACCTGGACCTCAGGAGAGGGCTAGAAGGAGCTGTCTCCATGCCAAACCAGGCATCCCCAGGAGGGGGAACCCAGGTACAATCAGCATCCTGTAACCAAGAAAATCCTAGCTGGCAATCCTAGTAAATCAACTGAGAATTACTATGAACAAAAGAAGAGCTCTTCTGGATCAGGCCAATAGCCCATCTAGTCCAGCAACCTGTTCTCACAGTGGCCAACCAGATGTCTGTTAGAAGCCTGCAAACACGGGAGCACTATTCCCCCTGTGGTTCCCAGAAACTAGTATTCGGAAACATTGCTGCATCCAAACATGGAGGCAGAGCTTAGCCATCATGCCTAATAACCACCAATAGCCTTCTCCTCCATGTATCTGTCTAATCTTCTTTTGAAGCCATCTAGGTTGCTGGCCATTACTGCCTCCAACTGTTCTTATCTCTCCAGAATCTTCCAAGTTTCAGATTCATTGCATGTCTATGAGTTCTAGTGTTCCTGCCTCCCGCTTCCCACAATGGTTCACCAGATGCCTATGGAAAGAGGACAAATGGGAGGAAATGGTGGCAATAATCTTGCTAGGCATAATCTTCCATTTATTCTGTGAACTGCCCTGAGACCTGAGGGTATAGGACGGTATATAAATTCAATAAATAAATAATGCTGTTGTTCTCTAGCAACTGGTATTTGCAAGGACATCGGAAGAGCCTGTTGGATCAGGCCAATGGCCCATCTACTCCAGCATCCTGTTCTCACAGTGGCCTTCCAGGTGTCTCTGGAAGTGCACAATCTGGACCCAAGCACAAGACCACTCTCTTCTCTTGCTGTTTCCAGATGAATATATGAGCTGTGCCCAAAAACCAGCTGAAAGATTCATCGCTGATCAGCAAGTGAGGCAACTGCCTATCCAACACACTGTCCCAATGAAAACAGGGGAGGAGGAGGGAGAAACCCATGCCCTCAGTCCTAGCAACAAGGTGTCTAAATCCCCATGTTTATTCCATGAATACAGATTAACACAAGAGCCAGGCCTAGAGAGCAAACATATCAACATTTCCAGCAGTACAAGGCAAGGTTGCATTGCAATTTGTACTGTGGAAGGCCGGCTGAACAGTCATTGAAATCAAAAGTTAATTGAGGCCAGACTTGAACATCTGAGCTCTTTCATGTCTGTCAAGGACCATGGAGTGAAAATGTCTACAAGGAACAATACATGCAGTGATGGCTTTACTCTTGATTTTGAAAATTTGCCCTCTGCTAAGGCATCCAATATAGAGTGGCCACGAGTCCTACTCTTTTATTTGAAGGGCTGTCGGAGGTAGTCTGATCCAAGCCCAGTTTAAAGACAGAGCTGTCTATTGACAGTACCTGCAGTGGCAGACTTTGGTCTTTCAGCAGCGCCCTGTATGAGCCCCCCACCCCATGCCACTCGCCTTTCGTTCTGAGTGTGCACTATGTCAAAGTCTGTGTGCCCTGTGGCACCCCTTTGGCTCAGTGCCCAGTGCAGGGGAACTGGCTGTGCTGCCCTAAATCCACCTCTGGTACCTAGACAGCAGGCTGAGGAAGCACACAGATCACATGAGCACAGTCTTTCCCCCACATTGCAGCGATAACAATTGCCTTTCTATTGAAATGACAGTTGTCTCTAAATTGGCATTGATGCTTATAAATCAGCACGTGCAAATTTTGTCCAAATTTCTGTCCTCTCTCGTAGGGGTGCTTAAGTGGCCTCCCTAGTCCAGTTGGCAGGCACTGTCTGCCTCCCGCTTCCCCTCGCTTTTCACCTTTGTAAAGATGTCAACAACAGTTCCGTACTGCAGGTGCTGAAGGGGCATCTTTGTGAGGTTAAGAAGTGGCTCGCCCAAGGCTACAGACTGAGTCCATGGTTAAGCTGCTAGAGTTCCCCAGCTCTTGAGGGCACACGGCACAGTGGTACCTCGGTTTAAGAACAGTCCGGTTTAAGAACGATTTGGTTGGTTTACAAACTCCTCAAAATTGGAATTAGTGTATTGGTTTGAGAACTTTACCTCGGTCTAAAAATGGAATCCGAATGGTGGAAGGCCACCAGCGGTGGGTGGCCTCATTAACAGTTTAAGAACAGACTTCCGGAACGGATTAAGTTCGTAAACCGAGGTACCACTGTGCCTACCTGAGTGCACATAGCGACTTTCTCTCATTGGATTGCAAGTCCCATCAATCCCAGGCAGCAAGGTCAATGGGCAGGAGTGGTTAAAACTGTTGTTACAGCAGCATTTGGAAGGGCACAGTTTCCTCTCCCCTTCTTTAAGCGAGCTCAGTGCTATTGTGGTCCGAGGTTGCAGCTCCAAGACCAATTACTCTTTCTGCAGCAGAGTTCCGGACTGAAGCCTCCTAGAGCCATGCAATCAGCTTGAAATGGAAGGTTTTTAGTCACCTTTGTGCTGATTGGAGCCAATCACAGTGAAAGAAGACTAGGGAGGATTGGCTCTGGAAAAGGTGTGTGGGAAGAACACCAAGGAGGAGTTGTTCTGTATGCTCCAAAGTAAACCTGCCAACACAAGTTGCTTCAGTTTCAAGAGGAGGGTATGCAAATTCTGTCACATATAATGGAATTTCACAGAAAACACAACCTAAGTCACTCTGAAGGAAGATATTGGAGCCCTTGCTCATGAATTACTTGCCCATGTACATACACAGACCTTGGTAGATCTTGCTATAAGGTAACACATGCATTGTTGCAATGCATCCCTATTTATTATGGTTGTTGCACAATTATAAGTTTATTGTATAATCTTAGTTGAGGGCATGTCTATGATTATTATAAAGGGACCTTCCATGTCTAGATTTGCCACGAACCACAACCCAGATGCCAATACAGTAAAACAACTAGAACTGAAGCAGCTGGCACTTCCCTTTGATCTTTTAAGGTTGGTTAAAGAAGACTTTTGCTTTTCTTAAAAAGCAGAGACATCACCTTGCCGACAAACGTCCCAGTAGTTAAAGCTATGGTTTCCCCAGTAGTGATGTATGGAAGTGAGAGCTGGACCATAAAGAAGGCTGATCGCTGAAGAACTGATGCTTTTGAATTATGGTGCTGGAGGAGACTCTTGAGAGTCCCATGGACTGCAAGAAGATCAAACCTATCCATTCTGAATGAAATCAGCCCTGAGGGCTCACTGGAAGGACAGATCGTGAAGCTGAGGCTCCAATACTTTGGCCACCTCGTGAAAAGAGAAGACTCCCTGGAAAAGACCCTGATGTTGGGAAAGATTGAGGGCACAAGGAGAAGGGGACGACAGAGGAGGAGATGGTTGGACAGTGTTCTCGAAGCTACGAACATGAGTTTGACCAAACTACGGGAGGCAGTGGAAGACAGGAGTGCCTGGCATGCTCTGGTCCATGGGGTCACGAATAGTCAGACACAACTAAACAACAACAAAAGAAGGCTTACGAAGGCTGGTTCCTTCTTTATGTCCCGTTGAAATCAATGAGACAATTTAGTTGCAGCTAACTGAAATCCTATTAATTTCAACTGGGTTTAAAATTTCTTTTTCTTTTTTTTCCTGGATCAGGTCCAAAAAGCTTATCGAACTGTACGAGATGAATTAGAACAAAATACCATCTCTCGGCTTGGACCCCGATGCTATTAAAAACTAAAACTTCACAAATGATGCCTCCCATTCAGCAAGCAGACATAATTATGTCAATTGTACCATGCCCAGGAAACAGGAAATATGGGGTCACATTGCCATGGAGACTCGGATACTCAATCTCCATTGACACAGAAGGAAAAAAAGGCAGAATGCTTCCATAGATGGCATTGCTGCAGCAGTTTGAATAACAAGGAGGAAGAAATGCATACATCAGCTGACAAAAAAGGGAACATTTAGGTGAGGAACTGATGGCTCTCCAGATGTCATTAGACTCCAGCTCCCAGAATCCCCAGGCAGCATGGCCAAGAACGGAGAGTGCTCTTGTTCTCAGGTCCAGCTTGTGGGTTTCCCATATGCCTCCAGTAGGCCTCTGTGAGACAAGGATGTTGTGACTAGATGGGCCATTGGCCTGGTCCAGCAGGCTCTTCTCATGTCCTTGTGTTCTTATGATGGGAAACATAGTCCAACAACATCTAGAAGGCCATATGTTCCCCGTCCCTTGATTTAGGTGAATTGCACCAAGGTTTGAGACAGTGGAGCCTGGTCCATTGGACAAATGGCATGCTGCCCCTCCAACTTGATGCTGTCCTCATTCAGCCCTACTCCTTGATTCCCTACCTACTTACATCCAGTAGAAGGCTGTCAACTTCCTCCTCCTCACTCTCACCAATGTTCTTGTGGAACTCAGCCAGGAGAAGGAAGCAGAGAGAACCTTTGAGGCAAGGTGAGACAACCACCTCAGGCGGCAGGCTCCAGAGGGGCAGCAGATCTGGCCTCCGAGGAATGCATCGCCCACTGCTGCTGCTGCTGCCATAGGGGCAGAGACAGCTGCAGCACACTCCGTGGAGGTCAGATCTGCTGCTTCCTCAGGAGCCCGCCCACCCACCCAGTGCCACCTCTACAGACAGGACCTGCTAACTGGCCACTTATGCACCCCTACTAGAGAGGACAGAGATTTGCACAGCCTCTCTGCACTGCAGCATCTGCTGCCTCACTCTGCCTAATGGTAGGGCTTGACTTGGTACAGAATTCAAACTGAGTCATGCTTAGTGCAGAATCATTGAGCTCAATAGGGCGTAGGTTACTCTAAGCATGAACCAACTCTTTTATGTGCAAAATATAGATATCAAGAAGAGTGAGGGGCTCAGGCCTGGTGTGATCATTACCCTCCTCCACCCTTATACCAAATATCTGCACAGAGTCATGGTTATTGACCAATTAAGCAGCTCAAGAACCAGACTTGCTGGATTAAAGCTAAACATCTTGCGGCACATCTCTGATCCTCCGCAAGCTGATCAAAAGAGCTATATTGCAAAGCGTTTAGTTTTGATCATACAAATTTGATCCTTCTGCTGAATTTGGAGGAAGGGTGATGGGTGGAGAGTCTAAATTAGCGTAGGTGTCCATTTGTATCAGCAATATTCCATTTTAAAGGAAAGGTTAAGGTTTGCTAGCTCTTATAATTAAATGTAGTGTCCGTTCACGTTGTATTTTGTATTCTCATTGTTTCGGTTAATAATTAGCTGGCCATTCTGTCTAATTTCTGTTTGAGAACCCCTACCAGTTCCTCATGATGTTCTAAAAAGCTCTCTAAAACTCTCCCGGTTTTCCATCCCACTGGCGTGAACAATGATAGGTTATTAATTTCCATTGTCGCCAGGGTGAAGTAGGAGCATCTCCCTGCCCTATTCAAATTCCCACCCCATTCCCCCTGCTCTTTTGCCACTCATTTATTATTAAATAACCACCAAGCTTTCCCCAGTTTTAATTAGCTCTTTTAAAAGTTCAGGGAGATGAAATACAGAGAGTACAGCGCACAGAATTTAAAAGATGTGAGTGTTCATCCTGATCAGGGTACTATTTTACCATCTTTGTATTTTTATCCCACCAGGTGACCATGGGACAGTCACTGCCTCTCAGCCTGACCTACCTCACAGGGTTGTTGTGCAGGTAAGAATGAAGACAGGGAGAAGAGGAAAGGTGAGCTATAAATGTATTCATTCATTCATTCATTCAATTCAGATGAGGTCAACCCTTTGCTGAATGAATGACTTCCTAAGAGCTCCCAGCAGTCATAGCACACTGTGAGCTTTCCAGGGTTTCCGTCTAGTTTTCCTGAACGTGAACAAGCCATGCTACAGTTCCCTTTATCCAACCATTAACTAGAATGGCTCTACTTAGTGTGGCCTTACTGAATGTGAATCTACTCAATGCAACATCACCTGATGTCACTTCCCTTACTGTGACCTGGGGAGTGATGCTGCAATGCGACAACCGCCTTACAATCTTATTATATAGTAAGCTAGTAAGAGAGAGAGATGCAGTCTAGCCATTTGCTGCCATCATTTTTGGTTTCAATACTTTTTATCTTTAGAATGGTGTTATTTTACTTCTATGGATAAATCCCTGTCTCAATTAAAATAAGGTGGTTGCCATCTTTTAAAAATGAAAGTTAAAAAAAGTTAGTTTTCAAAACTCCCCGTTTCAAACTCCTTTTGTCATCTGATAAATTAAGAGTATATACACATTCATCCAATACTGCTCAGCTAACAAGTGCTAATTAATCCCAAGCACTCAGGAAAATTAGAAGGCTCATCAGTTGTGTTCAGATCTGGTTTTTTTAATGATATATCCCACTCAAGGCTGCCAGTTTTAGTACTATGAGACATCAACAAGCATGAAATGTACAAAGAAGATAGAGCATGTTCTTATGGGGGGGAGTATATTTTATGCAAAGGATATGTGTGATCACAGCAACAGATCGGGTCTTCACAAGAGCCAGATTCTGTTTGAATGATACTTCACATGGATGTAACAATCACTATATTGTTTTCTTTAGCAACGATCATAGGAAGCAATCGTGTTTAACAGGAAGCAATACATAAATGAAATGAAATAAATTTCTGCCAATGCACCCTTGCTTCAGCTCCAAATTAGCACCATTCCACTGGAACATATTGGTGCAAGCCTGCCAGAAAAGCAAGCAGACGGGTGTCAATTCCCTGTCATTTGGGCCAGTGTTCCTGCCATAGTTGGCATTCTGAACATGCTGTCAAGAAGAGGGAACATTTTCCATTTCAGCTCAGAGTGAGCACTTTACAGAACAATAATTGCCAGTGCTACAGGTGACGGTTTCCCCCAAGGAGCACAGATGTGTGCCAAGGCAAAATAAAGTACGTACCTATTTCCCCTTACAAGATATGGTGATGGAAACTAGGGCTGTGCACAGGCCCATGGATCCAGTTTGGAGTGCAATCTGGTGTTTTGGGGTGGCCTATTCTGACTCAGGATGTTCCGGGGCTAACTCAACCCAAGCTGAATCTGACTCAGTTTTTTCTCCATGACAATCCCTGCTCTCCTCACCTCCAGATCACATTGCTCCAGCTGGAAATGATCATCAAACGTGCAGAAGACACCAAACTGGAAGTACTGTAGTAGCTAATACTGCAGAAGGTAGAATCAAAATTCAAGATGGAATGAACAGATTGGAAAACTGGGCAAAAACCAACAAAATGAATTTCAGTAGGGACCAAGTACAAGTATAGGATGGAGGACACCTGGTTTGACAAATACTGTACATGTAAAAGGGATCTAGCTTAAGACGAGTCAACAGTGTGATGCAGCACCAAAAAAAAAAGCTAATGCAATTTTAGACTGCATCAAGAGATTCATAAGGCCCAGATCAAATGAAGTAAACATGCCACTGTATTCTGTCTTGGTTAGATCCCACCTAGAGTCCGGTGTCCAGTTCTGGGCAGCGCAGGTTAAGAAGGAATGTGTGCAGGGGAGGGTGACAAAGATGATAAAGGGTCTGGAAACCAAGCCATCTTAACCAAAATACAATGCCTCAGTCAAGAGATCTATCAAAGCAATATCTATGGGCCATCTATGGACCCAGCCATCTATGGGCCAGGACATTAAAAATATGGGTCACTTAAAATGATGTGCAGTTAGGGGCTCTAACTGCATGCTCTCTACAAGTGAACGTTTCAGGAATTTGCAGCCAACTCCTCCTGTCATTACCACTCTACAGTGCAGGCATGTAGAGGAAAGAGTCACTCCTGTAAACAAACTAAGATTTTATTATTCGCCTGGAAATGACCCAAGGGCAGCGGAGATGCTGTAACCACAAATAAATCCATGTGGACGAAAAAATGTTAATTTGTCAAGTGCAGCCAAGTAAGCAGATAGGAAATGAGTGTGATAGATTTTCTCCAGCCACTTAATTAAATTTAGGCTTTTCTAATGAAAGCTTTTTGATTTTTGTGGCTGATAAATCGTTGGCTGCAACCTTTCAGAGCCGGGTTGAGCTGAAGCACTTTCTTAACTACCAATCTCTAACATTTATAGATCAATCTTCTTAGTGCACCACAGGGAGTCAAAGCTCAAATCTGGCTGTGAATGATTTGCAGCCAGTGGTCAAATAATTCCTGCAGCCTTACTCTTTTCATAAAACATCCTCAGACACCTCCAGCCAGCTACATTTGCATGCCAAGGTGCTTTCTACTGCGTCAGACCCCAAGGGTTGCCTCCAATTGTGTCATACTCAGATTAGAAGTATTGAAATTATTAGGCATGATTAACATAGGTCCATTAACCTCAAATGGCCTACTTCTTAGAAGTACAGCAGCAGGGATCATTCAGTTAGTCATGTAAGGGTTAACTCTGTTGACAATTAGTCTGCCAAACAAGGGGAGTGTTGACTAGCAAGCAGTCAGAATAGCATGATCCTTGCTGAGGTAACTCATGCTCTGGCTTTCTGTGTAGGTCGTAGGGAATTTCCCCCTATATGTTGAAAATCTTCCTGCTACAAACTGGGCTTGAACTATTGAGAAGGACAAAAGCTCTCTGTTTATTTCTGCTCATGTTATACCCTGCTTTCGTTCAATTTCCCACAGTAAAGTATTATCAGTTTCTTTTCTCTCTGGATTCCATATGTGTTATTGAAGTGATTCTGCTAACACTTCTCTGAATTAGCTGAATACAACCCTAATGAGGACCCTGCAGCCTCCCAGATGTTGCTGGAATACAGTTTCCATGCCCATTGGACATGCTGTCTGATAGGAGCTTTAGGTTCCCCCGCCGCCGCCCTAATGGGTCCGCCAGTCCAGAATTCCCCGCTCTGACTGGCAGCAACTCTCCAAGATATTCGATACAGATCATTCCCAGCCCAGCAGTTGTTTTCTGAGATTCTGTGAGCAGAATATGCTGAGGACTGAACCCAGGCCCTGTAAACCGGGTATTCCACCACTGAGCTAAAGGTCAATTGCAATAGGCATAGGCAATATACTGTACATTACACCCTGTAGTATGGCTTGGTTATTGGGCATTCCTGTGAGCCTAGCATTTCTGTGTCTTTTCATTGCTTTTCTGGAGTTGTTTTGTTCTCATGATACATACAGAAATGTTCCTTTTCATGGCCTCAGAGAATTGCAAGTATATTTTGTGAATATAGTGCTTTCTGGGAAAGGCTGCTAAAGGATATTGTGGAGTTGGAAAAGGCAACTAAAATTATCAAGAGGACGGAGCAACTCCTCTATGAGGAAAGGCTGTAGCATCTGGGACATTTTAGCTTAGAGCAGGCTTCCTCAGCCTCGGCCCTCCAGATGTTTTTGGCCTACAACTCCCATGATCCCTAGCTAGCAGGACCAGTGGTCAGGGATGACGGAAATTGTAGTCTCAAAACATCTGGAGGGCCGAGGTTGAGGAAGCCTGGCTTAGAGGAAAGACAAGTCAGCGGCGACATGATAGAAGTTTATAAAAATGATGCATGACACAAAGAAAGTGGATAACGTTTTTCTCCCTCTCTCATATCACCACTAGAACTCATGGCCATCCAGTGAAACTGAATGTTGGAAGATTCAAGTCAGAGAAAAGAAAGCCCTTCTTCATACAGCGCATAGTTAAACTGAGGACTTTGCTCCCACAGAAAGCAGTGATAGCCACCAACCTAGATGACTTCAGAAGTGGATTAGATGAATTAATGGAGGAGAGGACTACTGAATGGTACTAGCCATGATGGCTATGCTCTGTCTCTTCAGGCATCTGGTTGGCCACTGTGAGAACAGGATGCTAGACTAGATGGGCCATTAGCCTGATCCAGCAGGCACTTCTTATGTTATTAGGTAGGCAAACAGCTGAAGGTGCAAATCTCCTAACCCCATCTGATCCATAGAGGCACCCCAGTACCCCAAAACAGCTTTGAGCCTCCAGCTAACTCTTTGGCAATCTGTCATATGCTGTCTCTGCCTGTGCTTCTGATCCCCAAAATGCTTCTGTTGTTCCTTCATATACACACCTGAAGACTCACTCTTAAGCTGGGAGGAGGGTCACTCTCTTCTGGTTGGAAGTAAAGCAACAGCACTTGCAATAAGTTGCCTGGACTAGAGCAGGGGGTGGGGGCAATAGACAGAGAGGTAACATACGGTATTCCTCCCTCACAGATTCCCTGTTATGTAACCACCTGTTTTTCCCAGGCTTCACTTCCTTCCTACTCTTCAGTCAGCTAGTCTTAGACCTGACTTTTGTCAATGTCGTGGCACCATGACACCAAGTTTTATTCAGAATGGCTCTATCTATCTATCATCTATCTAATTTGTATACTGCCCTTCATCCAAAGGTCACAGGGTGGTTCACAACATAGAAACACAACAAAGAACACAAAATGTATAACAAAACAAAAACAACTGACTGGTAGTTAGATCAGTGGTTCTCAACCTGTGGGTCCCCAGATGTTGTTGGACTACAATTCCCACAATCCCTGACTGCTGGACCTTCCCACTAGGGGTGATGGGAGTTGTAGTCCAACAACATCTGGGGACCCACAGGTTGAGAACCACTGCTCTAGATCCCCACACACACAACTGGACAGAAAGGCTGGAGGAAGAGATGGAATCTCTATAGACTACAGCAATTCTCCCTCCCCAACTCTCAAGTCTACCCTGATGCTGCCCTGAGTGCCCAGGTGAGACCAACTCCACCCTGCTCATCCACCCAGTTCTCAGTGATACAGACCAGATCAGCCTCCTCATCCATAATCAAGTCATGGATGAAAGAGGTCCTACTCAGAGACGTGTCCCTTACCAGGCCTGCCCAGCTTCCCACACCCTAGCTCCTCCTACCCAGAACCGCTGTGATTGGGGACAACCCTGCTCTCCCCAGTTTCTCTCTTCCAAGGCACATCCCATGTCAATTCAACCATAACAACAAAAACCCAACTTTAAAACACATGAGTTTAAAAAGCAGTTAAAGATGATTGAAAACATTTTAACCAATGGGGAATAATAGCAGCAACAAAACCCACCACACAGTACCCTGACTTTAAGCATCAGGGGTTTTCCAGGATGTTCCTTTATAAAGATCCTTTATTCTTTCAACCAGTAGTCTTACCACATTATTTTATTTCTGCAATATGTTTATATTAAATGTGACTGCATGTCATGGAGCAAATTCAACCTCACACTTTAAATGCCATTGTACAGCAACCATCAAATGCTGGCACGAATGAAATATCACTTCATAGTAGCTACCAAATACAACCAAATATTGAACACTATTCTTTGTCCCATTTTGTCAAGCGCTAAATCCAAATATTATGGGAGATCTAAATGTTCAGGGAATATTTTTGCCAAACAATCAAGTATGCAGGGAGCATGTGGATATACTCAACATCCACATATGCAGAAGAAGAAAAATGGGGAAGTATTTTTTAAAAAACAACAACAACACATGCACACACACAGCGAATTTGTTCTCAGACAGCTGGGGTTGGGAGAGAGACAGAGACTTATTTTCCTCAAGCCATTCTCAATGTTAAACCACCTGAAGACCTCTAGCACGTCTCCTCTTAATCATCCCTTCTCCAGCCTAGACATGTCCAGCTCTTTCAACTATTCATTATGGGACTTGGTTTCACCAACCTGCTTGAACTCCTCTGCACCTGCACCAGTTTGTCAGTGAGCTTTGTTGGTGTATGGTTGGCGAAAAAGAGGAAAAACCTGCCTTTGTGGCATCATCCTGTTTCAGAGTTACTTGCCCAGAACAAAGCTTAAGGCAGAAGAAAATGTGTTGCAGTCCAACATCTGGGGTGGAGGCTGCCAAGTTCCCCAAGCCTGATTCACATTGTATCGGCTGCCGTTACCTGGCCACCTGTAGTCCAACATCATCTGGAGGGCCACACATCCACCTTCCTCTGTTCTAGAAACTTGTCCATTTGTGCTGACTTAAAAGTTTGTGCTGACTTCCAAAAGTTTGTAGGATAAACAAAAAATAAAATAAAAAAATTGCTTCCAATAAGTTTGTCATAGGTATGAGATTTCGTGTGCATGCACACTTCTTCAGATACATGAAGGGTCATACCTATGACAAACTTAGTTGGTCTCTAAGGTGCTACTGGAAGCAATGGTTCCCCCCCCCCCGACTATGTCAGACCAACACAGCTACCTACCTGTAATTTGTAGGATAAGTCTTGTTCCTATCTCCCCCCGCCCACCATTGGCTAGAGGAAAAAGTGTGGTCCCTGCCCTCTGCAGCTGTAGGCATTTTCCACTGGACATCTGGAGCCATTTTGTACCTTGCAATGCTTTCAATTGAAATAATATCCAACAAAGCTCTGGAATCTACAGGGAGGGAGAACTGCAAGATCTGTAGGGAAAAGGACCAAAGTCCATATAGTGGGGCCAGGGCTGGATTTAAGACGTTTGGACACATCTCCCCCCACGCCTCCCCCCCCCAATGTAATTCAAGCATAAAACAAAATTTTAAAATAACAAAACATGGATTTATTGCAGCACATGATCAGATCTGATTTCTTCACGCTATTTTGACCTGCTTTTGTTGGACACCCCCTAGTTTAGGTGGGGATAAATAATAAAGAGAGAACAGAAAAATGTGGGAAGAGTGTGGCATTGGGAGTAAGGACATCTATCAAAGTTCTGATTTACCCCTACTGCACTTGGGTGCTCTTTGTTGTCGTTATGTCCTTGTCATCGTGGTGACCAAAGCTTAGTCTGTTCACTTGGTAGGTCAGCACTAAGCGGGAGAGGGACATACACACGCACACGCAAACCCCTTCTGCAAGTTTCAAGCGTACAAGGGAATGGCATTGAATTGGATGCGGATTCTTGCAGATGCACTAGGTAGGAAAGCGGGCTGCGTTTCGCCTCTCCACCTCCGCCGCTTCTCTTTCGGATCACCTGGCCGCGTCCCTCCGTTCATTTTTCGTCCTCCCCCACCAGCCGGAGGGCGGGGGGAGCCCATCGACCGCTGACTCACTCAAGCCGACCAAGTCCCGCGCTCAAGCCAGACGCTTCATTCGCCCTCCCAAGAAGAGCGTCTCAGCCAAAGGATGAAACCCTTCTCGTCGTTCTTGTAACACGAATACTTTTTTGGGAAATCGCTACCTTACAATTTGGGGGTCTCCGGGCGCCCTGCCTCTTCTCCTCTCCTCCCCTCCCCCTGCAGCTATGGCGGAAAATCGGCTGGATACCAATTTCTCCAGCGTCTCCGCCTCGCTGGGAAACGGGTGCGCGGCGGGCGAGGAGCGGCACTTTCAGCACCAGGGACAGTTCTCCGCGCCCGTCTCCGTCCTACTGGCCTCGCTGATGGGACTTGTGGTTCTGATCACGGTGCTGGGCAACGCGCTGGTCATCTTGGCTTTCGTGGTGGACAAGAGCCTCAGGACCCAAGGGAATTTCTTCTTCCTCAACTTGGCCATTGCTGATCTTTTAGTAGGTGAGTGAAGCCAGGGAGCTCCCCACAAACAACAACTTGAGTTGGGGCCAGGGGCCAGGGGCCAGGAGGGTTTTCTTCACCCTTGGCTGGTTCAGCCAATTGTCATGAGTGATGGGAGCTGGGTCCCCAGATGTTTCTGGGCTACAAGGTTGAAGGACACTGGGCCAAGGGAATCAAGAAAGTTGGACCTGGTGGAGTGAAATCTGGCCCCAAGCTTCCTCTCTTGGCCCCAGTTCCCCATGAGGGACACACTAATAATTATAAATGGAAAGCCCCCAAAGTTTAAAGTCAGCCAATGAAACTGTGTTTCAATTTCCAACTTATTTGGAGGTGTGACTGATTCCACAAGCAGCAGAAACTTCATGGTTTCAGCCCCACAGAAGCAGAACACCCTTTGACATTTTGCACCCTCTTTCATATGGCTCCCTAACCAAGTGTGAGCAAACTAGTTTTGCTGGGCTTTTGGAACAGAACCTCTTTTAATAAGTTGCCTATTTCCAGCTGATCGGTGGGTTTTTTAATACTGTCTTTCCTGTGTGCTAGGCTAATTTAATGTTTATATTTTTAATTGTTTCAATGCAGTTATTTACTTGGGCACCACTTTGGAAACATTAACTGAAAAGTTGTGTGTGTGTGTGTGTGTGTGTGTAACAAAATCAGTGCAATGTAGTGGTTTGTATGTCAGATTAAGCCCAGAGACTCATGTTTCAAATTCTCATTTATCTATGAAACTCACAGGGAGAGGGCCTTCGGCCAGTCACTGTCTATCAGCAGTACCTACCCAACATGGTTGTTGTGAGGATCAAATTCAAGAGAAGCGTGTGGCTCCCTTGAGCTCTTTGGAGCAAAGGCAGGGTTTAAATGTGGTGTGTGTGTGTGTGTGTGTGTAACACAACAATAATACACAATGGGGATTTTGGTGAAGGCAAACCCATGATGAAAGTACTTTGCAAAATGAACACGCTGTGTAAATGGCGCTGTGTAAATGGCTTTATCTTTCTCAGCCTCAGCTTACCATGTATGTAAGAGGGGAGAGGAAGTCACTATGCAGCAGCAGGTGTATTTGTAAGCACAAACAAGATTAGAAAATGTTTTTGCATATGCATTATACAGATGATTATACAGATGATCAACAACAGATGATTGGGTTAATTGTATATGAGCAAATTTGTACCTTGTAGCTGTATCAGTAGACATCACATTGGGTTGCTTCCACCACCTCTCAATAAGTATTGCTTGCTGTCCAAGGAACTCAAGGTGGTGTGTATGGTTCTTCCCCTCCTCACTTAATCCCCACAACAACTCTATGCAGTAGGTTAGGCTGTGAGGCAGGGACTGACCCAAAGTCACCCTGTGAGCTTCATGGGCAAGTAGAGATTTGAACCCTGGTCTTCCAGGTCCCAGTCCAATACTCTAACCACTATACCACACTGGCTCTTAAAGGTGGGTTTTATTTTTATGTGTCATCTAATCAATTGCAACATCTGGAATAAGGGAGGGCTTTCCACTCAATAGTGATTATCTTGTAATACCATGCAATATATGAAATCCCTCGTGTATTTGAGCCTACAAGCATGTGTTAAACTAAATCTTTAAGGAACCTTTAGTGTACTCTTTGGTAGCACTGGCTGGCTGCTTGCAGCAAATGAAAGTCTGGAGAAAGCAGACTGAGAACTGATTCCTGCTGTACAAGCTGTATGATTTTCTGTGGTGTAAGAAAGGATGCAGAATGTGCTTGTTTCATCTCACTACGTACACCAGGTAGACACTGCCAGAATGTATTTTTTCTACACAGAATGGAAAATAAAATATGTCCTGGAAATGGCATACACCCCCATTCACAAGCATGAATGCACGTGCGCGCACACACACCATTTATTTAAAGCCCTGTAGTGATGGAGTCTGATGTATTGCATAGGAACAGCATTCCACAAGTGCAAGGCTACCAAAGGAAGACTCCCACTCTTGTGTCAGCTAACCTCATTGCAGACACAAAACTAGAGCCCCAGCTGGACAACTGGAGTGCAAACAATAATCACCTAGCCCACCCCTGCCTTAAGTATTCTGACAAAATAGAGGTCTCCAACTGATTTCTGTGTAGTGGGGAGGGTGGGAGGTATATTTGTTTGAAAGTTCCTCCACATCAAAACCTGTCTCTCTGGAAAGAAAGCTAGGCTAAGACTCTCTCACCAGTGCTGTTTCTTGGTCAATATCCACAGGTGGATTTTGCATCCCTCTATACATCCCTTACATCCTGACAGGCGAGTGGAAGTTTGGAAAGGGCTTGTGCAAGCTCTGGCTGGTGGCCGATTACCTGGTCTGCAGTGCCTCCGTCTTCAACATTGTTCTGATCAGTTTTGACAGATTCATCTCTGTGACAAAGGCGGTAAGGGACATCGCTGAGCTTCTTAAGGCACCCTGAGCTTCTTAAGGCCTTCCAAAGTCCCAGGGCTGCTTGTGTGTCCCTGGGGTGAGAGGAGGTGCCTGAGCACAGCACTAATACAAAAGGGTTGCTGCATTGAGCCAACCTAGGAAGTTGCTTTTGTTTGCTCTGCTGTTACTCCATCAGTATGTTAATTCCCATTATCAATACCTCCCAATTATGAAAATTGGTTATTTGCTGTGTAGCTCCATTTTTCTCTGTAATTGTTGAGGGCCAAATTCCCTAGGGGTAATCTTTCAGGAGCTGCATAATATTGGTGCATGAGGCCAGAGTCAAAGTGAGTGGGGACTCTTATCTTTCTTCCACCTCTTCCCTTTCTCTCTCTGTTTGTATCTTTTATCTCTTTCTCTCTGTGTGCCTTTTATCTTTCGCTCCCCTCCCTTCTCCCCTTCCCCCTTTTTATGCCACCTTTTCTCTCTTTGTCTGTCTCTCTCTGTGCCATCCCATTCTCTCTGCCACCCCAATTCCCTTTTCTTTTTGCCATCTCTCTCTTTCTCATTTTCTCTATTTCTGCCAACCCTTCTCTTCCTCTCTTTCTTCCACCCCTTTCTCATTCACTTTCTCACTTTCTACCTTCCTCTCTCCCCGCCATCCCCTTCTCTCTCTCCCCCCCCACTCCCTTTCCCCTCTTTTCACCTTTCCTTGCTACCCGCATGAAATTAGTGCAAGGACCACATAAAATTAGCCTTGGCAGACACATGTGGCCTTATGACTGCAGGCTGCCCAACCCTGCTCCAGATCTTTGTTCAGGACCGCACCAGCCACCCACCCTGAATAATTTGAGTGACCTTCAGGGAGGTATGAGAGCTAAACCTGCAGCAAAACCAACTTTATTCTGGACCTCGTTCTATCATTGAGATCGCTTTCCCTTTATCAAAGGGCTTGCGGTGAAAGGAAAGTGCTTTTATTGCATTCCTCTTCCCAACGTTTTGTTCGTGGCGCTACCATAATTTCCTCTAGGTATTAATCTCAGCCCTCACTGCCCTATGGTAATCAGATGCACGCTGTGAGGCTTTCACATTCCTTTGGAAAATAAGCTCCCCTCCCCTCCCCTCATTCTCCACCACCACCACTAGCATTGTAAACACAAGCCAGAGTAAAATGCAAAGTGGCTTGAGTGTATCCATTTCATCCACATACAAATGAGCTCCTTGGTACAAAAGAACAGCCATGAGAAGTCAATTATCAATGTACACTCCTGTCATAGCTTGAATATTAGGAAACTTCTTGCATTTGTCTGTTCAAGGACCTGTAGCTAAAAAGGATTTCAGAGGTGTGGTATTTACCTCTCCCCACCCCAACAAAATTGCTTCTGGGACCCATAGCTGCCCCTCTGCAAAAGAAATAAAAAAAACCCTCCCAAAGCCCCCATTTGCCATTCATTTTCTGCCAAGCTGTTCTTCCTCCTGTCCCAATTCCTTTGTGACCTCCCTCCACCCCTGGATCTCTGGCACCCACTATTGTGATGCTCTCAAGCCACCCTTCCTAACTCTGCCCAACTTCATCACATCATTCCAACTCTCACTAAGCATCTCAGCATCCCTGCCGAGCCAATATCACAGTCCCCGCCACTTGCCCCTGCTCTAAGCAGAAAACTTTGGGACACCAGCAGCCATCACACCGATCCCAGCCCTCTTCTCAGACCTACAGTGGTACCTCTACTTACGAATGTTTCTACTTACGAATAGAGCTCTGTCCGCCATCTTGGATGCGGTTTAGATAGGATTTTTTCTACTTACGAATTTTTAGATAGGGTTGCTTCTACTTACGATTTTTTTCTCCCAATGCATTTCTATGGGATTTGACTTACAAATTTTTTCTACTTACAAATGTGCGTTCAGAATGCATTAAATTCGTAAGTAGAGGTACCACTGCATTTGGATTCCTTGCCCTAAGGGAGCAGGACAAACCTGTTTTCAAACGTCACGCACCTGGCTGAAGAAAGGCTGGAAATTAATTTCAGCCTCCGGCCGAGAGCAACAGCTAGTGGAGCTATTCCATGAGCGCTTCCACAATCCCAGAAACAACATGGGTGTTGTTGTTTGTTAATGGCAATGGGTTTTTAATGGCATAGTCATCACTTGACTCTTCCTCTTACCTTTCCACCTAGGTGAGTTACAGAGCTCAGAAGGGGATGACCAAGAACACAGTGGTAAAAATGGTCATGGTCTGGGTAGCGGCATTTCTCCTTTACGGCCCAGCGATCATCAGCTGGGAATACATTGCACATCGAAGCATCCTGCCTGAGAAAGAGTGTTATGCTGAGTTCTTCTACAACTGGTACTTCCTCATGATTGCCTCCACGATAGAGTTCTTCACTCCTTTCATCAGCGTCTCCTACTTCAACTTAAGCATTTACATCAACATTAGGAAGAGGACCCCCCTGAGGAGGGAGACAGTGCCGCTCCGTCACAGAGGCGGCAAAAGTCGCCCCCGAGAGAAGCAAGAACACCCCAACTTTTTTATGAAAGTGAGCCAGAAAAGGAGTAAGGAGAAGGCAACAAGCAGCTCCTCCTTTGCCGAACCCTCGGTCCAGCAGCTCAACATAGGTCACCTTCAGAGCCAGCCGGCCGATTTTAACGTCAACCAAGACCTTCTGCCTTTGCAAGTGGATCTTCAGACTAAATCCCCGTGGGATGGTTTCTACAAAGCTCTGGAGAGTCTTTCCACCACCAAGAGAAAAACAGAGGTTGCCAACACTATGGCTAGCCGGTTCCGGCTTTCCCGGGATAAAAAAGTGGCCAAATCTTTGGCCATCATCGTCTGCATTTTTGCTCTCTGTTGGGCTCCTTACACACTGCTGATGATCATCAGAGCAGCTTGCCATGGAAAATGCATCCCGCATGCTCTCTACGAAGCCTCCTTTTGGCTCCTGTGGTTGAATTCAGCCATTAACCCCATATTATACCCTTTGTGCCACATGAGTTTCAGAAAAGCTTTTTTCAAACTGTTGTGCCCGGGGAAAGCTAAGATCCACCCCAATATGTTCCTGTGAGAACATATAAGGCGAGAGAACAGGTTTTAAAAGTGATGTGTGTTTTTTTCATTTGGGAAAGAAACATTGATTGTACGCTAGTCTGAAGACCTAAAGACTTGTCTGCATTAGAAAGATGGCCTTGCAACATTCTACCCTCAAACATGTGCTGGATTTTTATATTTTATTTTGCAGTGCTGCAGAAATTTAGAAAATTCAGTACTGTTTTGAGAAAATACAAGACTTTGCAACTAATACCCTGCAGTGCTAATGAGGACTGATCGATTATTGATATTGTTGTAGGGAAACTCAACTCATACATTGGGCATCTTAAAACTGGAGCCTAAGCTCTTAAGAGTTAGCAGTCAGTGGAATTCTGTCTGCAATGCTATGAAATGCACTGCCTATTTGACACTTTATGTTTGTGCACTTAACTGCAAAAAATAATAATCAAGGTTTTCATTCAAGCAGGGGTGGGGAATTATGGGATGGGAGGCCATATGAGGCCCATGGGGCTTTCAATCTACCCCTCTGCCTCCTTTCTTCCCTTTTCCATTAGAGCCAATGGAAGGCTGTTTCCAAGTCTGATTGCTGCATTGGCTGCAGGGAGCATTTGCATTGCAGAGGTGCAAATGGGGAGGAAAGGCTTAACTCGAGGCAACAAGGTGTAACAGGGCAGCAAGATTTAACACAGCAGCTTTAACTTGAAAGGTTTTTAGTTAGGTGCAGATTCTAGAGCAGTTGAATTCAAGACCACTCCCAAGATTTGTGCTAAAGCAGATGAGTTGCCTTCAATAGTTGGATTATTGTGGCTGCCTATGTAAAAATATACATCTCAAGTGTCAAAAGCCAGGTTAAAGACTTACATCACCTGCATTTTAGAGCTAGTGTGGTGTAAATGGTTAGTGTGTCAAGTCTAGGACATGGGAAAGACCAGGCTTCAAATCCTCACTCTGCCATGAAGCTCACTGGGTGACCTTGGTCCAGTTTCTCAGCCTAGCCTACTTCACAGGGTTATTGTGAGGATAAAATCAGGATGGGAAAACCATGTACAGCACCTTGAGCGCCTTGGAAGAATTGGTGATATACAAATGCCATCAATCAATTTAATTAAAATTAAATAAATGAATACATTTTCTGGAAGCTGTATAATAAAAAAGTATCAGATGCACCTCTGTGTGGAGGGAGTTCCACAACTTAGGGGCTGCCACAGAGAAGGCCACCTCCCTGTGCTTCTGATGGCAGAGGAACACCCTAGAGCAGGCATGTCCAAAGCCCAGCCTGGGGGCCTAATCCAGCCTGTCTGGGGTAAAATCGTAAAACAAGATCAGCAACTTCAATCCTAAAAAAAAACCTCAACAACTTTGGGGTAACATCGTAAGAAAGCTCAACAACTTCAATCCTAAAAAAACAGTCAACAACTTTGGTCGGCCCCCACGCATGTTCACTTCATCAAATCTGGCCCTCTTTGAAAAAAGTTTGGACACCCCTGCCCTAGAGGCTCCCGTCTGCCAATCTCAGCACCCAAGAGGGTCTGTAGGGAAGGAGGCAGTCTTTCCGGTTCTTGAGGCCCAAGTCGTTTAGGGTTGGCCATTGGCCATGCTGGTGAGACATTGTGAGAGCAGAACCACAGCTGGAGGTTCACGGGTCCCTCCACCCCTTGATGTGTATAGCTACAAGGGACAGCATAACAGAGCTTAGCACTGCAAGTTGCTCCAACACAGCAGTCACTGCAGTTCATCGTACTGGGCTGTTACTGCCTGTACATAATTTTCATACAGATGGAAAGATTAGCAACATGACCCATTCAAGCCTGCTGAAGTTCAGTTCAACAGGCTTCCACTTCCTATGTATTTTAGAGATATTTCCTGTAGTCAGTGTCTCTTGGCATCTCCCACCTCAAGAATCCCATGCTTCATTGTATCATAATAAATTGGCATCCTGAACAGTGAACTGGTCTAGCCTTTGGTAGGTCAATGGTGCATTTGTATGTATTTCATAAATGTTTTTAATATTGGAGAAGTGGATCAAAAGGAGGTGATTTGCTCAACCTTAGGGAATCCACTTTGATGTGCTAGTCAAAGTCAGCTTATCGGCATTCATGATTGTTAAGCACCTTTAACATGTTGTGGAAATGCTTTAAGGAAGGCACCCTTGCTAACTTGGAAAATAAACACCGAACGCTGCTAAGATGTGGGTTTATTGGCATCAGCTCTGTGCTTAGCAGATGACAAGATTTGCATGCCCAAAGGGGCCCAATTCCATTTCCTTCTAAAAGACCTGGAACTCTTTCAGAGTTGCTGCCATGCCAGTGCAAACGTCTCTGCAAGATGTTTCATGGACTAAACTCCTCCCCTCTCCCCTAATCATTGGTCATGCCTCCTGGGGCCAATGGGAATTTGACTCTTAACATCTGGAGAGGGCCAGTCCTGGGCTAGATAGGACCATCTTCTAAGAAAGTAGCTCCGTGTATATCACAGGAACACATGAAGCTGCCTGCCATTTGGTCCATCTAGTTCAGTATTGCCTACATTGACTGGCAGCAGCGTCTAGGTAAGATCATCTCACAGACTCACTAGGAGATGCCATTGGGGATTGAACCGATGTTGGCCTAGGCGGGCCATTGGCCTGACTCAGCGGACTCTTATGTTCTGCACTTCCTGCTGTAGATTGACAGCTTGGCAGGATCTAACACAATCAGATGGCATCCAGCATTCCCAAGGATCAAGTGACCTTCTAAAACGCCAGGTGACGAGACACCCCAGGCGGGAGGGGAAAGGCGCTGTACCAATAAGCGGGAGTCTTCCAAGAGTGGAAGTGCCTTTCCATTCATGCAAGAGCTCTTTGGATCCAGGCCAGCATCTCCATACCTTCACCACCCTAACAGCATCCACATCAAAGCAGGCAGGAGTCACTTGAAAACATGAAGCAGTAGACCAGTCATAGGAGTCACCTCCAGGTGGCACACAGGAGACTAGTTTCTGAGAAGTGCCAGAGTTCTCGTAGGAGACGTCTGCTTTTCGGTGGCCTTTCTGTTTCATCAGTGCTGGATTTTGACATTATATCCCTGCCCCCAGGGGCCGTTTTATATCCATTTAAAATTAAGTTGTGCTACATATGGTTACTATAATAGTAATATTTTCTTTATACCCTGCCCATCTGGCTGGGTTTCCCCAGACACTCTGGGCGGCTCCCAACAAAATATTAAAAACACGGCTCCCAACAAAATATTAAAAACACGATAAAACATCTATCTGTTGATGGACGGCCGCCCTGCCTCGGCCCCGGACACACTCACCAGGTGCTTGGAAGCTGTGGCTGGATGGCTACGTGGGAGCCGACTGAAGCTAAATCCTTCAAAGACAGAGGTCCTCTGGCTGGGTCGGGACGACATGGGGTTGGGGGGCCAACTCCCATCTCTTGCAGGGGCTCAATTAGTGCCAGCGCCTTCTGTCAAGAGTTTGGGTGTAACCTTCGACGCCTCCCTTTCCATGGAGGCGCAGGTTGCATCCACAGCAAAGGTGGCATTTTTCCATCTCCACCGTATTAAGCAGTTGGTCCCTTACCCCTCTCACCCTGATCTGGCCACAGGGATCCATGCAACGGTCACCTCCAGGCTTGATTCTTGTAACTCGCTCTACGCGGGGCTGCCCTTAAAACTGACCCAGAAACTCCAGTGGGTGCAGAATGCCGCGGCGAGACTCCTTACGGGGTCCCGGCCTTGGGATCACATTCATCCAGTGCTTTACCAGCTGCACTGGCTCCCGGTGGAGTACAGGATCAGGTTTAAGGTGCTGGTTTTGACCTTTAAAGCCCTATGCGGCTTGGGACCCTCGTACCTATGGGACCGCCTCTCCTGGTATGCCCCGCGGAGGACCTTAAGGTCCACAAACAACACTACTTTGGAGATCCCGAGCCATAAGGTGGCTAGATTGGCCTTTTCAGTATTGGCCCCAACTTGGTGGAACGCTCTTTCCCAGGAGACCAGGGCCCTGCGGGATTTGTCATCTTTCCGCAGGACCTGCAAGACAAGACAGAGCTGTTCCGCCTGGCCTTTGGGTTGGACTTAGCCTGACCCCTGTGTTTTCCTCCCTCATGGCCTGGATTTATGGACTACTTGAAATGAGGCTGCATTTTAAATTTTAATACTGTATTTTAATCTGTATTATAATTAATTGTTTTTATGTTTTATTGTGGTTTTGTTGGTGTGAGCCGCCCTGAGCCCGGTTTTTGACTGGGGAGGGCGGGGTATAAATAAAAATTTATTATTATCAAACATTACTCATTGCAATGGGTCGCTCCCTTCTGACAATGCTGGATTTTTGTATCTTTTCCTCTGGGCTTTACTATCCAATTCTGCTGCTGTTTTAGTTGCCACTTTCAGTGATGGTTTAACAGGGGTTGCTTTTAATGTTTCTGCCCCCTTTTTTCTGCAGGTCGCTCCAGGTATCTACGGGTGGAGGAGCCAACGACAACCAAGAATAACTATACTGTATAAACCTGAGGTCATTCGTGGCCATCTGCTTGCTCACACTGCAGACCAGGCATAGGCAAAGTCTGGCCCTCCAGATGTTTGGGACTACAATTCCCATCATCCCTAGCTAACAGGACCAGTGGTCAGGGATCATGGGAATTGTAGTCCCAAACATCTGGAGGGCTGGAGTTTGCCTATGCCTGCTGTAGACTCCTGGTGTTGAATGAGGTCGGGGTAGGGACAGACACAAGACAGGTGTTGTTGGTGGCCTATGACTCCCATTATGGCCCTGACCCATTGGGTCACAGAATCCCCATCCGTAGCTTAAGCCAAAAGGCTGTCCTTTCTTGATTTTTCTTTGGGGGGGGGCGCATGATGGAACCTTGTTCAAACTTGGGCAGGGGAGAAATCCAACCTTTAAAACAGAGTGGAGAACCTGCGTCCTTGCCTGGACGTTGTTGGACTCCAATTCCCACCGGCTCCTACCAGCATGGCCAACGGGGCAGAGACAATGGGAGCTGTAGTTCAATGGCACCCGCAGGACACCACGTTGGCTACCCCTCTGCTTTAGATGCAATGGGAAACATTCAGAGCCAGACTCGTTAATAGCAACTTTATTGGTTTCACTGGTGCAAATTCATGATACGGAGCAGAACTGTGTAATGCGTTCCCCCACCCCTCTAAACTTTACAGTAACGAAGGTTATACATAGAACTATATAGAGACCACAATTCATCTATTACTTTTCTCCTCCTCCGCCTCCTTAATACTATGCAGGAATAAAGTTTCCTTGATAAATATCGCCCTGTGCACAATGACTGGCCCTCCACCGCGGGTCACAGAGCCTCCATATGCAAAATATAACTTCTGAATTTAATTTTTAAGCATGGTGCTTTACAACTCCAAAAACATGCATTAATATATTCTAGTTTTTAAGAGGGGTGGGGGGAGGGAAGAAAAATCTGGCATAACCTCAGGGGGCGGGGAGGGGGGGGGGAAAGGGTATCCAACCTATAAAGAAAGTGAAAGCTCTCTGTAAAAATTAACCAACACACACACACACACCCCTACCTATTAACACTTGCAGCTGGAAAGCCAGGTTAAGACATTAACGGGTTCTGAGCTGGCCGGGGGGGGGGGGGGGCAGAGAAGAGAAGTGATCTAAGACAAATTAGAATGCAAGAGAGGGGGAGAGAGGAGGCGGGGGGGGGGGAGAGAGAGGCAGGGGGAGGCATTTGCCACATGGATTTTATTTATTTATTTTTTAAAAAAGGAAGGAATGACTTCAGCCGTGCTAATTTTTCTGATGGTCTACAGAGCTGCTGGTCCAAGAAGTTGGGGGGGGGGGGAGAGAAACCTGGTAGAAGTGGTGAACGCAAGTGCTTGGAAGCAAAGCGCTGAACACATCGCACATACATGCCAAGTACAGAAATGAAAGCAACAACAAAAAAGGAGAGAGAGAGAGAGCAGGTAGCCTAACTTGGCACTTCCGAAAGGCACAAATCTATGAAACTCTAGCATCGCTGTAATAAAAACAAAACCCAGGTACTGTGTTGTAAATGGAAAGGTGATCCGGTTGGGTGTGGTGCAAATGCACAGGAGCCGCCCCCCCCCTCTATATAACCAGCCCTTCGTAGATGGGGCCCTCTGACTCGGGGGACTCTCTCCTCGAGCGCAAGTGCTCCAGCGTGTTGTGAAAGTGTTTGTTGATCTGTTCCGTTTCCTCGGTCGATTCAAGGTTAGGGAGGTCTTCCCGGATTTTCTGTATGAGCTGATTCAAAACCTGAATTGTCACCTGAGAAAGAAAAAGAAGCAACGAAGCCCGGCGCGTGAAAAAAACAGGAAGCCAAAACCTTCAATCAGAAGGAAGAGAGAGCAATGTATATAACAATGGCAGGATGCAGAAGGCAGCTGGGTTTATTAGTCCAGGGAACTAGCTGCCAAACTGAATCACGCAGCAGTTCCTGCCCTGCAATCTGCTTTGAAGAACAGCTCTATAGAAACAGATAAAATAAAATAAAAATATTTTGGGTGCTTCCCAGTGAAAAAATTGGTAGCTGCAGATAAGCTACCCTGCAGCTATTTTTCCTCGCAGTGCTATTGGGACTAAGATGATATGGGGTGGTATTCAACTACGTAATTGTGATAGCGTAAGGATTAGTTCCAACAGCCCCCCCCCCAAATGCTCCTCCCCTCCCCCAATGCATACCCTGCAGTCCCCCAATCTGGCTCTGGAGGGTTGGGGGAGTCCCCAGGACAGATCACAGCTGCTTTAAAATACCCAGGATTTTTTGCTTGTGAAATACCCAGGATCTCCAAAAGATGGAACGAACAACTTGGATCCGGGGGAAAGGAAGCAGAGGGGAAACTCCACTGCTATTCAGAGGAAAACACACAGCTGTCCGGCTTCTATCACATATCTAGTATTTATTTAGACTTTGGGGGAGGGGGCTGCAGTCTTCCAGATGTTGCTGGACTCCAATGGCCATCTGTCCTAGCCAGATTTGGAAGGCCAACAGGCAGTGATGATGGGAGTTGTATTTCAGCAACATCTGGGAGGCCACTGGCATCCAAGCCCAGCCTTCCCCACTGAGAAGACCTCCAAACACATGTGCTGTTTCGGCACTCTTCCGCTTACCGCATCGTTCTCTTTTTCGTAGAAGCAGATGTATCTGTTGAGAATTTCTATGAAGAGCTGGACTTGGAGAGAGGGGTCCATGCACTGATTTGCTATTTTTAATGCCTTTTTCAAGCACTCCATGACTCTCTTCCCACCGTGGAGCTAAGCACCAAACAGAAAAGAGCTGGTCAGCATCTCCCATATATCCTGTCTTATTTTCTTCCCCGTCCCTGCCCTCACCCCACTGCAACTGCAACTCAGCCAGCAAGTCCCACTGCATGCAAATAGCTACACGGTCACTGTCACCACCAATTTGGTTTTCCACCTCCAACCTATGAGTATTTACTGGGCTTAGCCCAGCCATATTCAACGGGGCTCTTTCCCAAGAAGCTATTTCATTTAGTACAGGAGTGGGGGGGATCCTTTCTCAGCTTCAGTGTCCACCTTGGCCCATCCAAAGCCAGAGGGGCCACATTCCTTTCCAGGGAACCTGGTGAGAGCCACATGCCAGCACTGGGTGGGACTAGAGGCAAAAGTGGGCAGAGGAACAAAGCATAGCTTGATAGAGTAGGGCGAGCACACCCTGCCCTTCTCTAATCCCCCCCACTGTTCAGGAAAGCAAAAGTTGGGAGTTCAAGGACACATTCTTCCCAGGTGGAAAACACTCAAGAAGAGAGTGTGGAGGAAGACTGGTGAAAGGTATAGTCTGGGGGAAAGTCCCAACGGCCAGAAAGAGAAGCCACGGGGGGCACTTTTGGTTCCCTACCCCTGACTGAAGGACATTTCGATTCCCACCTTGCTCCCATCATGGAACTCAAGGCAGAGAATGCGAGGTTAACCAGGCAGTCTATCATAGGGCTGAGAGAGATATCGATGTATCATCCAAAACTGGTTTGAATGAATCCATATTGTGATATCGGTTTCATAATTTTTGACCAGGGAATATATCGCAAATCATGACACGTGTGTGTGTGCGCGCGCTATGCAAAATCATGACATGGGGAAAATTGTGAAGCCAGCCAGTGCCTCTACACAGCTCCATCCTTATTTCAGACGTTGCGATATATCAGTGTATCGCAATGTTTAGCTGGTGATATACCGCGATGCTGAAAACCAGGTATCGCCCAGCCCTAGAATCTGTCACCCAGGCATAGGTCAGACTCATGCCTGCTTAACTTCAGAAAGTTTGCCTTTTAGAGAATGGCGGAGTTGGAAGGGATGCAAGTAGTCATCTATAGTCCAACCCCTGCAACACAGAAATGTCTTGGGACCACGCAGAGGACCACAGCCCTCGGCACACAGACAACCCCTCAAATCCAAGTCAGAATCAGCATCAGGAAGTGGAAAGGTTGGGCAGATTCTGGGACAGTAACCCACTCCCACCCCACCCCAGGAGCAGGGCCAGGCAGCTGCTGTGCTTCCTGGAGCTGATGGAAGAGCTGCGGTCCAAGTCACTCCCTCACCTCCTCTCCGTTCTTGTCCATGTTACGTCCGGACCAGAAGAGATGGGCACAGGTGCTGACGGCTCGGCACTGATCCGGCTTCTTCAGCAGCTTGGAAGCCGCCAGGGCACACTGGGTCCTCAGGGGCTCGTGGTTCTCCTCGCCAAAACATTTCATCCGCTCGAATGTCCCAATTATCAAGGTGATTGCAGCCAGCTGGGCTTTTGAGTCACTGATTTCGTCTTCATACAGAGAGAACGCCTGTTTCAGAAGAGAAATGAGGGAGGGAGGATGGACAGCCGGAAGTTTTGATTACTGGCTTTGTGACTTTCACAAAAGCAAACGAGCGGAGAAAGCTGGAGCTCTCAGCTCCCTGGAACATGAGAGAAGGGGGCGTTCAAGACTACTTTCTACAGCAGGAATGGGGAATCTGTGGCCCTGCAGTTTGTTGCAACTCCCATGATCCCTAACCAATCCAAAAACAGCTGGAGACCCAAGTTTGTAAAACTTATACACCACTTTTGTTTAGGACAAGACTAACCCAGGTGTTTTATAAAGTTGATGCGAGTTCTAATCTGTTTTTATTCTATTGTTATTTTAAATGATTAGTCGTAAAGTATTGCTAGTTGTAAAATATTGTCAACTTTTCTTAGCGATCATGTCATTGTTTTCTCTTTGGTAAACCACTTTTGAGGGTTGCTGTTTTCCAATCCAGTGATGAACAAAAAAATTTCTGAAATAAATAAAAGTGTTTGCACGGCACTTTGGAGGACAAAGCACTTCTCTGATGTCTTGATGCCATGCTTTGGCCAGTCTCCTAGCAGACTGTCTAGTGCAGGCATCCCCAAACTGCGGCCCTCCAGATGTTCTGGCCTACAACTCCCATGATCCCTAGCTAACAGGACCAGTGGTCAGGGAAGATGGGAAGATGGGAATTGTAGTCCAAAACATCTGGAGGGCCAAAGTTTGGGGATGCCTGGTCTAGTAGCACATCTTGCTCTGCTTTGTAGGACCAAGTTCAGTTGGGTCTCCTTGCCAGGAGGGGATGGCTACAGAGGGCCTTTTGCGCTTTCCAGGGAGAGTGGGGAATGGCTGAGCACCTGATTCCCATGTGCGAAGTCTCTGCTTCAGTCCCTGAAATCTCTGGATATTAAAAGGGTCTCAGGCAGCAGAGCTGGGGAAGCCACCTGGCTTAAGATCCAGAAAAGCATTTACCAGTGAAACACTTAAGTCTGGTTCATTCAAAGGCATCTTCCTACATTCGCTGTATTGAAGTTTATCACACACGTTTCCATTTCATAGAAAGGAAGGACCGAGCTAAGAAAACCAAATATAGTCCATCCATTGCAGACATCCTATATAGGACTTTGAGAAAACAAGTGAGGAAGTTTATAAAATTATGCATGCCATGGAGAAAGTGGATTTAAAAAAATATATTATTCCTTTTTCCAGCTAGACTGGTGACTGGGAGTGGCCGCCGAGACCATATAACACTGCTCCTGAAAGACCTGCATTGGCTCCCAGTACGTTTCCGAGCACAATTCAAAGTGTTGGTGCTGACCTTTAAGGCCCTAAACGGCCTCGGCCCAGTATACCTGAAGGAGCATCTCCACCCCCCAGACACTGAGGTCCAGCTCCAAGGGCCTTCTGGCGGTTCCCTCACTGCTAGAAGTGAGGTTACTGGGAACCAGGCAGAGGGTCTTCTCGGTGGTGGCACCTGCCCTGTGCAACGCCCCCCTCCCCCCAAAAAAATCAGATGTCAAGGAAATAAACAACTATCTGACTTTTAGAAGACATCTGAAGGCAGCCCTGTTTAGGGGTGTTTTTAATGTTTGATGTTCTATCATGTTTTTAATATTCTGTTGGGAGCCGCCCAGCCAGATGGGTGGGGTGTAAATAATAATAAATTATTCTTATTATATTCTTATTATTCTTATTACTACTAGAACTCATGGATGTCCAATGAAACTGGGTGCTAGAAGATTCAGGACACATAAAAGGAAGTACTTTATGCAGTGCATACTTAGTCTCCTTCCCGTAGGAGGCAGTGAGGGCCACCAACTTGGATGGCTTTAAAAGATGAGACAAATTCATGGAGGGCTATTGATAGCTACTGATGAGAACAGGATGGTGGACTAGATGGGTCATTGGTCTGATCCAGTAGAACACTGATTAGGTTCTTATTCAGTTAAGGCTCTTGATCCGGCACTGGGTTCAAACACATGGACTAAGCATGTGCAATTCTGTTATCAGACCAGTCTACACATTGAACTTATGTTTTTGGAAGGAGTGGGAAGAAAAACCTTTGCTGAGCCCACCTGGGACATGAATTCGTAAGCCACCGTTTCATGGTTCTCAAACCCAATCTCTCCTGCCGCCAGAGCCCCCTGGAGGAACAGCCGCAGAGGGAGCTCGGCCAGCTCGGCCTTGATCAAAGCGCTGATCGTCTGGTGCGCAAACGAGAAGATCTTCTGGCATTTCTTTTCCCATTTGTCATCCTAAAAGCGGGGGGGGGGGACCACATCAAAGGAAAATACTGTGTCAAAAAAGCATGACAGGAAAAAATAAGCAAACTTGGTAGACAGGACCAAGAAGAGGGCTCCACTTAACATTTCCACATTATCTGCAACAAGAACTGGAATTCTGCAACCTGAACAAATTATGGAAAACCCAAATCCGTGAATATTTATATCCCACTGTTCTGCCAAGATGGAACCTGAGATGACAAGGTTCCCATGTAGACAGGCTCAAGGAAGCAGCTTTTTGTTCTCGCTCTATTCCACATGGAGGGCAGTTCCTGAAAAGTTTTAATATATTTAACTGAAATATGAATATGTCTGAATGAATATGTCCGAATATCACTGAATACGTCTCTCTCTCCCTCTCTCTTTAAGCACTTAATCTCTTGCACCTTGCCATTTTACTGTCTTCTTTACTCAACTGTTTCTACCCAAACCCCCCATCTCATGGAGGATAAAGGACACTTTATGGCTGCTAGCCATGATGGCTAAGCTCTGCCTCCCCTTTCAGGGGCAGCAATGCTTCTGGATACTAGTTGCTGGAAGCCACAGGAGAAGAGAGCGCTCTGGGACTTGAATCCTGCTTGCAGGCTTCCCAGAAGAGGCCTCTCTCTGGTTGGCCACCGTGAGAACAGGATGCTGGGCTAGATGGGCCACTGGCCTGGTCCAGAAGGCTCATCTTATGTTCTTAAGAGAGGAAAAACCCGTCAGGATTTGCATCTTGGCTCGTTCACTCACCACTTTAGAATTCTCCTTATAGCGGAAAGCGAGCTGGTAGGCAGCGAAGACCAAGGGGGGCAACGTGAAACGGATGCGCTGGTTTCCTCCCGCGCCAAAGTGTTTCCGGGCAGTGTTTAAAATCTAAATCAAGAGAATATATATATATCACCCGTTGATATGCCCATAACTGATGGGAGGCAAGATGGGAAGTGCCGCCGCCATCCCATCCGAAGAAACAAACACCCTGCTTTATGAACTAAACAGCATGCATCAACCTGGGTTTGGAAGATCCCTGCATCACAGGAGGTTGGACTAGAGCAGGCGTCCCCAAACGGTGGCCCTCCAGATGTTTTGGCCTACAACTCCCATGATCCCTAGCGAAGAGGACCAGTGGTCAGGGGTGATGGGAATTGTAGTCCAAAACATCTGGAGGGCCAAAGTTTGGGGATGCCTGGACTAGAGGACCCCGGGAGGCGGAGTACCTCCCACCTCTATAATTCCACGATTCTACAAGTCAGCAGGCAATCTTAGAATCATAGAATCATAGAGTTGGAAGAGACCACAAGGGCCATCCAGTCCAACCCCCTGCCAAGCAGGAAACACCATCAAAGCATTCCTGACAGATGGCTGTCAAGCCTCTGCTTAAAGACCTCCAAAGAAGGAGACTCCACCACACTCCTTGGCAGCAAATTCCACTGCCGAACAGCTCTTACTGTCAGGAAGTTCTTCCTAATGTTTAGGTGGAATTTTCTTTCTTGTAGTTTGAATCCGTTGCTCCGTGTCCGCTTCTCTGGAGCAGCAGAAAACAACCTTTCTCCCTCCTCTATATGACATCCTTTTATATATTTGAACATGGTTATCATATCACCCCTTAACCTTCTCTTCTCCAGGCTAAACATACCCAGCTCCCTAAGCCGTTCCTCATAAGGCATCGTTTCCAGGCCTTTGACCATTTTGGTTGCCCTCTTCTGGACACGTTCCAGCTTATCAGTATCCTTCTTGAACTGTGGTGCCCAGAACTGGACACAGTACTCCAGGTGAGGTCTGACCAGAGCAGAATACAGTGGTACTATTACTTCCCTTGATCTAGATGCTATACTCCTATTGATGCAGCCCAGAATTGCATTGGCTTTTTTAGCTGCTGCATCACACTGCTGACCCATGTCAAGTTTGTGGTCTACCAAGACTCCTAGATCCTTTTCACATGTACTGCTCTCAAGCCAGGTGTCTCCCATCCTGTATTTGTGCCTTTCATTTTTTTTGCCCAAGTGTAGTACTTTACATTTCTCCTTGTTAAAATTCATCTTGTTTGCTTTGGCCCAGTTGTCTAATCTGTTAAGGTCATTCTGAAGTGTGATCCTGTCCTCTGGGGTGTTAGCCACCCCTCCCAATTTGGTGTCATCTGCAAACTTGCTCAGGATGCCCTCAAGCCCATCATCCAAGTCATTGATAAAGATGTTGAACAAGACTGGGCCCAAGACAGAACCCTGTGGCACCCCACTAGTCACTACTCTCCAGGATGAGGAGGAGCCATTGATGAGCACCCTTTATTTGCCAATGTGCAGGCATGAGAGAACGATGCTTACGGAGGAACCACAGTTCAGTAGCAAAGCAGATTCTTTGCATGCAGGTTCAGTCCTCAGCCCTTCCAGTTTAAAAGAAGTATCAGGTTTACTTCCTTCACACAGCGCAGAGTTAAAACTGTGGGACTCCCTCCCACAGGAGGTAGGGATGGCCACCAACTCGGATGGCAAAAGAAGAAGAGGAAGAAGTTTGGACTTGATATCCCGCTTTATCACTAACCGAAGGAGTCTCAAAGCGGTTAACATTCTCCTTTCCCTTCCTCCCCCACAGCAAACACTCTGTGAGGTGAGTAGGGCTGAGAGACTTCAGAGAAGTGTGACTAGCTCAAGGTCACCCAGCAGCTGCATGTGGAGGAGCGAGGAAGCGAACCCGGTTCACCAGATTACAAGTCCACTGCTCTTAACCACTACACCACACTGGCTCTCTTTAAACAAAGATTTAACAAATCCATGGAGGAGGGGGGCTATCGAGGGCTGATGACCATGCTCTGCCTCCACAGTTAGAAGCAGCAAGGCTTCTGAATGCCAGCTACTGGGAATCGCAAGTTAGGATACAGTTGCTTTTGCGCTCAGGAGTGCAAAGCAAGGGCCACTAGGGGGTGTGGCCAAGGAAGAGTGTGTGGCCAGGGGAGAGCCCCAAGGATCGGAAAGAGTGTTTGGGGAGGGGCTGCATTCAGCCCCTGGGCCTGAGGTTCCCCACCGCTGAACTAGAGGAAAAAGCTTCTCTTTGAAGCAGCCCCATTCCAATGCTTTAAAGAAGCCATACCAGGTACTGCTGATCAGGATCGTCGGAGCGGAGGAGGTGAATAAACCTGCCCACAAGGCCCTGTTCGTCTGCAAAATCCTCGGGGTCTGGATCCTCAGCCGGCTGGTCTGGCTGGTCCTGGATCAGCGTCGACACAAGGTTCATGATGGCATCTACCTGCAGGAGGCAAAGGATAAGGGCAGTGAGGCCCAGCTCATGCTCCCTGCAGCTCAGTATGCAACGCATACTGGCCTGGATCAAACAGCCACGAGCCAAAAGGTTTTAGGCAGGCACCGAAAGAAATACAATTAAGGTATTCATGTCAGCAAGGAGGGGGCAGTTCTGAAGTGCAGGTCCTGCCAACTCCATTACGCTCTTTCCCTACCTGGTCTTGGGAGACGATTTCCGTGTTGTAATCCAGCACGTTGCTGAGCACGTAACAACTCATGCTCTTCCTGGACTCGTAGTCAAAGTACTCAAAGAGCGGGTGGAAATGTTTCAGTTTCAAGACAGTCAGGACATTGTTGTAGGTGTCGACCGGGATCTTCAAGAGCCTTGTCAGCTCCTTGGATACGGCGCTGCTTGTGGCGATGCTATAAAAAAGAAAGAAAGGAATTAAGAATTAAGCAGGCAACAATGGATTGGCATGTATCAAGTTTCCTATAGTTTAGGACACAGGTGAAGCAGAGGAGGGATCAGGATCTGTTGGTAGATTTCTGGGTGATTTTCAGCAGAGCAGCAAAGGATTTCTTGACTCCCAGTTGTTTTCATAACAGGAACAAAGTGACTCCACGCCCCCAAATTACATTACTGAAATAAAGGACGCCTAGGAGTAAACCAGGAGGAAAAACATGAGTATGGAAGGGATGTGAGCTCTCTGGTACTCTCACAGAATTGTAGAGTTGGCAATGACACCAAGGGTCATCTAGTCCAACCCC
The DNA here is from genome assembly GCF_965207765.1 of Zootoca vivipara. NCBI lineage: Eukaryota > Metazoa > Chordata > Lepidosauria > Squamata > Lacertidae > Zootoca > Zootoca vivipara. The sequence continues at coordinate 28,374,099 of NC_142589.1, forward strand.
CTACAAAGCAGGAATGGCAAATAAAGTTTCCCTTACAGATGGCTGTCCAACGCCTGCCAAGGAAGGAGAGTCCACAACCTTCCAAGCTAGTCTGTTCCACTGTCAAACAGCTCTTACCCTCAGAAAGTCCTTCTTAATATTTAGTTGGAATCTCTTTTCTTGTCATTGGTTCAGGTTCAACTCTCTGGAGCAGCAGAAAACAAGCTTGCTCCATCTTCCCTAAGACAACCCTTTGGATATTTAAAGATGGCTACACTACCACCTCTCAGACTCCTTTTCTCCAGGCTGAATATCCCCAGCTCCTTTAAATGTGACCCCATGAGGTCTTGGTTTCCAGACAAGTTTGGTTTCATAAACCAGTTCCCCTAGGCTCAATATTCATTTATTTATTTATTTTAACTTCTACTTCATTTCTTTTGCCGCAGGAGCCGCTCAAGGGCCCTCTGGCTTCCGGAGAAAAACAACAAATGGATTTTACCCCCTGGCCCCGCTTTTTGGAAGCTGACAAAAGAAGGGGGGAGGCAGAAACAGATCTAGAAGCAAAGTGATATTTGCCCAATGCAAACATTTAGACCGCCTGTTGTCAAGGTTCAGCCATTCAGCAACAATTCATTGTTAGGACAGAACCATCTGCTGCACTTGGAAGAAAAAGAGCGAGGCCAATTTAGCCAGGCAGACTTAATTGGTTTCGGTCGCCTTCCGCCCACCACCCCCAATTAGCAGGGAGCGCAGCCTGCTCTGCCACGAGCCAGACGGCCTCCACTCACTGCTCCAGGTTCAGCTTGTTAAAGATTTCCACCGTTGTCTCCAGCACTTTGTCGACATAGTCAACACGATCCGGGTAGCACTTCATCGCCAGGTTAATGAGAGAGACCTGAAGCGACACCACGTCCTCTGAAGGCATATCTTGTCTAGACTGGAGTTTCGGACACCGCGGGGAAAATAAAGAGGAGATATGCATGTCAGACGGCTGAAGAAAGGGCACTTGCATTTATTACATTTACAATTCACACGCAGACACAGGGCAGCATTGAAGGGAGGGGGACACACAGGTGCTCTCTCCTTCAGACACTGCTCAGGCCCAGACTTGTGCAACTTCTGCAAGATGTCTACGTCAAGGGCCTACACGCATCAGGGCCGGAAGAGGCACTCATACGGAGACTCTTTTGGATTCCCAAATGCATTCTTAACACACACATGCACTGCTGAGGCTCTCAGACGGATGTGTAAGGGTGCAAAATGGGTTGGGGGTGCATAAAGTGAGTCCCAACACCAGCTCCTCCGCCCCAACCTTTCTGCATTAAGCAGTCAGGGACCCTAATTGCTGGGAGGCTTTTCATAGAATCACAGAACTGTGGAGTTGGAAGTGCACCAAAGGGTCATCTAGCCCAACCCTCCCCTTGGAACAGTGTTTCCCCAACTTGGGCCTGTTTTTGGACTACAACTCCGACCATCCCTAGCTAGCAGGACCAGTGGCCAGGGACGATGGGAACTGGAGTTCAAAAAACATAAGACTCTTCTTCTCATAAGAAGAGTCTGCTGGATCAGGCCAAAGGCCCATGTAGGGTAAGTACAGCAGTCCTGTTCACACAGTAGCCAAGCAGATGCTTCCAGATGTGGAGGCAGAGCATAGAAATCATGGCTAGTAGCCATCGATAGCCTTCCCCACCCCCCATGAACTATGGCTTGAGGACACCTTGTTTCCACTAACCATAGCTAAGATGAACCCCTGTCTGATTGGTTGAGATTAAATGGCAAATAAATCAATAGAAATCTGAAATGAATGTTCCCAGAAGGCTCCTCACAACTGCATGCAAAAGGTCCCAGGTTCAAGAACCAGCATGTCTAGTTAGTGCTGGGAAAGGCCCCTGTCTGAAACCGTGGAGAGCCATTCCCTGTGAGTGTATCAGTGTTTCCCAAACTTGTGTCTCCAGCTGTTTTTGGACTACAACTCCCATAACTCCAAGCTAGCAGGACCAGTGGCCAGGGACGATGGGAACTGGAGTTCAAAAAACAGCTGGAGACCCAAGTTTGGGAAACACAGGCTTAGAAGAATCTTTCAGATTTCCCCCGTGCAACACAAGGAAGCTGGGATGGAGCTGATAACAACAACAATAAATTATTACTTATACCCCGCCCATCTGGCTGGGTTTCCCCAGCCACTCTGGGAGGCTTCCAACGAAAGTTTTAAAATACATTAAAACGTCAGTCATTAAAAGCTTCCCTAAACAGGGCTGCCTTCAGATGCCCTCGACAGACTTTTCACCAGGAACAGGAAACCTCTGGACTGCAGGCCATCTTTGGCCCACCACACCTCCCCATTTGGCCTGTGAAGTTGTTTCAGGTAAGCCACACCCACCAGCCTGATGTCATGCATGACACCAGAGGTGGGGCCAGTAGCTGCCGCTTCGAAGGATCTCTTTTGACTTGGACCAGCCTATTGTCAGACTCAGCAGCTACACTTGTGGACTACCCAGAGTAAGTCTGACTTTTTAAAAAAACGCTGAGGGAAGTGGCCAAACTCTCCACTTACCTGTATGACGGTAGCCACCTGCTGGGAGAAAATGTCGAAGAGCTTAATGTCAGCAGGGATCCCTGGCCCATCCTCTCGGTGAGCAAAGAGCGCAAGCCTAAAGCCATAGAAAGGAAGTTTGGGGAAATGTGATTTGCAGGCCAATCCTACTCATAAGCAATAACCACCAAAGCTCTTTCCCAAGTCAAGGTGCTTGAGACTTGGGGCATTAGCATCTACTTCCTCTCAAAGTAAAATCTAGGTTCCTAGAGCATACAGGTAAATAGGCAGCCTACATTTAAAACATATCCAATGCCCATTTAAGAGCACATTGCTTCCACCAAAGAATCCTGGGAACCGTAGTTTGTTAAGTGTACTGGGGATTGTAAATCTATGAGGGGGAACTACACTTCCCAGAATTCTTTGGAGCGGGAAATCAGTGCTTCCCGTGTGCGTTGAATGCACTTTAAATGTATGGTGAGCAGCTGCCTTACGTCTCCTAGCCCCTGTGGGCATTACATCTGGGAGACAGTATGTGTGGACCTTTAGATTCTTGGACTACAGTTCCCATCATTCCTGACCCATTGTCCCGGATGGCCAAGGCTGATGGGAGTTGGAGTCCAAATATGTAAGTGCTTCTGAAGCTTTGGGGAGGTTGAGTCAGAGATGCAAATCTTCCTGTGCTACTCCTTCTACCGCAGCTTGCATAAAACCTTTATTGAACCCATATTACCAAATCTTCCAGGGCAATCATTTTATGTCCTTCTGCTCGGATCAACATGCATTTATCCCTCTGAGTACGGCCAAATATTCTCCTGCAGTGAGCAAAACCTGCCAGAAACTGATCCCAGACACTTCGTAAACATTTTGCTCTTTGGCTTTTGAGGCAGGATTACCGATACATCTTTTAAGTTGACGATGCCCATCTAATTTTTACTCTGGGTTATTATTTATTTACTTATCTGTCATTTCACATTTATACACAGCTTGACTGAAAGAAAAAAAATCTCAAAGAGATTTACAAAAATGATCAAACAATAAAATCAGTAAGAAAAATGTACACCAATTAATTTAAGACATTCGAAAAGGTAAAACAGCTATAGACAAAAAGCAGATTAAAACTTGCATCAACTTTCCAATCATCTGTGTCTAAACAAACCTGTTTTAAGGTAAAAGGTAAAGGACCCCGGACGGTTAAGTCCAGTCAAAGGTGACTCTGGGGTTGTGGTGCTCATCTTGCTTCAGGCCAAGGGAGCCGGCGTTTGTCCACTGACAGCTTTCCAGGTCATGTGGCCAACATGACTAAACTGCTTCTAGCGCAACAGAACACCGTGATGGAAACCAGAGCACACAGAAATGCCATTTACCTTCCTGCCACAGCGGTACCTATTTATCTACCGGTACTTGCACTAGTGTGCTTTTGAAACTGCTAGGTTGGCAAGAGCTGGGACAGAGCAATGGGAGCTCACCCCATTGTGGGGATTCGAACCACCGACAATCAGCAAGCCCGAGAGGCTCAGTGGCTTAGACCACACCACCACCTGTTTTATCAGGCACCAAAATGCGCCTTCCTGAGGTCAACAGGCAGGGAGTTACAACGTGGGAAAATGGAGTTCTTACTTTATTTTACCTTACTTTTACTCGTTATACACATTTCGATAATGCGTTTTATGTGGTTTCTAGGGTGCTGGTCACTGGCCATTAACGATAAATATTTGCTTTGCTTCTGCAATGACGTTCAAGGCAGCATGGGAGGGGTCCCCAGGTGTTTCCCCATCCAGGCACTGACCAGGTACAGACCTGCTAACTTCAGTCACAGGTGATACAGGGGGAGAGGGGGAGAAAGGCAACTGCCCCTGCCAAGAAGGAGCTCATCCCATCACTTGCTCCCCATTTCCGAACACCTATCATTAACATACACTGTTATTTTAATTTCTTGCCCACCTGGAAATATACTTTGCCTCTCCTGTGCCACCCCAGATTTTTTTGTTTCCCCCTGGTGCCGCCACTGGCTTCCGAAGGTGGCCAGGTCACAGGCCTTCAAAAAACAGATCTGTGCAAACTTATCCACAGGAGATTTAAGCCAGCAAGCTGAGCAAGTCAGTCTCTCCCTGCATTAGACACACTAGCTCGGCCTCGGTCCAGTATACCTGAAGGAGCGTCTCCACCCCCATCGTTCTGCCCGGACACTGAGGTCCAGTACCGAGGGCCTTCTGGCGGTTCCCTCGCAGCGAGAAGCCAAGTTACAGGGAATCAGGCAGAGGGCCTTCTCAGTAGTGGCATCTGCCCTGTGGAACGCCCTCCCACCAGATGTCAAAGAGAAAAACAGCTACCAGACTTTTAGAAGACATCTGAAGGCAGCCTTGTTTAGGGAAGCTTTTAATGTTTAATAGATTATTGTATTTTAATATTCTGTTGGAAGCCGCCCAGAGTGCCTGGGGAAACCCAGCCAGGTGGGTGGGGTATAAATAATAAATTATCATTATTACCAGTATTATCATTATAATTATTATTATTGCTGCCAAAAGGAAGAACAGGGGAGGGGGGGAATCTGTCAAGTACTGGGCTTTTAACACTGGAATTAGAGAAATAAATGGATGGTTTGCACCCGCATCTCACTCCATTTCAAGCTGCAGAGAGTACTGGATGTTCCAGAGAAATAACCGGGGGAAACTCTCAAGCGAGAGAGTACGAAAAGTCACCCAAAGGTTGCCTGCTTCACATTGTACAAAGGCTTTTCTCAAAGCAATGCAAACCTGCGTGAGTCAGAGAGGTCATCAAAACAAAGCCACCTGCAAACAAACAGGCGCTCAGCTCCCTCTGAGTGGCTGAATCACCCATTTGCCCCCCCCCACACACACACACAAATGCACAGCTTATCCCTGCCAGCCATGCAAAAGCAAACCTTTGCCAATATTTAAAAGGCAATCAGCTTTATAAACACAGACACCGATGCAACCATACACAGTTCTCGGAAAGATGCTGGTAACGCTGCCACCCGAAAAGATAACGAGTTCGTATCCAATGCTAGACAGACCTACTTGGAGTAGAACTGTATGAGCATGACTTAACTGGGGTCCATTCATTTCAGTAGGTCTACTCTGAGTAAAGCTTAGCTGGATGCAACCAACAACTTAAAAAGAGGTGCCTGATGGATCAGGCCCATGGCTCATCTAGTCCAGCGTCCTGTTCTCACAGTGGCCAACCAGATGCCTGCAACGGGAATCCAGCAAGCTGGGCCAGAACATGAGAGCCCTCTCCCCTCCTGAACTGGCATTCAGAAACACAGTTCCCTCCAAACACAGCTATCCATCTGCCGAAAGGGAACGGAGAAAGGCAAGAGGGAATGGCAGAACTCTGCTTGGACATCTCCCAAACCACCATGCCAAAACCTGCAAAACAGGCATGGCTGGCTAGCTTAACAATACATGTGAAATTCAACCTTCCTGTTGCCTCTATGTGTCTTATTTCTTCTGCCCTCCAAGCACCCAAACCCAACAATACCCCTTTCTGACAACAGCACATGCGCCAATCCTGTTGGCAAGCTGTCGGCATGGACAAGAGCCTTTGCTGGCTTTCAGACATCCTTCCCTCCTCCCTATCTTCCTCGCTGCCAACAGCACGCAACTGCTACTGTTTAAATCAGGGGTGGATAACCTTTTCCAGTCTGGGGGCCGCATTATCTCCTAAGTAACCGTCTTGGGGCCACATGCAAACATGGGCAGAGCAAAGGATATAATTTTTACCTTTGCGCAGTAGGCTTGTTTCTGCACACGCCCTCCACTCAGGCAAGCGAGAGGCATTACTAGACTTCGAGGGCACATTTCAGGCAGGCAAAAACACGCATGGAAGATGTGAAGTAAGGGCAGTGGCCTGGGAAGGCTTCCGAAGGGCCAGAGAGAGAGATCCAGAGGGCCACATGTGAGCCTGAGAATCCCTATTCTGGTTTGCCAATACTAGATCTCTTCTCCCCCCCAAAAAAAAAATCAGATAAAACCTCATTTCCTCAATTATGATTTTGCAGAGTGGGCTCTTGAAAAGCATACCTGCTCCAGACAAGCATTCCACCTGACCTCACCTCCTGTTTTATAATGGCTATTTAAGCAGTTTTAATTGCCATGCTATTTTAACTGGCTTGCTTCATTGCACATTTTAATTGTGGGTGTTTGTTTTGATGGAATCGTTATATTGTGTATTTTAAATATGCATCTTCATGCTTTGGTTTTATACTTATAAGCCACTCAGAACTCCCTTTGGGAGTTAAGTGGCATACAGCTTAGCAGCAACATGCATTCCTCCTTTAACGAAACTTTTCCTGCAGCCTTTTTGCTCAGCCTTCACTGGCTCCTTCTGCTCAGTCTACTGCTTACTCTTCCCCTGCTTCTGCTTTCTAGTCAAACTCCCAGTCCAACTTTACTTCTTACCAACAAGACCAGCTTTCCTTTTTAAACCCTCAACTGTGTGTTTTAATCCCAACAGAAAGCTACACTGTCTATAACTTCCCTGGGTTAACTCTTGCCAGCCTCCAAAGAAAGCTTGTGAGCATTCCATGACATCACAGGAGCTCCACCAATCACTAGAAGGAATCGCACCAGCGGGGGTTTTTTTTGCTTAAGATAACAAGACTGTAACAGGGACCCAGGTGGCGCTGTGGGTTAAACCACAGAGTCTAGGGCTTGCTGATCAGAAGGTCAGCGGTTCGAATCCCTGCAACGGGGTGAGCTCCCGTTGCTCGGTCCCAGCTCCTGCCCACCTAGCAGTTCAAAAGCACATCAAAGTGCAAGTAGATAAATAGGGACCGCTCCGACGGGAAGGTAAATGGCGTTTCCGTGCGCTGCTCTGGTTCGCCAGAAGCAGCTTTTTCATGCTGGCCACATGACCCGGAAGCTGTCTGCGGACAAACGCTGGCTCCCTCAGCCTATAGAGCGAGATGAGCGCCGCACCCAGAGTCGGACACGACTGGACCTGATGGTCAGGGGCCCCTTTACCTTTACCTTTAACAAGAGTGCATGGAGCAAAGGACCTGGAAACCATGCAGAGAAATTCATAACCGGGAAAAGATAGATAACCTGCTCTCCCCAAGTGCCTATCGGTTTCCTTCCCACCTGCAGTGTCATTCAAATGCTTCCTTACGCACCTGTCAATTAAAGCAATGATGATATTCTTCACATTCACATTTTGGTGCAACTCTGCACAGGCTCGTAGAAAAGGGTTCAGGGTCTGGAGGTGAAATTCATCTGGGAAGACCTAGACAGAGCAGGAAGAGTCAGTTGGCTGAGCAGAGCAGGGCAATGGTTTCTCTACGCTTGCCATACTTCCCACACTCACCACTATGCCTAGTTGTATCCTGTTTCTTCGGCCCAGAAGAGACCAAAGGAAGAAACACCCTGCATGCTGTTATGTATTGGCCATGCCACTTAACCAAAACCGTCTGTAATCTCCCTCTGCAGGCTCACCTGTATGATGCACTCCATGAGGTATTCCTGAGCTAAGGCATCCCTGCAGTTGACAACTTGCTCCAATATGCCGGGCAAGACAATCTGGTCAGAAGAGAAAAAAAAGAGCTCTGTGTCAATTCTCTCCCTTGGGCCTTCTGCAAGCTTGCCCGCTTGCTCCCATCTCTAAAATCTATTCCCCACTTAAACACTTCTCCCAGGATGCATGTACCCAGACCCTCCAAGACCCTCATCTGAGTGTTTCCCTCCAAGACTTGGAAGACTGCTTTTTGACTTGTCCACTCCCCTACCACCAACACAGAATGCTTTCTGGAATGAGGCCTGCCTGGTGTCACCACCAAGCTTTCCAACACCAGGTTAGGACTTTCATCTTCGCCCCGACACTTGGACTGAATGTGATCCAGCTGTGTCATGTGGTGGTTTTGCTACTGATTTGTTAAATTTGATGGCTGGTGGTTGATGTATGACTTTGTGTGGTTTTTAAGTTGTATTCTTAGTCACCTGGAGCAGAGGTTATCAGCCTTTTTGAGTCCACGGCTCCCTGGACCAACTACATTCTTTCTGCAGCACCCCTGTAGGGCTCAGGAGCCCAGTTATGTCACCCCTTGCCTGCAGAGCTGGCAGCCCCTCGCCCTTTCTCAAACACCCTCCGCCCAGCCAGCCAGACCAGCCGAATCAACCCTGGCGATCAATGGGGTGACAGATGTCGCAGCCACATCGCCCTCACATCCTGGCAATCTTAAGATCCTTGAAACAGTACAATCAAAATTTTTAAGATCTCCATTTGGTACCCCAAAGAGTACATCTAATGCAATGTTAAGGCAAGAGGCAGGACTCCCCAGAGTTGAATTAAAAGTCTGGGAGCAAGCAATATCCCTCCGGTTGAAAATTCATTACAATCCAAAGGGAATGTTGCCTCACTTCCTGGCCGCAGTTCCCCATCCACCCTGGCTTACGCAAATAACTAATAAGATCAAACAAATCGGCTGAAACCCCGAAGATCTTTTTAATGGAACTCTGAATAAGGCAAAACTAATTATTACTCAGAGACTTCACAATGTTGAATTACAACAAGAAGATGCCTTACTCCCAGAGAATTACAGATGTCTAAAATCGTGGCCTAACTTTGCAGCTGCCCCTTATTTATCTAACATCACTAACGAAGCCTATAGATGGGCCTTTTCTAGAGCCCGCTTTGAGGCAATGCCCTCAGCTGTGCTGTACAGCAAATTTATGCGGGTACCAATCCATGAGTGCCTTTGCCCTTGCATGTCCAATAAGGCAGAATCTGTCACTCACACATTCTGCTCGACTTATTTTACCCCTCTTATCAAAATTTATACCCTTACAATTTTATTTCGAATTCTCCCCCGAAATTTTACGAAAATTCCTTCTGGAAGATTCCTCAAGTCCAGTATCATATGATGTGGCCAAATTCTGCACTTCAGCTATTAAGAAACGTAAATCTCTTCTATTGAATAATACATTGCAAATTCCTTCTGTGTAACTGTTCTGCTTCTGGTGATGTTATTGCTGATTCTTTCTTTGGAATTATGGTATTTTGTACTGCTGGATTTTGCTGCAATAAAACTAAGCTGAAAACTGAAAAAAACACCCTCCCTTGTGGAGTATTCCCTTAGTCACCTTTCCCCTCCCCTCCCCTTGGGAATCCTCAGAGCAGTTGCAGTTGCCGCCCCTGGTCTCTTAGCTGCCCTCCCCCCCCCCCCAGGCCAAAGAGAAGGGACTCCTCACACTGCCCCACAGGGGCCTGGGAAGCACCCCCTGGCCAGCCCCAGAGGCACCATTCACCTGGGGCACCTGCAGCCAGGGCTGCTACGACAAATAGCTGAGCAAGCCTTGGGGAGGCAGAAACGTGAGAGAGGGCGTCAGAGGAGGGAGGGAAGGAAAGAGGGACAGTGGCCAGTCTTGCCTGCGGCACCCCTGACCATCATTCACGGCACACTGGTTGAAAACCACTGGCCTAGAGAAAACCCTCTGTTAGGTGAATAACAAGCTGAATCAAAAGGTATGACTACTGGGGACAAAATAATATAACTTTCATTTTCTGCAGCTGTAAGAAACTACAACTAACCAATTCATTTTTATTGTTGCTGTTCTTCTTATTATTATTATTAATAGCATATTATCACACTTTTTCATGAAAGATTACCCAGAGCAATTTACAAAATAACACAAAAATTAAAACCGAAAGAAAAATCTAAAAACACCTCCGTAATATATGTAAAAAGGCAGGTTTAACACAACCCACTGCGCCAAAAGATAAGCAAGAAAGTGACCACAAATTTACTTAACCCCCTCCAAATTAAGGGCCCAAAGCTTGTCTGAAAAGGTTATGATTTTGCCTTTTGCCTAAAAAGAGACAGTGATGGCACCAGGTGTGCCTCACTAGAGAAGAGCATTCCACAAGCAGGGAGCCACCCCTAAAAAGGCCCACTCGGAACTGGAGCCAAGCCAAGCCAATAAACCATCTCACCTGCTTATATCTCTCCACATTGACCCCTTCCAGCTGACTCAGCCGAACCAGGTTGGTTCCCACCAGGATTCTCAGCTCCTGCCTCTCGCGCTCCCTCTTCTCTCGGTCACGACTGTGTCCCTGGTGCTGCATTCGCACCCAGAGCTTGTTCATTTCAGCAAAGTTCAGCAGCACAAAGTCCATGGAATCGCTGATGTCCCCGGTCGTTTCTTCACTGTAAAGTCAAGAGAGCAAGCATTTCCTTTTTACAGATGTACAGGAGGCCAGAGAGGATTTGCTTTCAAGATGAGGGTCAAATTCATTTTCAAAAGAAAACAAAGCAGCATCCAGTTTGAACCATGGAGAGAGATGCTTGTTAAAAAGAGCCCTCTTTGGTCTAAATATCTGCAGCCTGAAGAACCCCTGGCTGGATTTAAACACATGCTGGGAACCATTCCATTTTAAAAGCCTGGAGAAAGCCACACACCGTAACATACAATTTGCATCTCTTCCAAAGAAGATGTGAGTATCCTTTTCATGGACATGAAGCTGTGCTCCTGCCCTGTAGGAGTGCTCAGCAAGGGAGGTTTTGTGCACAACAATGTTATCAGGCAACAGGGCGAAGGGGGGGGGTGTCCTTTCCTTTCCAGGAAAAGTAGACAAATAAATCAATACAAACTTAGCTTTTGTACAGTATGCTAGTTTCTACACACACACACACACACACACACACACACACACACACACACACACACCCCACCCTCTCTATCTTCCATCCAGAGAAACAAGAGTCCTTTCTCAGAATTCAAGGACACATTCCACCCTGCAGAAAACACTCCAGGAGGGCGAAAGGCAGGGCTAGTCCCAAGGCTAGAGTCCCAAGGCTAGAGAGAGAAGGCTAGAGGGGCACGGGCTGCAACAGAAGATCAGCTCATCATGACACTTTGGAGGGCCAAGCTATTTTGTTTCTTAAACAAGGAACGAAAGCGGCAGAATGCAACCAACTTGCATTGTTCAGCTTCCTGGGAAGCAACTTGCATGGCTGGCAGGTGTCCCAAAGCAGAGAGCCGATGGGTTTCCTCCCTTCCCTCGCCAACATGTCTCCCAGCGAGCCCAGCCATGACTTAAGGACATCAGAAGAACTCTGTGTAAGTGTAGTCTAAGAAATAAGGCTTGAAATGATCCTTGCAGAGTTTTGCCCCTAGCAACAAGGTTTCTCCCCAACAATGGACTTCTCTATTAGAGGCGTTCTGACAGAGGTGGCTGTTACCTCTGTCCAGAGAGGTAGAAATGGTTCTCTGTACAGTTTTACTTCGTTTCCCTAAGACCAGCAGTTGTGCAAATTGTTAACGCTAACCCTTCAAGTTAAATACTTGAAGCAAAACTAGAATGGGTGATGTGTTCACTCCCACGTGGGAATTCGCCAACATGAGCTGAACTGAGAAAGAAGATCCTGGAAGAAGACTTTCTGGGCAACTCTGCAGACTGGAAAAGGAACCTCAAATGATTGGCAAACCGCACAGAAACCCTGTTGGATCAGACCAAGGGCCCATCTAATTCAGGATTTTGAGTCTCGAGAGTTGCTGGAGACTACGTCTGTGCTCTACTTGCCAGCTTTCTATAGGAGCATCAGGTTGGCCCACTGTGAGAACAGGATGCTGGCCTGATCCAGCAGGCTCCTCTTATATTCTTAATATAGCCATCGCAGCTAGCAGCCATTGACAGCCTTATCCTCCCATGAATTTATCTAATCTGCTTAGAAAGCTGCCCCAAGTTGGGAGCCATCACTGTTACCAGAGGTGAAATTGGCAGCTCCTGATTGGACTCTCCATTTACACTCCACCGTCTTCCATCTTGGAACCAAGGCAGTGCACACAGGGGTCTTAGGTGACCTCTCTTCCAGGCACTAATTGCACCTGCTGTTGCTGCCCTCAGGTGACCTCAGCCCATGCCTGGGGACCAGGCAGCTTTGCTCCAGTGTCTGCCTCCCAAACACACGCAACACACTTATGAAAGCTCCACTTCCGCCCCTTACTCTGTCTGTTCCCCATCATCAGGCAAGATGTTCCGTGTGCACTGAAGGAGATAGTTACGCAGAAACAGGCCCCTCAGAGGATGCTGGACACCACGGCACATTTCCACCAGGTCTTTTAAGATATCCTTTCTGGACTGGGGGAAGGACTTCACGTAGACAACCCCAACGGTTATGAGTAAATATCTAAGGGAGGAGGAAGGAGAAAGAGAAACCGTTAAGGATAAAGGTAAAGGGACCCCTGACCATTAGGTCCAGCCGTGACCGACTCTGGGGTTGCATGCTCATCTCGCATTATTGGCCGAGGGAACCGGCGTATAGCTTCCAGGTCATGTGGCCAGCATGACAAAGCTGCTTCTGGCAAACCAGAGCAGCACATGGAAACGCTGTTTACCTTCCCGCTGTAGCGGTTCCTATTTATCTACTTACATTTTGACGTGCTTTCGAACTGCTAGGTTAGCAGGAGCTGGGACCAAGCAATGGGAGCTCACCCCGTCACAGGGATTCGAACCGGCGACTTTCTGATCAGCAAGCCCTAGGCTCAGTGGTTTAACCCACAGCGCCACCATGTCCCCATACTTAAGTGCAATCACAGAAGCAAAAGCAACCTTCTCATGCGTTGTACTCTCTGAATGCCTTCGACTACAACTCCCATCATGTGGTTGTTATGGGTGATGGGAGTTGTAGTCCAAAACATCTGCCCGAGTGAGGCCACTTACTTGCTGCCCACCAAACAATGCTCCCTGCTCCCTTCTACCACAGGAAAATTTAAGGTGATATGGAAAAGCTACTGCAGTTGCAGAAAGCAAATTACTGGTCCCAGAACACAAGACGTCACCCTCGATTCTTATTTACTTACAGCCGCGGGATGATGTTTCCAGCATACTGCACCAGTTCATAGAGATCCGTCACCTTCCTTCCCTTGGCAAACTCATCCGTCAGGTACACCTCCAGGTAGTGTAGCTCATCGGAGATTGCCATATCTTTTCCTTGTGGTTAAGGATTCAGACTAGAGCAGCAGGTAGGTGGTGTGATGTGTGGGTGTGTGACTACCCAGAAGTACCAAGGGAAAATCAGTAGCCCTGGAAGAGCTCAGAATCTAATGCAGATGATGGGGGCAGCAGGAAGGAAGGTGCTGACATTTTAGAGGGCAAAAAGCTTGAGTCTTCAAGCAGAGATAGCTAGGCAAGAGGAAGAGGGAAAGTCTTTGAAATCTAATGGTTCCCAAAGTGAGCTGTACCAACCCTTGCAGGTGGTGGGATTACCTAGGAGGCAAGGGAATGGCAGGGAATACTGGAGATATAAATATTAGCTGGCATCACTAAATCAAGTTCATCAATTATGTTGAATTAATTCAACTCAGTGGTTCAACTGGATTTCAAATAAATGTTACTTTTTGGAATTTTATTATGTGGTGGTGTAGTGGTTAAGAGCGGTAGACTTGTAATCTGGGGAACCGGGTTTGCGTCTCCGCTCCTCCACATGCAGCTGCTGGGTGACCTTGGGCTAGTCATACTTCTTTGAAGTCTCTCAGCCCCACCCACCTCACAGGGTGTCTGTTCTAGGGTAGGAGGGGAAAGGAGATTGCTAGCCGCTTTGAGACTCCTTCGGGGAGTGATAAAGCGGGATATCAAATCCAAACTCTTATTATTGTTATTATTATCCCTAGTGAGTCGTGCAAACCACTGTTCTGAGTAATGCTTTTAATGGGGATGGGAGCACTGGGGATGAGTTTGTGGAACCAAGGGAGTGGTGGCCTGAAAACGTTTTGGAACCACCGTGCTAACCCAACCTTGAGAAATGTAATAAATAATACAGTTCTGGATTCCCTGCATGGGAGCAGGGAGCTGGATCATACGATGAGCAAGGAAATTGCTCCCATGGTTCTTCCATCTGCAGGTGTTGTTCCAAGTTCCCTCCCTCCCTATCACCATCACCCCAAACAAGACTCAGCTAGCCGCAAGGTAAGTCTCAAGAGGATACAGAGCTCATAATAGCTCTTTGGGGAAAGCATCGAAGTCCGCAGCTCACCAAGCATGTTAGAGGCATGTTTCAGGGCATCCATTAGCTTGTTCTTGTCCTAACAAAACAAAGCATTTAAAATTAAGATTATTGGTCGCACATCTCATTTCCCAATTAGTTCCCCCGCCCCGCCACGCAAGAGTCATACACAGATATGCACATGCCAGTGATGGCCTTTTGTAACTTTCAGGAATATCCAGTGCTCTGGAGGTCAAGGAGCGACCTGCCAATTCACCCTTCCAGAACATCCCAAAATATATTTTTTTGAGATGACATCTAGGCCACTATTTTGAACAGGCACTCAAAGGCAGTTTTACAGCAATAAGATTATATCCAAAGATAAATTAAATTTAAAAACAAAACCCAAATAAAACAGCAGAAGCTGAAAAGACAATGCCTGTCAGAAATAAATGAACTGAGAAGATTAAGAAATGTAATTTTATGCTTTAAAATGGTTGGAGAGGCAGCCTTGTAGATCCTTTGGGAAAGAGAACTCCAGAGCTGTAGCCTGTGGTGTTCTGCATTCCCTTACAGAGAAGGGATCCAGGATGGGTCTCCTTGGCAGACCTTAGACCAGGGGTCCCCAGACTTACCGGCGTTTGGGCCGGTTCCCACCGCGCTGATCGCGCGGCGGGCCGGAGGGCGGGGGAGCGTGCGCCTGTGCGGGCCGGTGGGCGGGGGAGTGCGCGCCCGTGCGCATGCGCACGGGCGCTTACTGGCGCGGCGGCGCGCTTCCAGGGTGGGAAAAGCGCCGAAAATCCATTGTGCGCATGCGCGTGGGCCTCCCCCGACCCGGAAGTGCACCAGAAATGACTTCTTCCGGGTCGGGAGAGGCCCATACGCATGCGCACAAAGGATTTTTGGCGCTTTTTTCCCAACCCGGAAGAGCGCTGCCACGCTGCGCACCGTAAGAGCGGGCGGCAGCGGCGGGGGTTGTCGCGGGCCGGATTGGCAGGCTAATTGGGCCGCATCCGGCCCCCGGGCCGTAGTCTGGGGACCCCTGCCTTAGACCTTACATAGGGGAGATGGCACTCCTTAAGTGACACTGGGCCAGATGTTGCTGTGCTGCAACACCCATCATCGACGACTGCTGGCTGAGGATAATGGGAGCTGCAGTCCAACAACACCTGAGGGGCCTGAGGTTGAAGGACTCTAGGCCCAAACTTTTAAGGGAATCAAGCCCCACAGTTCTTACCAAACACCGCTTCATTTGGAAGGATTGGACCTTGACAGCTTGAATGGCTTCATCCAGGAGCTTCTCTTGCTCATCCTGAGGAGACTGCTGTGTAGTCGGCTAGGAAAAAGGGGTGAGGGAAACAGGTGATTACTTCCTGGCAAGAACATAGGAGCAGGAGCTGCTGGGTCAGAGTGATATTCCACCTAGTCCATCACCCCACTTCCCCCAACCAGAAACCCATCAGAAACCTTCAAACCCTCCTTGTAGGCTTCTAGGAAGCTACCATTCTCCCCTGCTGTTGCTCCCCAGCAATTCATTTCCACTGGCGTGCAATCTTCGAACAACGCAGGATCCCTATGCCTCTGCTGCCTGAGGTGCATCCTTTCATTTGCTTTATTGGGCTTCATTACTGTATGGTTGGGGATCCACCCTGCAACCTTGTGGTGAAGGGCAGGTAAGGAACTTCTTAAATAAGTAGGTCACATGGCTAAATGCAGTTTATACAGTTCCATTCCACTTGGAACAACTCTCCTTCTTTCATAATTGCAGCAGATCAATCTGTTCTCATAACTGTATATCATACTGTTGTAACCCCACCTAGAACCTTATGGAAAGGGGGGGGGATCTTTTAAGTAAATAGGCAGCAGCTGATCACCCTCTCCTCCCTAAATTCGTCTAATTTTCTTTTAAAATAAGAACCCCATCTCTCGGCAACAAATTACTTAAGTTAATTATCCATTGTGGGAATAAGCTAATGGTGATTTCTTGTGGGACCAACACTACTGGTGATCAGTGATGGAGAATGCTGCACTTAGCTGCCCAAGAGTAGGCAGACAATAGAATCAGCAAGGACCTGGGACTACAGATGTAAAAGTAGAAAGTCCATTCTGGCCATAAAGAAGCATACTCTCACCCCACCCACCAGCCAAAGAACTGAAGGCTGTGAGGCTGGATATGGGGTCTTTGTTTGCTCTGTATTGGCGCAATCTGTTGTAAGCCACCTTGAGGATTCCTTGATTGAATGACAAGATATAAACACATCACAGTAAGTAAATAAGGTCCTGCAGAATGTCAACACATGGGATATTCTTCCAAGGTGGCAACAAGAAAGTCCAGCCTAGAAAGGATTTCACATGTCTTGCAAAGTTTCCTTGTTTCCATTTAATGAAATGCCAATACAGCCAACTTTTATAAAGGTTTTATTTTTCTTGGTTACCACATCGAATGATTTACCAAAATTCCAGAGGAACTGCATTTATTTTAGTGTAGAAAGCCAATTACAGTATGTTCCAAGTATATTATTTAGAGTAGTTGTACTCTGTGAAGCCTGACATTTGCTTTTAAAAGTCCATGCTGTTATATTCTTTCCCCCCCCATATCTTTCAGTAATCTTAAAAAATATATTCTATAGCCATATGTATACTGACAGCTAACAATCATGTAGCGTTCCCCTCATTTCTTGAAAACACGCCCAACACTCTTTGTTTATATTTTAAAAAGTGTATCATTTAAGACACATTTTCAGGACAACCTGACAATCTAAGTTTTCAAACAATGCATCATAAAACATAAAACACAGCAGAGACCAAAACTGCAAGCTTGTAAGTGTCTACATAAAAAGTAATGCCCATTTAGTTCACTCACTCTCAGGTGAGTGAGTACAGGGCTGCTATCTAAATATTCTAGTATTCCTCAACTCTGGGTCCTGAAAGGTTGTTAGACTACAGCTCCCATCATCCTCAGTTATCTTAGCCGATCACCAGAGATAATGGGAATTGTAGTCGTGCAACATCTGGGGACTTAGGGTTGAAGAACACTGTCTTCACCCAGCCTTCACCAAACTGGTGCCCTTCTGCACAATCATGCTGGCTGGAGCGGATGGGAGTTGGGAGTCCAAACTGGTGCCCTCCAGATGTTTTGGACTCCAACTCCCATCAACCCCTGCTGGCACGGTCCAGCTACTCTATGTCAAAGCCTCTGAATGTCCCCATAAGCAAAAGTGTTTCTAGCCGACACCCAAAGACCATTAACCTGATTTGCTTTATTGTACTTTCATATTCTGGAAGCCACCCTGGGGATTCTGGTGGTGGGAACAAGTGTATATCCTTATAAATAAATTAACTACAGTGGTACCTTGGGTTACAAACGCTTCAGGTTACAAACGCTTCAGGTTACAGACTCCGCTAACCCAGAAATAGTACCTCAGGTTAAGAACTTTGCTTCAGGATGAGAACAGAAATCATGCTCTGGTGGCGTAGCGGCAGCGGGAGGCCCCATTAGCTAAAGTGGTGTCTCAGGTTAAGAACAGTTTCAGGTTAAGAACGGACCTCTGGAATGAATTAAGTTCTTAACCAGAGGTACCACTGTATATAAATTACAATTGGAGGAGGGTGAATAGAAATGGGGAGGGTTCCACAAACGAGGATGCCACCCGTGTCACTTCTGATGGTGCAAGCACCAAGAGGAAGATGGTCATAACAGCCAGCAATGATGGTCATAACAGCCAGCAAGGCAAACAACCACATAGCAGAAGCTGACAAATTACTCTTGGTCCAGTCATTTCAACGAACTCCTTGGATGAAGATGATTTATCCCTGCTCTGATCTGAAGAATTATTCATCCCTACCATTTTCAAACACACTCGGAGCTTTTAAGTTCATCAGCTCAAGATTCAATAGTGTTCCTGACCTCCAACCATCTACCTCAATGATGGCCAAACTTGGCCCTCCAGCTGTTTTGGGACTACAACTCCCACCATCCCTAGCTAACAGGACCAGTGGTCAGGGATGATGGGAATTGTAGTCCCAAAACAGCTGAAGGGCCAAGTTTGATCGACCTCAATGCCAGCTTTTCCATGCAGCTGCACAGCCTTGTTAAGTATAACGCAGTCTTCCTCAAAGTGATACTCATCAGATGTTTTTGGATTACAAATCCCATAAGCTCCAGCCAGCGCTACCAAAAGGTTGTTGTCCAATAATCTCTAGAAGACTCCATGTTGGCTATCCCAACATCAGAGGAAGAGGTCTCCTTGGGCTCAAAGAAGGCGCTTTTCCAACAAAAGAATGGTACACAAGAAAGCTAGGAGTTCGTCTGTTTTCACAAACATATGTAGGACTTGGGGGGGTTGCAATTAGCATATATATCAAACCTGGCTGTTGATCGAGGTAGCTTTCTCATTGTTAACAATTTAAAAATATTTGCACAGCATTTGACCACTCAGGTGCCCAACCCCTGATGCAACACCTAACAAGGTCTTAAGTCACGCATGATAACAATAAAATATAGAAGACTCTTGGATCACTTCCAAGACGTGAATGGCTCTCTCACGAGCCCATCAAATTCATAACCTTTACTGTTGACCCAGATTTCACATTTGTTCCTCTCTTTTGTATATTATTTCTGTATCTGCATATGAAGACGTTTCCATGCACACAAAGCCCACAAAGCAGGGAACCTTTGGACCACCAGATGTTGCTGGACCCCCATTTCCCATCAGCCCTACCCTAACATCTCAGTATTTTAAGGTGCTACAAGACTCTGTACTTACTAGGGCACTACTAGATAGTGTGGGGCTTACTTCTGAGTAAGTTCCCACAGGATTGCAGCATTAGTCATGAAGGAAGCCACACCTGGAGCCATTTACTGCTTTCCCCCTTCTGGAAAAAGTATTTGCTAGCTAAGCAGAACCTTTGCAGTTCCACATGAACTTGAGACTTCCTTAATTCAAGTGGTCTTTTAATTTAGCAGTTTAAATTACTTTAGTTGTAGAGTGCAATTCTAAGCACACTTCTTGAAGATAATAAACCCC
This sequence comes from Zootoca vivipara, assembly GCF_965207765.1. Classification (NCBI taxonomy): domain Eukaryota; kingdom Metazoa; phylum Chordata; class Lepidosauria; order Squamata; family Lacertidae; genus Zootoca; species Zootoca vivipara. The sequence goes on from NC_142589.1 coordinate 28,393,579, forward strand.
CATTGAGCTCAGTAGTAAACATACTTAGGGTTGTGCTCAACTTCTTTTTTTTAAGTGTGTATTGTGGGAGTTTTAAAACATAAATGTTTTATGCTGTACACTGTCCTGAACCTGACACAATAAAGAGTGGCATTAAAATGTTCGGTTCTTATTGTTGCATTTTTAATATTGATACGCTTTGTTACAGTTATATGTTTGTCCCTTTTCAGAGCCAACCCCTTATAAAGCCATGGAGAAAAATGAACTTTACAGTGCAAAGCACTGAGTGGTTGAAGACAGATGTGTAAGAGATTCTGAATAAGATCACCAAAATTCTCTTAAGGAAAGGCATTAGTAAGAATTTTGGCAGACATTCTTAATGCCTGAAGTGAAGGGGTCCAAAGAAATATTAACTGGGCAACTTCCACAACTGCGAGGCCACCACCAACAAGGCCTTCTGGTGAATACTCATGAGCCTAACCAAATTCTCCAGTCAGTACACAAGCACATATTACAGGCAGTATCATAGGAGTGCAGGCAATCTTAAAGTAATTCATTCCCAACCAATTTAGGGTAGCCCTCCCCAACAATGTGCCCTCCCATCAGTCCAGGTCAGCACAGCCACGCTACCTGGGAATGACCGCCCAAAACATCTCTAGAGCAACAGTGGGGAACCAGTGCACTACAACTCCCAAAGCCCTAGCAAGCATGCCCAATGGCCAGGGACAACAGAAGTTGTTCTTCAGCAACATCTGGAGGGTCAAAGGTCACCCACACCTGTTCTAGAGGTTGAGGAAAGGCGGGCTTGGGGGCCTTAAAGGTTAATAGCAGCCCTTTTGAGTTGCGCTGAGAAACACACCAGCAGTCAGCACAACTAAACACAAAAGTCATGTTGCGTGTTCAAACCTCCCGTCCCGTTCACTTTTAGCGCCCTGACAGCTTCCTTTGGCAGCAACAGAAGTTCCCCAAGCCGTCTTCAAGATGCAGCCCCACGGAAAGCACATTACAGTAGTCCAGCTCTGCAGTTTCCACGTTTTGACTGCAATGCACCCAAAGAACACTTATCGATGGCTATATAAATAGAACCAATTAACTGATAAGGCTTAATATATTTAATTGGGGGGAAGGGATAACCACCAGCAGCCAGGCCAACAGCCTTGCCCCATAGAAAGGACTGCAGAGGAGGAGGAGGAGGCCTGCGCAGCCCCTCTTTGCCAAGGCGACCCCCACCCACCACCCCTCTTTATCACCCCCTTTTTCTTTTTCTTACTCACCATAGTGGCGCGTCGCTCACTGCAACCCCCGCAGCGCTTGCAACAAATCCCCTCCTAGCTAGGCGCCTGCTCAGCCGCCCCCCCACTTCCCACCGCTGTCATGTGACAAAGGAAACCCGCTCTGGACCCCGCCTCTTTTTCTTCTACTCTCGCTCCCGATTGGCCAAAAGCCGAAGGGGGAAGTCTCCCTTCCGCTGCAGTGATTGGCTCTCAGGAGCGGCGACGGACGCTCCGTTCCGCCAATAGGGCCTCCACGCTCCTCGGGCTTGTCTTCCTGACTGATTAGGCGCCTCTTCGCTATCCCTTCCTCCTGGAGAGCTGTAATAGGATGGAACGGCGCTACGTCACGTTCCGGAGAAGGAAGGAAGGGAAGGAGTGGGTTGAGGAGAGCCTCCGGCGAGTGACAGCAAAGGAGTGGGTGGAGCCAGGGCGGGGACGTTCGGAGAGGCAGCCGAGCGTTCGAAAGGGGCGCGGCAAGCGTGTCGCAACGTTCCCGGCAGGCTTTGAAGGTGTCGCGTCCTCCCATGCGCGCGCGGGAAAGAATTGGATCGTAGCAGCCGGGTTGGTGGAGGCGTAGGCTGAGTTTAGCGGGCCGGAAATGGAGCGCGAAGTGATCCAGTGTTTGGCTTCCAAGCTGGGCGTCACTGCGCCCGGAGTTATAAGGTGAACTGGGGAAAGGGGATTTATTTTATTTCATTGCATTCATTCATTCATTGAATTTTTGTATTTGTTTATTTGAAGGCCTTTGGTATTTGATTATCTGGGGCCTCTTTGAAGTTAGAGGGATGTTTTAATCCTGCCTCAAAAAAAACTTTTAGATTTTTCTTCGTTCCCCACCCCCACCCCTTTTATGCCAGTTCTAATGTATGTGTTCCTTTACGTATTGTCATTTTGAGTTACGGGGAGGAAGTGGTAGGGAGCGACCAATAAGTTAACAGTGATGGCTTCTTTCTATCCCACCCTTCAAAGGGAGGCAAACAGACACACCATTATTTAAAAGCAAAGAGAAAAGCAAAAATATTCTAAAGCAATCAAAACATCTGAAAACAGTTGCAATTAAAACATCGAAAAGCAGTTTGGGTTAAAAACTATCTTGCCTTTAATGACCTTGGGGGTTCATAGAATATATTTCTTGGTCTTTCCTTTAGTTAAGTCCTCTGAGTTCTCTCCCAAATGTTCAGACCTGTATAAACCAGCTGCATTCAAATTGGCTTGACACAAAAATATTATTTTCATGATAACCTATACGCTACAAGGGCCCAGTTGCTGGATCGGACTGAAGCCTTTATCCTTGTGCTCGCTGTACTTTTAAAGCACATCCAAAGTGCTTGCTTTCCCTCAAAGGATTCTGGGTTCCTTAAAGGCTACTGGGAATTGCAGCTTCATAGGTGTTAACTACAGTGCCCTGGATCCTTTGCAGAAAAGCACGTGGTTTGAAAGTACTTTAAAGGTATAGCATACAGTCATTCTTCTGGTTAAGTACGCTTCAGGTTGAGTTCTTTCAAGATAAGTACTCCACAGACCCGTCTGGAACGGATTAATCCACTTTCCATTACTTTCAATGGGAAAGATCGCTTCAGGTTAAGTACGGACTTCCGGAACCAATTAAGTACTTAACCTGAGGTACCACTGTATGGTCCAGAGTTGGACCATAAAGAAGGCTGATCGCCGAAGAATTGATGCTTTTGAATTATGGTGCTGGAGGAGACTCTTGAGAGTCCCATGGACTGCAAGAAGATCAAACCTATCCATTCTTAAGGAAATCAGCCCTGAGTGCTCCCTGGAAGGACGGATCGTGAAGCTGAGGCTCCAATACTTTGGCCACCTCATGAGAAGAGAAGAATCCTTGGAAAAGACCCTGATGTTGGGAAAGATTGAGGGCACTAGGAGAAGGGGACGACAGAGGACAAGATGGTTGGACAGTGTTCTCGAAGCTACGAACATGAGTTTGACCAAACTGCGGGAGGCAGTGCAAGACAGGAGTGCCTGCCGTGCTATGGTCCATGGGGTCACGAAGAGTCGGACACGACTAAACGACTAAACAACAACACCACTGTATATGCAGGTTCTGTTTGGTTCTGCCCCTGCTGTGAAAATGGAATTAACCGTCTCTTCTCTTTGCTGCACCACAGGAAAGCTGAAGAGTATCTGCGCCTGTCTCAAGTGAAATGTGCAACCTTGCTGGCTCAGATGACTGCCACAAGCAAAGCCGTGATCTGCCTGGACTTGGCTGCTGCCTTCACAAAAAACCCCGTGGACAAAGTAATAAATGGTTATACGACCACCTCCCCACCCCAAATGCTTTTTTCTTAAGCCATCTCTTTTGACTGCACATGGCAAAGCCTTGAAACAAGAGCAAAAAAATTATTAACAGAAGTTTCTTGCATGCCACCCCACACATACCTATGCAAAACCACCTTCCTTTAAGCTGGTTGAATAGAAGGGATCCTTATTTACCCCAGGCGACTAGGTAAGAGGCTGTTGCTTGCAAGGAGAAATTGTCTCATGGTTTTCTGTGCTTTTCTTCCCTCTCAAGGCTTATTTAGTGAAACTTTCTGGCATGAACAAGACAGCTTACCAGAGCTGCATGAGGTCATTTGAGAGCCTCCTGGGTGTGCATTCCAGCCTTGGCATCCGAGATCTGGCTGTTCAGTTTTGCTGCCTGGAAGCAGTGAATATGGCCTCAAAAATACTTCAAAGGTAGGGAATTTTAAAGGAGATCCTGCAGCTCAAGCTTTTACCCTTGCTTTTAGGAAATGTCAGCGGGGCCAACAACAAAATGTTCTGGTTTGTTGTACAGGCAAGTCCAAATTTACACAGGGGTTACGTTCCAAGGCACCACACGTTTAAGTGAAATCACGTATATTTGAAACACCACTGAAAAGCCTGCAAAGACCCTATTCAATCCCTTTTTATGACACTTCCGGGTCACTTCCGGGTTTGGCACAATGTGTGTGCGCGCAGTCACAGACATAACGGACGTGCCTAAAATGATCGCTGCCTATATTCCTGTTCAGAGTTCTAACCAGTGAGGATACTCTGTTCCAAGGCCCCTGAGCATGCTCAGTCCACATTGGGCTGCTTTTGGAAAGTTTCCTACAGCCTACTGATGCCCATCTCACGTGTGCATGGCGCTATTTGGCTGCATCAACTCTCTGTTTGAGAGCTTCACTCCCTTCTGTGCAACCTCTGTTAGTGTCATGACAAAACGGCTGCTGTTTCAGAAAGTGGCTTTGCTCTTTCAGGTATGAATCCAGCCTGCCAGAAGCTCAGAAGATGGATCTCGATTTGTCCAAGTCCTTATTCACCACCGCAGCATTATTTACAGCTTGCAGGTAAAGTTTGCCCAGGTTCCATTTTGTATTTGGGGTGGGGTTGGTACTGAGAAGTTCTCCTTGTGTTAATTCTGCTCAGGTGATGGGCAGGTGGGGATAGCAACTAGGATTCTGCACCAGGAAGAAATGCAGAGATTGTTTAGAACAGAGGTTAGCAGCCTTTTTGCCCCAGAGGGCCACACGCTGCAGGGAGTACGCAGTCAAGGGCCACATGCTCATGGTTGGGGCCTGAGCTGCAGATGTAGCTGAACTACAGCACCCATTGTACCTGGCCATGGGTCATGCTTGCTGGGGCTGATGGGAGTTGTAGTTCAGCAGGATCTGGAGGGCACCATTTTTGGCCACCCCTGCATTTTCTAGACGTCCAGCTTCCCGCAGGCAAACCCTTACTTGCTACAGGCAAGTGACTGTTTACAATCGGAGCGAAGAGTATGGTGAAATATTCGGTCGGATGATCCTTTTGAAAATCAGCCGGCTTCTTCTTGCAGGTGTTTGAAACTTAAAGTGGATAAGAACAAAATGGTAGCTGCGTCTGGGGTGAAGAAAACCATATTTGACCGTCTCCACGGCCAGCTAGAGAAGATAAGCCAGCAAATGGGCCGTATGTATTTCTTATCCATCCCTTGTAGCCTCAGTCCTCTGTCTCCAGCATGTGCATGTGATAAATTTTACCCATGATCTGAAACAGAGGTGAGGAGCTTGTGATGCTGCTGGATGCCTGAAAATTGGCTGGGTGATGGTAACGACTTCCCGCCCTGGTCTAGAAATCCAGATTTAACATAAACCACACTGAGGAGCTTGTTCTCTCTTCTTCCAAAGGTGAAAGTGTTCCATTGGCCACGGAGGCCTCCAAACCTCAGGAGACCTTGCTGGAAAGCCTTGGCAAGGACGTTGGTAGGTGAAACTTGACTCGCTCGCCTACTGCTTCTGCAAAACAGGGTCCTTTGTTGGAAACTTGGGAACCAGGCCCTAAGAGCAGCTTCAGTGATAGGAAAGTGTTCTCAGCTGTATTGGATGAACCAGTTTGGGGCGTCCAGGGTTGGTAAAAGTCAAAAAGTCGTCTTGCTGTTTTAATAGTGATATTTAGAGCAATGTGTTGTTTTTATTAGTCGCTTTCTAAACAACCAATGTGTGGTAAAGATAGTTAAAAACATGAAAACAGCCAATACATTTAAAACCAAACTAAAAACCATACAGAGTAGTCCTTGCGGCAGTCACCTTTTCGTCCAGCTGGGAAGGTTTTTCACAACTAAAACGTCTTTGGTTGTTTCTGGAAAGTAGAGAGAGTATCTCCCCAGGAAAGTGTATTGCAGAGAACGGGGCAGCCACACTAAAAGCCCCACTCTGAGTTCCTGCAGAGCAGGCTTCTGAGATCTTTAGAACTTGCAGGATAAACTCTTCCACAGACCATAGTGATCTACTATGGATTAAGGTAAACTAGTCCTAAGTTGTAAAGGGCCTTATTATGTTAGCACCAACACCTTGAACTTGGCAAAGTAGCAATTGGCATAAATTGTAATACCACAGTTTTGGCGACATTCCATGACATACCCTGTTTCTCATATTTTAAGACATACCCATAAAATAAGCCATAGCAGGATTTTTAAGCATTCAGGGAATATAGGCCATACCCCGAAAATAAGACATAGTGATAGGCGCAGCAGCAATGCCGGCCGCGGCAGGAGGAGGAGGAAAAAAATAAGACATCCCTTGAAAATAAGCCATAGTGTGTTTTTTTGAGGAAAAAATAAATAGAAGACCTGTCTTATAATATGAGAAACACGGTACCATATTTTATATATACCGTATATCTATAGATAGACCCTGTCATCTTCTGGTCTATGTAAAGGCCACTGGAGCTGGTGTGTGTGCATCCATTTGCTGTAGGCAAAACTGGCTGGATTCTTAGCTCCATGCAGACACACATGTGGACCAGCTTTGATAGGTGTGATTAGCCACCCACCTGTCATTCACCTGACTGTCATGCTGGCATGGTGCTTTGCAAGCATCTGATCAGCAGTGCCTGCAAACCACACAGGAGCTACTTTGTTACCTGTTACACACACTTTGTTACACACACATACCTGGTGCCAGGTACAAGGCAGTTGGACGTAGCTTGGCCAAAACAAAAAAAAGCCCGATGAACCAAATAGGGAATCTAATTAGGTTTCCGGGCTGGAATTTCCCCATCCCCACGGCTGTTCTGAGCCAACCATCTCCTGCAAGACCTTTGCCCACCCTCACAGATCATGCTGAGCCCCTGCCTCTTGAGTTAACATCTGCAGCAGAAAACAGGTTCCTCCAGTGATGGAAGTGTTCTGCATTCAAGTCAGACATCTTGTGTTTCTCAAGCAATTGTGCAAAGCACATCCCATGCCTGGAAGATTGGGTCCAGCCAGATGTGGGAACCTGGCAAAAGCTAAACTGGTCACCATCTGGGCAGTGCCTGAATGGGGCTCTATTTTTGAATTCTGAAACAGCAGACAGGATATAAATAAGAGTAAAATAAAAAGGTAAGACAAGGACACACTAGTCATCTTGATTCTCCCCAAACCTTACAACTGGGGATGACTCAAGAGAACTCTCTGCCACATCTATTGCTCCCCTTTATTTCCAATGTTGTGCCATTGCTTATGTAGCTAAAGCATTTGCTATCCACAAGAGGGTGGTGTCTGCAAGCTCAAAGGATCCCCAAGGTTTGCAGACATATAGCAGAAGAGGTGCTAATACTTGTCCTCAGGGTTAAATAAGATTGACTGGCCTCCATGCTGTGGAACCCTCTTCCAGCGGAGATTCGTCAAGCATCCTCTCTTATGACTTTCCAGCAGCTATTGAAGGCCTTTATTCATGCCAGCAGGCCTATGCAGCTGTCTGAAAGGTCGCTTGAGCAACCAGACCTTTTAATGATTGTTTTGTACTTCTTTTATTACTATTTTAATATGGTTGCACACTGCCCTGATGCTTTGCAAGAAGGCGGGACTACAAATACTTTCATACGTAAATATATATTTGGGAGGGGGAGAACTTGATGACTGAGAGGGTGCAGCAAGTCCTTAACCAGCTAGAAGGATATTTGATTTGGGTTCTCCCCCACTACTTGTTGTACGAGCATCTTCTCCAAAGTCTTGTCTCTCTTTTCCACCCCACAACAGCAGATGAAACGGAAGCAGAGGCCCCTCGCAAGCGTCCAAAAATTGAAACGGAGGCAAAAGAAGAGTATGAAGAATGGAAGAGGAGAATTTTGGAAAACGCAGCCAAATCACAAAGGGACAGTGTTTGACCACAGCAGGCAGCTCTTCTGGGATTTTTAGAATCAATGGTATTTTTAGGCCAGCAACCTTCGTGGTGGTTTTTCTTGGGCACTGGTTTGAGTGCGCACACTTCCCAGCTGGGTGTCGTAGCACAAAACATGGATTGTGGGAATTGGCCTCTGCTTCCTGCTTCCTCCCCTGGAGGCTTCTGGGATGAATGCAGAAAGCCCGCCCTACTGATGGGTTCTCCTTGGTCAGGAGGGCTACACTACTGAAATGGCCCTCAAAACGTGTGAGCTCTTTATTTTGCTGTTGAGGGCCTGTGAACTCCACGTTATATTGTTCAAGAAAGTTTGGAACTGTTTTTGCAGTGAGAAAGAACTTCTGTGCCGCAGCTCAGATTTTTGGAGGTGGAGGGAGCCTTCCATGTTACGACAAATTCTGGATTTGGCAATCCAGGCATCTCAGCCATAACCATGCTTGCTCAGATGTAAACCATTATTTGCAGTGGAAGTTGCTTCCACAGAAGACACTTCAAATCGGGGTGCAAAGATTTGGTATCTGAATATGCCTGCTGCCAATTCATTCCCACTTCCAGCCCTTCAAAATCTTATTCGACAACACAATTTTTAACTCCACATTCTTACTCTGTCTCTCAAGTTTATTTTTATTGTGGCTTTGTGTAAGACATCCCTCCCTTGCAGCAACATCAATAAATACTTTTATTTCTATATATTTTTCTTCCTCTCCTTTTTAGTCTTGTTTTTCAAATGACACAGAGCAATATATAAATCGGAGTTACTGTTGTTTCCCTTTCTTGCTGCCAGTCAACCGCGTTCCAAATTATATGCATGAATGCAGAACTCGTCATTGATGAATCCCCTACATGGAAGTTTAAAATATGCATGTCTGAGGCTGCTGAAGGAGGTGTAAAAAACAGAAAACCCGCCCCACTGAGAATAGCCAGTTGGTAGTGTAGTGGTTTAGCATGTTGAATGACAGTTTCTCCAGTTTGCAAACAGGCCCCAAAAGGTTGATCCCTAATAGATCCTGCCTTTCCCACAAGGTGAGACTGCACCTCCCTCCCCGGGTGTCTGGTAATAAGTCGGTAATAACTGATGTTATGGATCACAGCAAACCTTTGTGTGGATCACCACAGGCAATTAGGGCATAAACAGGTGTGTCATCAGTGTGTAATTTGTAATTACTGATTTGCAATAGGGTCGTACCTGCAAGAATTTCCAACTAAGTAAACGTAAAGAAAAAGAATTAATTTGCTGTGATAGCTGGTTGGGTTTTTCAATTGCACAACTCGTCCTCACCAAAAGAGAAGTGTTCCTTGGTTGCCTTTTGAGTGTCTGCTGGCTGATTTTAAGAATTTGGAGATCAACTTATTGATCTGCAGGAACTTTGATGAACGTTCACACTTGTCTATGTAAGTTGTCTCACTGTGAGGCTCGTGAGATGCTTAAGGTAAGTGGTGCTGCCCTCATAGCCACTGTTTTTACACCTGGCTCAGGTGGAGGGACCCCAGTATTATTGTAAAATAGAAAGGAAATCCCGCAAGCCTGAAGCATCTCTACCCTCCATCCTGGATTAATATAATTATTTATTGCAACCAGCAGTGGCGACAAAGCGGAAGGCGGCAAATGGGGTCAAGCAGCAGCAGAGGAAGCAAAAGTGCCTGATGGGAAACAAATGTTTGGGAAGGTACACAAATTGTTTCGTCGCACCCACCCAATGTACTAACTTGAAAGCAAACAGGCTGAAATCAGCTGTAAGCAAGGACGCGGTGTGTTGCTTTGTTCTAGCATGCTCCTCACAGTTCTCAAACTACTCTCAAAGGAAACCAGCCCCACTCAGATAGGGTCACTGCTAAGCACTAAGATAGAATTGGAGAAATGAAGGTATTGTGAGGCAAGACTCGTGGTCACCGTCCCCCCCCCCCCCACAACAGAACCCATTTCCTCCTTGTATAGCAAGTCCCGTCCTATCCTATTAGGGCTCAAAGGCAGAAACTTCAGCACGCTTGTGGCTATGGGATAATGGGAGAGGAAGAAATGCATCCTAATTGCCCAAACGGGTGAGGGTGGGCCAGTGGCTAAAAACCAGAGTCCTTCCGTTTTCGGTCTTCTACAACAGGTTATACAGGATTCTCAGTCATGCTCGGGAACCTCCTCAGCCTGTTGGCAGCGGCCACTACATAGAAATGCTTCTGCAAAAGAAAACAAACCACACCGGGATGTTAAAAGAGTGACAGGATTGGGTGTCGTGTCGCACAGGAAGAAGACTGAGCTGGAAATGGTTTGAATCTTGCTTCATTGTATCGACACTACTGGGTCAGGCCAATGGCCCATCTAGCCCAGCATCCAGTTCTCACAGTGGCCAGCCGGATACCTATGGGAAGCCCCAAGCAGGATCCAAGCACAAGAGCCTTCTCCCCACCTGTGATTCTCGGCAACTCTCAATCAGAGGCGTATTGCCTCTTGGGACCTTTTGGACAGCTTCCTACTCATCTAGCCTGCTGGGTATCCTTTTTCTGCCCAGTTGCCAGCATACCCAACGCCTGGAGGTGTAATTGCAACCATTTGGGGCATGTCAAGGTGTTGACAGGCTCAAAGAACAAAGAAGCAGCTGCCTCTGGTCCTTGTCATGCAGACAATGCAGAGTGATACCTGAACCCTCCTGGGGGGAGGCGGGACATGAAATTCTTAATATCTTCGTGGAGCAAACGCCTTTTTGCAGTCAATGCCTTTCTTGTGGTTACTCCTCCAGCACTGCAACCACGATAGCTCAGATACTGAGGAATAGCAATGGCCATACAGGAGATGTCAGATTCAAATGGACTGGGAACAGAGGGAGTTCCCTTATACCAGGCATAGGCAAACTCGGCCCTCCAGATCTTTTGAGACTACAGTTCCCATCATCCCTGACCACTGGTCCTGTTAGCTAGGGGTGATGGGAGTTGTAGTCCCAAAACACCTGGAGGGTTGAGTTTGCCTATGCCTGCCTTACACAGAGTCAGGTTTTTGCTGCATCTGGCTCAGTGTTGTCTACACTGACCGGCAGCAGATTCCAGGCCCACCTGGAGATGCTGGGGATTGAACCTAGAACCTCCTACATGCAAAGCAGATGTTCTGCCAGGAAATCTCATAAGAATGTAAGAAAACTCCTGCTGGATCAATCCTCTGTTGTTGTCTAGCACCCTGTTAAGCACAGTGGCCAAGCAGATGCATTTTGGAAGCCCATAAATGGTGGACTGGAAGGCAACAGCCGTCTCCTGCAGCTGATACTCAGAAGCACACTGACTGCATAAATGCACCATTGTTGCATCAATTATTATTAATTACAGTGGTAACTCTGGTTAAGAACTTAATTCGTTCCGGAGGTCCGTTCTTTACCTGAAACCGTTCTTAACCTGAGGTACCACTTTAGCTAATTGCGCCTCCCACTGCCGGCACGCAATTTCTGTTCTCATCCTGAGGTAAAGTTATTAACCCGAGGTACTACTTCTGGGTTAGCGGAGTTTGTAACCCAAAGTGTTTGTAACCCGAGGTACCACTGTAATTAAATTTGTCACCTTTATTGCCATGGCAACTCCAAGCAACTTACAATACTTTAAGCAAAAAACAAAACATGAAACCTACATGAAAACATCCCACCCACTCAAAAAAGGCCATAGATAGATAAAAGCCAAAGGCCTGGTTAAAAAGGTAAGTTTTTTGCCATTATAATCATGGTGCCAGGCGAGCCTCAATGATGTATTACAGAATATGCTTGCTAACAGAACAATTGACTGGAGGCACCCCTGGTCACAAATTGTTTAGGGTTTTCATTTCTGAGTAAGAAGAACTTGAACACGGCCTGGTAAGCTGAGAGAGGCAGCCAGTGGGCATCATGGATGACAACCACAATGACCTTGAATGGTGCTTGGAAAAAGAGTCAGAAGTCAATGTAGAGCTTACTTTCCATTTCCTTTGAGCCATGTAACGCCGTAGTAGCAGCTGAGACCTCAAGCGCACCTTGGATTTCTTGGCTTTGCCAGGCAGGTCTGTCAGCCATTCGTGTTTAAGGCAATTTGAGGCACTTGTTCTGCCACTGTGAAGATACGAGGGAGGGTGGAAGAGAATTTGTGAGTGGACACACGAGGTAGAATCTGACCTTCTCCGGAAATGAAACAAGAGTCATTCAGCATTAGGCTTGAATGTCTTGTTTGATTATTTTGGAACCAAATGAAAGCAAACAGGTTGCATGGATGGTCTACATCAGCGGCGGGGAAGTTCTAGCCTGCAGGTCCCTGAATTTGGCCTGTGAGGTCGTTTTGGGCAAACCACACCCACCTGTCAGTCACTGAGATCTGTTATCGATTTTCAAGAAAATTTTACTAGGTTTAGAAATAAAAAATAGAAATAAACACACATCAATAAAGTCATACTGTATGTGGAGATTCTCCAAATCTCACGACTTCCCCCCCATCCCGTCCATGGAGTCTTATTTTAAACATCTACAACTGCATATTAGTCTGTACTCCAGTTTCTATATTGAACCATATTATCCATAATGTTTTTTACACTACAAGTGTGTCAGAATCCTGCTCTTGTTTCCATCTGCTTACAGTGACCTAGATAACTCATAAAAATTTCCCATTCTTTTATCAAGTTTTTATCCTCTTGGTTTCTGAGTTTTCCAGTCAGCTTTGCCATCTCGGCATAGTCCATCAACTTGGTTTGCCATTCTTCTCTGGTAGGGACTTTGTCATCTTGCCAACTCGGAGCAAATAACATCCACAAGATCTGTTATCTCCAATCTGAGCACCGACTGCTAAGACTGGAAGATAAGGGATCTCTTATTACCTGTGTTAGCACCACTGGAGACAAGATTCTGCTGCTTCTTTAAGTCATAGCAGGCAGAGACTCATCTCAGATCTTAATGCTGTAGGTAAAAGAGAAGCTTCTGCAGGGATTCTGAATCACCTGATGTCATGACATCAAGTGGGAGGCCCTGTCCATGCATCAGAAATAACCCACGGAGAGTGCATCAGTCCTTGATTCATCCTTTGGTTTGAGAAAGGTTCCCTATCCCAGCGTACATACAGACCATAGAAGCCCATTCCCCTCCATCGCTCCAGTGTGCAAAAGATGGGAAGCAGGTTCATTGGGCACAAGGACAAAGGTGGATTCAGCTGGGTTGAGAATTTTCAAGGGAGTCTGGCAGGCTGGGTGATTGTATCCAAGTCAAGGGGTGGCAACAAGATCCTAGGAATAAATCGCTTTTTTTCGAACGAGGCACTGTACCTTTTCTCCTTTATCAGGAGCCTGGAAACAAAGTCTTTTGCTTCTTCCGACACTTGTTCAAACGCTTCCGCATCAAAATCCCAGCTGCAATTGACAATGTAATTCATGGTCTCCGTGTCAGTTTCTCCCAAGAAGGGCGACAAGCCGCTCACTCTGAAACAGGAAACCACAGTGTCATATGGAGACACTCCTGCCTCTTTGCATGTCAGGTGCCTCTCTACCTGGGAGAAAGGTTTCCCAAGAGGCTGTGCAACCTGTCTAGTCTGATGCAGTGGAAGAACAGCACAGTGTGCAGGGCCTTCTCGGCGGCTGCTCCAGCTCTCTGGAACATTCTGCAAGGGGGCGGAAATCCAGCCTAGAGATGGGCAATCTGCAGCACTCCAGGTTCTTGCTGGACTACAAGTCCCATCATCAGCTTCCCTGAATATTGGCCATTCTGGCTGAGGCTGATGAAGTTGGACTGCAACAACACCTGGAGGGCCAATAAATTTAATAAATAATAATAAGATAAATAAAATGTGCCAATGCGCTCCAACTAGTGCTGCTTTGGTGCTACGGTCTGAGTGTGTAAATATAGCTGCGTCACAAGGGGTTTTCCCTCTTTTGCTATGTGACACCCACCCCTCTCCCTTTTCCACATGCATCATCCCCACGCTGAAGGATAACACAATGATCAGCTCTCTTGTGGGTCCACAGAGTCTCCCGACAGAAGTCTTCTGCACCCTGACCTTACAAAAGGCCACTCAGTGGCCTTTTCTACGTAGCTAATGTTCTCCAGAGGGTTTACTCACAGCATGTATGCTATGACGCCCACGCTCCACATGTCTGTTGGGAAAGACACAAAGTCATAGTTCACCACTTCGGGAGCCAAAAACTCTGGCGTGCCAAAATTAACTTTCAGCTTCTCACGGGGCTTGTACCTTGATGAACAATGAGGAAAAAGAAAGAGAGAGGTGCAGATTTGTCAGCGATAAAGTGATGCTCCAGTAGGCAGGCGCATGGACCATGCAGGGATGACAAACCTGCCAGTGGTCATTGGACTACAACTCCCATCATCCTTGACCATTGGCTGCGTTGACTGGGGCTGATGGGAGCTGGAGGTGCCCAGCTGTACTATACATACAGCTAAACACTCTTATCATGCCATTGAAAACACGCAGGCTTCGCCTTTCCATTGCAAGGATAGGAATTCAGCACCATGCTATTATGATATCAGCTCAAGCATTTCAGCTTGCTGAATGGAACAACTGCCCCCCCCTCTGTGCACTGTTCAAGGCGTTTTTCCAACACCCTCTCAAGAGCCAAGGGGTGTGGGGTCAGGGGAAGAAGAAAGGGGAAAACCTGCTGCATTAGCGGGGCTTATTGTGTGAACTCCCAAACATGGATAAAAAGTATTAGATGAAAGAAAACATTAGCAGCCAAAAGAAGTGGGGGGTGGGGAGGCTTACCTCCTTGCTAATCCAAAATCTATTATTTTAATCTGGTTTCCTGTGCGATTCACACACAGTATGTTCTCAGGCTGCAGGGGAAGAAGAAGGCATGCTTAGATTAGTCTGAGAAGTCGTCATCTGCAATCTTTGTATGTGATTATAATGAATTCTTTTGCAAAGCTCATCCCTGTAAAATTATGTTTCAGCATGGCGAGGGGAAAGCCCCAAGTTCAAATGTTATTTGCTCAGGCGCCAAAACATGATGAATTTTGCCCACTGGGTGGGCCTTGGATGCCTGATTTCAAATGAAGTGTTGTGGTTAGCGTGTTGTACTAGGGCCAGACAGACCCGGGTTGAAATCCTCACTTAGCCATGAAGCTTACCAGCTGACCTTGGCAACACAGATATCGACAACATATAGCCATAAATTATGATAAAGCTGTGTTTTTTTAAAACAAACAAAAAACCTGTTGTTTTTAAGTAAGTAAAGTATAAAAAATCCGGGGGGGTGTGTGCCACCATTCTCACTGGATTGTGAATGGCAGGTGTTACTGAATTTTAACGATACAATAAATATTGATTGTTCATAGCCATAAGTCAATGCAATAGATAAAAATGCACAAACAAAGCAGAAGTCTCCTATAATCTGGTTAAAACTGAATCAAATTTAAAATCAACCTTGAAACTTCTTGGGGTTGCTCTTAACTTTTGCTTGCTCAAATTTACAAGTCGCTTCCGCAAACTACGGGGGTTTGGTTCAAAATTCTCGCTCAGATTTTCTTTGCTGCGATTGCATAAGCTGCAATTATTTTGGCTATAAATTGGCAGGCAGCAGAAATTTCCATCACCTTCAGATCCAGATGAAGGATGTACTGTTGGTGCAGGTAATAGATGCCCTCACATATTTGTTTGGTGAAAAGGATAGCGTCTAGTTCAGTGAGGTTGTAGTTTTCGTCTGTGATCCGGTCAAACAGTTCACCACCATCAACGCTAATAGGGAGACAGAAGAGAACATGGAAGGGAGATGGGTACCCTCTTTTCAGCTCAATTGATTTACATACATTAGGTCCCAACTTCAGCAGACATCAGTCGTAGGAACGTTAAGTGTTGGAAGGACATCAAAAGTTATCTAGCCAACTATCCCAACTGAGCCATCCAGCCTAAGTCCACCATTTTCCAATGCACCCTATTCCACTGTCAGAAAGCCTGCGCCACCAATAAGTTCTTCCTGATTTTTAGTCAAAATCCCTTGTCTTGCAATTTGAACCTGATGGATCAGACAGTGGCGGTACCTGCTGGAACGACTGGAGCAGAAGGCAGGGCAGCTAGGAAGTGGAGCCTGAGTCAATGACAGGCAGAGCCACTGATAGCCCCCTCTACAATATGCTTTTAAAGCAATACCATACCACTTAAACAGTGATGGCTTCCCCTCCCCAAAGAATAGCAGGAACTATAGTTTGTTAAGGGTACTGAGAGGTGCTAGCAGACCTCATAAAGCTACAGTCCCCAGAGCCCCTTGGGAAGAGGGATTGGTGATAAATCCACCCTGGGAATTGTAGCTCTATGAGAGGGAACGGGAATGGAACTCAGTAGAACTCATCCTGTAGTAAGTGTGCACAGGATCACAGCTTTAGCTGATTTATCAATAGATCAGCAAGGTTCAATTTCAATTGGTAAAGTTGGGAATAAAGGGCAACCCAAGCTGTTTTATATATTATATATTATTTTGTTTGCTCAAGCCTTCGCCAGCCTTGTGCCCTTAATTCAGGCACCCCCAAACTGCGGCCCTCCAGATGTTTTGGCCTACAACTCCCATGATCCCTAGCTGACAGGACCAGTGGTCAGGGATGATGTAGTCCAAAACATCTGGAGGGCCAAAGTTTGGGGGTGCCTGCCTTAACTACAACTGCCATCAGCCCCAGCCAGTCTGGCCAGTGATCGAGGATGATGGGAGTTGTAGTCCAAAACATCTGGAAGGCGGGGAGGGCAGGTTTATGCAATGTTATAACGGACAAGTTCTGTAGCGTATCTCCTTCAGTTGCTCACACAAGACACTCAAAAGATATTTTATGACTCACTATTCCATGATTAAGGTGAGGTTGTTCTTGCACTCAAAAGCATCATAGAGCTGGATCAAATTCACGTGGTTTAGCTGGTTCATGATGTTGATCTCGTTTTTCACCTCCTCCTGAAATATTAGAGATTGAGTATTGTGAGCATTAGCAGCAGTCAGCAGACCTTGCATTTCAGTGGGGGTGGGGGTTTAGAAGACACACAGCAGGAGCAGCCTGAGGCAAAACAGAAAGTTGCTGCCACCCCACATGTTGCAGGCCACACACACACCCTGCGGAAGCCTCCCTTAGCCGGGTAACATGATGGCGCCCACAAAGGCACAGTGACAATGGTGGGTTCCAGTGAGATTTCTATGAACCAAAATTGACTTGTTTGTCTATTGCTAGCGCTCTGGGCTCTCCTGCACTGCTAAGGTGGCGTTCTGTCAGAAACCAGGCTGAAGAGTACAACTCTGATGAGGAATGGTGGGAGCCCCTACCCCACCCACCGCTCATGGTCAGGATCCTGAAACTCCACAGGAGCAGTGGAGTAGTGTTGATCTGATTTGGAACAATGGTTTGCTGAGGGGCACAGTTCGGAGGACAACAGTCGGACAGAACTGGGAGGTGAACAGCAAGAGGAAGAATGGGAAGAGAGTGAGCTAGCCGACTCTCTCTCACTGGAAGATGTACAGCCTCTCAGTCCGAAGGCTAGGAGATTAGATAAGGTGGCTGCGCCAAAGGCTCAATGGCTGAGAGATCAGGCAGCTAGGAGCATAGCTGCCAAGTTATCCCTTTTTTAAAGGGATTTTCCCTTATGCTGAATAGGCTTCCTCGCAAGAAAAGGGAAAACTTGGCAGCTATGGCTAGGAGACGAGGACGGAAGTGACTAAAGGGAAGTGGGCGGAACCTTAATTCGGAGCACCTGCACTCTGAGAATGGTCACTTGTTCTTTTGCTGCATTCATTAAATATTTCTAAATTCCTTCCAGCAGCACCTTAGAGACCAAATAAGTTTGTCATTGGTATGAGTTTTCGTGTGCATGCACACGAAAGCTCATACCGATGACAAACTTAGCTGGTCTCTAAGGTGTTGCTGGAAGGAATTTTTAAATTTTGTTTCGACTACGTCAGACCAACACGGCTACCTACCTATAATTAAACATTTCTGTTACTGGTAAGAGACTGTTTTCTCTTTGTACTGCTTATCTATGGCCAAGGAGGGGAAGAAGCCAATCCCCCGGCCTGACACTTTCCCATAAACAATAGCCTGTTTGGGAGTAAGCTGCATCCCAAAATGTAAGTAGCCTGGAAGTGGGATTTGCTGATTTCAATGGAGTCTAGCTTCCAGTTAAAAGGTCCTTGGGTCACAAACCCTTGTCACTGCCCACCACAAACCAAATGCATACCCTAAAAGGAATCAATATTCACTGTTGTGCATTTGAAGGGCTGGATCTGCTATTTGTGGTCAAATCTGAGAACCTGTGTACTGTGTACCTGTGTACCGTTCCTGATCTCTTCTCACAAAACCCAATTAGTCCCAGGATCTAACCATAGCTGCCAAGTTTTCCCTTTTCTCGCGAGGAAGCCTATTCAGCATAATGGAAAATCCCTGAAAAAAAGGGATAACTTGGCAGCTATGGATCTAACCCCACTGGGCTTTAGATTGTGGGAAGAGCTATCCACTACTTCTATCCAGTCCTTCTAACAGCAAACTCGACTGGCGAGTGCTGCCAAGTTTGTAACCAAAATAGATTCAGCTGAGAAAGGAGGTTGGTATCACCATGCTTGGGGAGACTTCAAGGTTTGCAAAAATGCACAAAAAAAGCTTTTAAAAAACTTTTTTTAAAAAAAATCCTGAAGAGCAGAAGAGCCCTAGAACAGCCTAATCAGGACTGAGGATGCTCCACAGCCATGGGGCTTAGAGGGACAGCTGGAAAGGGGGAGAGTAGGATGTCTTGCTTGGAGGCAATGGCTAGATGTGGCTTGAAAGAAAAGGTCCCCGCTCTTTGCCTTCTTTTTTTTTAACGAGGATATAATTACCCTTTCTTTTGCTACTTTCACTTTGATGATCTTGGCTGCCAGGCAGAGTCCCGTTGACTTTTCGGTGCACTTGTGAACTTGACCAAAACGCCCCCTGTTGATGGATGGAGAAGACAAAGAAGTGAAGCCCGGAGGGGAAGCGGCTTAGAGGCCCACTCACCGCAGACGCCTCCGGAGACCAACTATTCTTATCGTCAATTAAAAATAACTTGGTACAAAGGGAACGGAATCGTGGAGGTCGGGAGGTCTAAGGGCTCCTCTTTCTCCCAGCTTAGGGAGGGATTAGGCTTGATCTTTCCAGCCAGTTGTCCAGTGCTTACGTTAAAATATTACACCCCATTTGTATTCCTCGTTTTCACCATGGAATGACAACCTGACGGGGGTCTGTGTTGGGTTCCGTAACTGGACACGCCTGGTCTCTGTCCTTTAGCAACACATTACCAAAGCTTCCTTCGAGCGGATATTTCTGTGCTAAATCTGTTTGTTTCTAAATGATGCCAGAGTCAATAGCTATGGGCGGGCGTTCAAAATTTCTACGTTAGAACCTCAGTCCAGATGTTGGGAAATGTCAAACTAACATTGTAGGGTTTTCTCCAACTAAGTCCTACCCAGGATAGACCCATTAACATGAAAGGACCTGAGTAAGGCCCCCATCTGCACTATGTGTTTAAAGCAGTATCGTATCACTTTAAACACACCAAAGAATCCTGGGGACTCTGGTCTATTAAGGGTTATGAGAGTTGTTAGGAGACCCATATGGCTACAGTTTCCAAAGTCTCCTAGGAAAAGAGACTAGTCCTTAAACCACTGTGGGAATTAAAAGGGCATTATTCAGAACTGCGGTTTGCACAACACACTAAGGAAGACCATCTTAGCTGCCTCTTAGTGCGGACCGAGGTCATCAAGCGCAAACTATCACAGCCATTGCCTAACATGAACCAACATTGGCAAGACTGATAGCAACAGCAACATCAATGGTCCATGCTTAAGATAATATGTTATTCTTTCACCAATTATGTTGTTTTAAATGTGCATTTTACATTTGACTTCCTTTAGTAATGTTTTCTTTTGAAATGTTAAGATAATTGGTTTAGAGTTTGTGTTTGTTGTTAACTGCTGCGTTAAATGCATTCTGTACTTCACCTCCTTGGCAATGTTTTGTTTTGAAATCTTTTCAGGTTCCCGTTAATCAAGTTCCTTTGAATGTTCACTATTTTATACTTGACTTTCTTCTGTAAGGTTTTATTCTGGATTGTTTCATTTGATGCTTTATTGCAAACTGCTTTTAGATTATTTTTAAAAAATATATATAAATTGGTATAGAAATGAAATGAATGATAATGATAATTATAAAGATAACAGCATGATAAAAAAATAGAAACAGTAACAATTATTTCCCATGTATTCGAAATCCAATTAAAATGATGTAGTTGAATTAATTCAACAAAACCGATGGACTTGATCTGGTGATACTAGCCGCCCAGAGTGGCTGGGGAAACCCAGCCAGATGGGCGGTGTATAAATAATAAATTATTATTATTATTATTATTATTATTATTATTATTATTACTTTTCAAAGTCTGATAGTCATTTACATCTCCAGTGCCCCACTGCCATCCCATTGCTTAGGAGCCAACTCCGAGGCATCTTCAGCCCCACAATAAAATATTTGAGGGGGTCAGGCTCCCCGTAAGTTGATGGGCCAATTGCCATTCAAATGGTGTGCATGCACCACATCATGTGATCGCCAATGCGGGATATGGCTTACCTGGGCCTCCTTCCAATATTTTATTAAAGTTTGCACCCCTGCTTGCTTAGGTGACCCCACCAACCCCCAGCAACCACTACTGCCCACCTTGGGCAACACTGATCTTCCCCTCCCCTTCTGGCTTGGCAACCGTATCCAGTCTCTCACCCCTGGGTTTAGATGTTAACCTACCTAGTATGATTTTGAAATATATAAAAATAATGAGGGCATTCTAGTGGGACTCACCCTCCCAAGACTTCGTGATGGCACACAGAGTAACATGCCGTCAGCTCAGTTTGCTTGATGCTCACGATCCGATGTTCAAAAGGAGCAGGAGGCGGAGGGCTGTCGTCTGAAGCAGAAACAAACCGTGCTTATTGCACTAGTTATTCTTGCGTGCACATGTAGTCAAAATCCAACTAAAACTATTTGGTTTAAATAAATCAACAAAATCTATTAAATCAACAGAATTTATTAACTTGATCCGATCATAACTGGTTATGGTGAGTACGCTCAACTAATTATTCATGCAGCCTATAGGTCTTCGAGTGCTTCCGAAATCTGCCCAACCAGTTTGACATGAGAGGCTGTTGTGTTAAGACACAAGGTGAAAATCTCAAAAGAGTGTCTGCTCGCTATAGGCCAGGGGTCCCCAGACTTACCGTGCGGCGGGCCGGAGGGCAGGGGAGTGCGCGCGCAGCGGGCCGGAGGGCGGGGGAGTGCGCGCCCGTGCGCATGCGCACACGCACACGGGCGGGGAAAAAATCGTTGAAAATCGCTTGTGCGCATGCGTATGGGCCTCCCCCGACCCGGAAGTGCACCAGAAATGACCTCTTCCGGGTCGGGAGAGGCCCATACGCATGCGCACAAAGGATTTTCGGCGATTTTTTGCCGATTTTTTAGATCGTCGCTGCCCCGCGCTGTGAGAGCGGGCGGCGGCAGCGGGCGGCGGGGGTCGTCGCGGGCCGGATTGGAAGGCCGATTGGGCCGCATCCGGCCCGGGGGCCGTAGTTTGGGGACCCCTGCTATAGGCAATTACGCCTATATTGTGTGATGTCCCACCCGCTTGAAAATCATTGTCTTCCTCACAGTTTTGCCATGCCTTTCACCAGCCGAAGGAATGTGTACAAAAATGTATGTACAGTACTGGGATTAAAGTGTGCATACAAAATGCATATATTAGTATGCAAAAATGCATTACATTAGGAACCTCTTTGCAAAAATTGTGCATGTTAGGCAAAGTGGCATACAAAATTAACACTAAGATACCGGTGAATTTTCATCAGGACTTTTTTTAAAAAATGCAAAGTGAAGTGGAAATGAAAGGAATGGAATTTAAGACTGGAAAAATGAGAAACTGAGGGGAGCCAGAATTGACCAATTCATCTCAATGACCTATTTGCACATTAAGCCCCTACTGTCCCCCCACCTCCAGTCTGAAAGCCCTCCTTTGCTGCACCTAAACAGGTCTTGGTCTGGTCAGTGGGTGGATAGGAAATGGCTAATGAAACTCTTCAAGGGAAAGGGCCAAAGCTCACTAGAGGAACATCTGCTTGGCATGCAGAAGGTCCCAGATTCAACTCCTGGCATCTCCAGGTAGGACCACAAGAACCCCCTTTCTGAAATCCTGGAGAGCTGCTGCCAGTCAGTGTGGACAATACTGCACTCAATGGACATGGTGTCCAACCCCCTCCTCAATGCCATTGAATCAGTTTCAAAATATTCTAGTTTTGTAGTATCCATGTGACCCAGGCGTCTCTGGCTGGCACATGTCCCACTTCTTACCAATGATGACCTCCTCCACTTTACCGGCTCCTACAGACGCAGCATCTTCAGTTGGTTTCATGGCAACCTGACTGGGTCTTCTTCTCTCTTCCCTTTCTGCAGGTGAGCTACCTGATTCCACAGTCTCCAATCTGTCGTCTTTCACAGAGTCTTTTGTTATCCTTGCCGTTTCCTTGGGAGTTTTCACTTTGCCTCCTGGATCTTTTCCAGAGTCCCTTGCCACTGAATTTGGGCATGTAACCATTTTGCATTTGACCTCTGCTCTCCCTTCAGTCTTCTTAAGTGGTGGTGGAGGAGGAGGACCCATCAGTTTGGGCGCCTGCTCAGACTGCTTATCCGAAGACTTTGCCCCTCTTGGTTCTTGGGCTGGCTCAGCCCTGCTGTTCTTCGAGGGCTGCTTAGCTTTACAAGAGTCTGGCAAGCATTTTGTTCCTTCACCTTTTGATAGCGGTGGGCAAATTGCTGGTGCTCCATTGCTGTTGCCTCCTTGGCTTCCAACACCAGCTTCTTTCCCCTTCAATGCTTGGTCTTGAGCATCGCTCATTTCCATGTTGATCGAAAGCCTGCAGAGCAAACATTTTTCAGTTTCAAATGTTTCCTTGTGAACTTTTAGCTCTGTGGGCCACTTCCCCCTTGGTTCCACAAACTCATCCTCAGTGCTCTTTATCCTACCCCATTAAAAGCATTGTTCACAATTGCATTCTGCACAACCCACTAAAGAAGATAATACGACAATAAAATTCAAAGCAGTAACAATTGATTGCACATTTAGTCAAAATCCAATTAAAACTATTTAGTTTAATTAAATCAACCAAATGGATGAACTTGATCCACTGATACCAGCTTTTCAAAGTCTGGCAGTCATTTGCATCTCCAGCACCTCCCTGCCGCCCCCTTGCCTCTTAGCGCCCCACTAGGTAATCCCACTGCCCCCTTTGGGAGCCACCGTTTTAGCTGGCCCTAATGAAGGTACCCTATTACCTTTGTGGATTTTTCTCTTCCTACTGGAAATAGGATTCAGAGCAACTGTGCCAGCTGAGGCTGATGGGAGTTGTAGTTCCAAACACCAGAGGTTGCGGAAGGCTGACCTACCCTAATTAAGTCTGCAGAATACTTCTTTCACTTAAGACAATTGCAAGGTGAAAACTTCGGCTTTTGCAGCATGACCAAGCTGATCGTAATTCAAGGTATTGCCCGATCAAGGTTTCAACATGGTAACCAGTTTGGTTCAATGCCTGTATTTCTAATACTGCCATCTGCTGGACACATCCTATGTAAACTTGTGGTCCCTTGTCTCTCCCTGCCCCCCTGCAACAGTCCAGAGCCTGCCACTCTGAGGCAATTGCTTCCCCTTGCCTCATGTGCAGGCTGTCTGTCCCTGGTAGCTGAATAGATTTATTTGTCAATAACATTGTTCCAAAAGCCTGCAGTGGAGGGAAATTTTTTGTGTTTGTTTGTTTGTTTGTTTGTTTGTTTGTTTTAAGTATATAACCCTGGATCTAAAGAGCATCTTGTAGCATGAGCAATGACCCTCACTGGCCACGTTTTGTATACAGCTTTGTTACTCTAGTTCAAGAGTGGCCAACATGGTGCCCTCCAGTCCAAATAAGAACATAAGAAGAGCCTGCTGGATTAGGCCAATGACCCACCCAGCCCAGCATCCTATTCTCACAACCTCCAACCAGATGCCCGGAATGGGAAACCCACAAGCAAGACCTAAGCATGAGAGCACTCTCTCCTCCTGTGTTTTCCAGCAACTGGTATTCAGAAGCATTTTACAAGAAAATAAGAGGCTATGCGAAAGGTGGGGAACCCGATGTCTGAATGTGGCTCTTTGGGCTTTTCTATCCAGCCCTCAGGACTTTCCCCAGGCCCCTTCCCCAGGTAATACCCCTCAGCTACCCCACTCTGATCCCTCCCTTGAGAACTTTCACTTGCTTAGAATGTGTCCTTGAACTGCAATCACGCCCCTTGCTTGCCTGGGAGGAGAGACAATCCTGTCTCTCAAAGACTCTGGCTTTTGCATGGTTGGAACATAGCCTACCCTACAAAATTATGAGTCACCTCTGTTGCTCCACCCACTTTTATCCCTGACCACCACCACCACGAGCATGCAGTTCCCGGAAGCCTTGTTCGCAAGGGAATGCTGCCCTTTGGGCAAAAAAGCTTTGCCCACCTCTAGGCTTTGCCATTACCTTGTCCGTATAACTTCACCACCAGGCTTAGAGGCAGATGACACAGTTTTCACAGAAGGATCACCGAGCTGGGAAACCTCGTTTTCATTTTCCTTTGCTTTTGGATTGACATGCTTCTTAAGAGGATCTTCCAGGCCAGAGGCTTTGTTTGTGTTCTGGTATCCAGCTGGATCGCCACTGCTTACGCAGGAGAGGCCATTGTTCTGGAGCACGGCACTGACTCCAGCAGTGTCCTTTTGCTTTGGGCAACCTTTGGGGTCACCTGCCTGTCCCTGAGCTTCTTTGGTTTCCAACTGGGCCGCTTGCTGTTCGGTACGTGGACTGCCGTCAACTTTGGAACGGACTGGACCAGCCACGTTCACCTTTTCACATGCTCCATCACCGCCATCCAACTTTTTCTCCCTTCTGTTTCCTAAGGAGAGAAGTGATGGTACCAACAGAGAAAACAATGGATGAACCATTAGTGTGGAAGGCAGTATATATGGGGTGGGGGACCCACATTGCCAAAAGAAAAAGAAAAAAAGATGGGAGAGCACTGCCTAAGACTGTATCTGCACTGTACATTTAAAGCAACCCCACACCGTTTCAAACAGCTATTACTTCTCCCATAGAATCTTAAGAATGATGTTCCCTGGGTCAGTTGCATGGAATGTGTATGTTGGTCCCAAATAAGACTACCGGTAAGGCTTGATAGGTGTGTCTTCATTGTAAAAACTTAGGGGATCCCTTTAATAAGGATGTATATTCTTTGGGGAAAAGTATTAGAATCATAGAATTTTAGAGTTAGAAGGGACCCTGCAATGCAAGAATCGACCCTGCAGCATGGGAGCTGTGGTTTGTTAAGGGTGCTGAGAGTTGTTTGGTGGCCCCCTATTTCCCCCTCAGAGCTACAATTCCCAGAGTTCCCTGGAAAGAGGGGTCAACTGTTAAAACACCCTGAAAATTGTATCTCTGGGAGGAAAGTAAGAGTCGCTGAACACTGTTTCTATAAAAAAGAGAAACAGAAACAAATGCAGTTCCCAGGATTCTTTGGGAGCAGCTATTGTAAAGTGGTATCAGAGGTAGACTCTGGCCTTTCAAATTTCAGCGTTGCCCTGTGTGAGGCCAAATTTGGGGGCCACCACCACATCTTGCCTTCCATTCTGTGTGTGCACTACATTTATTTATTTATTTATTTATTTATTTATTTATTATTATTCCACCTTATACCCACAGATCTCAGGGCAGTTCACGAGATAAAATCACGAGATAAAATCACTATAAAAACAAAAACAGCCCAATAACTCCCCCCCACACACACACACATTTTAAAAAGGGCATTGGATGTCAATCAACCAAAGGCCTGGTTAAAGAGAAATGTTTTTGCCTGGCACCTAAAGGTGTATAACGAATATTTGAAATCAAGAAATAAAATAAACATTTAGCTCATTTGTTGCATTTCTTATCTTAATAAGACTTTGAGTGAAGTCCTGATATTGGCCACAGTGCCATGAAATTTCTCAGCGATGGACTCTTTGCCCGCTCTGCAAATCTGCTCAGTGTGATGCATTTGTAGATAGATACCTTTCAAGGAGTACTTGCCTTCTGCCTCGATTCCTTTGCTGCTAGGTGCATGCTTCCCTTTTGCACCTTTTTCTTCTGGTTTATCTTTAGTCTAAAAGGGGGGGGAAAGGGAAAATCTGGTCAATGTAAGAAGAGCCTGCTGGATCAGGGCCAATGGCCCATCTAGTCCCATATTCAAAAGAGCCAACCAGATGCCTCCATGGGAAGCCTGCAAGCAGGCAATCGGTGCAAGAGCAGAACTAGTAGCTCTTGACAAGGTT
The DNA here is from genome assembly GCF_965207765.1 of Zootoca vivipara. Classification (NCBI taxonomy): domain Eukaryota; kingdom Metazoa; phylum Chordata; class Lepidosauria; order Squamata; family Lacertidae; genus Zootoca; species Zootoca vivipara. The sequence goes on from NC_142589.1 coordinate 28,419,785, forward strand.
TAGCCTTCGTGAACTTGTCTTATCCCTCCCTCCCGCAAGCCATGCAAGTCGGTGGCCATCCCAAAATCTTGTGGTCAGGGAACATTAGAAGAACTCTGCCTACAAGAAGCCCACAAACAACACCTGGGGGCATCTGCACTCTCCCCATTTGTGATTCCCAGCCGCTGGATATTCAGAGGGATACTTCATGCAATAATGGAGGGAGAACATAGACATTGTGGCTAACAGCCACCCACTTGCCATGGTTAACTTGCGACAGTTCTTTCCCCTCATTTACTTCCCTCGGTATCGTTTTCAGATTCGGGCTAGGAAGCGTTTGGTCAAAATGCCTTCGGTGCCCTTGCCACGCAAATCAATGCTCCTCTCCTCCTCTGGACCCAATCCATATTGGTTGGCACAGCAGGTAAGAGGAGGCAGTTTCTCAACCTCCTTGCTCCACCACTTCAATGTGTGCAATGAACATTTCTGCAAGGCTGTTTGTTCTGCCTGCGTTCGGAGTTGCGTCTTTTGGTGTGGCAGCACCAGTGCTTTGAAACTCCCTGCATGTTTAACGTTAGGCCAGAGGCGTACCTAGGGAAACCCTTGTCAAGGAGCTGTGTCAGCAAAAACACACACACACATACATCACTTTACTACAATAGACACATTAGAAACTACTACATTTTACATGACCCAAGTACTCAAAGCATCCAGATTGAGGTGAGGAGGAAGGGTGGGGAAAAATCCACATCTTTTTGCCACAGTGCCATGAGGATTAGAAACTTCTCTTGCCGTTTGAGCTCATCGTGACAGCTGCAGCGCATTGCCACACAAATATACGTCATCTTCTCCATAGTCTCCAGCAGTCTACCTTCATATCGCCTTGCCATTTCTCCTACTGCTCAGTTCCCAGCTCTTGTCTAAACTCACAACCTTACATAGATAACTGGAGACATATTTGAGGGGTGATTTTTGTGTGTGTGCGCGCACACACACCAGGCCTGCACCCCCTTGCTAATGCGGGTACACTTGATAATACTGGCACCGTCTCCTGCTACAAATGAATCTCAACAGGTCTATCTAGACAAAAGAACTTGAGAGATCGGCTGGATCGGCGGGGGGTGGGGCGCAGAACCATCTGGTCCAGCCCACTTGGTGATGACTTACTGAAATTTAGACAACACATAACAAAGGCAAAACAGATAAAATTAACTGAACACATAAACGAATTCAATGAAACAGTGGTGCTATGGTTCAAGACAGCTCTTTTAGCAATTCATTAACAGAGACCAAAAAATAGAGTGTAAAGGCTTATAGAATAAGTCTGCCTGAAAACGAAGAATTTATTTCTCTTTCAGGAAGGATAATCAGAAGAAAGGATGGGCAGAATACCATGACAGAAAGAATGCTAAACTTAGCATTGAATCCTACAGTTCCTGGGCACAAACAATTTTATTCAGAAATTATCAAGATTACATCCAGTTTCTCTCAGTGCAGTGGTCAGCCAGCTGCCCATGGGAAATATTAATCCAGCAAATATTGAAAATATGTTCCTTAGTTATGTATATTTGGTTTTCTATTTTAATATTTTCATATTTTTAACCACTTCCAGGGCCGGCTCTACATAGACCCCCGGTGGCGCAGGGCACCATGGCGCCGGCCCACCAGGAGGGCGCCGCGAGCTGCGCCCACCCACTGGCCCGCCGGTCCGCCGGTCCGCTGCGCAGCTGCGCACGGCGCCCACCTGCCCACTGCGCTGGGAAACAGGGCGGGAGGGCGCCGGAGAGATTGCGCTGTGCCTGCCCGCCCGCCCGCCGCACAGCAGCGCCGCGCCCACCCGCCCACCGCTCTGGGAAACGGGGCGGAAGGGCACCGGAGAGATCCGGCGCACCATGGCGACAGGGGGGCCATAGGGCGCCGGACAGATCCGGCGCACCATGGCGACAGGGGCGCTTAAGACGGCCCTGACCACTTCAAGGTCCTAACTCATCAGTTGAAGACCAGTTGTCTGGAATATAAAATCATACACAGTGGGAGGGGATCTAAAGCAGGCTGGGCTCCTGTAGCCCTTATATTGTTGGACCACAGCTCCCAACATCGCTGGCCATTGACCATGCTAGCTGGGACTGATAGAAGTTAGAGCCCAACACCACCTGGAAGGTCATGGGTTCCCCATCCCTCTAAATAAATGTGATATGATTTCTACTAATGTGGGAGGTCTTGAACAAGCAACGTGGGGAGAGGGGGACTCACCTCTTCTACGATTTCAACCAGGCTCCCTTTCTGCCAAGGGACAACACCCTTCAGGATAAAATCCACCACCTTTGAGTTTTTGAAAGTCTCTCCCAAACATTTCACAACCTTGTCCACCGAGTCCACCATTTTTTCCATCTTCTCCAGCCTCTCCTTGTACTTTGAAGCATCTTGATGGGTCACTTTCATAAGCTTCAGGATTTCGGTACATGTGCTTTGGGTGTCCATTTGGTGAACCCCACCTTCAAATTTCAGGCCCCTTTTTACTCCACCGATCTGGTCGGCAGGCATCCGTGAGACGGTGAGCCTGTGAAGGCCTTTCCCCAAATCATCGATCCCTTGGTTAACCTTCTGAAGCTTTCCCGTCATGTCTTCTTGAAAATTCAGCAGTTTGTCTACCTTCTCGTTGAGAAGGTTCAGTTTTTGGTCCATTGTGCTTAAACTGTTCCCTTTTGTAATCCGTGATTTATTTACAAACTCTTCTTCGTCAGTCTCCTGGTTGCTTTCAGACATCGTGGCAAAAAAACACACAAAAGGATTAGCCAGCTAGCCCCATTACTTGTTGAAGTTAGAGGACAGCTCTATGAAATTCCATCTCGAGTTGGAAAGGAAGGAAAACTCTAGAACACTCTGTGAGGGCGTCACTAATTAGCTGCTATGTAAGATATTCCTCCTGCAGGCTTATAATGATGATCTTAACTTGGCGGTGGGCTTGAGGGGTCCCTCCCCCTCCCTCTTGGCCTCCCGACGTCACAGAATCGTTTAAAATTCTTTCCTTGAGAGGCTGTTGATAACCAAGCATGTTGAGAATTGGCAATGGTCATGTAGCAGACATCCCCACCCAGAGAAAGGAGGGGGCAAGAACGTTGTGCCATTTTTGCCCTACTCCTTGGAGGCGGCCAGCGGTGTGCATTGAAACCACATAAAATGCTTTGCTTCGTCCCAAAAGGAAAGGATGGAATTGAGCCGGGTACATGGTATGGCCTAAAAGAAGCCGGCATTGTGAAAACAGAAACGTGCGCACAGTGATCAAAACACATACATGCCTTCCATGCCCAAGCTTGGCCGGCAGTTGAAATTTAAAAATAGACCATCATGACAGCGATATGGAGTATATATCTACTGCCAGCATGCCTTTGTCAACTGAAACAACTCAAACTGAATTCTTCATTCGGTGCCAAGAGAGCCCCCAGTGTAAAAGGAAAAAAGGGGGAGGAAATCTCCGCAGAATGGCATGTCAACATTGTTTCCATAATTCACGGTAAAATAATTAGCCCTCAAAAATGATTTCCCCCAAAAAAATTACTGAGGCTCTAACACTGGAAATCGTTGGGCCAGACTAATTCTTACAAGCTTTTGATTATGCGTTTGTTTTGGTAGTTCCATCTGTGTAGAGGGGTGTGTGTGTGTGTGTGTGTGTGTGTGTGTGTGTGAGAGAGAGAGAGAGAGAGAGAGAGAGAGAGAGAGAGAGAGAGAGAGAGTGAGTGTCAGTATCTTCTTTCCATTAGCAGTAACTGGAGTATTTCCTGGAGGAGCACGGACAACTCCCAGCCACCACACCAACAATGGGAATACCTCCCCAAGCAGCCCCTTTTGATACCCTGGTTTCTCACAACCTTCCTCTCAGTGTGCGCTCTCTGGCACATGCTCACCTGCCAATTTAGATCTCTGTGACATTTTCATTTGACGTCAGTCGCACGTACAAGAAAAATTTATCGGTTGAAGCTTAGGCTCGGCAGTTCCACAACAACAGAGAGCCAAGGAAGTGGCAACAGCTTGAGCAGAGGAGCAGTCGTGCCTGGCAACAGTAATACTTAGCTGTCAAGCATTCAAAGCACAGCACATTGGTTCTCTTGTCGCAAACCTCACAGCGACCCTCTGAGGTAGGCCAAGACCATTATCTTCTTGCTGCAGGGGCGGGGGTCTGAGTCCTTGGAAGAAGAATATCCAGCACATTCACAGCAGAGATGAAATTCAGACCAAGAACTCTTTAATTCACAGCTTAATTAATTTTTAAAAGATACTGGTATTTTGAGAAGAAGTTCTTGGAGCTTAATACTTTGGCAGTTGGTGCCTTGCAACATTTGGATTTGGCTAATGAGCCCTCAGGAACGATATGCCTGGCTCCTTCACTGTCTGCTGTAAGAAAGGCAGTGAAGACTACTGTATATTCCTGTGTATAAGACTATTTTTTAACCCAGGAAAATCTTCTCAAAAGTCAGGGGTCGTCTTATACGCCAGGTGGTATTTCTTATACGGCAAGTATATCCCAAACTCTATATTTAACTGGAAAAGTTGGGGGTCATCTTATACGCCCAGTCGTCTTATACGCCGGAAAATCGGGTATTTTATTTACCACAGGGGTGCACAGAAGGTAGAACTGAATCTACTGGTAGGTCTCTGGGTGATTTCTAGTAGAGCAGCAAGAGTTTCCGATCACATAGTATTCATTCATTGATTGATTTATATACTGCTTTTGGCCCAAACTGCCCCCCCCCAACACACAAGCAGGAAACCAATTAAAATAAATACAGGATATAATAGAAACAAAATAAAAAAATTCCTTCCAGCAGCACCTTAGAGACCAACTAAGTTTGTCATTGGTACGAGCTTTCGTGTGCATGACTTCTTCAGATACACTGAAACAGAAGAAGAAGTGTGCATGTACATGAAAACTCGTACCTATGACAAACTTAGTTGGTCTCTAAGTTGCTGCTGGAAGGAATTTTTTTATTTTGTTTCGACTACGTCAGACCAACACGGCTACCTACCTGTAACCAGGATATAATAGAAGTACAGTAAATACAAATGCAAACGCACAATAAATAAATACAATAAGTTAATACAAATATAAAAGAGCAAAAACCACCAGATGCACCAGAGATACAGCTCCTTGACATCTACCTCTAGTGTAGAAGTCACGTTGATTCACATCTTTGCACCTGCTTCTCTCTATCACCCAGGAGCAAGCCCATCCTCAGAACCATCATCAAAGGGAATGTTCTCAGCCTCACCCATATCCCAAAGTCATATGAAGATACTTAAAATGTAACGTGCAGATAGGGCCCATGAGCCTGGGTTCAGAGTACCTGTGGAGCAAAACTTCGGCTTAGCTCAGCATGATGTAGGAGTAAAAAAGTTATGGGAAGAGCAATGTGGCTGCAAGTGACTCTCTAGGAAGCTGCATTCATATGGTCCCAGGTAAACCATGGTTTGGCTTACCATGACAAGCGAGTTAGGCCATTAATGGTCCCTTCAGGTGCCCTTTCTGTTGTACATCCATGATTATTTCTGTTGGGGCAGTTATACATTATGTGTTTCCTTTTTTCTTTTTTAAAATAATATTAAATTTTCCATTTTAACAATCCTATAAAAACCACATTAAAACATTCCAAATCATGATATAATCAAAAAAGCCAAATATCCAATGCCAAATTATATATCTTCCCATGCTCTGAAATTTTCAGTTTGCACCTGCAAAAATTTCATGGTAGACATACAGATGAAACTCGGAAAATTAGACTATCGTCGAAAAGTGCATTTGTTTCAGTAACGCAACTTAAAAGGGGAAACCAATATATGAGATAGATGCATGACATGCAAAGCAAGATATGTCTAGCCTTTATTTGTTGTAGTTGTAATTATTTGTCGTTAGGTGGGTCAATTATAAATGGAATGTAATTAATGAAATGTAATAGCGATGTTTATTATTGTATTATTGTAACTTTTTGATTTATTACTGTGGAATTTCCAAAAGAAAGCATTTGTAAAAATTAAAAGAAAAATAAAAAATAAATTGCATTACTGAAATAAATGCACTTTTCGACGATATTCTAATTTTCCGAGTTTCACCTGTACTGTTTCCCTTCCAATCAACTTCTTGCCGGAATTCTGCAACTTTTTATACCACAAATATTCCTGTCTACTTTATTTCTTACCTACCCACAAGCAGGCCCCTAGCACAAGAGCCCTCTCCCCTCCTATGGTTTCCCGCAACTGGTAGTCAGAAGCATGGCTACCTCCAACAGTGGAAGCAGAACCGAGCCATTGTGGCTAGTAACCATTGATAGCGTTACCCTCCATGACTTTGTCCAACCCTCTTTTAAAGCCACCCAAGTTTGTCGCCATCTAACGATCAACACATTTGCTTCGAAATAAGCCCTCATTTTGATGTAGAAAAGTATGGTATATTTTCAAGGTGAAAACAGTAAGAGGAGCACCTGTGATAACCATAATGTCTCTATAGTTGGCTGGTTGCCCATCAATTATAAAATGATGGTGATGGAGACCACAGAAGGGAATTCTACGATATCAGTGCCAAGTCAGGTGCTGATACGGAGCCTGTTTGCAACTGCCACATCCATCTGCCTTTAACTGGGTGGTCATTTGTGGATGGAGCAGGGTGGGGCTGTGAAGCCTAGAACTTCAGCACCAAGGTCCAACCTTAGCCGGATTACTGTTCTTCGCTGAAAATAAATTGTGGATTTAAGGGATTAGAAGAATCGTGGACAACTTTAGGCCTCCACTACAACTCTCACTTCTAGATTTACTGGCTGGTTCTGATGAGTGATGGAGCTCGACAACATCTGGAGCGTCACAAGGTCCCCAATCCCAGGATTAGAGGAATGCACATTTAAAAGCAAAGGTTTCTATCCTTTAAGTAAACCATCAAGGTTATTACTCATTCCCCACCCCTGAAAAGCTCTCTCTCTCTCCCTGCCATCTCTGATAAATGATTAAGTGGCATACTCAGAGAAAAACTGGAAATGAACAATCTAGCTATGTTGCTTTCTTGAAACTGAACAGTTTTCAGCAGGAAACTCCTTGACGTTCACCCCTCTCTTTACATGATTTGTGACAATTTTCCAGTGAAACCATTCCAGACCTTACCCCCAACCTCCAATGATGATGTATTATTAACACATATAGGACAGGACAGAGGAAAACAACAACAGAATGGTGCTAGGATTTGGAAGAAAAGCAGAACAAAATGAAAATAATTTAAATAGGATCCCTTCTGGACAAACACACACACAGAGATCCCTTGTTGTATTTATGACTTTTTATTCATTATTATCATAATCTGGTCCTCTCTTATGCCACTATTCATCAGACAGGACTGCAGCGTAGCATGCATCAAAACAGTGCACATCAATGAGATTTACAAAAAAAAGTAACATACAATTAAAACCAAAACCAGCACACATCTCTAGGTCAGCTGCAACAGCCTCAGCTAACTTGGAAAGGGTCTGGATATCTAAGACAAAATGTGACACAGTCAATTAGACCTTACATTCAAGCAGTTTTTAAAGTTACTTTTTTAAAAAAAATTTTACAAATATATAAAGATATATATTTGCTTACCGCAAATTTCTTTACGTAATCGGAAACGCAAGACCCTCCCATGCTCAAGTGAAGTGTCTTATGCAATGGGGATCCTTGATACAGAGTCCCCATTCCCTCCCCCTTTGGCCTTGTTGCTGGGCCAAGCCACCAAGGCGCCCTGCAGCTATTGACTGCATTAAGAATCAAAGCCTCTGTGGACATTGCCATAACAGGCATTCCCCTTTATCTGCCACTACACCAGGCATTTCAGCCACTTCCTTATCTCCGAAGCCCTGGCTCTTATCTGTATTCCTACAGCTCACTTCCTGGGTCACTGATAAAGTCTGTGGGTGCAAAAACAGAGGATGCTGTTAATTTGAAGTCCCCCCCCCAAGAGGGCACCCTCCCCCCCTCCACATTGTTACCCCTTGTAATTTGGCTATTGGATGAGCAAAAAAAAGTGTGAAAGGTATAAGGCTGAGCAAGAAACAACTCTGTTGGCTTTAAAAGAAGATTAGACAAATTCATGGAGGAGAAGGGGGGTTATTGGGTTTTTATTTTGATTATATATTTTGTGGTTTTATATTTGATTTTGTTCTGTGAACCGCCCTGAGACCTCTGTGTATAGGGCGGTATATAAATTCAATAAATAATTATAAAATATTAATGTTGATGGCTACTTACCAGGATGGCTGTGCTCTACTCCACAGTCAGAGTCGGGAATGTGTCTGAATACCAGTTGCTAGAAACTTGTGAAGCTTATGAATCTGCCTTATTTTCATCAGCCATAGTTATGGTTAAGCACAGATTAGGGTTGAGGCAACACACTAAACAGAAGGGAAAGCTTTCGATCTCTTTTTGACGACACCGGAGGAAGGGAAGTGTGAGCCCATTCTTGTAACACCAAACTATGGTTTGCTATGCAATCACTGTACAGAATCCATTGAGTTGGCCAGAAATTCTCTTGATCCTCATTGCTAACAATGAGGATCTAGCAGCTTTTGAATAAGGATGTGACTCCACTAGCCCATATCCCGCCTTCCCCAATACTCGTCTCTCCTTTTCACGTTGCTTATTTGCCCTCGAGGGTGGGGGACAGGCTTACTTTTGCCTATGAAACACAGTGCATAGGACTGAATAGGCTGATTGACAATACAAGTGCTCAATAGGAATTGTTCACGAGCCCTCAAAACACAGGGAGGGCTGATTCTCCCCCACCCTACATGATGCCCCGAGTAGGGAGGTGGAGAGACTTACCTCAAAATACCCGGAGTGCTTGTCTCCGAGGCAGTTTTAATCCACTGGGCCAGGCTAGCTTGCTTGTCCTAGGGCAACTATGTCAAATCTCAGTTTCTCTCGGTATCTCATGCGCAACTCTTGCAGGAAGGCTGTGTCATTTTGGAAAGGTATATTGTTTCGGAAAGTATGAACTCGGCAAGTGCACCATTAAATGAAAACTGAATTTAATTTATCATAAGAAGAGTCTGCTGGATCAGGCCAAGGGCCCATGTAGTACAGCAGTCCTGTTCACACAGTAGCCAAGCAGATGCTTCCAGATGTGGAGGCAGAGCATAGAAATCATGGCTAGTAGCCATCGATAGCCCTCCCCACCCCCATGAACTATGGCAGGCATCCCCAAACTGCGGCCCTCCAGATGTTTTGGCCTACAACTCCCATGATCCCTAGCTAACAGGACCAGTGGTTGGGGAAGATGGGAATTGTAGTCCAAAACATCTGGAGGGCCGAAGGTTGGGGATGCCTGAACTATGGCTTGAGGACACCTTGTTTCCACTAACCGTAGCTAAGATGAACCCCTGTCTGATTGGTTGAGATTAAATAAATAGAAATCTGAAATGAATGTTCCCAGAAGGCTCCTCACAGCTGCATGCAAAAGGTCCCAGGTTCAAGAACAAGCATGTCTAGCTAGTGCTGGAAAAGGCAGCTGTCTGAATCCGTGGAGAGCCATTCCCTGTGAGTGTATCGGTGTTTCTCACACTTGTGTCTCCTGCTGTTTTTGGACTACAACTCCCATAACTCGGAGCTAGCAGGACCAGCAGGCAGGGATGGTGGGAATTGAAGTCCAAAAGCAGCTGGAGACCCAAGTTTGGGGAACCCTGGTTTAGATTGTTGTTGTTTAGTCGTTTAGTCGTGTCCGACTCTTTGTGACCCCATGGACCAGAGCACGCCAGGCACTCCTGTCTTCCACTGCCTCCCGCAGTTTGGTCAAACTCATGTTCGTAGCTTCGAGAAGACTGTCCAACCATCTCATCCTCTGTCGTCCCCTTCTCCTAGTGCCCTCAATCTTTCCCAACATCAGGGTCTTTTCCTGGTTTAGATAGTACTGATCAAATTGGAACAATGGTCTGTTTTGCTACAAACCAGCTTCCTGCTGCTCTTAGCTGAAGCTATGTGCATCAGTCTCATCCCCTAGCGACAGAGGCAAAATTCAGTGAACTTCCTGGATCATAGATCTTAGCCATTACGCTCCACCCGCAGAGAATAAGAGCTTATTGAAGGAGTTGATGCAAATGTGATAAACACCCATGTTTAGATAGGGGCACTTGAGGCAAGTCAATATTTTTGTTTGCAAATAACACTATTATCCTGTGCTTTGCAGAGGGGAGGCGTTCAGATAGCGGCAAATGCACGTAGAACTAGCGAGTGCCAAAGAAGAAGAAAAAGGACAGGGCTTGCGTGATCGAGTGGGTCCCCGTTAGGAAATTTGGCAGCCAGGCTGGAACAAACAACACTCACCACCCTGCCACCCTCCATGAGCGACTCTAAATAGAGAATGCTAGTGTAAAAGGACACCTCGCCAGCCCTGCATTGTCTTCAATCAATTCATGTCTTACATGCAATTCGTGGAGATAATTCCACTGATTGATCAGTTTCTCTGAGCCACTCTGCTTGATCTTCTGCAAGCCAGAATATGTTGTTCCTTTTCATATTTCTCAGATTCAAAAAGAGGCAGGCAGGGAGAAAGCAAATGTGTTTGGGATTTGGGAGGAAAAATCCAATGGCCAGCATGTTCTTCATTTGGTGTTACAAATCTGTTAACCCTCACTGCTCCCAAGAGAATATTGGAAGTGGGAACATGGCTGTGAGAGAACTGATTCCAAGAGAGGTTTTGCAGCACAGATAATTTCACATACTGATTTTTTAAAAAAACATTTTTATGCCACCTATGCTAAACAGAACGGTTCCCAAACACTAGACTTCAATAACATTTCAAAAATATGCACCAGCAAAGTCGAGCCATCAAATTGACAAAGGCTAGCCCATAGTTTGGTGCTTCGCAAAGGTACCTGGAATTCTAAAGCTCATACACAGCTTCCTTCTTCTTTTGTATTACTTCCTGGTTTGCGGCAAACCATAGTTTGTCATTACATCTGAATTGCCAAGCTGTAGTTTACAACTGTCCTGCAAATCAGAATTGCAAACTGGTGTCTGGTTATGGGTTGAAACCCATAGACTCGGATATCCAAACAAGAGTGTCCTTCCATTTGCAGAAGAGGCTGCAATCCAGCAGAGAATTGCATAAATATTTCACTTCTGCCTGCAGCCCCCTTGCCATTTCCCATAAAAATGGCTGTAACACACACACACACACACACACCACCCTTCCACTTGCAGGAGATGAAAGATTTCAGTTTAGGGATCTCTGGACCCAACCCATAGTTTCCTGTTTCGATGTAACAACCAGCCATGGTTTTCTAAAACCCAGGAAACAGCCAATAAGTCTGAGGATGCAAGGAGAGGGGGGGTGTGCCTCTTTCAAGGCTTGCTTTCATAGCTCTGATCTACATTTTGCCATTTTGTCTGAACTGAGTCAAATAGCACGGTCAGCCAAGTAGCTGACAATTTTCAATGTTATGCGAGAGATCAAGAAAACATAACAAGAAAATGTGCCCCGTTCCCGCAAGAGAACATATACTGCTCCTGTTACAACGAGACAGTGTGGCGGTTGAATTTAAAGAGCGGAACTAGATGGGAATAAGAATCACATGATTTGTGCTCACATTCAGGACGCAGAGATACAATCCCACTTTGCCTACTCTTTGTGCCTAGAGAAGTTCCAGGGTGGACAGACTGCTTCATTTGCAAACAGTGTGTGCCCTATAATTTCCTGATGAAATCCTGTAACTTTTCATACTGCTAGGGTTCTGGAGTTATTGTTTTTCCTTCCACTTTTGTTGCTTTGTGGAACAAGAGTGTCCCTCCAGGTGGCAATAATGCAACAACATTAAGGAGGTATTCCAAAACATTATATTGCGGTTGTTACTGATTTATTAATCACCTTCTAAACCACAGCCACAAGGCGATTTACACATTAGACGGTTAAAAAGAGTTGCAACACACAGAAACAAATATATTTAAATCAAGACAGAAGAACCCACACTTTGGAACTCCCTGCCTATTGATACCAGGCAGGTGCCTTCGCTGTACTCTTTTGAGCTCCTGCTGAAAGCATTTTTCTTTAGACAAGCCTACCAAGATAGTCAGGATGCTCATGTTTGCTTCAGTCTGTTCTTAGCTTATTGCTGCTTTAGATTTGTTCAGTTGTTTTAAATTATTGTTGTTCATTGTTTTTATTGAAAAAATATCATTTTATCCTTTTTTGGGAAACTGCTTTGATCCTGGGAAAGAACAATTGTTTCCAGAAGGTGCAGATAGCATACACCTCTCCCACATCTCGACAGGAATGCTAAGAAGCAGCACGATGTGTGGACAGCCCGGGATAATTCCACCACTATTCCACCATTACGATTGCATGTTGCAGGATGCAGCCACAGAAAAACACCAGCCTGGAAGGGGGGCCCAGGCTGCAACGTCACATTCATGATTCGCAAGAAATATGCCTGAAAGCGCCACAAATACAAAGAAAAGCCAGCAGTGCCCTTTCCACTGGTACCTACCCTTTCATTTGTCTTCCATCCGTGCACCAAAGCCGAATTGGATACCAGCATATATAGCACTTCCGAGGAGCGGCAGCAGGGGAGACGAAGGAATGCAGCAGGACACCGATAGCCTGGAAAGTGGGCTGGGAGGGCAGAAGCCTTAAATAACAAAAGGAAAGATGCAAAAGGACTGTTGCAAACTGTTATCGGGGGAAGAGGGGAAAGGGAAACAAACACTTATGGATCTGTAAAGGTCTCCAGAAGAAGAGGCATCTTGCAGCAGCCCGAGCTACACTGACTGCCCTGCCTGGGCACAAGCATATTTCAATAGGGTGCTCCGCTCCAAATGGATTAGAGCGAAAGGTCAGGGAGCCACAAGGCTCTCTCCACAGCTAATTAGTATCTATTTGTCTCCTGCATCTCTTAACACAGAGGGAGAAAATCCCCCCAGGACCAAAGGCGTTCCATTTTTAAACCTCCCCCCCAAAAGGCTGATCACATACATATATCATCCTGGCAACATTGCCAGGGACAGGACACTTTCCCCGGCTGTTTCTCATTTTTGAGGCTGAGGCTGAGGAGAAAATCAGGGCTTGTTTTGTCTTTATAAAATGCAGTTTGCCAGCGTGGGTTGCCCTCTGGAGACGAGTTTAGGCCATGGCCTCTTTTTAAAGAGAAAGAAAGTGTGTTTGTTTGTCTGTGTGTATATACAGTGAGTAGAAAACATTTCTTAAAGCAAAACATGTTGGCTTCCACCTTCATTGGTTGCTTTAATAAAAATGATGCTGTTTCCAAGTGTTATAAGAAAATACTGCTCCTTTTCCCTTATGGGGTATCCAAGAGCCCGTAGAGTCCTTAAGTAGTGTTATGAAAAAATGAACCCCAAAATGCGTTGCCTTTTAAGAAGGACAGACGCGGGTCGGAAGCTCCAAAATTTGCACTAAGTTCAGCTCCGCCGGGAAATGACAGAGACCACACGATGCTGTCAGGAAAAACAAACTGATCCTTTTATTACAGAAAGAAAGAACTACAGCTGTAGGGTCCCTGCCTCAAAGAATGTAGGAAGGAACCCCGGGAAATGGTGAACCTCCCTCTTATACCCTCCTGTCCCCACGTGAAAATCCCTTTACTGGGAGGGAGGGGAAGGACAAGGAGGATGGGTGGTGATGGGATTAACTGGGTGTAGAGACGACTATTTCTTCATATGGTGAGATGTCAATCGCTCTCCTCCCGTTGTTGATGGGTTTCCCTTTGTTTGATCAGTCTAGATGGGAGTTGAGGTCGGGCGTTCCTGGCGATTGCTGAGGGGTTGGGGTCCATCCGGCAGGTGTTTTCCCCCAGGTCATGCAAGGATGATCCCTGGGATTATGTAAAAGGTGACACTTCTGGAGGTTTGAATAAACTGTGCCAGTTAATCCATCTTTGTCCATGTGTGTCTTTTGAATCAGGATGGCGATGGGGCAAGGTTCAGGTGGGCTGGGGTCATGCACAGGTTATGCAGCATTTCTTTTTACAGGAGACATATATAATACAGGGAATTCTATGCAAAAGGCAGTAGTCCTGATATATAAAGGTTCTGAGACATAAAACAGCAATTCTAATACAGAGAGATCCTAGCATACGTCATGAATAAGACAGCAATTCTAATACAGAGGCAGCGGATAGATTTCCTAGAAACGTTAAAAGGCACATAATGAGGGAAACGTATAGAGGGTACATTAAGGGATACGCATAAGGATTTCATAATAAGAGGACATATAATAAAGGCAGGGTTCATGGTAAGAGAACATATAATAGGCTGTATTATTAACTTGAGTAGAAAAGTGTCACTTTGGATTTGGGCGGCTTTCCCCCCTCCTTCTTCTGGAAACATTGTTTTCTTCTGGGCGGAGGGGAGGTGGAGAGGGGAAATGTGTGGGTTTATGGCATCCTTGGGAGATGTTTGCATATGCTGATCCTTAGGGCAGGGTTGCATCCGAGCGGGAGGGGTGCGGGTCTCTGGAGTGGAGCAGAGGCGAAGAAGGTGGTGTTGCGAGGGATTCTGGGTAACTGCAGCTGTCAGATTCGGTCACCCCTCTCTGTTCATTAGTAATGGTGTCCTGCAAACACCCCCCCCCAATATGATTTTATAACAGTAGGCTCTCTGTCGGCAGGAGAAAATAACAGAAGCCAACCAGAGAATATTGAGAAGCAAAGCAGCTAGTAAGTCTGATCTTTTTTAAATTGTTGCAACAGGGTCCCCCGCTCACCCCACGTAGGGAGGGAGGAGAGGAACCCCAAACAATGGTGTGCGAGCTCTTATACTGTACAGACTTTTGAAATTGCATCCCCTATAGCTCAAGAAGACCACCACCCAAGACCACCATCAGGGTACCTGATAAAGGTCAATCATTGCTCAACCTGGGCAGTCTGGCCATTCTTTTGTGATTAGTTCCACAATCTCTTACATATATTGATAGTTTGCTCAGCTTAACAGATACTTGCCAGACTGTATTTGCAAAGGGAGGTATAAGCCCCTGAAAGACAACTGGAAAGCTTTTCCCATTTCCTTCCTCCTTGCAGAGAAATATTTGAGGTCAATTTGGGAGAGTCAAAATGGCTTCAGGATTGCTCTCCTGTACTGTTTCAGACACTATACTTACGCATGTGTGTTTGCCTTGTACATTTATGAACATTTATTCCAGGCACATCCAACAGGTAGATCGTGATCTACCAGTAGATCACTGGACTTCTGTGGTAGATCACTGGCTCCCCCCAAAGAAGCTCAACAAGTTTGGCTCCCCTAAAAGAAGCTCATCATTTTTGCCCTGCACCCCTAAAAACTGTGGCTTTCCCCCTCCCTTAAGAAGTTCAACAACTTTGACCTGAACCTCTAAAAAGGGGGTAGATCACTGCCAGTTTTTAGCTCTGTGAGTAGATCGCAGTCTCTTGGGAGTTGGCCACCCCTGATTATATGTGTGTGTGTGTGTGTGTGCGCGCGCGCACGCACGCACGCACGCACGCACGCACACACACACACACACACATACATGACCTTAGAATTCCTATAATACAAGTAATGGTATTTTCATTATTTTGCGTGTGCATGTGTAACTAGATATATGAACGCACTTTATATTATCCTTAAGCCAAATATTGAATATGACCTGCTATCATTTCCTAGCTTCTCATTCTAAAATACGATAAAAGTCAACCATTTTTGATAAATTTGTTTTCATATTTGTTTTCTCTTGCTCTGACACAATAAAAAAAAAGTTTATGCATAGCAGCTAAGTCCCAAATATTGACAAGGGAGATGGGAGATAATACCTCCCCCCCAAAAAAAGAAATTGTAATTGGCATTCTGACTGCTATAAGCCGAATTGTGTCCATTTCAATGTCCACCTTTTCAATGTAGTCCTGTTAAGTAATTTAAGAATATGTTATTTTGGAATCTCATACCCTGTTTCAGGTAGTTTGTTAAGGGTGGTGAGCATTGTTAGGAAACCACCCTAGTCCCTTCACAGAGCTAGTTCCCGGAGTTCCCTTTGAAGAGGGAATTGTAGCTCTGTGAGAGAAATAGGCACCCCCTAACAGTTCTTGGCACCCTTAACAAACTACAGTTCCCAGGATTCTTGGGGGGGATACCATGACTGTTTAATGTTGTATGATATGGTTTTAAATGGATCTTGCAGGTGAGGCCACTCCTCAATCCAGGAGAGAGGAGCCTCTGGCCCTTCAGGTGTTGCTAGGCTCCCAAACATGGGGCGGGCGGGGGGGGGGACACCAGATAGGCAAAGTTTGCTCAAACCTGTGAATTTCATTTTGAAAAGAAACACACACAACACAATCCACTACCCAAAGCCAACAATATTTTGACTTCAGTCCATTTATAGCTCAATCTAGGATTTAAAGAAATAAACACCCCTCGGAGTCCAGGTAATGAAAACAGCTTTGGAGAGAGTTCAGAAGAGCCCGCTGGCTGGTATTTTGGATCACGTGTCTGCCTCCTCTAGCAAAAACACAAAGATGCAATTACTTACTTGCACTGAACAACCGCTGGGCTGGGAAATCACTTTCCATCCCTGGGAGCCATTTTGCAAAGTATCAGGGCATTTCGGCCGCTCTGTGGCCACAGTGTGATACCCAAACAAGCTTCCCCATGTGCTGTTTTCACAAAGTAAAAGAGAAGGTGCATTAGAAAGGGGTAAGGATGATTAAGAAGTAGAGATGAGAAAGAAAGATGGGTTGCTCGCAAACTGTTGTGTTCTGCAGGTCCAGATCTGATTAGATGAAAGTGTAGAAGTAGTAACGTTCCATATTCCTTTGAGCAGTCATGCCCCCCCCCCCCAAAAATGCTTGGAGCTGTAGATTGCAAAGGGTGATTAAGACTTGTTAAGAGATCCCGATTCTCTTCAGAAAGCTACAGTTCTCAGTTTGGTTTAACAGTCAATCCTTCTTCCCAGGGAACTCTGGAAGTTGTAGCTCTGCAAGGGGAACGGGAGTGTAAAAGATGTGGTGCAAACAGACACTAAGGCTGGATCTACAGAGATATAAAAAACACTATGAAACAAACCACTAAAAGGAGTGTCTCCACACGCCATCGTTCTGCCCGGACACTGAGGTCCAGCGCCAAAGGCCTTCTGGCGATTCCCTGTGAGAAGCCAAGTTACAGGGAACCAGGCAGAGGGCCTTCTTGGTAGTGGCACCCACCCTGTGCAATGCCCTCCCCCACAGATGTCAAAGAGAACAACAACTACCAGACTTTTAGAAGTCATCTCAAGGCAGCCCTGTTTAGGGAAGCTTTTAATGTTTGATGGATTACTGTATTTTAATGTTTTGTTGGAAGCCGCCCAGAGTGGCTGGGGAAGCCCAGCCAGATGGGCAGGGTATAAATATAATAATAATAATAATAATAATAATAATAATAATAATAATACCACCATTGGATTGCTGCTGTACAGCACCATCTGGTGTCACACTTTAATAACACATCTTTAACGTTATAATTGACCTGTGTAGCCGAGTCCTAAGTTACAACTAATGATGGAGCAGAAACAGGAGCTAAGACCCCACCTGAACCTTACATTTAAAGCAGATCAAATCAAATCAGTTTATTTCAGCTTTAAGCTCATAAAAATACAGAAGCAACCAAGGCACTCATAATTGAGTTACAAATAACAAAAAACAATATGGATTGAAATAAAATATTTGAGAAATATACAAAATCAGGGATGAGATATAATAAAAGAGTTTCAATTTTCGTATAGGAGACCTTTACGTCTCTTATAAGACAGAAGTTAAAATTTTTGCCACTTGCAAGGTTACAAACAGGTCTGTGTCTTACATTTAAAGCAGTATCATACTGCATTTGATAGCTATGGCATCCCAGAGTCCCTTGGGAAGACGGATTATTTAACCAAACTGGGAATTGTAGCCCCGGAGGGGAATATGGGGTCTCCCAACAGATCTCAGCACCCTTTACAAGTTCCCAGGATGGAACTGTTTAAAGTAGCATGATACTTCTTTAAATGTATACTGTGGATTGCAGTGTTGGCCCAGGAGCTGGCTGAGGCAAAACATAACATGCGGCCTCACAGTGCCTTTTCTTCTCCCAAAGATGTCCCACAAGGCAGCAGAGGTTTAGTATCGGAGTTTTCCTTCTCCTAGATGGGCTACCTTCCCAGGTTGACGAGCCCCACCTGCCCCCTCCTCACTTATCTCTACATCATGTGCAAAAACCGCCTTCTTGACGCACTGGTCTCCTATCTGCCAGAGGGGCACGCAGGGCATATTTCTACCACCACCACCACCACCATCAAGCTTCACCGAAAAGAAGAGGAAATGCATAATGAAAGGAGGCGTCAAAAAGTGGAGGGTTTTCAACCTAATGGTCACTTTTCCATCCAGGCAACCTTCCAGAGTGATGGATGAGGTGTTTAAAAAACAAAGAAAGCTCACCAGCATGGGCCTGGAGCATCCCAGCAGTAAAAATATTGGGTGTGGGCCAGGAAGCAGTTTCAGCTGAAAGAATGGGGCAAGGAAAGGGTTAGGAACAGCCTTCTTCATATTTCTCTGGTGTAAATCGCTCCCTCCTGAGGGTGCTTTGCAAATAAGGAGAGGCAGTCAGGGCTACCAGGCAGCAGCATGGCATGCCCTTTGCTACTAATGGCCAAATAGCCACAGCACAGCAGTATACAGGGTGTTTTTCTCTCTCTCTTGGGAATATACTGCCACCTAGCCATAGAAGTTGTCATGAGATATCTTTTTTTCCCCAAGTCAGGCTTTAAAGCAAGAGAATGTCATGGGGCTCCCCCTCCAGGCCAGCCTACTAAATGAGCAGCCGTCCTGATCTTGTTTGCATAAAGCTTACACAGGTTTTTTTTTAATTATGCCTGGGCTTTGACAAGCATTTGCTCCGATTTATTGTTAATCGTGATATTTTTCTTTCCTGCGTGCATCTGGAATGTTGTCTGAAAGAATGCAAATCATGTGCACATCATTGAGCTATGCAGCTTTGCTTTCATCTCTGATTATTTTGAGCAAGAAGTGGAAAACGGGGAAAGAGAAGCAAAGCCTCTTCCCAATTTGGATTTTCAATAGGTGCCAAGCATGAATAACTGCTAGACAAAGGAAGTCCCAAATACAACCTCCAGATGAGCATTGATCCCAATTCGCAGAGCATTGATCTTTGTTTTGTTGGCAGTGTGGTTAATGCAGCAATGTGCATCCCTTCTAAAAGGCTTGCAGGGTGTTTATTAGAGATGAGAGGATCAGTTAATTTTGTATCCGTTTCTCATTCTTAAATTCTGTTTTCTACATTTTGTACCAATTCTATCTTCAAAAAGAAATCCTCATAAAAATTCATCAGTGCTTTATGGCAATTTTCCCCCAATAAACACTTTTTATATTGACAAATAGTTTTGCAAGCTATTTCCCCGAATATACAGCATATTTGCATGTTATAGTCACTAATATTTTCATTTCCATGTGCGCTTTCACCTTATATGCATTTTTGTGAATGTTGGAGAACCTTGTTAGAAAATTCAGGTAAGTGCGAATTTCAAAGGATAGGATACCGGTAGCTATGTTTCAGCTTGCATATTTTCAAAAAGCAAATTTGACAGATTTGGATTTAAATGCAGAGTCAATTTTTTCCTCCATTCCTAATGTTTCTGCATCTTTCTGTTTATCAGATGTTGACCTCACACTGGCTGAGGCTAATGGATGTTGGGAGTCCAACAACCACCTGGAAAGATACAAGCTTCACACCTATGCCACCCATGGTCGCATGATCAGAAGTTCATAAAATTATGCATGGCATGACAAAAAATGGATAGGAAAGTTTTTCTCCCTGTCTCATAACGGCAGAACTAGTAGGCATCCAATGAAGCTGAATGTTGGAAGATCCAAGACAGAGAAAAGTCCTCCTTCATGCAGCAGTTAAAAGTATGGATGCAGGATACAGTGATGGCCACCAACCTAGATGGCTTTAAAAGACTGGAAACAAATAATGGGAGGGCTATTGGTGGCTACTAGCCACAATGGCTAAGCTCTACCTCCGTCAGATACATCTTGCCTATGAATACCAGTTGCTGGGATACAGAATGTGCTGCTCTGCTCATGTCCAGCTTGCCAGCTTCCCACCGGCATCTGGCTGGCCACAGTGAGAACAGAATGCTGGGCTATATGGATCACTGGCCTGATCCAGCAGGGCACTTCTTATGCTCTTACATTTCAAATTGCTGTTCACAGATCAGAATGTAAATTAATACGATCTTGGTGCTTTTCCAAAGTTGTTCCAAGTTGTCCATATGGGTATTGGGTGTTTTTTTTGGGGGGGGGGGTAGGGAGAGAGACATATCTTATTAGTTCTACAATCCTATTTCCATAATTGCTCCTCCTGGCCTCAAGTACTTAAAGCAATGGCAAGCTTGCCCGCTTGCTGTAAATAAGCACCCGAAGCCCAGAGTCTAGATTGCACAACTCCAGCTTTCAAGGGCTCAAAGACAACTCAGCGCCAATGTTCTCCATGCACAACGAATTAAAAATGTAGAGGCGCAGCCTACAATTTGAGGAGCTAGAGAACTGGGCAGAAAGGTAAAGGCAGGGTGAGAGAAACCACACAACAGAAACAAAAGCTCCCCACAATGTTATAAATTATAGGCTTTGCTTGCAGGAAGTGAAATGATTTTCTAGTGAACTCGAGTTATTTTTAATCGCATTCAAAATTAAAGAGGCAACAGCTTATTTTTTCCCTACGCAGAGGTTGGTTTCTTGAGAGGGTTTCCCAAAAGACAAGATATATGCTTTACCAAAGAAATTTGTTTCCATTTTTTAAAAGATCTTCATTCTCTCTCTCATATAGATAGATAGGTTCTCCATTCGACTCTCAACAGCTTTTAGTGAGCTGTTCTGCTTATCCTCATTAAGAAGCCCTTCAAGGCACTCACTTAGCCCACTCAGTTGCAAGGGTCCATGATGCCCCCTGGAAAAAGGAATTCTTATCAGCATGCAAAAGGAAAGCATTTCAAGTAAGCTAAATGCACTGGCAGTACCAGGGTTGAACCAGTAGGTGGCTCACAGCCCAAACTCTGCCTCTGACGGAATTGTGGCTGCCCCAGGCTGTGGAGTCTGAGTATGCTCAGTGGCCATGGAATGACTGTTAAAAGGGGCAGGGATAAAATTAAGCGGGGATGTAACAGAGTATCCTGGAAAAGGGCAGTGTGTCTGCTAGCCAGCTAGAAGGAGCACTCCATTCTGTTGCCTTTTGTTGCAGGCCCAGATGGCTCCCTCTATTTTCAATGTTCAAGTACAGTATGAGTGTTGTTGACTATGTATCCAAAATGAGACCACCTGCAGATAAGCTATAGAAATACTTGTATAAATAAAAACAAACAAGGTTTGCACAATTGCAAAGCATCTCTAGGAAAATAACCTAAAACACAGTCCAACATGGAATCTATACAATCCCCTTCCTGAAGATTTCCTAGAAGCTGCTGTTTTAGTCACATGTAGATGTATGCAGATTTAATCAAACTAGTTTGATTCTGCAGCTGAGATTAAAGGGGTGACAGCCCAACAAATGCACCAATGCTTCTGGAAAAAAGAATAACAGATTTTCACTTTATTGCCCATATATCACACTTCTGCTCTGAGCACAAATGATCTGTACGCTGACTAAAGAAGCATTTATTCAGACTCTCTTAAACCGGAAGTAAAAAAACACGCTATGGCTCCCAGATCAATTCAGCAGATTAATAAAAACAAACACCAGAATATTGATTTATTAAGAAGTTAGCTTAATTATGTACATGTAAGCTTCAATACAGCTGCAAAATCTGAACTCTGTGGTGAAGGAGATTTAAATTAATTAAAACATTGCATTTTAATTGCAGAAGTGTTCAAAGGAACAGTTTTTAATAACTCTGTTGAGTTCTTCAAGATGCCACGTTCATCAGATTTTGGTGTCTCCCCCCCCCCCCAAGCAAAGTGCTGGTCGTCTTCCTTCTTGACAATTAGCTGGAACAAGAAGTCTGCATGATCCAAACAGCAGCAGCCACAGCAGAAGGTCAGCAAGGAAAAAAGACATACAGCCTTCACTAAGGCAGGCAACAGCATTCCTTGCTTGAGAGGCCACCAACTGGTGGAAATCCACTGCCTGGCTTAAACACCATAGCATGCATAGGTCCTGGGGCCAGGAAATCACAGAATAAGCCTCTGGTTGATTATTTTTCTGTTTATTTCTGCCAAGGCCACGGAAAATACGAAAGCCTTTTCATCAGATAGGTTTGCATACATGTCAACTTCTTTCTCTTGTTTCTCTGCAGAGAAAGAAAAGGCATTGCATGAGCCAAGTATTATTTCAGCTACTTTTAAAAAGCGGGAATTGGACACGCAGACACACTCCCCCCACAAAGAAAAACCAGCTTCTATAAAACCTGACAGCGGTCAATAATCGCTCTGTTGATTTAAGCCATGCAATTATGCTGTGCACTTTGCCAATATGAAGATTATGAGAAGACGGATACCTTCCTATAAAAGAATGACCCTAGTTTAGGTCAATTCGGTCATTCTAGTTACTGTATATACAGCTGTGTCTCACAGAGATAAAATGAACAGATTGTGACTCAAATGTATATATCATGAAAAACGAGGTTTTAACAGTTAATGTTATTAATGTGTCAGGTATTTTTAATACATGATTTTCAAGGCTTTATTATGAAGTGGCACTGCAAGATCCCCTTAATTTATGAGTCAATTTTTCTGAGATGGGAACAAACATTACTTTAATGAACCAACTAGTTAAGGAAAAACAGAAATTTTACCAAAACAGACCCCTGTAATTTTTGAGACAACCTAAACATGAAGAAAGGGAAAGCTAGGAGGTATGTTTTAGGTGGCTGGTGGGGAGGGGACAGGATATATTACAAACTGCACTTCAAGTCAGAAATCTTTGAAGTGCTGTAACTCAGCAATTTCTTAGCAAACTTTCTTTTATTTGTCCCACTTACTGCACTCACAATGGGAGCTCCCCATGGCAAGTTAAGACAGCTGGGACTGCCTTGATTTTATAATCATCATGATGGCTTCATTTGCATGCCACTGTAAGTCAAACCACGACTTACCATAGATGGGCAAGTATGCAGAATGCACAGGGTAGCTGTAGATGCTTCACTCCTGCTGCGCTATGATTTAAGACACGGCCTAGCTTAGCAACGCATCTGAACCGAGGTTTGTTGTTTGTTTGGGACATGCCAAGGGGAAAAAACATGGCTTGTTCAGAATGAGACAAGCCATGAGCCCAGGTTTGCACACAATACTAAGCCAAACTATGGCTCTACTCCTGGTAGTGTGGTGGCAGCAGTAGGATTTGAGGAGGAGCAGAACAGCCACAGTGGCACAAGCAGGCTTTCTCATTCACGACAAGCCACGGTTTACCATTGGCAAACCACATCAGTGTTTAAGCTTCATCCTCAGCAGTCCAATGTATCTATCTGGCTGGTTTGTTTGTTTTGCAAGAACTGTGGCCACCAGGATCCTGCCCTGTGCCAATGTGACTTTGCATTGTGCCTCGCGTGAGGCCGGTGACAGTATCCTACTCCCTGACTTGCCCAATCAAGGTTTGGCACTGGAAATGGTGATGGGGTGTTTGCTGTTTTGACCTCTTCCATTCCCCACCCAGTGATAATCTCTGCAAGAGGCAGCCTCAGAAGTAAAGGCTGGGTAGGTTCACAAGACAGCCCTGTAAGCATAGCTTATAAAACAACTCAAATTTCCTCAGAAGGAAGGGTGTTTGCCTTCCCTACCACAACAGTTCCCAATTCGACCAAAATGAGATCATCTCAAAGGCTAGAACGAAGCTCCCCTCCCCTTCTTCCTCGTGTGTCTGTTTGGGGGAAAGAAACTCACAGATCCTCACATGCCTGTGGCCTCTACAGCATGCTAAGATCAGCAAGCAACAGCTCTCTGCCTTTTATACCTCTTTCCTCCTCGTGTTTTTTCGCTGAGGCAGTCTTTGGTCTCCCTCTTCCTCTTCTACTGTGATCCGAATGGCTGTTTGATCTGGATCTTCTCCTGTTTTCTAAATCTTTATTTACCACGGAGTTTATCCTCTCTCTTGTGACTCTCTCTGTCCGTCTCCTCTTAGCTTCACTTCTGCTTTCTGTTTCAACACATTATCACCACCATTATTATGATACTGTACATTTTAAGATCTGCTTCTCTGACATTGCTCAATGTGAGCCCTTTAACTCCACCATAGTGTTTATCTGCGCCACCCCAGCCTCTTCACCCAGAATTTTTTTTTATATTCACAAAGCATAAATGTCAAAATGAAATTGCCTCTATAACCAGTGATGCTTTTCTTTCCAAATCCAATTCTTCAAAAGATCACGTAACAAAACAAGATTCGCTTTTTTTCTTGCCAGAATCTGCACAATGAATAATACCCAAATTGCTGAACCAGGAAGAAAACAGGAGCAGAGGTGTACAGGAAGTAAGAGCAGCTTTTGCCAAGCTGGCGGCGCCCTCCAAATGCTTAGAACTACAATTCTCATCAGAAGGCTGGTGGGAAATGCAGTTTAAAGCGTCTGGAGGGCAACAGGTTGACAGAAACTGGTTAAAAATCAAAAGGCAAGGAAGGAAGGAAGCAAGGAAGCAAGGAAGGAAGGAGGGAAGAACTCATCAAACAGGCAGGAGTTGGCATAAATGAAAAGGAGTACAAGAGACACAGAAAAAAGTAGAGGAAGGAGGTAGGGAAAGGGTTGGGTAAACAAAGCCAGAGGCGGAAGATATTTCTAACGTCTGTGTCGAAACAAAACCCACATTTTGCCCAACTGATATGCCAGCAGCAGAATACCCATTATAGCACCTGGCCAAAACAGATAGTAGAGATGTACAGCAGTCTTGGTCTGTGCCAGGAGCCAGCAGTGGAAGCTGGCAGCCAGGGATATCCTGGGGGGTGGGGACACTACTTAATCCTTCCCTTTCAGCTGTACTCTTTTAAAACCACAGCAATCTAAGCAAAGCCATCAAGTAGAAAAGTACCTGAGGACGGCAGCCTTTCGGAACGTTTAGCATGCAAGAGTTTTCGACTGATAAATATATAGCCACACGGACAGGATTTGCATGCAACAGGAACCTGGAAGAGAGACAAAAGAGAAAAGGACTACATTTCAAAAGAACTGAAATATCAGGTTAAAAACTGCCCCAGGACTACACTGCTTTACACAGGAACATGAGAAGTTGCCTTACACTGAGTGAGGCCATGGGTCCATCTGTTGAAAAATCCATTACTGATCAAAGAAAGTACTTCTTCACTCACTCCCACAGGAGGCAGGGACGGCCACCAACTTGGATGGCTTCAAAAGAGGAAATTCATGCAGTAAAAGGCTATTGATGGCTACCGGCCCGTAATGACTGTGCTCTGCCCTCCACAGTAGCAGGAACGCTTCCGAATACCAGTTGCTGGAAACCACGGGAGGGAAGGATGCTCTTGTGCTTAGCTCCTACTTGGTTGACCACTGTAAGAACAGGATGTTGGACTAGATGGGCCATTGGCCTGATCCAGCAACCTCTAAGGTCCTTATCTAGCACAGTCTTGTCTATATACTGACTGGCAGCAGCTCTCCGGGGATTCAGGCAGCCATATGCTAGGAACTGAACCCAGGATCTTTACCATGCAAGGATTATGCACTAGCACTGAGCTATAGCAATTTCCCCCATATATTTTAGACTGCAATTATGTGTGGTCCAAATGCTTATTCCAGCCCCCATTGACCATGACCATTGGGCATGCTGGCTGTGACTGATGAGAGCTTTCACCCAACAATATCTGGATTACAACAGTTTGGGGAAGGCGGACTTGGGGGGTGGGTGGAAAAGGAGACAATTTCTTCACTTTTTAAAAAATGGGTGAATACTCCAATGCTCAACTACCATCTATGGCTACACAGTCCAAGGAACAATTTTACGACGTCATCTGTGGTTTGTGCAAAATACCTGTTGGTGATACTGATACTTGGCAGTTTAAGGTTACAACTCCACTTTCCTGAGAGTAAGCCATATTGAACTCAGTGGGACTTCCTTCTGAGTAGACGTGGGCAAGGGCTGTGAGCACAGTGGCCAAGCATCCACTTTGAATGAAGGAGGCCCCAGCTTTGATCCCTGGCATCTCCAGGTACAGCTGGGAATGTCCTCCATCTGAAACTCTGGACAGCTGTTGCTGCTACTCATTGTAGACCATACTGAGCTAGATGGACCAATGGCCCGGTTCAATATATAAGGCAACCTCCCCCCATGTTCCCAAGCATGAGATTGCACTGTAAATGATCTACTCAACTCATTCTGATTCATAATGTCATTATCTTAACGATAAACGAACCGTGCAATAAAGAGGTTGTGCCACTGGAAATGTTAACAAAACAGCATCGTGGCAGAAGGACCTGCTGCCCAGTTATCACACCTGTTATTAACAGGCCAGGTATTGATTACGTGTTCTACGTCTGGCACAACGAGCACATCGCGAATCTACGCCTGCCAACTGCCATAGCATTCGTCATTGTGCCTGCCATTAGTTTCAATATTTTTTTTTATTTTTATTATCTTTATCTATACCGTGCCCCTTCCCCAGACCAGGGCTGAAGGCGGCTTACAGGCAAAAAGTACAAAAACATAAATAAAATAGAAACCACTGGAAACAAAGAAAAAGTAATTAATCAGTAATGGAGTTAAAACAATATATTAAGAATATATATTTAAAAAATACATATTATAACAACAACAGTCATAGCTGCCAACTTTTCCCTTTTCTCGCGAGGAAGCCTATTCAGCATAAGGGAAAATCCCTTTAAAAAAGGGATAACTTGGCAGCTATGACAACAGTACCCCTTTCATTAAAAACATGGTCTTTCAGATAGCTTTGCTAAAACAGCTTAGACCCAGGCTAAATCAGAATGAAACCTTGAAGCTGTCCCAACCACACATAGGTTTCCCTTTCATTAGCTAATATTAGAAGAACAAATTATATGCAGCCTCTGCATTTCTTTGAAAAGGGGCAAGAATATTCCTACTGTATGCATCACACTGAGTTATTAGTACCACCAGAGGTAGGGCTCCTTTTCCTGTGCAACCCTACATGCAGATGCAAGTTTACGAGCAGACAGCCCTCACACAGCAGATTATTGCTCTTCCTGGGCCGTGCATTATCTGCCAAGGCTCTGCATTATTCACAATGGACCCCATTCATGATGCACTTGGAGGTGATTAATTGGATCAAAAAACCCCAAGGCAACCTTCATTGATAATCTCATTCACGTAATTTTATGAATAAGCCCATTTGAAAAACAAAAATGAGAAAGGGATTCTTCCAGAACACCACTCACGCAATCTTAAGACTGCAGTGGTATTTATTACTGCTGCTTCCCTTGCAAAGAGCCAGAAGTCATGGAGCTTCCACATCCAGTGAAAAAAACAGGAAGAAGCGTCCCACCCCCACAACAATTTTCAGAAGCAGTTTCCGAGGCAGCACAAAGTTGCTATTCAGAGAAAGGAAGGCGTTCCATTGCTCATGAAGCGATCTATGCTTGCATATAAAAAGGCTCGCTTCCGTGGAAACACTGATTCTTTAATCGACAACCGTCTATTCTGCCATTTCCAGGAATACGTCAGCAACCCCTTTTAAGTTAACATCCCGCAGTTCTTTCGGTTGCATTGGCTAGTCTTGATTACAGCCTAGCATGCAGCTACAGTTAAGCGCCTGGCTAATATTAAAACTTCTGGCACCATACGGAAGACACAAAATACATTTGCCACTCTCTCAAGAGATTCCCACGCGTGAATGGCCGCCTGTGCACTTTGATCATGTGGAGAGCGGTGCTTTGCCTCAACCCACATATGTTGGATGTGTCTTCTCACACCAGTGGGGTTGGCAATCAACCCGGTTAACTACGTGCAGCAGGGGTGAAGAGCCTCAGGCCCAGGGGACGGATGCAGCCCTCATGTCTCTTAATCTGGCTCCCCTAGGCTTCACACCTCAAGTGTTTTTGCCTGGCTGGAATAGGTCCTTAAACTTCGTCTCAGGCCTTGTCCACATGAAAGAGACAGAGGGACATGTGTGTGTCAAAATGAGCCTATTGTAGAAAGGTAAAATTCACATTTCTTGTTCCAGGCCTCTGGCTCAGGCTACCACTGGCATATGGCCTTCAGAAAGCTGCCCAGAATGCAGTCCTCAGGCTAAGAAAAGTAAGTACAGGATTGCAACCTGAGGAATGTGCTTTTTTAAAAAAAAATAGGTGGCGGAGGATTAAAAATGGGTGCTACGTTTGTTAACATTTCATCAGAGGCACTTTATTCAACAGCCAATTTATTTTCCTACCCAAATCTGTACGTCAGCATCTCATAGAGAACTCATAC
This sequence comes from Zootoca vivipara, assembly GCF_965207765.1. Lineage (NCBI taxonomy): Eukaryota > Metazoa > Chordata > Lepidosauria > Squamata > Lacertidae > Zootoca > Zootoca vivipara. The sequence continues at coordinate 28,448,134 of NC_142589.1, forward strand.
AAATCAGACTTTTCTCACTTTGGTAAGGACACCGAAAGTTTACACCAATGAACTTGAGAAAAGACACGCTGAGTGGCTGTAAATATTAACCTACAAATTCGAAATAATTAGTGAAGGACCTTCTGAAAGCAAATAAAACCCAAACTCCTCAATAACACATTTATGCCACAGTAGATGCTCTGCAATTTTTGCTTTCATCCCAGGCCCGAAAGATGGGAATTTAACTTGTTTAGCTCAGGAAACTATGTCATGCTTAGTTGGAACTTGTCAGTGTCAGCAAAGGCCTGCAGACTTAAAGCATGAAAGAAGACAGGCCACAAAACCTAACTGCACAAAGCTATAAAAAAAAAAAGGTAAAGGCACCACAGTACAATCCTAAACATGCTCATTCAGAAACAAGGACCTCTTCTTCCAGTGGGTCTTACGCCTAGGCATGGCTGTTTAGGATGGCAGCCTGAAAGATTTGCACTAGATCAGTTATTGTAATTGTCAATGGGAAGCCTTCACTCAAAGCAGAGGCATGCTGAAATCAGCCTTGACATAAACACCTAATTACTGTACTGTATTGGAAATACAAAAACTAGCAGCCTCCTCCAAACAGCAGCAGACTGTCAGAATTAAGAAGATGCACACAACTCCAGGCAATCCTGGATGTAACTGTAAATTTGGATCTGTTTCAGCTTGGCCTAGTTTCAATACAGAAGCCATCTTGGGCACCCTGACTGATAGAGTTGGAAAGGACCACAATAATCATCTAGTCCAACCCTCTGCAATGCAGGAATCTTTCACCCAACATGGGGCTGGAACCCACTGCCCTGAGACTAAGAGTCTCATGTTCTACCAACTGAGCTACCTGGCCATGACTAACTTGTATTCACCGACTTCAATGGCCCTACTCCGAATATTACTTGGTTAGATTTGACCCTCTGGATAGGGAGCTGAAAGCACAGTGTGTGAGTGATCTTCCACCTCTCTGGAGGGCCCATTTCAGAATATGATACTAAAAGTTCAGCTCTGTGCCTTTCCCCTCCCACTTTTTTCAACCACAGAATGAAATGTGGATGGCATTAATATGCCGATTATTTTCAGAATTCCCTCCCCTTTCTCTCACATTCATGTGAGGAAGTGCCGAGTCATTCTCAGAATCAGTTGTGGACTGGATGTCGGCCAAAAAACTAAAGCTCAACCCTGACAACAAAGAACATGAGAACAGTCTTCTGGATCAGGCCAATGGCCCATCTAGTCCAGCATCCTATTCTCATAGTGGCCAGCCAGGTGCCTCTTTTGGGAAACCTTCAAGCACACTCTCTTCCTGTTGTTTCCGGCAACTAGCCTTTGGACGCATTACTGCTACCAACTGTGGCAGCACGGCATCATGGCTAGAAGCCACTGACAGCCCTCTTCTCCATGAATTTGCCTAATCCTCTTTTAAAGCCATTCAAGGTTGTGGCCATCACAGCCTCCTGTGGGACTTCCATAGCTTAACTATGTGCTGCATGAAGAAGTACTTTCTTTTAGTATTTGTCCGGATGTGCTGTCAAGAGATGGTTCATCTGTCCAACCTGTTTTTGATGGGGCTGCACTCCTGTCAAGGATCAGGAACGCAGTCCCTGATCCACCTTTGTTACTGAGGTCCTGGTACCTTTCACCAATCGAGTTGGTGCACCAGCTTGCAACCCCACCTGGACAGCAATAGCCTGGCTACAGTTAGCCAAGCTCTGGCACTAACCTCCAGGTTAAGAGACCCTTATTCAACCTCACAGAGCTACAATTCCCTGGGGAGAAGGGGTGCTTCTTAAACCACTCTTGAGAATTGTATCTCCGTGAGGGCAATGGGGTCTCTCCTGTTAGGCAGGTTAGGCTGAGAGATTGTCAAACTGAGGTGCTTCTGCAAGCCCCTTTATCAGGGCACTAACACAACACACCGTGTACGTAATATTAAAAAATTACAGCCGTGAAATGACTAAGCAGCAAGCTGGCCGGGTGGTGTGTTTAAATGCTAAAGATCAGAAGCAGTTTTAAAATAAGCTCTCTTTCTTTTTTTAGTTTCTGATTCTTCACAGCTGTGTGCCACTAGGCCTTGTGAGGGGGGAAACGGTCTATTTGGCACAACTTTGCCAAAGCATGATGACTACCTCCCTATTACACATTCAGCAAACCCCCTCAGAACATGAAAAACTATGATAAGAGTAAATGGAGCATATGGAAAGAACTGGAACGCAGGCAGAGACAGCAATAGCTATGCAGAATCCCCCGCATTTGAGTCAGGCTCCTTCTTGGGCGGTAGGGACAGATTGCACAGAGCAAACTCCTTCCAAAGGCAATCTCTAGGAGAAAAGAAAACCGAGTTGGCCTGCTTTCACAAGGTTGAAGATCAAGACACGGACGCCAGACACAACTGCATAAACTCCAACATATCCAGAGACAGCTGTTTATGATGCAGGAGTCTTAGAGGGTAAAATAAACTCTGAGCAGATTCTCACTGGGGCAAGCGAAACAAGGCCTTATAGGGCCACAAGACATCCCATAAACTACTCTACTTACAAACTTGTACTCTTGGAATAACTTTTCCCTGCTGGGTAAAATACACCCATCTGACAAAATAGGAACCCTTGCTTTGAGAGGAACTGCGTAGCACTGAGAGGTTGCGTCAGGAAAATGCCATAATTAAAAGCAGCTCCGCACTTTGCATGGAAAATGTATCTGTTGCGTATACGCTGGTGATTCCTAAAGCATATGTATAAACTGGGGGAGAGGGGGAGCATCTAGGACAGGGGTCCTATCGCCTTCTAAATCCGGCCCGCAGACAGTCCGGGAATCAGCATGTTTTTACATGAGTAGAATGTGTCATTTTATTTAAAATGCATCTCTGGGTTATTTATGGGGCCTGCCTGGTGTTTTTACATGAGTAGAATGTGTCCTTTTATTTAAAATGCATCTCTGGGTTATTTGTGGGGCATAGGAATTAGTTCATCCCCCCCCCCCAAAAAAATAGTCCGGCCCCCACAAGGTCTGCGGGACAGTGGACCCGGCCCCCTGCTGAAAAAGTTTGCTGACCCCTGATCTAGGAAATCTGACTGAGACGGGTTTCCCCAAAGGGCATATTGAGGCCTTCAAAGACGCGTCATCCACACTTTACATGTTTGCTACAGTAAACACCCAGTTTACATGCAGCAACATGTTTGTCACATGAAGTGTGGAGCTAAAGCTAGTTAATTAGTTTCAAACCCAGCTTAAACCCATTAAGCATTGTGGGGAGACGAACTGAACCAACAGATTTGAACGTGAGTGATTCTGGGCCTACTCAGATAAACTAAATCAACTTGAAGTTTAAAAGACAAAGGCTACCGGTACTATAATCCAAACAACAGTAATTAATGTGCCCAATAGAGAAACCAGGGTGCCCCAAGACCAAATCCCTACTGAGCTGTGGATGAGCTTGGACCAGTCAGTCTCTCTCAGCATAACCTACTTCACAGGGTTGTTGTGAGGGTTAAATGTGTGTGGGGGGGGGGTGCTCACTGCACCCCTGAGCAACTTGGGGAAAATGAAAGATTGAAATAAATTAATAAATCAATAAATAAAAGGTCATAGTGGCAGCAACATGTACTAGCTCTGTCCACACACACATTTCTAAGAGTCAACAACAGTGTTCTGCTAGTATTGACCCCCACCAAGGCTACTTCCAGTATTTTATAATCTCAGTTTTAAGGAGAAAATTGCAATAAGAATCCCCTCAAACAAAACAGATTAAGGACAGAGGAAAATGGCAATTAAATATAGCATTTGGGGATTGGAAAAAGAAAAACACAGGCTTCTTCCTTCAATATAATTAAAGTTTCTGTGTTATTTCAACAAGGTATGAAACACACAATAATTTTTACCATACCAATGCTGTGGGGCATATAATTATTTGAGTTTCATGAACCTTTTCACCCAGCAAAATGAAGAAGAGCCGATTCTCAACTGCAACACAAGCTGTCAAATGTAAGGATGTTTAGCCACTGAGTGAGCTGGTCACAACAGTACCTGTGTGTATATATTTCCAGCTCAAATATACAATAAATAGGGCAGCAGTGGGCTACATACAGTTGTAACACCTCAAAACATCTTTTGAAGGGAATAGTGGCAGAGTCAAACTTGACTGATATAATCACAAAACCTGGGCAAGAACAAACACCATCCTTTACAGGAAGTAGCAAAGCAGTATTTTTAAAAGACTAAAATCAATATCTGAGTGTACATAAGTCTTCAGTCTCATTTTCAGCTCCTAAGGCTGCAATCTTATACATACTTCCCTGGGAATAAGCCCTGATTAAATCAGTAAGACATTCTTCTGAGTAGACATAGGAGTGCACTGCCAATCCCTAATCCTGTTCATCAGGAAATATTAATATTGCAAGTTCAACAGCCTTATTATTCTTCCATCTGTCACCTCTTCCAGATAACTCTTCAAGAGAACATACTGAATGTATTTATTCAGAACACTCGCAGCTCCACAAAATTATTTGGGCAGGGGCTAAAAGCACAGGATTCCTTTTATTTAAACCTTCACAAGTCACCAATCCAAACCTCCTCTTGTCCTCTTGCCAAGGAACTGCAGCTGCCAACAATACAATGCAATGACATTTGCAGCAAATACTTTGGGGGGGGGGGGAGTAAAGCAAAACATTTGTTTTTAAACGCATTCTACAAAACTCAATGTAATAGAATTATTCAGTGCATGTTTTCAGGCTAAGACTTTTGCTGGGGGGGGGGGCTGGGAAGGAGTGCCACCCTCGTTCTCGACATGCCTATGTGGGCATGCAATGTAATGTAATGCAACACACCTGGATGCTTAACGTAAGCTGTTAAACTCAGGATGGAGAAAAAGCACTTGGGGCAATTCGATGAGTCCTCCTTTACCCACAACCTGAGCCAGGGAGAACGTGGTCCACGTTTTCGGGGCCTTATTCTCCTTATTCACACTACTAAAGCCTTACCTGCTGGTCGCACTCTGGGCAGGACTTGGTGGCCATCTTCACTTTCTTGGCCCTGCCTGCAGACATGCTCCTTGCCTGGTCTCGCGCACAGCAGCAGATGCTACTTACTGCTCAGCTTGCAAAGGAGACACAGAGAGACCGAGAGCGAGCCTCCCCTCCCACCTGGATGGAACTAAGCCCTCGCGCCAGTCAGAGCCAGTAGCAATCGCCGCCGTCGCTGCCGCGCGCGCGCGCGCCTGCCCACACTCACCCCTCCCTCCCCTTCTGCGCGCGCGCTCGCGGGCCGGACGTCCAAAGCTCCGCCGGCGGCCCGACCACTGCCAAACTCTGGGCGCTCGTGCGGGTGTCTGCGCGCGCGGGGGGGCACAACGGAGGCTTTTCAAAGCCGAAACAGGAAACCGTTTTCCTACTGCCAAAAGCCACACCTCTTTATCAGTTGCGAAAGGTAACGGGGCGGAGCTTATTAAATGACAAGGCTCGTTTACACTCTGGGATTGGTGGAAAGACGGCTCCGAGGGTGGGGGCAAGAGGGGAGGGCTGGAGAATCGCCTCAGTGACGGTTTTGGGGGTTGATGGAGCAGAACGGGAGGGGATACGCCTGAAGAGGAAAAGGCGGGAAACACATCAAATAAAAGAAGCAGGCACGGATTAGAAACGGGGGAGAAGGGGACGACGACGACATTTTTTTTAAAAAAGTTAATATTCAAGTTTGGGTTATAATATATTTTTTTTCAAAATTCAAATGTGTTCAGTAAACTCACATGGATCATACTTGTGCAAATCATATCGACACTGAATACACCATATCTTAAAAATAAAAAGTGTAACATCTATATACAAAGGCAGCAAAGAAAAACATATGAAACATAAATCAACTTATTTCTTTTCCAGTTCACCCAAGCCTTCCTCCCACACAATTCTCTCAGATTTGTGCACATTACCAGTAACAGCGCCATCCTAGGCATGCCTGCTCAAAGTGTCCCCTTTATCCATTATAGACACATTATTATTCATATTTTATTATCATTAGACATATTTATAAACCGCTTAGTATCTGGAGGTCTCAAAAATAGAAAAAAGACAGGAGGAGCGCACCCTTTATCTTTTTTTTTACACCCCTCAGCCATTCTGATTCTTCATGTGGCAGGATAGCTAGGGTTTTTTATTTTTTTATTTTTTTAAAAAGAGTTGCTTATTCAGTTTTCAAAAAGAACAACATACAAACAAGACCATTGTAATTTAAAAAATGACCACATGGAGTGCATTACTGAAGTTGAAATAAAATAAGCAAAAGAGCTAGTCTACTTTTGAAAACACCACAATAAAATAGATTCTGCGAAGGGACATTTTTGAATAAGAGTCACATATTGATATGGTAAGCTTGCCACACAGAGACGTGTTGTTGGGTGCCCATACAGCACCATGTTTTTGTCTTTAAAACATACGAATGGAAACAATACAACATCAAAATGGTCTTGTTTCATAACTCAGGGAAGGCAATGGCCCACACCCTCTCAAACCTAGGGATGTTAGGGGGTAACTAGTCCTTGCTGAGTTTCCTTAAAGACAAAACTTTAAATCCTGGTGATTAAATTGCTATTGGTTCCACTTATGCTCCCTTTGGGTAAAGTCCGTAGCTCCATGGTAGGGAATCTGCACTGAATCCAGGATATCCCATTTTCAATCTTTGGCATCTCCAGGTTTGGCCAGGAATGTCTCCTGTCCGAAACTGGAGAGCTGCTGCCAGTCAGAGTGGACAATACTGAGCTAGATGGCCGGGCTATGAATACTGGGCAGTGGGGGGGGGGGCTGCATGGCCTTTTGTACTGGCAAACCAGAGTGACTGTAATGGCAAGGTTTTTAGATGAACTCCTGCTGGAAACAGCTCACACTTCCAAAGCCTCAAGGGGAAAGGAAGTTATTCATTGGGTGATTCATCAAATATACGGTAGAACCATGGGGTTAATTCTTATGGCTTCATCTATCTGAATCAAGGAGATACTCAAACCACACTCTGAAAAATATAGTATGTTACATAGGGCTGCCATATGTCTGGATTTTCCTGGACGTTACAGGGATTTCAAAGGCGGAACTGTCGTCTGGGGGGGATTTCCAAAAGGCAGCACTTTGTCCTGGATCTTAGTAAATTCAATTTTCTACAACTTTAGGGGTGTCCTGGTTTTTACATTTTGAAATATGGCAAATTTCCACAAAATGGTATTCACAAAATGGTATCATAATTGGTTCATACAGGACAGATTCCAAAGACTCAGAGCATAGACCAGGGGTCGGCAAAGTTTTTGTGGCTTGGGCCGGTTCATGGTCCTGCAGACGCCATGGTGGGCCGGAGTGCACGCACGCACACATGCATGCGCACGCACACATGCGCAAACGCTATTTCCGGCACTCCTTTCAGCACGGAGGAGGCCTGCACAGCTTTCCTCCAGCTTCCTGCAGCCAATGGGAAGCCGGCCAGCATCGCGGAAGGAGGTCCCCACTCTGCTCCGCACTAGTTTAGCGCAGCACACAGGAGCTGACCGAGCAGGCGGTGGGGGTCCCCAAGCGGGTGGCGGGGGCCCATGGTCCGGTTAAATGACCTCCATGGGCCGCTTGTTGCCCATGGGCCTTAGGTTGCCAACCCTTGGCATAGATACTGTTCAAACAGGCTTCCAGCTCAAAGCAAAGGTTGTAAATAAGGATGGATGAACCTGTCACTTTTGGTTCTCTACATTTCTAATTTTTCCAATCTTAAATCCAGTTCTTCACATTTCTGTAATAATTTTTTAAAAAAAACACATGAAAATTAGTCAGTGTTTCAGGGCAAATTTATCCTAGTAAGCACATTTTTGTATGTAATTTTTGTAAACATTATTGTAAACACTTTGCCCTAAAAAAGGATTTTTGCATGTTATTTTCACTAGTGTGTTTTATGTACATTACCGTCCAATCAATACATTTTTGCATATATTGTTTGGTTGGAGAACTGCACCACAAAATTTGGAGAAATGTGGATTTTGAAGGATAGCTGTGTTTTGATTCATACATTGGTTCAAGAAGTGCAAATTAGGTAGGTTCACTTTACAATGCAAAAGAAAAAGAAATTTTCCTCTATCCCTAGTTGTAACTTAATTTGAAGATATTTCTCACAGACCCATGTTTTCTCATATGTATTCAACAGAGACCCACAGAGACATCCTTCTGCCTGGTATTTGCTATTGCCATATTCTTGTGCTCTTCAACATGAAGCATTTTAGTTTGCCACTAAAATAATATGGATGAATGCCAATAGAAGTGAAGTACTTTGCTTAAAATGGAAAAAATAAACAGCTCAAGCAAAAACATCTGCAAGAGTAAAGCAAGTTTGATCTTGTCTCTTCTGTGTAGCTTCCAAATGATTTCCTCATACATTCAGGTACTATACTTGCTGCAGGGGCCTAGCAAAGAGGTTTTCTTCACAAGTCTGTAGCGAGGCTGTCTTCCTGATTTGTCTCTGAAAACAAATGGGATGTTATTCAAGGACAATGACTTTTACACATTAACCACTTTCACAGCTGACTGCTCTATAAAAATGCAAAGTGATCACAAAAATAAAAGAAATTAAGAAGGCACTTTAAACTTTAGGACAGAGATGAGTAACAAAGATAGTGATAGAATTCTAATAACCTCTGTTGTTTTCATGAAACAAGCAGACCTTCTACCCTCTTTCCCCTATTTTAAGACGTAGTCATAAAATAAGCCATAGCAGGATTTTAAAGCATTAAAGGAATATAAGCCATACCCCGAAAATAAGACATAGTGATAGGCGCAGCAGCAATGCCAGCCGCGGCAGCAGAAGGAGGAGGAGGATAAAAATAAGACATCCCCTGAAGATAAGTCATAGTGGTTTTTTTTTGAGGAAAAATAAATATAAGACGGTGTCTTATTTTCAGAGAAACACGGTAGTCTACATAACTGAGTAAAGAATTCAGAATCCATCACCTCTCTGCCCACAAGATAAAGAATCAGGGCAAAATAAGCATTTAATGGGCAAAACAGCCCTATTTGAGGATTATAAACCTATATTTGTCATGTCTGGCTCCACCATTTGTATTATACTCCTCTCCCATTTTTTCAGTGTTAATACTATTACTTTGGTAACAGATATTTAAAAAATCCTACATATTACATCTTTTCCCACACCCTTCCTGGGTAGCTCAGTTGGTTAGAGCGTGCTGCTGAAAATGCCAGGGTTGCAGATTTAATCCCCACATGAGATAGCTGCATATTTCTGCATTGCAGGGGGCTGGACTAGATGATCCTCAGTGTCCCTTCCAACTCTAAAATTCTATTATTTTAATGCTTTCCCCCAGATAATATACATCTTTATTAAAGGGGCCCTGAAAGTTTTTACAATGAAGACACACCTATTAAACCTTAGTCATATTTGGGAACAACCAACTAATTCCATGCACCTGATACAGGGAACATCATATTTAAGAGGAGATTCCAATTTGCAATTATGCAATGTTCTTATTTTGAACAAAAGGTTAATTCCTTTCTTCTCATTCTGTTTCCACACTTTGATTTCATAATGCATACAGGAGGATGAGATCTCCGGGTAGGGGAATCGCTCTGAAGATTATTTATTTAGACAGCCCATAGACCTGTCAACATTATTACAAAGATGTACTTGCAATGCTGTCTTTTCCTGTGTAGGCAGCATACAATAATCTTGGCTCTAGAAGTGATGTAACTCATAGGAGCTGCTTCCAGTGGCAGACTTCAGGCACCATTCAAGGACTGAAGACTTTTTGCTACTTAATGTATTAGTATATACCGTATTTATACATTGGCACCAAAATATATCCCATTACTTAATCAGTTACATAAAGTTATCCCTTCTCATGATCTAGACATTTCTTGATCACTTTCTAATTTTACTGTGCCAGTATTAGTATCTTATTTTCTTTTTATCATTTTTAAACTTAGCAACGTTTCAGAAATATTGTCAGAGGCAGTACATAACAATTTCAGCTATCCTCTTTGCGCTTATATATAGACTTCATTTATAGTTCTTGCTTGAACTTAACTCTCTCTATCCTAGACGGGAAAGCAAAAAAAAGGGGGGGCATAGTTTCTCCACACCTGCAGGATGCTAAATGCTTATTATTTGCACAATGCACTTATTAAGTTCTCTAGTGCTTCACATTTCACAGTGCAGACAGTACAGAAGAGAAGAATTTTGCTGCTGAAGGTTTTGCTAACGAATGCACCCTGAATAATATTCACAAATGGCTTGTCTTCAGATTAAAAATGAGATGCTAAGGCTAAGAAATGTGGCATATTATATAAAGCCATCTAGGGAGTTCCCATATGAGCTGAGGGTTGGACCAGGGACCTTGCAATGCATGCCTTTTAATAAAGAACACTCCAATTGTGCACCTAGTTACTGAGATAATTAATCTTTATTTTTAGGGCATATCAACTTTTTTCACTTTGGCTCAGAATAATACAGGCTGTAGCATGTTATTCAAACATTCTTCCTCTTTGATACAGTATATACATTGTAGCAAAAAATTTAAAAAATAAACTCACATACAAAGTAAATTTAATTCCTGAACAAAAACTAGACTCAGTGGGTAGCAGTCAACTAGGTTTTACTCAGAGTAGACCAACTGAAATTAATGGACCTAACTAAGTCATGTTCATTAATTTCAGTTATTTCCTCTGAGTAAAATTTAGTATAATACCACCCAATAAAACAGTCATCCCTTGGGACATTAGTTAAATGAGGCCTGGAATGTTGTTACAGTAGTTTTCTTTTTAATTTAATGAAGCACCTATAGCCAAAGTACTTGTTTGATCATACTAGATTTCTCCGAACCAAGAATGCAACAACACAGTCTCTTTACTTAATTAACTTGACATATGCAAGTTATTTGTGCAACAGTCAGAAATTTAAGTAAACATCAAAACTGGTGAAGACAGAGTATTTACATAATTATTTTACAAAGGTCATAGTTCTGCCAATATTTTTCATGAAATATAAAAGATTACCAACCTGCACAGCAACAATAATATCCAGCAGCTTTTTGATAATGATAGAGATGGCATTGTTGTGTCACAGTCTACAGTGCTGCATACTAAGACACATACAACTGATGAATCGGAAGATTTTTGAAATTCATTTTAAATCAAAGTACTTCTGTGTAAATGACTTGTGAATCAAACTTAAGGCAGTGCAGCTTGTAACAGCTTTTAACACTGACAAGTGATCCTATACCTGTATACACAGAAGGCTCATTGAATTCAATGGGTATAGGATTGTTGCCTACGGTTGCAATTCTGTACATGATTACCTGGAAATAAATCCCACTGAAATCACTAAGACTCGTTTCTGAGTGGGCATGACTAGGATTTTGCTGTTACTTCTGTGTAGAAAAGGCATGGGCCTTTTCTACATATTGCTAAAACAGCCTTTAAATTTGTTGGCATCCATCTGTCTCGGGAGACAATGGAAGAATGCACCCGGAGGTAAAACCAAACCACTGGAGAGTTACAGCGTCTGCTCTGGGTGTAGAGACCAATGCAGGAGAGACATATTTTATTGCAGGTGGGGCAGATGTAGGCATCTGGTTTTGCTTCTACAGGTGCACCATGGCATTTCTTCTCTTTGCACTCCTCCCATGAGTCATTCCTGCTCTGGTCACTGCTGTGGATACACAAATTGGCTGTCTCCAGGCAAGGGATTCCCATAAGGCAGGGTTGATGTTGCCAACACCTTTTGCAGACATCTTTGTAACGTAGAGTTTTTCTGCCTACAAGCCCATCGTCTGAAGCCAGCTCCCCATAGAGTATGTCCTTGGGGATCCTGCCATCGTCCATTCTGTGTAGATGAGCTTTAAATGGTTCAGAAATATTCAATTCCCCTTAAAATATTTTTTTTAATTAAAAAAAGCAAGCAGTGTGTATATTATAATGTATGCATTAAAATTAATTATACGCCCTCTTCTCAAGCATGTGCACTGGATTTTGTAAGAGATGCCAATTAAATGCGTCCTGAAGGACTATCATATGAAAGCATGTGCTAGATTTGGTTATTCTCTATGTAAAGCCTTATGTGCCATGTGCTGTACACACAACTATCATTCATAGTGAATAGAACAGCATTGTTGTCAATTATTATTTTCTTGTTGGCCACACAAATGTATGGACCCATCCAATACCCACGATGGCTATGCTCTGCCTCCACAACTTGAGGCAGTAATGCCTCAATGCCTCTGAATACCAGTTGCTGGAAAACACAGGAGGGAAGAGGGCTCTTGTGCTCAAATCCTGCTTGCTGGTTTGCTACAGGCATTTGAATGGCCACTATGAGAACAGTATACTGATCCAGCAGCTTCTTCTTACGTTCAATATACACTTACCTGGGAGCAAACCCTTTGCTCTCAAATTTACATATAAAGTAACAGACTGCATAGTTATTTTCCATGTCAAAAAGGTAAGCATCATTAGTGGAAAAACACTGTAGCTGAACAGGCCCAATTAATTGTGCAACAGTTCAGTGCTGTTCTCTTATCGTTGCTTATACTGAGTCATAAACGCTCTTCCTTGTACAAAAGTAGTTGCACTCCCACTTTTTCTTTCTTTGCTTTAGCCTTAGCTCTTAATCCTAGGCACATTTACTAGAGGTGAACTTCCTTTGAAAATCTGTTTTGAGAATAGGACAAGCCACTCACATATTGTGCAAGCTTCTAGCCAGTTGATAGATACACAGGATCAGTGCCGGCTTTACGTATAAGATAAACAAGCTATAGCTTGGGGCACCACTCTCTTGGGGCCCCCCCAAAAATTTAAAGGAAACAAAACCTGGATGCACATTTCCAAAATATAAGATAAAAAACAAATAAAACCTACATACAGCAACAGTGGCAAATGGTTTTAGATACCTATTAGGTCCATAAATTACCATATAGCATACAGTATATTCAACACAAAAAACAGCGACAATTTGTTGTTGACAAAGGACAACTGGACATATAAAGGGCCCCATTACCTTCAGTAGCTTAGGGCCTCATCAAACCTAAATCCGGCCCTGCACAGGATGAAGCAACATGAAGATTTAACCTTGTCCAGCTGTAGGTAATAATATTAACTATTATTTTTCACTGCTGAAAGTTTCTGAGCAACATCTAGAGATTTCATTGTGGGGAGGGGGGAGTTGGACAAATTTATGAAGGATAAGGCTACCAATGGCTACTAACAATGCTCTGGCTCCAAAGAATCATAGAACTGAAGAGTTGGAAGAGACCACGAGGGTCATCTAGTCTGACCCCCTGCAATGCAGGAAGTTTGTCGGGGCTCAAACCCACAACCCTGAAATCCATGATTGGAGGCAGTAATGTTTCTGAATACCAGTTGCTGGAAACTGCAGGCTGTTGAGCTCGGACTTGTTTGCAAGCTTCCAACAGGCACCTGGCTGGCCATTGTGAGAACAGGATTGTGGACGAGGTGGACCATTGGCCTGATCCGGCAGGCTATTCTTATATCCTTATGGGTGAGTTTTACAGTGCAGCCAAGACACTTTACAGTTTTTATCTTAAACAAGTTTATCTGGATGTCACATCCAGCTCAGTGGAGCCATATCCCTAGAAATTGTGGTTAAGTGTGCCTGCAACAGAATGTTGCAGTATAGCTGCACCTGTACAGTGTGTTGCTAGCCACGCCCCTTATTAGGATACTCCATTCCATCCCCTAGCCCTGTACTCTGTGACCACTAAGCCTGCTGAGTTTTCATTGGGTTGTATTTTGAGAAGGCTTCTCCCTTTGTTTTTCTCTCTGTGTGATATTTTTACTGGTGTATACTTTGGCGTTTCCTGCAGCTGGTTCCATTGTCGCTGCACAATAATTTGCACACGGACAATGACCACGCTATTAATATGCACAGGACACGATAGGATTGTAGCCTTTATCACGGGCTTTGAAATTGGAGGCGCATATCTCTTCCAGGTTCTCTTAATAATGCATGCACTGGTTGCGCGACCTGGGGAGCCTTCTTGAATCTGGAACTGCACCTCCGTAGGGGAAAGAATAATTACGCCAACGTTTCTCAAACAGCCTCGCCTTTTAAAATTAAAAGCAAGCAAAACCACACAAGCTAGTATTTAAGGAGATCGCATTTCAGATGTGGCGTGATCTCCCCATTATTACCCACACAGCCAACTCCATCCCACATCCTCGCAAGCACAATGACAAAATACAAGCACTCGGCTGCGCTGCCCAGGAGGGGATTCTGGGCGTGGTAGTTTCATATGTCACCACCTGGTGCTACTGGGTTGGCTCAGCTAGAGGGAAGCAAGACTACAAGACCCACCAGGCAGCGCGGCTGACAGTACTGGCTGGTGCAATCTCTTATCTCCACAGGCGGTAGCGGGGGAAAGAGGGTCTTGGAGGGGCGGGCTTGCAGTTGGGGGTGTCTCGGGTCTTTGGCCGGATGGGATTTCCCCGGACTTTGCTCCTCTGCAGAGAATACAGATTGCGACTGCGAGCGAGGACCTAATCCTTGCAATGCTGGGAGTCTTCCTCCTCATTGGGTGAGAGCATAACTGCTCTTTCTTGTAAAAACCCAACTCTGCCCTCTTTCCGTCAAGTTGCTTGGAAGAGGGGGGAAAAGAACCTTGACAAGCATGCACTTGTACCCGGGCAACGTTGATTTTATTTTATTTTAAAATTTTGCTCGTGAGGTCTTATTGCATCTCTGTTGCGAAGTAACAGGGGTTGTGTGTGTGTGGGGGGGGTTCTGTTTGTTGTTTTTTCCGAGGTGGATGTGACTGCTTCCCTCACCACCTCTGGAATTTGCACCCTCCAAGGGGGAAACATGCATCGCCTCTCGGGACTCGCCAAAGAAGCCGCTCGCCCAAGCAGCAAGAATGAACGGACAGAGGCGGCCGTGCGCTTCGTCTCCTCGCTAGTGGCCGGCAACAAGCATCCAAGATCGGCCGCCCGGCCCCGCCGGCCGCCGGGGAAAGACGGTCCGTTGGCACGCTGGAGCAGCGCTGCCAAGGCCTCTGCGATACCGATCAAGGAGAAGCAGACCCGGGAAAAGATCCTCACGCTGGAATCCATGAACCCCCAAGTCAAAGCGGTGGAGTACGCCGTGCGGGGGCCCATTGTCTTGAAAGCGGGCGAGATCGAGAACGAGCTGCGGAAGGTAAGGGGGTGGGGTGGGGAGCGGCGGGTTTTGGCTGCCTGAATGAATTAGCTTTGTTGCAATGGGGGGGGGGAAGGGTGGTCTGCTCAGAAAAAGACACCCGCTGTTTGCACGCTGCGAATGACACCCCCCTCCCGGAAATATGTGCCTAATGGCTCTGGCAACTAGAAGTGTCATAGGTATAACAGCTGGTACCTGGCCGGTTTCAACGAAGAGAGAGGTTGCTTTTGTTCTTTTCACGCCCCCTCCCCCCCGGCCGCTTGCAGCTCTTCTCGCCGCCGGCCTGGGCCGCCGCCCCCGGGCCACTCCTCCGCCGCTGCGGCTCTTGATTGGGGCAGGCGAGGGAGGCCTGCCAGCCCGCATGGAGCGAAGGAGGCACGCTGCTTTTTGCATCAACAACCAGGACAGAGTTTGGCCCAGGGAGGGAACGCGGCGGAGGCTAGTGGACAACCTATCGGAACGGCATTAATTCCGTTTTACGCATACACTTCAAGGGTTGGGAACGGCCCTGTAACTTTCCAAGCTTCTGGCTTTACTAATTAATACAGTAGTTATAGGACAATTGCATTATATAGGACAGTTGTCCCGGGGAGGGGAGGCAAGCGCAAAATGGCTGGTTTGGTTCTGATTAAACATGCTTAGGATTGTCTTGCAGGTCTTGTCCATTATACTTCCACGTGTATGTAAATAGAATTTCTCTGGCGTTAATCCTCGGACCTAACTTTCCATGGCTGCCTTTGCTTTGAATAAAATTACACTTGTACCATTTTAAAATAACAGCCATGTTCGAATACTGGTTTCAGTAGAATAAATGCTTTCATACAGAGTGATCCTATGTGTGCTTACTCAGAAGTAAATCTAGTGGGGTTTACTGAGTGTTCTAAGGATTGCAACCTTAATTTTACGCAGTATATAGAGTCTACAATTTGCACTGAAGTAAGTTCAATGGATTTCAGCAGAACTTGTTTTCACATAAATAGGTTTGTGACCATGGAAATAAAGTTTCACTGGAAAAAATATTTGAGGTAATCATGTTAGCATACATTTATTTTTCAGTAGTATTTTCCAAAATAGTTTTTGAGAAGCTTCACTTGGTTTTCTTACCACATTAAAAAGTTGGGTCTACTTTCAATTACCGTAGACCTTTTTTCGGATGGGTGATTTAAAGGTAAAACTGACATTAGGAAAGAACAGTAAAAAGTGCTTTGTTTTAAAGAATTAAGAAACTAGAATGATAAGCTTCAAGCTGCATATCATATCCATTTTGATTTTTTACAGCCTAATATTTTTGCTAGGCAGTCACTCAGAAATCTTTTTTAAAAAGCCAACCAAAAAAGCAAATACCCCCCTCCCACAATCTGTGTCATCCAATTGCGTCAGTTTGTGATCAGATACTTCATAAATTAATATTTACTTTTCTTCTGCCTCTGCTGCCCTCTGATGTAGTTAATGACTCCTTTGTCTTATGTAAAGGGGTAATAGATAACTGGTCAGTTTTTCAGAAGGTTAGCCATGCTAAGTCTGTTCCAGCAAACCCTGACACCACAATAAATGTATTAAGTTTTAAAGGTGCCATGAGAATCCTTGTTCGGTTTTGCCATTCAGTGTTTCATTTGCAGATTCTTTAGAGTTAACCTAGAGTCAGTTCCTGTTGCAAAAAGAAACCACTATAAATTGAACTCTTCCACTGCATCTCTCACTTCTGAATCCCTTTCTCCGGCTCCTATGTTTTATGTTTTCTCAGGTTGTTTCGAATCAATAGTCCTTTCTGAATAATGTTAAAATATTTTTATTTGTATAACACTTCAAAGTATTCAGCGCTGTTTCACAAGGCTCACTTTGTTGCCTTACCTTGTCTAAGTTGGCAACATCCCACTTATTGCAGATGGAGAGATTGAGGAGAACAGAGAGGTTTGCCTGACTTTGTGATTCATAACCTAGGTTGCCTGAACCTTTCCAAACATGCTAGGTTTATTTGTACAGAGATTTATTATTATTATTTGTATAGAGGAAAGTTTAATAATGTGCATGAGCCTACAGCTGCATTCTTCAGGCACAAGTTCATCAACTCTGAGCTAATGCTTTCTTTCAGATTCAGTTTACTTTAGTTGTTTGGCATTTTACTCAGGCTTTAGGGCCATGATTCTTGATGCATGTTTGCACATGACCCAAGAATTCCCCAGGCGCATACACTGCCAAGATGGGGGAAGAGTTACTTTTGGGGAACTTTTGTTTTGGTTCAGTTTATTTCGATTTAGAAACATAAAACTTGGCTGTTTGGAGAAAGGTGGTGTAAAAATGGCTTTACTCAACCTACCAGGCAGGTTTTGATTAAACGTCCACAATTTATTAGTAGAACATATGATAGATAAGGCAATGATATGCACAATTTTAAAATATGCAGAAAACAATATGTACAAACAAACCAGAGAGGGGAGCTGAGGGAAGTCCTTAAGGGGCGGGAGATGGATTGATGGGAGGGGGGAGAAAGGGGGAATTGTAATTGGATATGTATTGGCAATTCGTATTGTTTAAAAATCATTTTCTTTAATAAAAATGTTTAATAATAATAAAAAAGATCAACCTACCAGGGTGCTATTACCAGCAATTCACATTTAGGCTCTCTGCGCACACGTAAGACAAATAAAATGTGCCACCAACAGGGAGTGTTGGTGTGAAGGGGTGAGTAAATGCATCTGCAACAATTCCTATGGTGGTATTCAGTGTTAGCCCTGCTCAGAATAGTCCCATTGAAGTTAATGGACATGACTAGCTTTGGTTCATTCATATCTGAGTAGGCCTTACTTGAATAGAACCATAAGTATGAAGTGAGGCCTCTGTAGCAGATATCATATTTCCTCGAATCTAATGCTCACATTTTTTCGCCAAATTACATTGTGAAAATTAAGGTGCACATTAGATTCAATGGCACATTTACCTTTGCCAGCAAATACAGTGGAACCTCGGTTTATGAACACCTCGGTTTATGAATTTTCGGTTTACGAATGCCGCGGACCCATCTGGAACAGATTAATTCATTTTCCATTACTTTCAATGGGAAAGTTCGCTTCAGTTTATAAACAGATTTCCGGAACCAATTACACCCATGCTTCGGGTTAAGTACGCTTCAGGTTGAGTACTCCGCGGACCCGTCTGGAACGGATTAATCCACTTTCCATTACTTTCAATGGGAAAGTTCGCTTCAGTTTATGAACAGACTTCCGGAACCATTTGTGTTCATAAACCGAGGTACCACTGTACTTTTTTTGGTTTCAAGGTTCTGACAATTGAAGTCTGTGTTCGATTCAATGACTCATTAGACTCGAGTCAATACAGCGGTACCTCCGGTTACGAACTTAATTTGTTCCAGAGGTCCATTCGTAACTGGAAACTGTTCTTATCCTGAGGCGCGCTTTTGGTAATGGGGCCTCCCACTGCACGCGCGACTTCCGCTTGCATCCCGGTGCAAAGTTAGCTACCGGGAGCAGCTACTTCTGGGTTAGCGGAGATCGTAACCCAAAGCGTTCGCAAGGAGGAAGGTACATAACCAGAGGTATTACTGTATGGTACTTAGTCACTGCTCTGGTTTTTTGACCCTTCATAATCCGAGAGTAAATTTTTATGCAGCACAATTTGTAAACGTTGCACTGCTTTTTCTTAATTTCTATTGCAGGTAGGGAAATCCTCTTCATCCAATTTGCATAGCACGTGGCTGTCTGCAAACATCAAAGGAAGCCATTCATAGCAATAAAAAACCCAAGTTTATCTAATGTCTCATGCTGGGTCTATATTTAGTCTAAAACATCATCAGCAACTTGGTGGCCCTTTACTCAGTTCCATTCTTTACCACAATCACCCTCCCCTCACACACACACACACACAAAAATCTAAGTATTATCCAGTGTAGTGATTCCTAGATGTCACTGTGCCAAATTGTGAATTGGCCAGGACCAGAGAATTATAACTAATTTCATACACCCAAGGGGGCTTTTAGTTCGTTGTTCTCAAACAGAAACCCAAAAGTTTCCCCACTTCCTAAAGATGTGTGATTGACAGGTGGGTAGCCCCACCCACTTGTCAAATTTGGCCAATGGTGTTCTTCTATGACAAGGATCTAGCCTGTAGAGCCAAAAAGGTCCAACAGCTCAATGCATTCCTACACATGTCCACTCTGAAGTTAGCCTCACCACTGTATAATGATGGATCACGATATAGCATGGAATCAGATTTTCAAAGAGCACAGTCAAAAGTTCCTCTGGATATGCTCCAAGCCTGGAGGCAGGCTGGCATAATGTTGGACCCCCTGTTGGGCTCTACCAAATTGACTGAGGCCCCCAAAGACTTATTGGCCTCACTTCTTGTGAGCTGGCATCCGTGACACACTTATCATGTTTGACTTGCTGAGGTGCAGAGCCCTTTCTTGAGCACACCTGAAAAATGCTTTGGACCTATGCCAGCGCAGAGGGAAAATGAGTTGAGTATGTGTGTTTTGTCATAACTCTTGTCCAGTTTGTGTGCAACATCAACCAGGAAGGAGCTTTGTTGGCATCGCTTAAGTGACTTCGAGCCTCTCCCAACGAAACATGTTGCTTTAAATAAAAGAGAGAGGGGAGAAATCTTTTGAATGCATACACGGAAGTGTGCCAAGGACACGATTCAACAAGAATCCGGGATCCTGTACCTGGATCCATACCAGAAAAATAAAATGATATCCTGTTCTGCCCTATGCCAGCCTACCCTTGAAAGCCCTGCTCATTCCTCCTGCTCCTTACAGTGTAGTGACCAGGTACCCTTGCCTCCTTTCCGTACAAGGGATGCAGTTTGATGCAGTGGTTTGGATGACTGACTAGGCCCAAAAAGGTCCAGGTTCAAATCCCTACTTGGCTGGCCTTGAGTAAGTCACTATACCTCATCTAACCTACACAGGGGTGTAGGAAAAGACCATGTATATCACATTGAGCTCCTTGGAGGTAAAGGATGGACGGTATAAAAAGGCAATGAGGACACTGCAGTGTGTCCTTCCTGTATCAGTTTAGATCAGGCATCCCCAACCTGCGGCCCTCCAGATGTTTTGGCCTACAACTCCCATGATCCCTAGCTAACAGCACCAGTGGTCAGGGATGATGGGAATTGGAGTCCAAAACATCTGGAGGGCCGAAGGTTGGGGATGCCTGGTTTAGATTGTAAGCTCCTTGTGGGCATGTTGTTGTTACCTTTTTATATTTTTGTAAACTGCTTAGAGGCGTTTTGTAATCAAGAGGTATAACAACTTGGTTAAATAAATAAAATGAATTGTTTGCCAGTTGAGTTAGGGGAGAATTGGAACAGGAAAGATACATCGCAAGCAGATGTATGAATTGTGGCAGCTCCTAGTGGGATAGGGAACACCTAACGTTCCCTCCTCCATGGCTTTGCACAGAAGGGTACAAAACCCTCTGGTGTGCTTGTAATGATGGATATTAGGTACTGTATCCCAGACCCTCCAAGTGTCCCTATTTTCCAGAAACAGTCCCGGATTTACAGAAGTAATCCCAGTTTCTGATTTGATCCAGGAATTTCCTGCTTTTCCTGAGAACACTCCTATTTTCATTGCAGAAATGTTGGAGGGTATGGAGTTATGTGAAGGAGATAAGTAATTATACAACCTTTAGAAGACATCTAAAGGCAGCCCTGTATAGGGAAGTTTTTAAATTTTTAAATGTTTTATTATGTTTTTATATATGTTGGAAGCTGCCCAGTTTGGTGCGGGCAACCCAGTCAGATGGATGGGGCATTATTTATTTATTTATTTATTTATCCCTATTTTCATTAGAGAAATGTTGGAGGGTATGGTGTATACTAAGTGCTGATAGTAATGTGTTGTACATCATAAGCCTGCAGCATGTTCCCCCATGCTAAATACAAGACTGAGCCATTGGTTTTACAAGGTAATGCAACATTACAAGAGAATTGCAGCCTAAAAGACCTGAGGCTTTCCTTCTCCTGCCCTAATTTTATTTTCTTACAAATTATTCCAAATTGACCACTCTCCTTTCAGGGCTCCCTTAATATGAGAAGTAATGTACAGTGACATCCTCTATTTGTTAGAGGTTTTACTTACAATTAAACAGTATATACATTTTCTTAGATAAATACATACAAATAATAACATTAAAACAAGGTTATTCACCAGAAAAGCGCATTCACACTTGCACTGCTAAGGCATAGCAAAATACTTCAGTTCCTTCTAGTTACATCACCCCTTTCTAGGGAGCCGTAAGGCTCATCAAACAGTCCGGTGCCATTTGAGGTCACTATCAAGACTGTTTAGCCTCCCCCTTCAGCTACAGCTCTTGTCAGCTTCAATTACACCAAAATGACACCAGCTGGTTTGACAAGCAGGACAGTTGCGTCTGCGGTGAACCTGTTTGATAACAGGAGATTGCATAGGTTAGCCCCACTGAGCTCAATGGGGCTTACCCCCAGGCAAGTGTGTACAGGCTGGTCCTGTTAGACTGAACTTAGCGGGACTTCTGAGTAGATGCATGCAGGATTGCACTGCCAGCCTGCCAACATTTTGTGGTTGCTTAAGTGCCACAAGGACAGACGAGGACAGTTTTAAAAGATGCATTGGTCTGTTATGAAGCTGAATTGACTGGTGCTTAAATTGGTTTTCTCTTACGGAAAAAGAAGGTTGACAGCCCCGTTCTTTGCACATTTTCATGGAAGTTGAGTCCAGCTGAGTTTGCTGGTTCTTTATTCCCAAGTTTGCAGCCAGTTGCAGCAATGCTTTGCATGTTTGTTTGGACACAAGTTTCATGCTTCCTAATATAATTCTACGATACGTATATAAAAGGTGCTTAGTATTCAGAGACTCAGATTGCTATGTTTTACCTGCACTGTCAGAAGCAGCGTGCCTCTGAATGGCAGTTGCTAGGAATCTCAAGCGGGGAGAGTGCTTTTGCACTCAGAATCCTGCCTTTGGGCTTCCCATAGGGATCTGGTTTGCCACTAAGAGAACAGGATGCTGGACAAGATAGGTTGTTGCCTCGATCCATCAAGCTTCTCTTATGTTCTTGCATTGTGTGTAAAATGTCCCATATTCAATAGTCAGCAGTATCCAGGTGAGAGCTGGGAGTGGCCTCTGACGGAAATCCTGGAGAGCTGCTGCTAGTCAGAGTAGACAGTACTGAGCTAGATGAACACATTTTCCTGTGTTCCTATGAGTGCTTTTGCGGGTGGGGAATTCCTCTCTATCCTGCTTTCTGACCTACATGCCTCTTTCTCTATAATTCCAAATAAGTGGAGGAGGGGCTGGTTGTCACTTCTTAGAGGCGATGGGAAAGAGAGCCTGCAGATAAATGGCCAACTGACTCTATTCCAAGGCTGCCAGTTTTGAAGCATTAGTAGAAACAAGCATTCTACATGAAAACTAGGAATTGTACAAGCTAAGTCTTTTCTGGTGTGGCAGGGAGGGAAGTTTCAACTGGATTTCTGCCTTGGTACCCTGGATTTTTGCCAGGGGCCCTGCCGGTTGGAAGGTTTGCAGCCCTGCTGTGTTTCAGCAAATAGCCCCCTGGTATTTTTCATGTCAAGGAAGACCTTTTCTCTGAGATGCCCTGTGCAAATGAAATTAGATCCCTGCCTGGGATGGTGGTTCTGTTTTGTTTTTTCCAATTCACAGTCAGTTTCTGGACAGCCTTTCTACTTTTTGTCAGTGTTTTTAATGGGACCAGGATGAGGACCTGAATTACTTCATCTGATACAACATATCCTCCCTTTCCTGAACCCCATGTCTCAAACACCTCTAACCTTGTATCCATGACAGCCATTGCTTCAGTAACTATATCCAGGGGTTGCCTGATGTTTTTCTTTGGGAAAACAAAAACATTCCCTTAATTCCAAGCTTCGTAACTCATGATGGGAGACTGAGAACAAGCTTGGCCTTTGTACATCTTTGCACATGCTGACTGAATATTGTAAATATATATGCTTAGCAAAATGTTCTCAGCAGGGTTCTTCATTTTAATATAAAGAGAGCTTGATGGCAAGCCAGCGCTCATCAAATGTTCTCTTGGAAAGGTTTGTTCTCTGCAAAAAAAGGACAGGACAGGAAAGGAAAAAGCAACAACACTGGTGCTGTAACTTGTAAGGATTAAGGGCCATGGTGTACCTTTCAAATGTATGTCATTACTTTTAATATCAGAAGTCCTTGTACCAAGCACAGTGTGAAACTAAGATATTGTAGAAACAAAAGAAATGGCAGCATAAACATGCAACTCACAGGTCTAGTTAATCAGTGCTCAGCAATATGCTTGTAAAAGATTATTCCCCCCCCTTTCTCTTTATAATTTTTGCAAGACATCCAAATCTTCCACTTGCTGTCTCTCTTATTTTTCTAGTTCTGGTCTCCATAATTGCTTGTTCAAAATATGCCCAAAGTACATTCTTTTCCTTATATCGTCAGTATAGAGTTACCTTATACTTAGTCGGTCAGTATAGAGTTACTGCAGCAGGAAAGGGCCATGGCTCTCTTCTGCATCTGTTTTGCAATGCAGAAGCATCCAGATTCAACCCCTTGCACCTCTCGGTAGGGCTGAGAGACTCCTGTCTTAAAGCCTGGAGAGCCACTGCCACTCAGCTTTTGACAAAATCGTGCTAGGTGGACCAATGATCTCCTTCAGTATATGACAGCTTCCTATGTTCCTGTGTTTTAGGCTCAGTCTAAAAGGAGATAATTAAAAAATAATCCTCTGTCAAAGCATAGGGTCAGGACGGTTTCCCAAAAAGTCAATTTAGGTGACTAGCAAGATTGCGTGTTTAGCCCAGAGATTGGGCATCTCGATTTCCCATGGCAGGTCCGGGTAAGATCTTGTCAAGATACCATGGTGAACCTCTGCTGGTTTGAACAGGCAGCATCTGTGAGACACGCTAGGGTTGGAGACAGTGGCTGTTTGTAGGTTCCATGTTTCCAATTCTGCAAAATATGGTTTGAAGGATGGGAAACAAGCCCTGTGGTTCATGTGTTCCTTCCTGGTTTGATCACTTGTTTTACAGTGGTACCTCGGGTTCAGAACTTAATTCGTTCTGGAGGTCTGTTCTTAACCTGAGGTACCATTTTAGCTAATGGGGCCTGCCGTGCCGCCACTGCGTGATTTCTGTTCTCACCCTGAAGCAAAGTTCTTAACCCAAGGTACTATTTCTGGGTTAGCGGAGTCTGTAACCTGAAGCGTTTGTAACCTGAAGTGTCTGTTACCCGAGGTACCACTGTAATTGGAAAACTGTCATTTGAGCAAGCTTCCTTATTTATTCATGGTTGAATGCCACAGTTTGATCCTGATTTGCAATCCTGGAAAGGAGGGTTTGATGAAACCATAGTTTGCTGTTTCCAGAGTAACTGTAAACTGTGGTGTTAGTCATCCAGCGAGGCAGAGCTGCAGCAATAGGCTCCACGCACCAGCATCCCTGCGGCTTCCTCAGAGGGGTGAGGTGGCAGCATTGTTGGGGCTGCATGGGCACACCGGCAGAGCCAATCCTGCACTCCGGCCAGAAGGTCCATGCAGCCCCATCTTCATTCTAGTTTCACCCATGCCCCTCTCTGCCGTGATGCCAGCGCCAGCAGGCTACTGCTATAGTTCTGGCCCACCAGGTGAGATGCTCTTTCTTCCATGCCTCTTCATACCAACTACTACTAGGAGAAAAAAACCTGGAGAGAGTTATTGCCATTATGTTCTTGATTCTGGGCTTTTCAGAAACGGTTGGGAACACAAGGCTGAGTAAAGATGGACCTTTGATCTGATCCTGCAGGACTCTTGTGGTTTGGTCAAGCCCAGGGTATTATTCATTAAACCAGGCCTGCGAGAGGTGAAGAGAATGTGTCAGCATAGGACATTTTGCTGACCCTCCAAGCCATGACCTAGAGCAGTTTGGGGATGCCTGATCTAGAGAATTGGAAATGTGATAACTGAATGCACTCAGTGATTTGCCCATGACCACCCAGCTTGCTCCTGGAATGAGCAGAGATTCGAATCCACATTTTTCCAGTTCAAATGTGACACTCCAACCACGTGTTTTTCCCAGGACTTGAAAATGGAAGTGGGGGGGCCTTAGGGTTGCCTCAGAGGTGACATTTGCCCTACTCTGAGATTATCTCCATGTAAGCAGACACAAATCTACCATCTTTTGAGAAAGGTGTTGCAAGGGTTTTTGTTTTGCTGCAAATGTGCAGGGTTTGAAGCCAG
Organism: Zootoca vivipara; assembly: GCF_965207765.1. Taxonomy (NCBI): domain Eukaryota; kingdom Metazoa; phylum Chordata; class Lepidosauria; order Squamata; family Lacertidae; genus Zootoca; species Zootoca vivipara. Next base: position 28,473,525 of record NC_142589.1, read on the forward strand.
TGTCTTCCCACCCTGCTGGCTTGACCCAAACACTTCTCTCTCTGGGCTTCTGCCTTTTTGTGGAGAACCAGGTACAATTCCTTCTTTCACCCCTGATAGTGGTAGGCAAAACTTCTAGCTCCTTGATTCTCTGGAGAGCCTCCTGTTCTTCACCAGTGTCGTTTTGTTGCCGTCGTCCTTTGCAGATGGTATCGCATGTAAAAAGCAAGACAGTGTGCCCTTCCAATACGCTGTATCTGAATAAAGCTTTGATGTGCTCTCTCCTCTTAGGGGATCAAAAAGCCTTTCACGGAGGTCATCAAGGCCAACATTGGGGACGCACACGCCATGGGTCAACAACCCATCACCTTCCTTCGTCAGGTACGATGGTTCTCAAGCCATTGCAGGTTCTCCCAGTGGTTGCTGGTGCCCATTGCAACTGGTAGGGCAGGAGGCAGGGCACCCAAAAGCCGGTAGAGACTCACCAATGACAATTAGAGCGAACTCATTCTAGTTGTGTCCCCGTCCTTCTCCCTGCTCAGTTTTATGAGGGCAGTGTTCTTTTGCAGAAGCTAAGGAGGTACAGTACCGGGATAGAAGACTAGGACTCCAAGGAGCCCATGCAAGTGACCTTCACTTCTATGGAAGCAAAGTGGGATTCAGATGTAATCAATTCACACTTGCTGCAGTTCAAGCTGCTGTCAAAGAGGAAGGCTAGGCTAGAGGGTGTGCTGTTTTCAAGCATTAAGCCAGAGCTTGCCAACCTGTTTGGACTCATGGGCACCTATTATTATTATTATTTTATTATTTTAGTTATATCCCACCTTTCCTCCAAGGAGCTCAAGGTTTTCCTCTTCCCATTTTACCCTCACAACAGCCCTGTAAGGTAGGCTGGGCTGAAAGACAGTGACTGGCCCAAGGTCCCCCAGTGAGCTTCATGGCCAAGTGTGTATCTGAACCCTGGTCTCCCAGACCCTAGTCCAGCGGTCTTCACCACTACACCCCAAGGGTTCTTTTGCAAACTGGAGAAATTGCTGTTGGAACCACACACAAATATCTCTCCACCGAGCACAAACCACAGCCTATGCTACAATAGAAGCACTTCAAGTCCAGTCTGAGTTGGAGGAAGAGGAACCCTCTTGGCACTAGGTAAAGCCTCTGCAGTTGTATGTGTGTATCCTTGTGGATGCCACATTGCTGATCTCTGTCCTAAGACAAGGGAAAGCAGCTACCCGTGATCTCTGAAAAATTGCTTGTGTTAGCATTAAGGCCCTGGTGCCTATTGATCAGCTGCCATTGATCACTCCAGACTTTACTGGCAAATCCTAAGGGACTTTTTTGTTTTTGTTATAAATGACCTTTCTGACTTAAAAACTAAGCAGCAGTCCTCATTTGAAACCTACCAGGTACTTTAGGTAATGGAGGAAGGTTGAAAAATGATCTTTTAAAATAGAACAAGGAATGCTCAGTAGCAGTAAGGTTTCTTTATGTTTGAAAACCAGTTTTTGTGTGCTTTGTTTTTTCTCAACCATGTAGGTAGTTGCACTTTGTACGTACCCAAACCTGTTGGACAGCCCAAGCTTCCCAGAGGACTCTAAGAAGAGAGCGAGGCGGATCTTGCAGGGTTGCGGAGGGAACAGCTTAGGTACTCCTCTCATATTACCAATTTAATTTAAATTATAGATCTTCCACAGCAATAATTTTAATTAATTAAGTATATAGCCATGTTTCTTTGGCCTTTTAAAAACAGGAGAACATCCAGATCCTTTTTTTCCATGCACATTTTATCAATGTGCATGCCTTTTCTTACCCAACCTTCCACAGTCTGCAGACCAGTTTTGGTAGTGTTGACAACTTTGTGTATTTCCTTTCCTGGGCCTCATCTGCACTATGCATATAATTCAGTATTGTACTACTTTAAACAGTTGTGGCTTCCCCCCAAAAGGCTGCTGGGAACTGTAGTTGGTTAAGGGTTCTGAGAATTGTTAGGAGACCCCCGTTTCCCCTTCACAGAGTTCCCGTTCCCAGAGTTTCCTGGGAGGAGAGATTAATTGTTCAGCCACTCTGGAAAGTGGCAGAATTACTTCTGAAAGCTTTGTGGGACACTGTACATAGTTGCACCATGTAGCCAACTCCTCTTTCCCATTCTTTGTTTTCTTGCAAACAAAAAAAGCCTTTTAGGCTCAAGCCATGTTCAGATTAATTAACTTTCCTGCAAACAGGAAAACCAGGAAAACGAGGCAAAACAGAATTCCCATTGCACAGACTTTGCTCAAGCCTGTCCTCCTCAGGAATAGGGAGCCCCAGTAAATATGAGGGCAACAATACTGTCTTATGCACATCTCAATAGTGAGTCCTGCTGTGTTCAATGATGGCTCACTCTCAGGGGCTCACTCTTGCATGCATTTAAGTTCTCGATCCCAGCCTGGTTTATTGGGAAGTACTGGTAAGTCCCACTGGTTTCCACGTGACTTATTCCAAAACAGGTGTACATAAAATTGCAGCCTAATTTAACCCAGTGCCATAATTCCGCCCCCCCCCCCAACCAAGAAAAGTTAAGAGAAATTGTGTTTATGCTGCTGTTATCTAGGTAGTGCTTTAGTTGTAGGGTATGTCCGAGAACTACAGAATCTGACAGCCTTTATTACTTCCATTCCAGGCAGGGAAAGAGAGTTATTGTGGCATGATTAAAGGCATAATTAAAGAAAAAGAGCTCTTCCCTAATTTTCTTTGTGATAAGTGCCTACTTGACATTTGTCAGGACCAATCAACATCAAGGGGGAGGGAAGTACAGTCACTTGCATTAGATAACATTCAGTGCTGCTCCCTGTTTCCTTTGAACATTTTTATATTGTTCTGAGACTCAGCCACCCCCAACCTAGTGCCCTTTAAATGCTGTGGACTACAATTCCCATCGGCCCCAGTCAGCATGACCATTGCCTGGGACTGGTGGGAGTTGAAGTCCAAAATGATCTGGGCAGCACCAGGTTGGAGCAGCCTGTATGTTTGCCTTGCTTGTTCTTCTAGGTTGTGCTTGGCCTCGTTCCTTTCTGTTGACTGCTTTCCTTTTCATGAAATCACTTGAAGGCTTTTTGTGCCTTAACAGACTGGGTTGTAGGAGCCAGCTAATCCGGAATCTGTTCATGACCTGTGCAAAGCAACAAGCACAAAGCAGAGTTGTCATTGAACAAGGGATACATTTGCACTTGGATATTTCTAGTGCAAGCATGTCCAACAGGTAGATCGTGATCTACCGGTAGATCACTGGATGTCCGCAGTAGATAACTGGCTCCCCCCAAAGAAGCTAAACAACTGTGGCTCCCCTAAAGAAAGCTCAACATTTTACCTCCTCTCTGAAAAAACTCAACAACTTTGACCCGACCCCCCCCCCAAAAATGGGCCTTCCTCCTTCTTAAAAAAAGCTCAACCTGAACCCCCCAAAAGGGGGTAAATCACTGCCAGTTTTTAAATCTGTGAGTAGATCGCAGTCTCTTGGGAGTTGGTCACCCCTGTGTGTAAATGTGGCTTGTGCCGAAGGCCTGTTTGCACCATTGCCACCGCTGACTCCTTTTACATACTGCGAAATCAACAGCAGCCCAAATTTGAATTTTCCCTGGATTGGGATATGTGAACATACCCTTTCAGATTCTGTTTTCTTCAGAATTTCAACCTAGGTCTCTCATTTTTCAGATGGAAACATATGAAGTTCCCTTATACTGAATCTGACCCACTGGTCCATCTGGCTCAGTATTGTCTACACCAGGCATGTCAAACATGCGGCCCTCCAGATGTTTTGGCCTACAACTCCCATGATCCCTAGCTAGCAGGACCAGTGGTTGGGGAAGATGGGAATTGTAGTCCAAAACATCTGGAGGGCCGCATGTTTGACATGCCTGGTCTACACCAATTGGCAAAGAAGTTCTGGGTTTTCAGACAGGGGACAACTCCCAGCTCCAGCTGGAGATGCTGGGGATTGAACCTGGGACTTTGCATGTATCTCTCTCACTCACACACACACAAGCAAGCCACTTTCTTGTGTGATCTCACATACCAGCCATATTCTCTCAAATACAGGAATCACGGAGAAAGTCAGTTGCATTAATTATTTCCATCTAATCATTGTCCAAACTGAGTACAAAGGTAGGGTGAGAAAGACCCACGTCATTTGGCTCCACCAATTTGGTTCCGGGATTCACATGCATACTACTGTCAAATGAGATCACACCATAGGGAAGTGACTTTCTCACCACTCTGTGTGGATGTGTGTGGCCTTGAATTCTGACTAGCAGCTCTGCTCTTAGTTTGGCATGTGATTTTTTTTTTTTGCATTTCCCAGCGCCTTGATGGCCTTCAATGTATCTCACTGCAAAGATATCTTTTTAAATCATTATGAAGTAATATTAGCAGCTTACAATAGGCTTGCTTCTAATGGCTTCAATCCTGCCTATTCTGAACATTCTGAACGCCAAAACCACAAGGACCTTTTCCAGATCAGCACAGCCCCCACCCCACAGCGATTTTTGTTTTCAGTAAAGCAGAAACGACATTGCAGCTGCTGCTTTCTCCTGATGCAAATACTTTGTGTGCCAGTCTACTTACTCCTGAATAATACCCTAGGACCAGAGCAGCATGTAACATTTTCTGAAAGCACACTGATAAGCAGACATGTTGTGTCTTGGTGACCAGGATCTGCTCAGAAAGCTTGGCATTGGACAAGAGGTGAAGGTTCATAAGTTCTGTGTGGGTTTGTTTCTTTGTTTTGCCTTATCCCCCATGAGAGATAAGAGCCTACTTCTAAGACAGCTACCTGCGTCTGGAGGATGACCGAACAGTAATTTCTTAACGAGGTACAGCAAGAAAATTTAAAAACTGCACATTAAACACTCCCTGTTGCTCAAGTTCAGATGAACTTCAATAACCTTGGCCAGCTGGCAGATAAAATCCCTTGCTGGGCTGATTTTAACTAGCCACGTAGCAAATCTGCCTGCCTTTGCGTTCTCTGTCTTTCCACTCCCACTCGTGCACAACTTCCTAGACCATAAAGATGTGCCTAATATTGATTCAAGTTGGAAACTAGTTTAACTAGATCTATAAGGAAGTGCAACTGTATGAGAAGGAAGCCAGCCAGTTTCCATCTCCCTTTGCTGTGTAATGAGGAGTCTCGTAGTCTGACCCAGGGGAAAAAAGCAAAGGTTTTCTTCACAATGAAGTTTCTAGTCCCTGGGATGCTAGAAACTGGTAGGTAGCAGCATTAGCACTGCTAGTATCACAGACGGAGATTAGCAGTCTCAGCTAATTAGTTCCTATTCAAAGCCATCCTAGTACCACAAGTTGTGTGTGGTAAGTGTTGTGCTTTGTACTAAAAGCAGGTCTTTCATCCTAGGCTGGCTGTGCTCACAAAAGAAAGAAAAGACTTGCAGCCTTCGAGATAAATTGAAGATATTAGGACCCATGGTTGATGGAGAAGGAGGAGACAAGTACACAGCTTATTGAATGCATTCTGCTAGGGAGACTGCAGGGCTTTCTTAGCTATAAGTAGGCTGCTGGATGAGTTGATCTGCATCTCTCAGGCGTGTGCTCATAATGGACTTGGGTAGTAAAGGGAGCACAGAGTTAACGCACAAGGGCCGTTGTTACAACTCTTCCTACTAGGAAATCCTACCCATGCATTTGGAAATGGGTAAGCAGAAGAGCCACTTGCACAAGTGTGCTTGGGGTTGCCTCTGGCTCTAAACATTTCAAAGGAAAAGAAATGGGCCGGTAGTAGGGATAGGCAAATTTGTCAATTTCGGGTTTTCTCGTGGTTTTTAATTTCTCATTTTTTACACCTAAGTTTGGTTCTCCACATTACCATTATCTGTTTGGTTTTTTTTTTTGTCATTAGGAAAATTTGTCAGCATTTTTGTGCAAATCTTTCCTCGTATCCATTTTTGTATGCAATTTTGCCTAATACCCCCCCCCTTTTGCAAGTAGTTTTTCCTAATATAACTTTGGTCTGTTTTCACTAATATTTTTATGGGTGCTTTTTTTTAACACACACTACTTGGCTGGGGGAAGACAGGAGTGCCTGGCGTGCTCTGGTCCATGGGGTCACGAAGAGTCGGAAACGACTAAACAACCACTTGGCTGGACAGCTGCAATGCAAAATTCAGAGTGGATTTTGAAGGGCGGCTGAGTTTTGGTTTGGACAGCTCAGTGACAAACCTGTTCTGGGATTGCAAATGTTTCTGCTTGTCTGAGTGCAAATCTCTAACGATGTCCCCATTTCCCTGACAGGTTCCTACAGTGCCAGCCAAGGGGTGAACTGTATCCGTGAAGATGTTGCAGCCTACATTGAGCGACGGGATGGAGGCGTTCCTGCAGATCCAGAGAACATATACCTGACAACAGGAGCTAGCGACGGTATTGCTGTACGTTTTGCTTTTTAATATATTATCGTTCTTGTGATAGTGTGGTTTGGTGGACTAGGACCTGGGAGCCCTGGGTTCAAGTCCCCACTCAGCCATCAAGCTCCCTTGGTGACCTTGGGCCAGTCACGGTCTCTCAGCCTAACCTACCTCACAGGGTTGTTGTGGGGATTAAGTGGAAGGGGGAGAACCATTCACGCCACCTTCAGCTCCTTGCAGCAAAGGTGGGATAAAAATGCAGTAAAATTATTATATTTATATTATTATTAATATTATGTATATTTATATTCCTTCTTTCCTCCAAGGAACTTGGGGTAGTATATATGTTTTATTGTCATAACATGATAAATGATAGGCTGAGACTGGCCTGAGGTCACCCAGTGATTTTCGTATTTGAACGCTGGTGGCCAGGGCCCTAGCGCAGAAGTGGAGAACCTCAGGCCCAGACTGGGCTCTTCCAGGCCTCTCTGTTTTGCCCTCAGGCCTCATGCTCTCTCCCATCATGCCCTCAAGTATTTTTTTTGCCTGGCTGGAATGCACTCTTGAACTCTGATGATGCCTCCTACTTCCCTGGATGGAGGACAGAGAGGGGTGTGTGAGTATGTGTAGCCTACTGTACAAAGGGAAAAAATTACATTCATTGCCCCACCAATTTCTTTTATTTTTATTTTTGCCTCTGTCCCTGCTCAGCACTGGTATGTGGCCCTGGAAAGTTGCCCAGAAGGAACTGCAATCCCTCAGGCTGAAAATGTTTCTCTGTCCTAGTCCAGTCTCCTAACCCCTACACCCCACTAGCTCTAGACATTGAGACCCCAAGCTTGGGTGCACTCTGACCATATAAAGGCAAACCTATCACTTGGCATGAGCGGCATAGCCTGAGTGAATGTACATAAATCCCTAGATTCCTATAATAGTGGAAGGGACCGCGAGGGTTTTCTGGTCCAACCCCCTGCAATGCAGGAATCTTTTGCCCAATGTGGGTCTCGAACCCATGGTGCCGAGATTGAGAGTCTCATGCTCTACCGAGCTATACTTGGATAGCACACGTTACTCTGACAGCAACTTCTGAGCTTCTGCAGGGTTTGAATATTTGCTTTGCAGTTGTCCAGAGAGAAAAGGGGAGATGAAGGGGGAAAGGAATATAGAAGCAGCCATACAAGGCATGAGATGGGCAAAGAAATAGTCCTAGTTTTGAAACTCCTAGCCGCGGCCTTCATATGGTGCAGAAGTGGACAGGCGTTCTTCTCTCTGTTTATGATCTTTTTTTCCATATAATTGCTTCAATTCTTTGTCTCTCTGGCCCCAGGCATTTCAAAGGAATGAAAGGCTTCTATGTCAGGACCTGTTCATGTGGAGGAGGCCCTCCTTGCAAGGTTTCTCTCCCTGGAAAACAAGATCAAGGCCCTGTTTGTGTGTGTCAGTGGCCTGGCTTGATCTAACATGCAAAACGAGAACTGGGGGGGGGGGAGAGAGAGAGAGAGAGAGAGAGAGAGCTGATTTTGTCAGCACAATGAGGGGGAAATTCCTTTATTCTGTAAACTCCTCAACCTTGGGTCCCCCATCATTCCTGACCATTGCCTAAACTCTCTGCTGAGGGTGTGAGTTGTATAGGGACCCATGGTTAAAGCACATAACGCATGGTTAAACATGCGGCAAGATCTCCTCCCCCAGACCTCGCCCCCTTCCCTCCCACTAACATTGGCAACCCAAGTGGGTGAAATAGTGCCAATGCAATATTTGTTGACCTGCAGCAGGAAACCCACCTCAGCTTCAGTATATATAGGGTGGCGTAGGTTTGCTGCAAATTGGGGGGGGGGGGTTCCTGTCAATATGTAACTTTGAAATCCTACACGCCGCTTCCGCACTCCCCCACCCACCCCCTTATACATTCAGGCATTTTTGGCTGCCTTGCAAAAAACCTTAATGAAAATGCCATCGCCTGGCACAGTTTGGTATTGCAGCACCGTTGGGCCCACAGTTTTATTGATTCACCCAGTGTTCTTGGCCTCTGGCTTGGCAGCGGGTGGAGGTGGACTACTAGCTGCTTATGTAAAGCTTTGCCAGAAACGGCACGCATCTCCGTGCTTGGCCGCACTTGCTCCTTTTCTTCTCGGGGAAGCAGGAATCGCTTCTTTAGATTCATTAGCCCTAAAAGCCAGCAATTAATCAAATTCAGCGGGAGCTCAGTGGTGGATCATTATTTCGGAGGGTTTGGCATGGTCTGTGCCCATCTAAGCCAGCAAGAGAGTTCAAGGACTCAGCCAAGCAAAAACACTCCCAAAGAGTGCAAAGGAGGGTCAGTAAGGGGGTGTGGCTTGGGGAGAGATGGAGGCCCCTGAAGCTGAGGTTCCTCCATCTCTATTCTGTGTTCGAAATATAAAAAGAACCTGGTTGGATCAGTCCAAAGTTCCACCTGTAACTTAGTGGGGGAGCTTGTGCTTTGTAAGCAAAGGATCCCTGGTTCATTTACCAGGTGGGGCTGGGAGGAACCCCTGTCTTAAGTCCCGGAGGGCTGCTGAAAGTCAGGGTAAAGGTAAAGGGGCCCCTGACCATTAGGTCCAGTAGTGGACGACTCTGGGGTTGCAGCGCTCATCTCGCTTTACTGGCCGAGGGAGCTGGCGTACAGCTTCAGGGTCATGTGGCCAGCATGACTAAGCCGCTTCTGGCAAACCAGAGCAGCGCACAGAAACGCCGTTTACCTTCCCGCCGGAGCAGTACCTATTTATCTACTTGCACTTTGACGTGCTTTCGAACTGCTAGGTTGGCAGGAGCTGGGACCAAGCAACGGGAGTTCACCCCATCACAGGGATTTGAACCGCCGCCCTTCTGATTGGCAAGCCCTAGGGCTAGGCTCTGTGGTTTAACCCACAGCAAGTCAGTGTAGACAATGCCTAACTAGATGAACCACAGAGCTTATTATACAGCCCTTCCCCAAACACTCTTGGTTTTTCAAACACCCTCAAGAAGAAATTTAAGCACTTTTTAGAAAAGCCTGCAAAATATTGTTGTAATGTTGACGCTTTCTTTTATTTGTTTAGGGGAGAAATGGAACACAAACTTGTTAAATAACCTTTCTCTTCCCCCTCCAGACTATTCTAAAGATCCTTGTCTCAGGGGGCGGAAGATCCCGAACTGGAGTGATGATCCCAATCCCCCAGTATCCCTTGTATTCAGCTGCTATTTCGGAATTGGATGCCATTCAGATCAACTATTACCTTGACGAAGAGAACTGTTGGGCCCTAGATGTCAATGAACTGCGCCGCTCCTTGAATGAAGCCAAAACATACTGCAATCCAAAGGTCCTCTGCATCATCAACCCTGGAAATCCCACAGGTTTGCAGAACTCCTTTTTGTCTTCGTGCTGTAATTTTCCTTATCTAATGACTTTTCACCCACCTGCCCGTCATCAGTTAAGTGATGTTAAGTGATGGGCAGGAGGACAGCTTTTCATCCTGCCTTTGTTGCGTGCCAAGGCAGCAGAATTAAGTCCCTGCTCATCAGTTCTTGAGTGGGGGCTAAGACCCTTTGCAAAAGTGCCCTTTGAAGCAGCTGTGTGCTTCTCTTTTAATGGAGGGGAGGGGGGGAGAAGCAAGGAGTCTCTCCCCCCCCATCACTTACTTAGAGAAGCATAGGGAAGTTTCAGTGAGCATTTTTGCAAAGGGCTTTAAAATAGAAACCCCCCTTTTGTTGTTCTGGGATTGAAAGATTACTGATTTATTGCTTACAGATTTTTATTAATCAGAGCTCTCTGTTTTTTCTCTCCCACCCCCCACCCCTAATTTAGGTCAGGTTCAAAACAGAAAATGCATTGAAGATGTGATCCACTTTGCTTGGGAAGAGAAGTTGTTCCTCCTAGCTGATGAGGTAATTAAAGCATTAAATTGCAGGCCGCATCTTTTACTTTGTTCATAAACAAAGAATACATGTGCCTTTTCCTGCTGGTTACAGGTTTATCAAGATAATGTCTACTCGGAGAGCTGTCAGTTTCACTCCTTCAAAAAGATCCTTTACGAAATGGGACCAGATTACTGTAACAATGTGGAGCTAGCTTCTTTTCATTCTACCTCTAAAGGATACATGGGCGAGTAAGTTTTCGTAGTGCCTCCTCTTTTTTTCTTCACTGTGTCCTGGTTCTCATATCTCAATAAGCTGAAGCTTCGTTTCTCTAGTCCACCCAAACATGCTGACTCCCAGATAGGAGTTTCTACCCGCTCCCTGCTGAGCTGTTGAGATCAGTGTAGGATGGTGTCTTGCCAAATCAACTTCGCCCTCTTCTCATGACACTAGAACTTGGGGGGGTATTCAATGAAGCCGAATGTTCGAAGATTCAGGGTAGACAAAACAAAGTACAGTACTGCTTCATGCAGCATCTTGGATGTTTCCCCCCACAAGAAGTTGTGAAGATGGCCACCAACTTGGATGGCTGAAGCTGTCAACAGCTACTGGCTGTGGTGACTATGTCCGTCCTCCACTGTTGAAGCCCCTGAATGCCAGTTGCTAGGAATCACCAGGAAGTGGCATGCATGTGCTTCCTGGCACCCTTTCAGACTACAGTTCCCAGGATTCTTTGGGGCAGCCATGTGTGTTAAATGTATGGCGGTCTGCAGCTATGCACCTACATGTAAGGCACTTCACCCCCACCCCTACTTTATTCTGTTTACTCTCCGCCCCATATCTTTTCAAAAATGTAAATATGTGTCTTTATTTTTAAAAGGCTTGTCCATTATGCTGAGCTACAGTAAAAGAGAGAGAGAGAGAGAATTCATAACATCTTTGGCTGTACAGACGCCACTCCAGCTGCTTCATGACTGCCCAGTAAAGATGCTAATGACCTCCACATACCAATTGACATCTGCTGTACTCTCCAGATGTTGCTGGGTTACAGCTCCCAGCATCCCTAGCCCATCAGCTGGGGCTGCTGGGAGTTGGAGTCCAACAACATCCCAAGGGCAATGCATTGGGACAGACACACCTCTTTGGCTTGAGATTTGTCCCTCTTGTGTTCTAAAAGTCAACGCTTCCTTGCGGTTTTATATTAGTGCACTGATTTTATTTATTTTAAAGATTTTTCTACCCCGCCTTTCAATCAAACAATGTCCAAGGTGAGAAGCAACAGGTGGCATGTTATATACGCAATGCTATCATCGCCATGAGTGTTTCAGAACGTGTTGTTTTTTTCTCCTTTCCTATTCTTTTTCTATTCACTACCCCCACCCTCCTGACTATCTCATTTTTCTCAGGTGTGGCTACAGAGGCGGCTACATGGAGGTGATTAACTTGCACCCAGATATTAAAGGGCAACTTGTGAAGCTTCTGTCAGTCCGTCTGTGTCCGCCGGTCTCAGGTCAAGCCGCCATGGATGTTGTCGTGAATCCTCCTGTACCTGGGGAGGAGTCGTATGCACAGTTCATCAAGGTGTGTGTGTGTCTACCTTGTGCAGTAATGACAAGAGAATCAGAATGACAAGCATGAGAGGGAAGCTAAAGTGATACCTGCATCTCCTGAATCCACACGCAGATTCTTACATTCAGTGCTGGGGTGCACAGCACTTCACCGAAGCTCCCTTTGCACACATCTGTCAAACTAAGGCGGTTTGTGTTGCTTGGCAGGGTGGGGTGGGAGGGGGAGGACAGAAGGCCTAGGAAGTTTAGAAAGCAGAGGGCTCTGCTCAGAAGTTTTGAGAAGCACCACCCTAAGGAAGAGAGGAACTGCAGGGCAACGCAAGCCGTTTCTGTGGTACATAGTTCATTTGCCTTTGGTGTGACATTGCTGTGTGTTCCCCCACAAATCAGGAAAAAGAGTCTGTCTTGAGCATCCTCGCCAAAAAAGCCAAACTGACAGAAGAAATGTTCAATCAAGTACCGGGGATCCACTGCAACCCTCTTCAGGGGGCTATGTATGCGTTCCCACGAATCTTCATCCCTTCCAAGGCCATCGAGGCAGCAAAGGTGAGACTTCTCCCCAACCGCTGCTATTACTATTGCTGCAGCTGTGCAATTGTTGCCATTCCAGTTTTGAAGCTCCAGGCCAGGGGAGCTTTGATGCTTTTCTGGAGCCACTGTGCTGGTTTGGGGAGACATCAGTACTTTTTTTTTTACAGGAGCTGAATTGAATTTTCCTGAAGCGCCATTACTCAACAGGGGTGGCATGTCTTAGATTTGCAGGATCTCATCTTGGGCCACCTGTAGCACACTAGTATGATGATATTCCTACCCTTTGATATTGGTCCTTTGATAATCAATAATAATGTTTATGGAAACGTCGTGGTGAACACACCACCAGTATGATTCGTGCCTGTCAAACAGCTGTTAAAGAAACACAGGGGCAAGATGACAGTCCTTGGTGCGACCAACTTTACAGGTGAAAATTAGAATATCGTCGAAAAGTGCATTTATTTCAGTAATGCAACTTTTTTTTCCTTTTAATTTTTACAAAGGCTTTCTTTTGGAATTTCCACAGTAATAAAACAAATAGTTACAATAATACAAAAATAAACACCGCTATTACATTTCATGAATTCCATTCCATTTATAATTGACCCGCCTAACGACAAATAATTACAATTACAACAAATAAAGGCTTGACATATCTTGCTTTGCATGTCATGCATCTATCTCATATATTGGTTTCACCTTTTAAGTTGCATTACTGAAATAAATGCACTTTTCGACGCTATTCTAATTTTCCAAGTTTTACCTGTATGGTCCAAGTGCAACAGCCATTGGACCCTACAAAATGAGGGCACTTTCGGCTGCTGCAGAGAAGCTTTGCCAGATAGATGAACGGATAAAAGTATTTGGAAGCATCCTTTTTTTATATAATGAGAGGAACTTAACTGCATAGATGGACCAGGGCAGGCATCCCCAAACTGTGGCCCTCCAGATGTTTTGGCCTACAACTCCCATGATCCCTAGCTAACAGGACCAGTGGTCACGGATGATGGGAATTGTAGTCCAAAACATCTGGAGGGCCAAAGTTTGGGGATGCCTGGACTAGGGGGCTGCTGAGGTTTCTTTAGCTCGATGATTCCATGAAAACGGGACTTGCTATTCACTCTCTAGTTTCTAATTATTACATCATTTTTATTTCTGCAGGCTCATAAAATGGCTCCCGACATGTTCTACTGTATGAAACTTCTGGAGGAAACAGGGATCTGTGTTGTCCCTGGAAGTGGCTTTGGACAAAGAGAAGGCACTTACCACTTTAGGTACAGGGATGACAAAGCATGCTGCAGTGTCAGCAGCTGTATTAAATTTTCTTTTTTTTTGATGACATGGTCTCCCTGCTTTCAAAAGTCATTTTATAATACTTTTTTTTCCTCCTGTTTCCGCAGGATGACCATTCTCCCTCCGGTAGAGAAGCTAAAGATCTTGCTGGAGAAAGTGAAAGACTTCCACATAAAGTTTCTCAAAGAGTACTCTTAAGCAAAGTGAAGACTCTCTTCCACTCTCGCTCTCTCTTTCCAGAGTAAATCTGGGAAATCCAAACAAAGCTGTGAGGGGAAAATGTTCTTTTAATCAATCAAATCCACACTAGAACGGCTAGTGCCAAGCTATGAAATTTGCGTACCTCCAGCCTGAGTGTGTACTGTTGCTTTAATTTCATGGAAAGAAATGGAAATAAGGGCAAGAATTGGGTGGGGGGGAGAGTGCAATTGTGTGCCTTGACTCAATTTTTATTTCTTAGCTTGTGGGGCTGGCTGGCCTGATGGGGAAAAAAAGATAGGGAGATTCTCGGTGAGAATTATTGGAACTATTACTATTTCAAAACAGCAACCCTACAAAATTTACCTTTGGTCTTAAATATGAAAGCCAAATTTAACTAAGCTGGCAATTGAGTGTCAATAAACACCCTTCTATAGATTAAAAAAAATCCCTTACTTTGTGTACTTTAACAAGGCATCCCCTTCTATCTTCCATATTTTAAAAGCTGCATGCGTCCAGTAAATTGGGTAGAATATGGTTCATGTGAACTGTTGTGCGGTTCTCCTTGGCGTAAGCAAGGCTGCAACAGATACATTTTGTGGTGGATGTCCTGTTCAGACTCATCATTTTTGAGCACTATGCCACGCTGTGGGCATTAGGTATGTCATCCCTTTGTTTCAGGATTTAAGAAATGGCCCAAATTTCTTCTAACCCAGTGAATCCAGCCTAGACTGCCCCAGCATGTGAACTGATGCCAATCATGGTCTTTGCATGGAAAAGAATCACAAGTATGAGCTAAATAAAAAATAAAAATTGGGAGCCTATAAAGAGGGAGACGTGGAACTGATATAATCAGGACACAGAACTATCCTCCTTTCATTTGGCTAGGTGCTGCTTTAGAATGTAGATATTGAGTAAATTAGCTAAGCAAAGGAGATGCTTCTTAGCTATACTGTAAATCGGAATGCGCCTCAGCATGGTAGCAAATAAATACAAGATGCCGATACCAGAGGGAGCATTTTCCTATGTGCGAAATGATCTGCCAATTTTGTTCAACAAGGTACTCTGCCAAAATATATATATATATATATTTTTTGACCACTAACCGATAATAATAAGGTCCAACGTTGAAGGAACGTGGAAACGTCACAGTGAGAATGGGTCCAATCTGGTACTATAATCTTGCCTAAATATTCAGCCCTCTCTCAGGGCTGCTATTTCAACTTGAACAGGCAACTGGAAGTTCTGTGAAAATCGCTATCCCATGGCTGTTTCTAGCCTTAGAAAGACGGGGATTTTCTCCTAGGTATGTCACATGGGCTGAGTTTCTCTTCTAAGAAGCAGAAGTGAAAACGAGAGGGCAAGATGGCCAGTAGGCTATTTAGCATGGCTAACCAGAGTAGAGTGGACTGCCTGAGTGCTAGTTTCGCCCAGGTTCATGACACTTTGCTCTCCTACAGTAGATCCGTGTTGGTCCAACTGGGCTTCATTTTGCGATATAGTGTGAAAGTACCATTTCCTCCCCCATTAATCCATCTCAGTCTTGTACATAAATAGGGGTGCCAACTTCAATATTGGGGGGCGGCAGGTAAGCCCTGCCACAAATAATCACATGATGCAGCACATGCACATCATTTGAATGGCAATGCCTATCAATTTGGGGGTCTGGCCCCCTCAAATATTTTATTGGTTGGGGGGGCAAAGGCCCCTCGACCCCTAGGAGTTGGCTCCTATGTACATAAACCTGGCTTAGCTTTTTTGGGGACTGCTGCTGTTGCTGACCCAAGTTTGCAGAACGGTCCAAGTGAACAAAGCAATTACAGCTGCAGATCACCCTGCGTACTTCGACTATATTGCTGAGTTGAATTCCAAAGGGGCAAACAAATGTATCTTATGGGTGGCGTTAATTCTAGATGGACACACTGCCATCCGAGAGCAGCAGAAACGTCCTTTCTGCATTTTTGTCCCCTTAAACCTACCATTTTACTGACGCCGTGCAAGGATGGGGATATTGGAATGCTGAATGAACAGAACACTCAGCTTGCTGGCGCAACTGCTTGGCACGGTTTCCTAAGCATTGATTACGTGAACTACTGAAAACTAGCATGTTTCACTCTTGGAACACTGCAGTTTAAAAACAAAAACAAAGGAATTGCACTCCCCCCCCCCCGGAAACCTGGCTTTGGGCTCACTGCTTGGGAAGGGCCTTCATATTGAACATACAGTGCAAGAGAATTCTGTGCGCTACTCGTGATTACTATATATTTTTATATACTTTTGTAAGTTCCCCCCGTTGGGTTTGGGAAGGGTGGGAGGGAGGGAGGGAAGGGTAGTATTTGTAGTCTTAACAAGCCAGTGGGTTTTCTATCTACCTTGTGTTTACACCCGGTGTTCCTGAAAACGATGCAAGGTTTACATGTTTCTAAATAACTCTTTTTGCAGGGATGTTTTAAAAGGTTTGCTTTTTCCTCCCACACCTGCTGCTTCCCACCTTTTTTTAAAAATGGGAGCAGCAATCCTTAGAGGTTTAGTTATTAAATCAAGGATGTTGACCTACCTTCCTTTGTGTTTTCTAAACACTGTTGCGGTGCCTTTTGATTTCTGGTACGCTGAGGGAGAATGAATGGGGTTGTGGTTGTTATTGTTTTCCTGCATCTTTTGAGAAATGGTACGATCCTTCCACAGTTGATTTGACACATTTGTAAGTACTGTGATGAGCTGCTAAAATTTAACCTGGTTGTCCTGGAGGCAAGGCGGTCATCCTCGGAAATCTGTTCCAGAGTGGACCTCAGTGGATGCAAGTCCCAAATAAACGGTTTAGAGATTGCAGGTGGAGAATGTTACTACACTGAATTTTTGTTTTGTTTTTTGTTTTTAAAAAATGTACATCTTTAATGAGTAAGGCAATATCTAAACATTGTGATGCATGCTCGTAGGTTCACATTTCCTACAGGTGCTCCTCATGCTGTTCTTGGGATGACTTTTTAAACGTACCTACAACTTCGAAAAATTAAATAAAAGAATGGTTGGAAACTGTTTTGTCGTGGTGCTTTCTAGAAGTTTTCCAGAAAAAAGGAAGCCTATATTTTAATGAGTTTTCTAGAAGCCGCCTTTCTCACAGCTGACACTTGGGAACATAAAAAGCTAGCATATATAGAGTTGGTCTGATGCAGCAAGGCTCTTAGAGGAGGTTAAAATCTGCCACAGGTGGGTTTTTTTTAAAGAAACACAGCCCACTAGGATGCAAGGGAGAAAACGAGCAAAAATGGCCACCTAGATTGCCAAGCACCTTTCTGTCTCAGTCATTAGGCCAACAAAACTCTTGTAAAAAATTGGACTGTGGCAAAACTACCCCAGGGTTGTGACCCTAAACACAGTTACTCTTGAGTAAACCCAACTGAATGCAGCCATTTGTTCACACATGGAACAATATCTACTCACTCCAGGGCCTTTTAACAACTGTGAAATTCAGCAGGTGAAATCTATCACTGCACCACCATGCTGATATATCTAGGAAAAAGTAGGCGTTAATGGAGGAAAACTAATCCAGGGTTTGAGCCCCCCACGTTTCCTTTTTTTAAAAAAGCGAAGTCTGTTGTGAACATACCCCTTCTTTCAATAAACTGGGAGAACTAAAGGCACCCACAAAGGAACAGCTCCATGCAGCTGATCCCTCCATCCCCAGGGCTGATTTGACTTCTTGAGGGAAAGAGCGTGCCTTGCACCTGCAATCAGTCCCCCCACCCTCTTTCTCCAGGGTCCTAAGTGGGCGTGTCCACAGCCAGGGCGGGGAACTGCAATAAATCCACACATACAGCGAGATGCCTTCTCCTTTCTGAGCTTTCCCAATTTGTGAGCTGGGAGCAAGCCATGGCGCTAAGGAAACACCTGAACGAGGCGAAGAAGCGCAGCGCGGACTCCGGAGTGGAGTCGGATCGGAGCCTCTCGAGCAAGGAGCAGAGGGACCAGCGCATCAGTCTCTTTCTGCGGGATTTCCAACACCAGGGTGAGGCCTCGGGGGGGGGGGTCTGAGTGAGCAAATGTGAGCCAGCCTGGTGTAGCGGTAAGAGCCGCCGTTCTCAACCTTTGCTTGGGTCCCCGAATATCGTTGGGCTACAACTCCCATCATCCCTAGCTAGCAGGGCCAGTGGTCAGGGATGATGGGAGTTGTAGTCCAACAACACCTGCGGACCCAAGGTTGAGAAACGCTGGGGCAGGACCTGGGACTGAGAGACACCAGGGTTCAAAGCCCTGCTCAGCGTGAAGCTCCCTTGGAGTCAATCAGCGCCTTTCAGCCTTACCTACCTTACAGGGATGTTGTGGGGATTAAGTGAAGAGGGGGAGAACCATGTATAAGCCACGTTGAGCTCCATGGAGGAAAAGTTGGTGCATAAATAAACGAATCTTGGAGAAGTGGAGTGAAAAGCAAGGAGTGGGGCTTAGAAGATTAGAATCATAGAACTGTAGACTTGAAAGGGACCTCCAAGGGTCATCTTGTCCAATGCCCTGCAATGCAGGAGTCTCAACACTCAGTCCCCCATCCATGCCATTCTGGACCTTGCTTAGCTTTGCAAATGTGCCCACAATTTTGTTCCCCAAAGGACAGAAATGCCTTAATTCTAGCTGCTTCACTTGATTCATTTCAGGTTCTTGCAGTGCTGTGTTTCTGCCAAGGGCCATATTGTCCAGTGGTTAGAGCATCTGTGTTGCATGTAGAATGTCCCGGGTCCAACCTCTGGCACCTGCAGGTAGACCTGGGAGAGAGAACACAGCCTGGAGAGCTGCTGCCAGTCAGTGTAAACAATACTGAGGTAGATAGGCGAATGGACTGATTCAGCATAAGGCATCTTCCACCATCCTTCTCCCTTTCTCCAAGCAAAGGAAAACCTGCGCGATTTGAAGAAAGAGCTGGCTTCGCTTCTGCAGACAGCTGAGAAGGCATTCCAGGTGGAGCTGCTGGCCATGCCGGTGGTAATGAGAAAAATGAGGAGGGAGGACTTGATTGGTGAGGCTGCTTTCCAAACCCCACTTACCTGCTGGGAGTAAGACTTGTTGAATTCAGACATACTTCTGAGTGGACGGGGTTAGAACTGTGTTGAGTGAATTATCATGCAGATAGGTCCTTGTGGCCCCCATCGTGAATTTGCTCGACCACTTTCTCAATGGGGCTTGCTAAGTCCCCATCTGTACTATACAGTTAAAGCACTATCGCACCACTTTAGATAGTCAGGGCTTCCTCTAAAGAACTTTAGGAACTGTGGTTGGCTTAGGCCAGGCATCCCCAAACTTCGGCCCTCCAGATGTTTTGGACTACAATCCTCATCTTCCCCGACCACTGGTCCTGTTAGCTAGGGATCACGGGAGTTGTAGGCCAAAACATCTGGAGGGCCGCAGTTTGGAGATGCCTGGCTTAGGCTGCTCAGAGTTGGTAGGAGATGCCTATTTCCCTCCATAGCTGCCAAGTTTTCGCTTTTCTCGCGAGGAAGCCTATTCAGCATAAGGGAAAATCCCTGTAAAAAAGGGATAACTTGGCAGCTATGTTTCCCTCTCAGAACTACAATTCCCAGAGTGCCCTTGGAAGAAGGGTGGACTGTTAAACTATTCTAAATCAGGTAGCCACTAATGTCAATTTTACCTTTGCACAGTAGGCTAGTTTCTGCACACACTCGCATACCCATCTCTGCCCTCCACCCAGGCAAGCAGAAAGCACGGTCAGAGTGCAAGGAGGGTGCAAAGCAAGGGCAGTGAGTGAGGGGTGTGGCCTAGGGAGAGAGACCTGGAAAGCTGCATTTGGCCCCCACCATCTAATATATATTTTGAAAAGTGGTTTCTTGGCTTGTTTGTTGTGCATTCGGACACCTCTTAAGATACCCCAACCAGATTTTGCATGATGGGTCCTGAGATCAAGGAGCTGGTTTTCATTTATGTTTGGATAAGGTTGCATGCCATTATGAATCGTGTCTGAGCCTTTAATACCACACAGATTTTAACTGCTGAATTCACAACTACAGAGTTTTTTGGTTACTTAAGACTTACTGTGCAAAGTCAGATACAAGCTTGCTAGTAAAACATAAGTAGAACATGTTGGACCAGGCCAGGGGCTCATCTAGTCCAGAATCCTGTTCCCAAAGTGGCCAGCCAGAAGCCTAAAGCCCCAAAGCAAGACCCTGGCGCAATTGCAGTCTTCCCCAGTGCAATTGCATTCTTCTCAATAGTGCTCCCCAGCAACTATATTCAGACGCATAATGCCCCTGATATTGGAAGCAATATAAAGCCATTGTCTTGTACCTGTTGATGGCCCCTCTCTCCATGAATTTGTCTAACTCCCTTGTAAAGCCACCTTAGTTGGTGGTCATCAACAAACGCCATAGCTTAACTATGTGCTGTTTCAATACTTTTCTTTCCCACTTCCCACTTCTTAGTACCTTTTCACACAGCACATTGTTGAACAGTGAAACTCCCTCCCACAGGATGACCATCAACTTAGATTAGGCAGATTTGTGGAGAAGACCACTGATGGCTACCAGCCAGTACAACTATGTGCTGCTTCCATGGTCAGAAGCATTAATGCTTCCTTATACCACTTGCTGGAAACTGCAGGATGGAAGAGTGCTCTTGTGCTCAGGTCTTGTTTACGAGCATCTGGTTGGCTGCTGTGAGAACAGGATGCTGGACTAGATGGGCCATTGGCCTGATCCATCAGGCTCTCCTTGTGCTCATATTTTGCTCCAACCTTTATTTTATAAAGACTGGGTGATTGATAAGAAGCTAGTCCCTTTGATTAATCGGCAACTGGCTGCCTTGGTGTAATTGCCTGTCTCCGTACCACAGATCTTAAGGAAGAAGAAGCTGCCGCTGCCACAGTCATCGCCACCGCCATGGCAGTAAGTATGACCAAGTAACACAGAAATGCTTTTTAAAAACAGTAACAGATCCTTATGCCTCTTGAGCAATGCTGCTCCCAGGTTATGGCAGATTGGGGCAAGTCTGCCCCAAGGCCTAGTGCAAAGTATTGGACCACCCTTATTTTGCTACTGCCCCCACTCCTCCCCCCTTGACCCCCCCATTAATAAAAGGGAGTCCTTTCTCAGAGCAAGGCATTCTGCGTGATATGACCCAGGAGAATGCAGGTGCCAGATCTGTGTCACCTTACCAGAATGCCTTACTTCTTAGGTGTAAGCAGTGAGAAAGCAGTTTTAAATGGTGGGTGGGAGGGGCAGATTGCAGTAGAAACCAGACTCATTTGTCAAAGCTCTGGCAAGCTCTGGGTGGCATGTGATTTTGTCCCAGGTCCTTTGGGGAATAAAACTGCTAGCACATTTGCAAAGCTACCGGTAAGCAAAGGTCCAGAATGGTTTCAAAGTAGATTGGGATCAGTGATAGAACATCAGCTTTGCATGCAGAAGGTCCCAGAAGATTCAATTCCTGGCATCTCTAGGTAGGGCTGGGAAATACCTCCTGCCTGGTACCTTGGAGAACTGCTGTCAGTCAGTGTAGACAGTACTGAGATAAATGGACCATTGGTCTGTCTCAGTATAAGTCAGCTTCCCATGGGTTGACTCTGCTCCAGAGGGAAGATTTTTCATAGGTGAAACATGCTCTGGTCACCTGCCTCTTCTGACATTCGTCCATGTGTCCAACTCTGGATCCAGCAACCAAACCCACAACAGAGATTCTGGCCTGATAATCCCACCTCTTTCTCCCTCCTGTCCCCAGGATTGCCGCGCAGCAGATATGCCAACTCCCAGGCTAGTGAGGAGCAACAGCAAACGAGGTAAGCTGACCTTCCAAGCTTAACATTGCTTGGAGGGAGGGTTGCCCAGTTTCACGCAAGGGAAATCACTGCTGCTGATGCTGATGCTTCACAGTCCCTCTACAGCTGTGCCAAACCATGGTTTGGCTTGGCATATCCTTCAGATCAGGGCTTGTGGTTTATCTAACTACAGTAGTAGTAGCCAAGGTTTGTTTGGAGCAAAATAAACCCAGGAACCTGAATGTGGAGGATTTGCTAAGCCAAACCACAGCTTAGCTCTCAGATGCAGCAGAGGGAAAAAAAATTGGGTGCAATCTCCTCTCTGGCAACATGCTAAACTATGGTTTGAGAGTGTTCACGCTTGGCCATGGTTTGACTTGCTGTTCCACGCCAAGCAGGTCAATGTTCGATGGCAGTGATGATGTCAGGGCTGGACTTTGGAGTAGACATCTGGGGCTCAAAATGCAGAAGAGCTGGCTTACCAGTTGTTCTGGAGGGTCATAAGAAGCCTGCTGGATCAGGCCCAATGGCCCATCTACTCCAGCCTCCTCTTCTCACATTGGCAAACTAGATGCCTGTGGGAACAGACTCCCCACACAAGAGCACACTTTCCCTCATGTTGTTTCCAATAACTGGTATTCAGAAGCATTTACTGCCTCCGACCATAAAAGCAGACTATAGCCATCATGGCTAGTAGCTTTCATTGCTAGTAGCCCTCGATAGCCTCCTCCTCCATGAGGCTCAATAGCCTCCTCCTCCAATCCTCTTTTAAAGCCATTCATGTTGCTTGACTTCTCTGCCTCCTGTGGGATTGAGTTCCTTAATTTAACTATGCACTGCATGAATAAGTCCTTTCTTTTATCTGTTCTGAATCTTCCAACATTCAGCTTAATAGGATGTCCACAACTTCTAGTGTTATGAGAGGAGACAAGTTTTTTTCCTTATCTGCTTTCTCCATGCCACGCATAATTTCATAAGCTTCTATCATGCCATCTCTTTTACCTAAACTAATAAAAAACCCAGTGCTGCCATTTCCCCCCCGCAGTCGGATTGCTCCACATCCTTTTTGAGGTGAGGCGACCAGAACAGCATAGCTGCCAAGTTATCCCTTTTTTTAAGGGATTTTCCATTATGCTGAATAGGCTTCCTCGCGAGAAAAGGGAAAACTTGGCAGCTATGGAACAGTACAGTACATGGAATTTCAGATGTGGTCACATCATAGATTTCTGGAATGGCATTATGCTATGGGCAGTCATTTTATTTTCATGGGCCCTTGGGTGTGTTATTTCTTCCCCATGGGACAGAAGAGGAGGAAAGTTTGTGAGTGTGCAAAACCTGATGCTGTTTGATCCAAGCCAAAGTATCCTGCCATAGCTTTGGAGAGACTGATGTAAGATGCATGCATAAAATGCCTATAATAACCCTTGACTAAATTGCCCCTTATAGTTAAGGTCACGACAATTGTGGAATACAAGGGAGAGGAAGAAGGGAGTGGAGCCCCGGCCAGGAAACTGTCTCGGAAGGTCAGTGGGGAATAGGATCCTGTATGTGCTCATAGCAAGCTCATGTTCTTAAGTGTGGATCCTTCTGTAGCATCTCCATGCACAAGAGGGAGATGTTATGTGCTCTGGGGAACCTGGAGGTTTATGGATGTACAAATAATAATAATACTGAGATTGGGAAACACTAAGAGTGTAGGGAGGACCTGGAATAGCGCAACGAAAACTGAGTATGCTGAATGCACATGCAACGCTGGGTGTCCTGGGAACAAAACTGAGGTTGGGAATGGAATGGAATATCCTGGGAAAGGGCTCAGCCGTCTGGAAACCTGCATGGGAACGCACTCACTGTTTTGTTGCAGGTCCTATATGTAAGACACGCTACACTTTTTTGCTGATTCAAAGTTACCCTCTTTAGCAGTGTGGCCTGGAGAGTTCTTTGCCTCTGCAACCTTGGAAATGGAGTGATCCCGGTGAGGTTGAATGTTCAGTGGCTCCCAAGATTGGCAAAGGGTCCATTCCCCCAAGGTTCTCTGTGTAAAGTCAGAATCAACAGAAGTCAGCATGAGAATTTTGTGTGCATGACAAGATCAGACCCCGACAGGTGCTGGGGGTGGGGCAGGCTCTGCCTGAAATCCATTGCCCCCCTCAATTCTGACACCAGCGCCAGGGCACAAAAGGTGTATATGCTGATCTTATGCAGCATTCTATGTGTGAGGTGGTGCATGTGAGCTGGGAAATGCTGTGTGTGGTATGCAGTGGTTGTTTGCTGGTGGCAGGAAACAGGCAGACAAGCCCC
The DNA here is from genome assembly GCF_965207765.1 of Zootoca vivipara. Taxonomy (NCBI): domain Eukaryota; kingdom Metazoa; phylum Chordata; class Lepidosauria; order Squamata; family Lacertidae; genus Zootoca; species Zootoca vivipara. The sequence continues at coordinate 28,497,386 of NC_142589.1, forward strand.
ACATTATTCATTATCCCATTGCCTATAAATCTGCAAAGTTGGATCACTATTCCAAACAGTGGAGAATCGGGTGACTTTTAGGAATGCTAAACAACTTTGGTTTTTCCATGGATTACCTTTGTTGCCCTAACACCCTGTTTTGCTGCTTTACTCTCCTGCAGGCATTTAAAACAAATTCTCTGGCTTCCTTGGCTTCTGCTGTAAAGGGCAAACAAGGGACTCCGTCCAGGTAAGACTAACCATATATTCTTGCTACATTCATTCCTCTTGGTTCTTTTCTTGTGAGGCAGCGAAGTGCATCTGCTTTCAAAGGAGCAGCTCTGCCTATGGCACAAGAGACCCTACGCCATGGGTAGGCAAACTCAGGCCCGGGGGCTGGATCTGGCCCAAACACCTTCTAAATCCAGCCCATTGACGGTCTGGGAATCAGCATGTTTTTACATGAGTAGAATGTGTCGTTTTATTTAAAATGCATCTTTGGGTTATTTGTGGGGCATAGGAATTTGTTAATTTTTTCCTTCAAAATATAGTCTGCCCCCCCCCATGGTCCTACGCCATATCTTACGCCCAGTAAACTATGGTGCTGTGCAGCTAAAAACCAAGTTCTACATATTTCGATGGGGGAGGCTGCAAGTGTGAAATCAATGGAGCTTTTAATGCCCCCTGTGTCCCATCAGGTCTGCATACGCCACTCCAAACGGGAGAACCATTGAGCGATCGACCTCGATGCGGGAGCGGCCGGTGTCTGCTTCCAAGTGCATCTCATTGGGCTCTAAAAGGCAAGCCATGCTGTTTTTAAAGACATGAATATTGTGGGATAATCAAGACTCATACAGCCAACCTACTTAAGTCGAATGCATGCATGAAGAGGTTAATACAATCAAGTAAGCTGTCCTGCCAGGTTTAGCTATGCCCCCTTCCCCTCACCTTGGGAAGAACTAGATAATCAAGCCTTTGTTCCCTTCCAGTCTACCTGAGAAGCTCAATGTGGGAAGAGGTTTGAGCTGGTACTTCCTTTCCTCTGTCCCAAATCTTCCAACATTCAGTTTCATTGGATATTGTTAAATTGTAATGTATTATGAGAGGGAGAAAAACTTCTGTCTACTTTCTATGCACTGTGTGCAATTCCATCCACCTCTATCATGGCTCATCTTATCTTTTTTTAAAAAAAACAAACATCCTCAAACATCGTCAAATGTCTGGACCCTCTCCTTATAGGGGTCTTGCGTCATCTCCTCGATAAGTTGTTTTGCCAGTGTGGTGTAGTGGTTAAGAGCGGTAGACTCGTAATCTGGGGAACCGGGTTCGCATCTCCACTCCTCCACATGCAGCTGCTGGGTGACCTTGGGCTAGTCACACTTCTCTGAAGTCTCTCAGCCCCATTCACCTCACAGAGTGTTTGTTGTGGGAGAGGAAGGGAAAGGAGAATGTTGGCCGCTTTGAGACTCCTTCGGGTAGTGATAAAGCGGGATATCAAATCCAAACTCTTCTTCTTTTCTGAACCGCCTTCCCTCTCCTCCACCCCCCTTCCCCACCCCTTTCTGGTGCCTAGATTTCCACAAAGGGGTCTCTCCAAAAGTGCATCTGCCTCGGAGAGAATGCAGGCGGTGACGCTCCGGAGTATGTCGATGCCCCATGAAAGCTCAGTTCCCTTTGTCAACATCCCTTTGTCTGATGGAAAGGTACTGTATCAGCCAAGGCGGGCTGTGCATCTTTGATTTGCAAATATAAATGCATCCAGGTTGAGACACACATTCCAAAATTAAGGACGTCTCTCAAACCCCTTTCTTTGCTGCTTCCAGCTGTGGAGGCAGAGCAGAGCATAGCCACCATGGCTAGTAGCCACCAGTAGCCCTCTCTGCCACGAATTTGTCTAATCAACTTTTATAACCATCCAGTTTTGTGGCCATCGCTTCTTCCTGTGGGAGAGTGTTCCATAGTTCAACTCTGTGCTCCATGAATAAGTCCTACGCCCTGACTCTTCCAACGTTCAGCTATATTGGATAACCATGAGTTCTAGCGTTAGGGAAGAGGGAGAGGAACTTTTCTCTGCCCACTTCCTCTATGCAGCACGAAGCAGTAACATGCGTAATGGTGCGCGTGCACGACTCATGCGGCTTGCAAACAGCAACTCTCTGCTCTTGTTCAGACTCTCTGCTCGGCTGGCGAAGACCTCCAGAATGTCAACGTGGAATTATTGAATGAGGACACCGTCCAGCATATCCACAGCCTTGTGGTAAGTGTGCAGAATAAACCTTGGAAATGGCTTTCTCCCCACAGGGGGACTGGTAGGGTTCATTGTTACATGGTTGTCAGCTGTGCCAATCTGCACTGTTCCTTCTCGGGTCTGAAAAATCCATGCAAGTAGTTCTCAGAAATACTTCTGTGTAAGGCATTCCTTGCATAGAAACTGGAGTTTTGGTGGTTCAGAGGGATGTTTGGAGAGCTCCATCAACTGTCCATGCTTTCTTTCTCCCCCCCTTCCTTAGAACCAGTTGACAGTCCTTTGCGGAAAAGCAACGGTTAAGTGAAGTTGATGGACTCCATAAACAACCTTTTTTCATTCTTGGATCTAAATATCCTTGGTTCTTTATGTTTAAATAGATAGGCCTTTTTATTTTAAAGTACTATTAAACTTGTTATTTCTCTATGGAGGCTTGCTGGCATTATTTCAGGGTGAATGGGGCTTGCTCTAAATGGGCTATACGTTTGTTGTGTCCCATATTTGAGATATAAATAGAATTGGCTGCATCCATCATCTATTGGAATGCCCTGATCCAAAGCATATTTAAGCCCAGATGCCACCAGACCAAGTTGGAGGATGTGGTGGTAGGGTACTTTCCTGTGGTCTGATTCTACATGGTTTCAGAAATATATTACCAGGGCTTAATTGGAGACCAGGATCCTATCTGGAAGCCGGTGGAGCTTCCTTCTAAAGTGTATTGTCTCACCATCTGCTGAAAGTTCTACTTCAATGAGGGATGGGGACCCATGTGTGGTCCTCCAGACACTGTTGAGACTCCAACTCCCATCAGAGCCAGCCAGCGGAGCATCATGTGAAGCCGCCAACAGCTAGAGGTACCATCTTTTGTCTGTCCCGAATCTTCCACCATTCAGCTTCATTGGCTGTCACTGAATTCCAGTGTAAAGCGATGGAGACAAAAGCTTCCCTCTATCCACTTTCTTCACACGTTGCATGATCTTGCATGGCTCTATAGAATCTATAGTGTCACCTTTAACACCGACCTTAGGATATCCAGCGTTGTAGTTTGTTTTTACACCTGGACCAGTGATCTAACTCGCAGCAAGCTCCTAGCTAACAGCAAGATGCTGTGTTGCTCCCTGCATTAAGTTAAGGCTGTCTCAAAACAGTCTGGCTGAACTAAAATGGCTGGAGAAAGATTCCAGCAGTGTAGCCTGGATGATTGCCAAGAACTTAATGGAAGTTTTGCAGCAGGGATATTTCCATGTGAAGTCCTGCTTTTGGATTAGGATTTTACTGCTTGTAGTCCTAGGTCTCTTGCAACTAAGTCAGTGCTGTGGCTGCCTTACAATTTAAACCATGGGTGGCTTGCCAATTGTTGAACTGCAACTGCTGACCGCTGACTAGTAGCCAGGTTCAACTTCTGGACGACCACCCACCCTCAATGTAGAGCTATCATCAGGGAGCAAAGCAATAAACACAGGGTTTGCAGGGCCTAATCCAGAGAGCAAGGTATGTTTTAACTTGAAAGTTAGTGGGTCAGAAGTAGGGTTGCCAGACTCAATAGAGGACAGGACTTCTGTGCCTTTAATTGCCCTGCTCTCTTTTGAGTCTGGAAACCTTAAAGAGAAACCAGCAGACCCTTTGCTTGGAAATTAAACAAAGGGTCTGCTGGTTTCTCTTTAAGGTTTCCAGACTCAAAAGAGAGCAGGGCAATTAAAGGCACAGAAGTCCTGTCCTCTATTGAGTCTGGCAACCCTAGTCAGAAGTGGCTAAACAAATAGCCATGTTAAACTCCATTGGAAACTAACATACTTTAAATTGTGGCTAGTATTTGACTAATGGTTTTTTTTGGGGGGGGAGAGCGCGAGATCAGACAAGACCTAGCTCAAGGGGTCATTGCTGGCAGGGAAAACCACCCATTTTGAGCCTTCAGTTTAAGAGGTTAATACTGGAGTTGGAAATAAAAAGGTTACAAGAAGTATCATCATACACCAACGGCTTTTATTTAGTTTCAGAAACCTTTCACAAGATGGTAAAAAAACTTTTACAACCACTTCTAATTTCTCTCTCTCTCTCTCTCTCTCTCTCTGCCATGGTTCCCCATCAGTTCTAACCCCACTGTGTGCCAAGTCAAATAACTTACCATGCATCTAAAGTGATAGATACAGGCTATGAAATTCTTTATTCTATTGTAGCAGCTTATGCAGGTGCAGCCAAATACCAAGCCTCGGGACAAAGTTTTACACGAAAACTTTACAATGTAGAATTTGAATTTTTAAAATATAGAACTTAAAATCTACACAAAAACTGGTAAAAATCAAGCACAAGTACAAGGACTGAAACTTAACCCAGGTGAAAAGGAGAGAATCTCATCTTCCTTTCAAGTGCCTTTATTCTGCTACAGAACAGTAGAAAAAAAAGCTTTTTTGTGTGGTTAGTTTAAATTATACACTCTGTAGATACTATGGACCAATTTAAAAGTTACACATATAGCAACAGATGTCCATCGGTTTCGTGTGGATTGCTCACACAATCCAACTGGATTGCTGGAAACAAGTCAGGCAAAATTTGAAAAGAAAAATCCATGTGTAACTTCCCCCCACCCCCACCCCCAGACAAAACCTTTACTGATGGGCACACTGCACCCCAGGTCCATGATGGCCGCTTTCGTCATCAGAACTATCGTTGTAAGCTTCACGCCTCTGGCCGCCACCTGAACCACGAGTGGTATCAAATTCTTGAAGTTCTACCTCCTCTGCATCACTAATTATGTTGGAGATTTCTGGTCTGGCAGGCAGAAGATCTTCAAGTTCCTAAAAAGAAAGTATTGGAGGAAGAGTGATGCAAAAATGTAGTACTCGCAGGAACACAAGTTCCAGCAGGCGCCTTCTGCACCAACTTTTGAACACCTGCTGAAAGCTTTCCTATTCCACCAGGCCTATGCAGAAAATTAAGAAGAAATCCTAACTACAATGGTTAACTGATGTCTGCTTTTATTTTATTTTTTATTGTTTTGGTTTTATGTTTTATTTAAAGTTTCAAGCCATGGCTTGGTCAGTACCCTTTTCTCCACTTATATACAAATAATCTGGGCTTTTTACATAAACAATTGTACTGGGAAAAGAGCACAGTGTAAGAGCTTGTGTTTTTATCACCATCCTTAAATCTATGATGGTAGAATCAGACCACATCTATGATGGTAGAATCAGACCAGGTGTGTCATCTAATCTAGCAGCCAATGTTGGACCTACTCAAGAGTAGGCCCAGTGAAATTAACGGAGATAAGTCAATTTCACCTCCAGTGAGTCTACTCCAAGCAGAGGAACACAGCTGGATAAAACTGTTTCCTATAGTGATCAGATGTAATGGTGTTGTGCAACTTCCACATATTCTGCAGCTGGTGTGCAAAAGAGGTGGGCATTTAGAGATACATCCTGGGGTACTCACTGTAAGCTTTTCTGGGCTAATCCAGTTGTTTTCAGGAAAATGCACATCAAACTTTATATAAAGATCTCCCTTTTCAAAGGGATTGCGGTACTGTGGCATTCCTTCTCCCCGAACAACACGGACACAGCCTGCAGGAATGGACAAAGGCAATTGTTAAGAGGCAGCCTGTAGTTTTCCTCTCTGTGTAAAATCAAATGCATTAAACAGGCAAAATGCAGGGTAACAGGCTTCCAAACAGCTCCAAAAGCCCATGAGGTTTTGTAAAGGTAAATGTAAAGGGACCCGCGACAGTTAAGTCCAGTCGCGAACGACTCTGGGGTTGCAGCGCTCATCTCGCTTTACTGGCCGAGGGAGCCGGCATTTGTCCGCAGACAGTTTTTCTGGGTCATGTGGCCAGCATGACTAAGCCGCTTCTGGCGAAACCAGAGCAGCGCACAGAAACGCCGTTTACCTTCCCGCCGGAGCGGTACCTATTTATCTACTTGCTCTTTGACATGCTTTCGAACTGCTAGGTTGGCAGGAGCTGGGACCAAGCAACGGGAGCTCACCCTGTTGTGGGGATTCGAACCGCCAAGCTTCCAATCGGCAAGCCCTAGGCTCTGTGGTTTAGACCACAGCGCCACCCGCATCCCTATGAGGTTTTTTACCTGGTTCAATTACTTTTCCGGGAGGGTATTTCACCACAATTTGACGTCCGTCAAGGTGCTTAAATGTGAACTGAAAGCCACACAGTGCTTCAACAAGTCCTATTTTGTGCGTCATGTGCAAGTCATTCCCATCTCTTTGGAACACCTTGGAAAAAGGAGGGAAAGAAGTTTAGTGGCAAATGCATGAGCAGATGGGCTACCATAACAAAAAACCCAAAAGCAACCCTCTCCATGGTATTTCAAGTTCAGTGGTAAGGTGTGCTTTAGTTCCCTTCAGTCGTTTTACTTCCTCAGTTCCCGGATACCTGTTCAATGTCAAAATCCTCAGGAAAACTGGCACGCAGAAGTGCAAAAGGGTCAACACAACTGTTGCTGGTACACAGCTTTTTATGTAAAGCCTACATGTTAGTCACAACCCTTGCAAGAAATGCAGACTGTCACTTGTGTAGTTATTGCAATGTAGCCCATGCCAGTTTCCTAGAAGAACTTCTCACTAGACCCCTTGAGAAATTTGGAAAGTGCACGACTCTTGCATTTTGGACATATGCTTAAGATGCAGTGGGGAGCAGAGGGAAGATGGCTGGAGAATATGCATTGATACTCAGAGGACATGGGAGCTGAATCTGTCCTTGTGCCCAACCAAAACAAAACCTGAAAGCATGTCATTGTATTTTGTACACCCTCATCTTGCCACCTCAATTTCTTCTCCTGGACAAGGCAGAGGGCAGGTGAAGGTCACAATCCTAGCCACAATCTCATTGAAATAATAAAATCTTCCGAACTTTACGGGACGTCTGATTAAAAGGACATTAATTGTATTTGTTGCTTACAAAAGTGACCCAAAACACAACATAAACAGTTATTGTAACAAAATCAATAAAAACCACAAATAAAACACATGTTTTACTGATCGTGGCCTACTAAAAAAAGGAGAAAAAGAGGGCACAAATACGAGAAACCCTTCAAATTTCAGGGCCAAAAGCCTGGGTACAAAGACAAGTCTTTGCCCGTCACCTAAAAATAGATAAAGATGGTGCCAGGCATGCCTCCCTGGGGCACACTCCTAGTGTGTGTATGCTTTGTGTTACACTGAAATATCACAGGTAGACAAAAGGTATCACATACAGGAGTATCTTATATTTACATCTGGCTACACTCCTATATATGAATTTTGAGACTAGAACTTTGGGGGGGGGGGTACAACTCCAGGACTAGGACAACTCACAGAATTCAGTGGGGCCATCTGACTTAAGATTCATTAAAATGAACTCAGTCAACTTAGTTATGACCAGTTTCATTTGTTTCAATGGGGATACTTCAAAACACAACTTAGCTGGATGCAGCCCAGACACTTGAGCAAAAACACAAAGCTTTGGGCTGAAAGGCTTTACTTCTGAACATTCAATTGTTTTTTGTTTAATTCTGAATAGCAGCCAATTGTATTTCGAATGGCTCAGGTCACAACAGCAAGGAGTTCACCGCAATACATTTTACTGGGAAAGGTATGAAAACAAAAGCAACCATGTCTCAAATGGCCTCTGACCATTATGAGGAGTTGCCCATTGCTAGCTTCTCTGGTTTCCAGAATGCGTATTTAAAAGAGCAGCAGGTTTGCTATATTATCTTTCCCTAGTTGCGCATATGTAAAGCATGGAAACAAGCAACAAAGACATACCTATTTTAATTGCTAGGTAACAATTAGGTGCCTAGAATGTACCAAATGCTGTACAGAGATTTAAAAACATGATAGGCCCTGCCCACAGGCCTACATTTCTAAAAAAGATTAGACACATAGGGAAAAAGAGAAGGGGAGAGAGAAGAGACCAATCACACACAGTAGTAGCTCATATAAATGACCAGCTTGAACAGAGACTGGGCTGCTGATAGTTGGGGCCAAGCGGCACATGGTCCCTTGGCTGAATCTACTGAGTGGGGCACCACAGCCCCATCTTTCTCTCTGCTACTGTCAACAAATTTGTTCACACAAATTATCACATGTTAAACTGGGGGAAGCCTGTGTCCCTCCTGACTGCTGGGCATGCTGGCTGGGGCTGACAGAATACAACAATATATGGAAGGTCAGAATCTGGAGGTTCCCCACCCCTGGGTTAGATCCAAAAAAGTGCCCTTCTGCATACATGTTTCTTCTGCCCATGGGAGGTATGTTTTTACACGATATGGCAAGACACCAAGTGCAAAAGGTGATTCTAACTCTCGGGGTGATGATCTGCTCTTGCAAGAGTTGCTGCGATATCTCCTGAGAAGCCGAAACACAAGAACTGCTCACACTCTTGCACAAGCACAGGCAGAACAGCACCAGCATCAATTTTCCTTTTGCTCATGGCTATCTAGTTCAACTCCATTATCACCCATGCATTTAATGGAGCACCACTACACCACCACTCCATAAACTGCCGCAAGCCTCAGTATTCAAAAGGCTCCAAAGGTCTGCAATAAAAAGACAGCTTTGCATTTCAGGAAGCAAGTTACCTCATTCTCCTTTTCCTGAAGCAGGAGAACGATGTCACCTGGCTCCACTCCGGGGGCTTGATCGGCCTCTCCAGTAAAGGTGATTCTCTGCCCGTGCTTCATGCCTTTATCTACATGGACTTCAAGGATCTTCACTTCTTTGATCACCTTCTTCCCTTCACATTTTTTACAGCGATCTTTTTCATTAATTACTTCCCCTAGAAAAGAGAGAGACAGCCAGTTATGGCCCAGTTTCAAGGGGTTGAGGACATCTGGCATGCGGGACAAGCACAGCCCTCCAGGCCTTTTTATCTGGCCCATGCGACTTTCCCCAGACCATACTTCTCCACGGTCCTATTCTGCACCCTCCCGGAGTGCCTCTGCCTGGCTGGAATGTGCCCAACTGTGATAATGCCTCTGGCTTGCCTGCATGGAGTGTGTGAAAGTGTGTGTGAACATCCTTAGTCAGAATGCAACCCCCTGTACAAAGACAGGGGTCACATCTGTTGCCACACCCATTTTTTGCCCCTGGCCACCATGTCACTCACACACGGCCCCTGGAAGGTTGCCCAAATGAGAATGTGGCCCTTTGAATCCCTCTGCGCTGATGGGATTCTGTTGCATGTTAACGTCCCCCGTGTTTTCACAAACTTTTGGAGGCCCTGGTCTCAATCGTATTGATGCTTATTTTATTCCTGTAAGTTTAAAATGTATTTCACTGGTACCATTTTGTTTATTATGGAAACCCCTTTGGGTTTATGACAGAAAGCAATCTACAATAATCCCCCCCCACTCCAATAATAAAATGGTTCCTTATTCCTGCTCCATAGTTTGCTTCTGTACTACGATGCAAGGCACACTTACCTACAAGCGCTACTGGTGTCTCAATGTGGTTCACTAAAACCAGGTCAGGAACTTCCCCATTCAAATGCGTGTCATTTAAAGCAGGAAGACAGGCTAAGGCTAAGATACCTGACCTCACCACAGGAGAACCCAACTCACAACTATTCAGGAACAGCTGAGCTGCTGGTCACCTATGACCATGCTGATCAGGTTATGAGGAATGTAGACCAGTTCCTTCCATGTCATTTCTTGCATATGCTTTCTATACTCCTACATTACTGGAACAACCATTGCACCACTCCTGCAATGTAGGAGTTAGGCCTAAGGTGTCATAATGCAATTGCCACTGATGCATCTAGTAGATGGCTAGTTGGATGTGTATCATCCTTAAGAGTTCTATATTCCCACTGCATTGCCAAACCTCACCAATGAAAGCAAGGCAAAGGGCAAACCATGTTGCCAATATGTCTAAACAATTCATCTTGCTAACTTGCACCCTAGTTTTAGCTCTCATAATGTATTGAAACTTAAGGGACTTTTCTTGAGATCAGATGCTTGTGGTAAATTGATTGGCTTACCTTCTCCATTGCAGTCGGAGCAGACAGATTGCATCTGCTGAACCATCCCAGGAGCCAGCTGCCTGATCATGATACGCACACCTCTGCCTCGGCAAGCCGCGCACTTCTGAACTGCTCCAGATTTACCCCCTTGGCTAGATCAAAAATATGTTGATTTCATATGAATATAAACACAAAAGGGAAATGTAGCTTTACATCTTTGGAGCCTGGGGACATCTGATCCTGTAGCAAGTCTTAAAGCTTAGGAAATGCAGGTCTTAATGCTTTGGATAGCAGCCCACTTGAAAAACCGTATAAGCACTTAGCAAGGAAGAGCAGCATGCAGTCAACACACACACACACACACACACACACACACACACACACACACACAAGGGCATCTTGTTGCAAAGCTGAATGATGTAACCCCACAAACAACTGAACCTTAGGTGGACATGGACTTTGTTGTTAGCAGTTATTAGATTCCACCAATTTAAATTATATACCAACAGACTGCAGAAAAACCCCAAGCGATTTACAAAAAGAAACCAATACAATTATCAGTAAAAACAGCTATTTAAAAAAAATTAAAATAACAATTAAAATAAGAGATAAGCTAAAACCAGATTAGAACTCATGTAAACATTCTACATATCTGGATAGACTTGTCTAACAAAAAAATATTTATACCAGTATTTAATTTTCATTTTTAAATCTTTCCTCAATTTTTCAAGGATCAAATCATTAATCTTTTGAAGACAGATGAATGTAAAAAAACAAGCAAGCAAACAAACAAACAAACAAAAAGAACAACTCACCCGTTACATGAACTACAAAGGACATTCTTGCTAAGTTGTAGTTTGGTAGTCTTTCCATTATAAAGATCTTCTAAAGAAACTCTGAGTAAGGGAAAGGGATTTTGCTTTAGGTTTTGGTTCAAGTATCAGCAGAAGACTGAACACATTTTGTTTTAACACACTTGCAGGCACAAACAGTTGAAAGGTTACACGAAGTGGCAAAAACTTATTCCAGACACTGAATATACACTGGTAAAAAATGTTAGCACTATTGGTTTTATACCAGACCAAGAGCTGGATGAGCTGCATTGTAGAAAAATTATCCCCATCAACTTCTTGCCATTATATGGTAGCTCTACATTCTCTTACTAGGATTTCACATGTGCACCAAAGTCTCCATATCCCATAGCATAGCAATGCATCATTACTACACCATGCATACCCTACCTTCCTTCCAATGAACTCAACATACATGAGCCTGTGGAGCAATTAGCCTAAAACAGAGATACTCAACTTGGTGCCCTCTCGAGACTGTTTACTATAATTCCCATTGTCCCTGACCATTGCCATGGCGGCTGATAAAGGCTGTAGTCCAACAATATCTGGAGGGCATGGCATGGGCTAACCCTGGCCTAAGAGGTTAGCAATAGATCCAAGGTCACCCAGTACAGTCGTACCTCGGATTATGAACACCTCGGGTTACGAACTCCGCAAACCCGGAAGTATTTTCGCGGCACGCGCAAAAATAACAGAAACTGCGCTTTGCGCAAAATGGCTTTTCGGGTTACGACCATTTCGGGTTACGAACTGCGTCCCGGAACGGATCGTGTTCGTAACCCGAGGTACCACTGTAATTCAGTTGAAATTTGAGCCTGGGTTTCTCCAGTCCTACCTCAGCACTTTCACCACAGCAAAGGCCTGCCTTACTCCTATCAAGGTGTTCAGTGGAGGCTGTGTTCTTGGTACCTTCACCTTCAAGGAGAGGTTAAGGCAGGTGGCTACCAGGTGGCTCTGCAAGTAAGGAATTGCTGCCTCGAGTGTATCTCTCAGGATGTCTGTATTAGCATTTAAGCACCAGCTCAGTGTTCCTGTTCACACAGGCATACAGCAATATCTAGAACCCTGATCTTTCCTGACCTTCCCAATGGGGTTTCTTCTTTTTCTATATTGTAATTTTATGTTATGAACCACCTTCAGACCTATGGGTATATGGCACTATACTACTACTACTACTACTACTACTACTACTAATGGTTTCAGTTGAAGGGAATCTGGCAGCCTGAATGATTGAGTGTGGACTTTTTAATATACAATTATCTTAGTCTGGTGACTTGTAAGATATTTTAGTGATTCTATGTTCAAAAGGCAGGCTACAAACATTTCAAATACATGATTATGACAGCAAACCAAGGTGTTCCGTAAATCAAGAGGCTTCAGCTGTTTCAGGGAGATTTTTAATTCAAATTTTGACTAGAGGAATAGGCACTAGTTTTTATTGCTGTCCTCTTTCCCTTAATTGCTGCCCATTCTTTCTCAAGCGGCATAGCCAGGAATTCCACACCCAATACAGCAAACGTTTTAGACCTAATCTCATAGTGCATGGTTGTACCACTGCTTTTTCCAAGAGCAATGCAAAAATATGACACATACTGTAGCAGCATAACCAGTAAAAGCCATCAGCTGAAGATTAAAAAGGAAGGATTTTACAAACCACAGTTAAAAGCTGCAGCCAGTTTCTAGAGCCCTTTAGTGAAAAATACAGATTTTTAAGGCAGCAGATTCCAGTTTATGCTTTCAGAAGGAAAAATAAATTCTCACTGAATTCCAGAAGGAGACATTTTAATGGAAGATTTCACACATTATTTGTTTGAAAGATCTGTATATGACCCTTCAGCTTCCAGGGAGATTAAAAAAAACCAAACCCAATATAAAATACATAACATATTGGGGAAAAAACAGACATCAAAACACATTTAGAAGGCTGGGGATACAAAAATATATTTGTTGGCACTGAAAGGATAACAATGTTAGCACTATTTGGGCCTGCCTGGGAAGGACCCTTCTTTAATATATTTTTCGTACCAGTCAAGTATTCCCTCCCCCCAATGGTTTTTAACATCATTTAAAATTATTTACATTAATATTCTAATCTCTGCATTTCACTGTGGTTTAAGCTCAATGAGGATGTTTCGTGGTGCTCTTTAACATGACTATGGATGAAATTATGTTATCTGCTAAGACATGACTGTTTCACATGACAAGATGTTGGTATTCAAGTTAAAAGCAAAACAAACAAACAAACAAAAATCCAACAATGATCATCCCCCTATAACTCTGTTAATGGGGCAACTCGTAAATTTGAGAAAATTCCACAAATGGATCACTGGCACTGAAAAGGCTCTTCCTGGTTAACTCCCAACCCACCTCAGGTGAAATTAAGGATTTTGTTTTGACTTGAGACACATTCATGGAATAACAACTGTATGCTACAATTCTTCTAGTACATTTCCTCTGTCAGAATGCAGCATTCTAAAGTAGAAGCAACACTTGGCTAGCTCCTGCTCAGGCTTGTGTATACTCCTCACTTATCAAATAAACAAACCATTTCTGCACCAATGTAATCTGAATTTTGCAACTTGCATAATTAATGGAAGCAAATTGGCATTTTCTTAATTTTGCACCATTAATTCTGCTTCTGCTTTTTATTGCTTCAATTTTATATGCTGCCTTTCTCTACTTGGCACCCAATCAAGGCCTAGTTAAAGGAGCTATGCAGAACATTAAGCTCTCCTCCTGCCAATAAAATCCGACTCAGCACCACTCTAAGATAAATACACTAGGCATCTTACTAGCTATAAAGGGTAGTGTTTTTTTTGTTCTTTAAAAAATAAATTTCGGGTTATTCAATTTTGTACCCATCACTGCCTGCCTAGGCCACCTGCTGCGTTAAACTAGAATTTCAGAATACCTTCCTCACTCTACCTATTCTTGTGAAGGCTTGCTTTCTCACTTGATCTGCTGGGAACAGTCTGCTGTTCCAACTTGTCTGTTTTTCATTGTAAGGGATGCTGAACAACTTCAATGTTTTTAATTACATTGACTTGGTAGAACGATAGCCTCAGGTTTACAGTGATCTATAAGTGGTTTTGCTGCAATGATCAGTACAACCCATCTTGTAAATGTATCAAGTTACCTAAAGCATGGGCGAGGCTTTAATATTCCATTCACTGATGATTTAGTGGCTTGGCCTTATTTCTTTAGTAACTTGCCTTGGCAGAAACAAACCAAGACATAACCAGGTACCAGTTCCTTGGGACTATCTATTACAGGCATATCCAAACTTCGGCCCTCCAGATGTTTTGGACTACAATTCCCATCATCCTTGACCACTGGTCCTGTTAGCTAGGGATCATGGGATCCCTAGGCCAAAACATCTGGAGGGCCGCAGTTTGGGGATGCCTGATCTATTACAATGCTGGATTATTTTTTTGTGTTCAAGGCTAAACCCAGAATTTTTTTCTCTAGCGTTTTTTAAAAACCCTATCTGAATTTTTTAAAAAACCCATCTGATGAGAGAGAGAAGGCTCCATGGAGAAGCACGAAGAACATTACTGTAATCTCTTGTAAAAGTTGGATGTGGCAATGGGGGTATACCAAAAGGGACAACATTGGGCCCTATGGAGATCTTGTCCCACCTACACTCACAATGGAAGGGGTCATACTAATCATTTGCGTTGAGTCAGGTGTTACACAAACTCTGCAGGTAAGGTTTCAGCCTTTAAAAAGTGAAGGGATTTTCTGCTGTGGTGCCATTCTACGAAAGTTGCTTGCCAGGTGAGATGCACCAGACCCATCACTGCATCCTTCCAGGTGCCTGGTGACAACATGGCTTTTAAAGACAGTTTTAAATGTTGTGCTGGCTTAAGTTGTGTATATTTTAATAACTGGATTTGTTTTGTTGGGTTTGGTATGGAATGCTGTGTATACAGTACTGTATTATTATTTAGTTGTCTTAAGTTTCCTTGGAAAATAAGGCAGGTTAGACTTAAAAAAACAAAACAAAGAAATGCTGGATCGCCAAGGCTATTTTGGTATCAGGTAGCTTCAGATAACTTTAAATCATGTGTACTTGAAAGTCCTTCAGTTTGTTATGAGAACTTCAGCCCACCAATAGAGCAGTTATGCATTCAGGACAGGAACTTCCCCCAGAGACAATAAGCCAGGTACTTACTTGAGTGGATGCATCATATCTTCACCTCTTCTTCTTCCGTTGCGACTTCTACTCTGATTACCCATGAAACTGAACAGTCCCCCACCAAATATGTGGGAGAAAATGTCGTCCATTCCTCCACCTCCACCACTACCTTCTCGGAGGCCTTGTTCTCCATACCGGTCATACAATTCGCGTTTCTCGGGATTTGAGAGAACTTCATAGGCAAAGCTTATTTCTTTGAACTAAGGAGGTAAATGTAAATGAAATGCCTATTATTTGCATGTTTGGCAATATATGTACAATAGGAAAGGAAAGTGTTTCAGCAGATACGCTTCTACTTCATTACAATTACTGTTTTATAAGCAGATACCGTATATTCCGGCGTATAAGGCGACTGGGCGTATAAGACGACCCCCTAATTTTCAAGTTAAAATATAGAGTTTGGGATATAATCGCCAGGGAGGGGAGGCTGTCTTCTCCAGCACTCAAGTCTGCAGCAAGGGAAATGGTGGATTTTGGGGTTTTTTTAGTTATTAAGAGGGGAAAAGAAGCCATAGCGAGGAGAGAGGAGAGATAGATAGAGAGGCAGAGAATCTAGGGGAAAAGAAGCCAGAGAGAGGAGGGAGAGGCAGAAAACTGAGGGGAAAAGAAACCAGAGAGAGGCAGAGGCAGAAAACTGAGGGGAAAAGAAACGAGAGAGACAGAGAGAGACAGAGAGAGACAGAGAGAGAGAGAGAGAGAGAGAGAGAGAGAGAGAGAGAGAGACAGAGACAGAGACAGAGAGACGCAGAGAATCGAGGGGGAAAGAAGCCATAGAGAGGAGGGAGAGGCAGAAAATTGAGGGGAAAAGAAACCAGAGAGAGAGAGAGACGCAGAGAAGCGAGGGGGAAAGAAGCCATAGAGAGGAGAGAGAGAGAGAGAGTGGCAGAGAATCGAGGGGAAAAGAAGCCATAGAGAGGAGAGATAGAGAGGCAGAGAATCGAGGGGAAAAGAAGCCATAGAGAGGCAGAGAATCGAGGCCGGGAGAGCCAGCAAAAAGGGAAAAGCCATAGAGAGGAGAGCGGGGATGCGGCCGTGACCGTTTTTGAGCTCCCCCCACCGTATGCAGCGCCCACAGATTCTTGCACCCGGCATATAAGACGGCCCCCCCAACTTTTGAAAAGATTTTCCTGGGTTCAAAAGCCGTCTTATACGCCGGAATATACGGTATATGCAAAATGCCAGTCCAGTCTGGACTCTGTCAACAGGCAGGTGAGCTGACTCTGGGCATCCAACTCTCCTGCATTCCTTTACTGACCTATCTTCAAAGAACAGGCCTCTCTTTGCTTCTGAGAAGGACCAGGTATATCCTGCTCTGCACAGCTGATCCATCCTTCTGTGCTTTGCTCTCAGGCATCTCAGTGATTCACTATACAAGCATGTCACATCTGTGTCATTCATGAACTTTCTCCATTACTCACATTGATTCGAACAAACTGCTCTCTGCAGTCATGTGTCAAAGCACAGCTAATGGCAAGAAGGCAGCTTTGATTATCTTAAAACATTCACATCCCACTGCTTCTCCAAAGACACAAGGTTAGTACGCATGAATATTGTTCCATTTTGTTCTCACAACAAAATGAGATAGAACTGGGCTGTTAAGTACCGTATATTCCGGCGTATAAGATGACTGGATGTATAAGACAACCCCCAACTTTTCCAGTTAAAATATAGAGTTTGGGATATGCTCGCCGTATAAGAAATACGACCCGGCGTATAAGACAACTGACTTTTGAGAATATTTTCCTGGGTTAAAAAGTAGTCTTATACGCAGGAATATACAGTAAGCTTCACCACCGAGCATGGATTTAAACCAACATTTCATCCAGTTATGTGGAACGCCCTCCCATCAGATGTCAAAGAGAAAAACAGCTACCAGATTTTTAGAAGACATCAGAAGACAGCCCTGTTTAGGGAGGCCTTTAATGTTTAATAGATTATTTTATTTTATTTTTCTGTTGGAAGCTGCCCAGAGTGGCTGGGGAAACCGAGCCAGATGGGCGGGGTATAAATAATAAAATTATTATTATTATTATTATTATTATTATTATTATTATTATTAAGCTGAGTACTACCTACACCTCACCGATGGCTACTCTTCCACCAGTGTGATCACTTTCGCATATTTTCCTCTTTTCAGTTCTTCTCAGACCATGTGTTCACAAGCTATTTTGGCCAGCATTGTGTCTTGTTCATCTTAAAATGCAACAGTCTGCAGAAAAAGTCTTACCTTGTCACCTGCGTTTGGATTCTTATCAGGGTGGTACTCCTTGGCAAGCTTCCGGTATGCCTAAATGGCAAAAGGAACCAACATAACTAGTTAGTGGGGAAATGAATACAGATTTTGAGTTCAGCTTGTCCTTCCCCACTCCCCAAAAAGCCCCTGAAGTCAACTAGTGCTTGAAAAGCCGATTTATTTATTTTTTAACTGTTTCTGTTTAACCTTACAACCATCCCCTTAAGAAGATCACTACTAATGGTTTTATATGTGCTCAAAGTCCATATGCATAGAAAGGAAATAGGGCCCACAAATAAAAAGTTAATTCTCAACAAGACATGCTACTATTTCTTCAAAGTCAGCAAAAATCTCCAAAGATCAACAATGAGAACAATTTGGAGTTGGTTATAGTGAAGCTTCACTAAAAATCTGTGTGAGTGATCAACTTTCAGTGAGAAAAGCCATAGTTGCTAAGAAGCAATTCTGTAACATGACCAAGACTGAAAAGTATTTTCAGTGACTGCTCTGAGTTAATACCGTGTGCCAAACTATTGAACATGAGATGCTACTAGGATTACAAACATTGTCAGAAATATCAGCCATCCCGAACTGTTTCCATTAATGACATCACCATTGGTACCTATTTGGACCATCTTTTTTCCCCTTTTTAATTTTTTTTACAGTATCCTGATTCCTGGACACAACTACGCTTTCCTCTACATATTTTGTTAAACTATGCAATGAAGTAGCATTAAGATTTACAATGTTGCTCATCAGGACACAACTTTATATTTAAAGACCCTGGACCTATCTTTCACCCAAAGCTGTAACAGGCACAAACTAGCAATTGTTTCACTGAATGAATCTCTTCTCTCTAGTGACCAAAGATGGACGGAAACTTTACATGTGCAAGTTGTTACACCAGAATTTTCTTATACTGTACATTACTTAAAAGTAATGTAGCTCTGCCCTCTACTTCAAGTCATCCTGAATTTTTAACCTTTACTGTTTAAATTTTCTCCTTCCAAAAGAAAAAAAATAAGCAAAATTATGGTAGTACTACTGCTGCAAACCAACATAGGCTGGAACACAACCCCCTTCCAGGTCCTAATCTACCAATTAAAGAATAACCTTTAAAAAGTCAAATGGAGTCTTCAGCCATCTGTTATATCTAATGATTGCAATTCAGAGACCATCATTCTGTATGTACCGAAGCTTACAAATAAGCAGTGGGAATTTTGATTCCCACACAGGAGCCTTCCCATGCCACACTGTTAGCTGCCTTTGATATTCCCAGGGCTCAAAAACTGCTTGCTGTGATAAGCAATATGTGCATCTGTGAAAAGAAGGTTCTCTAGACTCTGGAATGTATTCCTCCAAAATATATGCAAGTTCAACACAATCCCACTAGCAAGTCCAGATAAATGTTTGCTTCTCACCTAGAAAGCATCTATTTGTGAAATATTAAAATGGCCACAGTTATTCAAAATTGCACCCTAATTTGACTTCCTATTTTTTGAAAAGTTTAGATCATGCAAGTGGTTCAAAAGCAAAAATCATGTTTCAATGTAACTTCCATGAAGTTTTCCTGGATATATTCTATTTTTAAAGGGACATAGTCAAAAGGCATAGTCAGGGCATAGTTAATTTTGCTACTCACCTAAACTTTCATTTTAAAGGGATAAGACATTGCTAAATCTCAGCAGCCCTTAGTAAGCAATCACCTATCACTGTAGTGACCAAACACCACTTTAAAGGAGGAACGTCTGTACAGAATATAAATAGGATTTTTCTGAATATACATGAAGGAACTTATTTTCCTGTTAACCTCAGAACCATATTATCACTCATGTTTATTCCAAAATACCTGCTTCCATAACAACGAAAACCCAGCCCAAACAAATTATGCTATTACACGCCCATATGAAGAGGATCTATTCCCCAGTAGCACCACCCTTCCGTCACAAACAGGCAGGACATGGTTATTAACCAGCTGAAGGCTCTGATGTGGGATTGGGCTATCAAAGACTAGATGAGGAAAAGAAGTGGGTTGTGCCTAACAAAAACAAGTTAATGGCAATTAATCTTGAAAGGGTTAACATGAAGGGGGTTACCTTAATTAGGGACTTTTGACCTTTCCACCCCCACTCCCCTTTTTGAACATCCAGCATGAGAAGGGATCACCTACACAGGAATGAAGGCCAAGAATGAAACCTATGCTTTTGTAGACAGAAACAGATTGTGCCCAAATGAGATTCAGCATATAGGTTGGGATACTATTCTAATTACCCTCCCCAAGATCTTCAGGTTAAACCAATTCCCAAGAGGCATGGGATTGGGGCAGGCATGGCCAAACTTGGCCCTCCATCTGTTTTGGGACTACAATTCCCACCATCCCTGACCACTGGTCCTGTTAGCTAGAGATGATGGGAGCTGTAGTCCCAAAACAGATAGAGGGCCAAGTTTGGCCATGCCTGGATTGGGGGTTGGTAATGGACAGAAGAGTAGAAAATGAAAGGGCAAAGAGCTAACCTCCAGTTTTCCCTCACCATCATAAGAAACTCCTCAAGGTGACAGAAGATGGAGTGACAAGGGGTATAAAAAATGGTGAGATGTGGAGTGTGGAAACTGACAGGTCATCCATGTTCTCACATGACCAATCCAGAAAGGCACAAACTTGTGAGGAAAGGGAAGACAAGTAAGCTCTTGATACCATGTAGCAAGCCTCAACTGTGGGGAGGGAATAAGAATATTGGTGAGATAGTCTCTGTTTTCCCTTACTGCTACCCTAAGTTTAACTTCCAGTGCACAAAAGGTGTTTTTTTTATTGGGGGGGTTTGCAAGAAGGCGGCAAAGAGAAGATGGGGAGAGAAAAGGAAGACCAGTCTCTGGCCCACCCTTGCCACCACAAAGCAAGGCACACAGAATTTTGAAAAATGGGGGACCTAATCCCCAGGTCTTTCTTCTTGCCACCCTAAAAATAACTCATCAGCCATATAAAATCTATGGGTGCTGTGGTTCTGGATAGAATGTTAGGTTTTAATGTTAAAATCCACCCTGGGACCTTAGGGTGAAGGTTAGGCAACAAATTAAATAATGAAGTCTGCAAAGGGTGGAGAGGATAAAGAGTGGAATTAACAGTAAAATATCCCTCCCTTCATTGTAATCATGAAGCAAGCCTTAACTCACATCTAGGGAAGTGGCACACTGGAAAGAAAATGGGGAGGAGGGCAGCATCCAGCTTTCCCTCACTGCCACTCTAAAAACAATCCCCAAGGTACAAACTATTGGGAAGCTGCTTTTGAACATACCTTTCTATCCAGTAAAGTATTATGGGTTAGATAACACTATAGACGGGAGGGGGAAGAGAGAGAAGAAAAAAAGAAATCTTGTCTTGGTCTAACCCAGTCACCCCCAAACTCAGCCCTCCAGCTGTTTTGAGACTACAATTCCCATCATCCCTGACCACTGGTCCTGTTAGCTAGGGATGATGGGAGTTGTAGTCACAAAACATCTGGAGGGCCGAGTTTGGGGGTGCCTGGTCTAACCCATCTAGTCCAGCATCTTGTTCTCATAGTGCTCAACCAGATGCCTATTATGTGAAACCCTCAAGCAGGATCCAAGCACAAGAGCACTCCCCTCCCCGTGCCCAACAACTGGTATTCAAAAGCATCCACTTTGCCATTGTGGCTAGTAGACACGATCAGCTCTCTCATCCACGAATTCGTCCAAGTAAGATGGCGGGGGGGGGATGCATAAGCGTCCCCCACCCAAATGTATATTTCAATGGTGTAGAAACATAAGTGACTCTAGAACAGGCATTCCCAAACTGCAGCCCTCCAGATGTTTTGGCCTACAACTCCCATGATCCCTAGCTAACAGGATCAGTGGTTGGGGAAGATGGGAATTGTAGTCCAAAACATCTGGAGGGCCGAAGTTTGGGGATGCCTGCTCTAGGATATAAACGCAATCAATCCAATACAACGCAGCCCACCATCAGCATCCACCTTCTCCTTCAGGGCCTACTTACCTTCCAGAGCCAACACCACAACAAACACTCGCTCCCACCTCACCCGGTGGCCCTTCCTCCTGCTCCTCCTTCACATAACACCCACCGCTAACCGGCAAGGTGGACGCGAAGGTGTGTGTTTGTGTGTGTGTGTGCATAGGTTGGATACAAGCGCCATAAGCAAATTATATATGGACATGCCTAAAAAACACGGCCCACCATCCTCGCCCCCCCTCCTGGCAGGAGGGCCTTCTCTCACCTTCCAGGGCCAGCACACGCCGAGAGCTCAATCCCACCCCCCCACCCCCGCGGCCTTCCCTTCCTCCTCCTTCATACACACGGACACTCACCGCTACCCAACAAGCCTGGGCCTGACCCTGCGCTTCTGCCGCCCCCCCCCCCGCAACCGGCCCCGAAGGCCCCATCCAGGCCGCCTCCTCCGCCCCCCCCCCCACCGCTCGACCCCCGGCCAGGCCTAGCCAGGCGAGGCCTGCTCCAACCCCGGGCGTCTCCAATGACCCCGGTCACAAGCCGGCCCGGCACCGGCGGCCTCCCTCCCGCCTGGGCCTCCCTCTCACCGCTCCCGCCCCCCGGCCTCCCCCCCCCCCCGGCCAGGCAGACCTTCTTGAGCTCGTTGTCCGAGGCCCCCGGCGGCACTCCGAGGATGTCGTACAGCTTCGTGTCGGCTACGTTCGCCATGGCGGCCGGCTGGGAGGCGGAGGGAAGGGCGCCGACGACGACGAAGCCGCCCGGGTAGGTTGCGGGGAGAAAGGCCGGGAGGAGGAGGAGGCCGTGCGCGCGCCCGCGTGTGTGTGTATGAGGGAAAGAAGGAAGGGAGGGAGGGGGGAAAAGAGGAGAGAGAGAGCGCGAGAGAGAGCGGGTGAGTGGAAGAAGGGGGAAGGCCCTCCGCCACGCACGCGCAACGTCGTCACGTCACGTCGCACGTACCGCACCGTACCGCACACCCGGATGACAGGGGAGCCAGAGGGAGCGGGTTGGTGGGCGGGGAGGAGGAGGAAAACGCACTGCGCGGAGAAGGAGCGCCCCGCCCCTGCTTTCTCCTCCGCGCGGAACTCCAGGAAGTGAAGGGGAGAAGGGAGGGAAACACCGGAGTGGAGCTAGACTGAAGGGATCGGGGTTCTTAGGTGTTTGAACCGAACATTAGTTGTCGCCACTGCCGCCCTCCCCCCTTAGGGAATGCTGGGAATTGTAGTTCTGGGCAGGGGCGGGTTAAAGGCTACAAGAGCCAACATTGATGCCGAAATCCAGCATCGCCTGAGCTCTGCGAGTGTGGCTTTCTCCCGATTGAAGTGCAGAGTGTTTGAGGACCGGAATAGCAGGGAAACCAAAATGCTTCTTTACAAAGCTATTGTACTGCCACCCTTACCATATGCTTGTGAAACATGGACCACTTATAAACGCCATCTCCAACTCCTCAAAAGATGCCATCAATGGTGTCTCCGAAATTTTTTACATATGTACCGGTATCACTTGGGAAGACAGGTGAACTTATATCAGTGTACTGGAAGAAGCAAAGATCACCAGTGTTGAAGCAATGATTCTTCAACATCAACTTCATTGGACTGGTCATGTTGTGTGGATGCCTGATGATCGTCTTCCAAAGCAACTACTCTATTCCGAACTTAAAAATGGAAAGCGTAATGCTAGTGGTCAACAAAAGAGGTTTAAAGACTGTCTCAATGTGAATCTTAAAAAATGTAGTATAAACACTGACAACTGGGAAACACTGGCCCGCGAGCGCTCCAGTTGGAGAACAGCCTTTACCAAAGGTGTCATGGGCTTTGAAGACCCTCAAACTCAGGACGCAAGGGAGAAATGTGCTAAGAGGAAGGCACGCTTGGCAAATCCACATCATGATCAACTCCCGCCTGGAAACCAATGTCCCCACTGTGGAAGTGGAAGGACGTGTGGATCCAGAATTGGCCTCCACAGTCACTTACGGACCCATTGTTAAAACCGTGTTTATGGAAGACAATCTTACTCGGCTAAGAGTGATTGCCAAAGAAGAAAGAAGAAAAGGCCTTTTTGAGGCCCCAGACACTGAAAAGGTGATTGTGTTCCCCCAACCTCTGCATATGTAATTGAAAATAAAAAACAAGCTAATGAAGCCCAAATGGCATAATGTGCATTATTTTTATAGGTGTGTGTATGTACATCATCTAATTTTGCATATCATATATATATATATATATATATATATATATATATATATATATATATATGTGTGTGTGTGTGTGTGTGTGTGTGTGTGTGTGTGTGTGTGTGTGTGTGTATGTGAGGAAAACAAATCCAGTATGTATAACTTAGAAAAAGATCGATAATAAAAACTTTGATTTATTGCAGCACACAAGAGGATCTGAGTTCTTTGCATTATTTCGATCTACATTAGTAGGAAGCCCCGTAGTTTATTGAAAAAGAACAGGAAAAAATGGGGAAAGGGTGTGGAGCGGAGTGCAAAGAAGTCTAACGAAGTCCCCAGGATGACACCTTTGAGGCTTAACAAAAATCAAATGTAAAATCATCATCATCATCATCATCATCATCATCATCCCCACCCTCTTTTTTGTGCCCCTGAATCTCTATTGGCAGAGCATTCCACAGGATTGAGCTGATGGCACTAAAGACGTAGGTCCTTTTTGGTCAAGGAGCCTCAGCAACTCTGGGAACGATCAGCAACACTCCTGCCGATTATCTGTGATCAAGCTGGGATGCCCCTGAGGTATCCTGGACCTTAGTTGTTCAGGGCTTTGTAAATTCATACAAGGAGCTTGGTAGTAGAGGGACAGCCATTGCAGCTGTTTTAACAATGGCGTCACATGTTCTCAACCAGAATTTCCCCTTAGCAGTCTGGCTGCTGCATTCTGCACCAGCTGGAGTTTCTGAACCAGACACATTGCAGTAATTTGTGCACGGGCAATGTGTGGGCCAAGTGGATTGTTCACAATAACAGTGACAAATACAGTAACTGGCCCCTAGGGATGTGAGAAGGCACTGTTTTCCAACCTGTTTCTGGTTCATCTATTATTTGTGTAATCAAGCCCTACTGACCACAAATGCCGTTGCTCTTGAAATTATGTAAATTATGTTGTCCTTGCATTATTACACCCCATTCATTTCAATGGAAAGGAAACACAGTGCAAAATGGGACACACACACACACACACACACACACACGTAATAAATTATGTATGATTTGGAGACCGAAAGCAGAAACAACAAAATTGAATATGGAGGGTGTCTGCTGGATTACTTTTCACTCCAGACATGGGACAGATAAATGAACGCTGGCAATTTATGCTCCTGTTTCCATCAGAATTCTCCAGCATCCCTACTGGCCACAGATGCTGATGCTCTTGAAGAATAACTTCATGGTAGAATAACCTTCTGATCGGCAAGCCCTAGGCTCTGTGGTTTAATAATAATTAATAATAATAATTTATTATTTATACCCCGCCCATCTGGCCGGGTTCCCCCAGCCACTCTGGGCGGCTTCCAACAAAATATTAAAATACAGAAATCAATCAAACATTAAAAGCTTCCCTAAACAGGGCTGCCTTAAGATGCCTTCTTAACCCACAGCACCACCCGTGTCCCTCTAAGTAGCACCTTAGAGACTAAGTAAGTTTGTTTGTTTGCATGCACACTTTCTTCACGAAAGCTTATACCAAGAACAAACTTTGTTGGTCTCTAAGGTACTACTGGACAATTTTAAATTTTTAAAATATATTTCGACTGTGTCGGACCAACACGGCTACCTACCTGAATCTAGATGCCTGGCAAAGCAGCAGCCCCATTGCTGTCTCTCAAGCATTGTCTCTCAGCATCACCTACCTCACAGGGTTGTTGTGAATGTATAATGGAGGAGCCATGCACACTACCTCCAGCTTCCTAAAGGTCAAGCTCCCCATCACAACTTCTGAAGAAGAGGCTAAGAGGAAGAACTAAGGATCCACATCAGCTTATATGGCCCTTGTGGGTTAACTGATCCCAAGAGGTTCAAGGCCTTAAAGATCAAAAGCAGCACTTTGAGTTGTACCCATAAGCTATTTTCAAACATTTGGGGGATTTAGGTGTGTGCTTTCCTCGAACTTTATACTTAAACGCTGTGATCGTAAGCAACAAAAGGGCACGATCTCTGAAACACAGGACTTGGTTTGTCTTAGGTCATTATCACTTTTTAAAAATAAACCCAGAGGGAACATCACACGAGCAAATGATAGCGATATATTTTGCGGCTATGCTATTCTGGCAGAAAGGGCAACTTTTCAAAGTATGTGATGTTCATTAAATTACCGTAAGGGACTTCTGTAAGGGATATAATAAAAGGGCCTGTATAACGTGCAGCCATAAGGGATATACAGTAATGCTCCTTGCCTCCCTCCCCCCTCTCTCTTTCTCTCTCACACACAAATTCCCAAAGTACTTTATAAAATGTGCATGAACATGGATGCATGTGTGTCTTTTATATGCCACTTTTCCTCCAAGGTGCTCAAAGCAGTGTATTTATCTCCACAAGAGCCGTGTGAGATAGGTAGAGTGAGAGACAATGAGTGACCCAGATCTCGCAGGAAACTTCATGGATTAGCAGGGGTTTTGAACCCTGGTCTTCCAGGTCTTAGTCTGACACTCTTAGCCAGTATATCACACTGGCTCTTGTGTGTGATTGTGTGTGTGTTTGTATAATATTATCCAACAGCACTTCATGTAAGCTGGCTCTGGATCCCTTTAAGGATTTCATTAATCACAAAAATAATACATACATAAGTGTGATTAACAAACAGAGCATTTTTTCCCTTAGGTTGCAAAATGCTTCAGCTTTCACCTTCATCAGCTTCTCCAATAAAAAATGTTTGTGCAACATTGTGCAAACATACACATCATTAAATCTTACTAAACCTTGGTGTTCTGTAGGGTTTGGCATTCTCTGGGCTTGGAGGGGGCTGTTTTAGAAATCCAGAAAAACATTGCGGCTAAGAATTCCCACCACCCTGCCTCTGAGTTGTCTTCTCTTCCAGCTGGGTTTCTGCCTACATGGTGGTAGCAGCCTTTTGTAATTCCTTTTGGGAGAACCCTGAGAGAAAAGGGGACTCCATGTACTGCATGCATGTTCCCAATAGGGCTCTGGAAAAAGATGAAGACCAAGGTCCCTATATGCTTTAATTGGAAAGGAAGTCCAGTTTTCTTTTTACTTACAGTGACTGCAAGAACCAAGGTAAAAGAAAAGCAAGAGGCCTCCTATGTGCTTTTTAATGATGTTCTCTGTTTCCAGGGAAGGGTGAGGGTGGACACAATTTTATCCTTTGACTCAGCTGGCAATGAAAGACAGTAAAATTCATTTTTAAAGGTCACACCGTCGATATGTCTCCACCTCCGATATTAACATCGTTTGGTTCTTAGATCTGCCTGCTCTTTATTCTTCAGTGGTGGGCAGATGGGAGAGGATCAAATGTTTGTGTGGGTCAGAGAGGGGTCTGTCAGGAGGTTGAAGAGATAAAAAGGGTGACATTTGGCAATTGGCACTGGCAGGAGCAGGTCAAGGAACTGACATTTTGCATGAGGCAAGCTGGACTCATCGCTGAGGCAGGGCCTTCAGGTGGGCCCTTGGGGTTGCAGTTCAGGGGCAGCAGCAAATACACGAGAGTTTTGCTCAAAATGTGCTGCTGTCGCTAGAAGCTGCTTAATCACATTGACTCCAGGAAGAGTGATGGAGTAGGAAAGCGAAGGGGTTGAAGTGAGTTCAAGAGATGGGTCTAGTCTGTGACAGAAACTCCCCTTCCCTTTTTGAGTAGAGGCAGATTTAAGGCATTGCTGCCGGCTCTCCTGCACTGGCTATAACAACCAGTGGGGTCGTTCCATGACAGATCCCCAGACCTTTACAATGTCTGTGCTAGGCTCAGCCATTGGGATTGTTGAAATATATACAACAAAAATTAATTTAGCCCTGTGCGACTCAAATTAGGCCTAAAAGGTAAAGGGACCCCTGACCATTAGGTCCAGTCGTGACCGACTCTGGGGTTGCCGTGCTCATCTCGCTTTATTGGCCATGGGAGCCGGTATACAGCTTCCAGGTCATGTGGCCAGCATGACAAAGCCGCTTCTGGCGAGCCAGAGCAGCACACGGAAACGCCGTTTACCTTCCCGCTGTAGCGGTACCTATTTATCTACTTGCACTTTGACATGCTTTCAAACTGCTAGGTTGGCAGGAGCTGGGACCGAGCAACGGGAGCGCACCACATTGCGGGGATTCGAACCGCCGACCTTCTGATTGGCAAGCCCTAGGCTCTGTGGTTTAACCCACCACCACTCCCTTTCAAATTAGGCCTATTAGGCCCCAAATTTTGAAGCAATGTGGACTAATGCCACACTGGAATTAGAGGTTCTGAAGCTTCGTTAGTTTCATAGTAGGTCTGTTCCTGGCCCTGCGTGAGCTGCTGACATGCAGATTGGAAAGGAAGCTGTATAGCCGCCCTGAAACTTTTGCAGACCCAAGCCAGCACTGAAAGTGGGGGATAGGGAACAGTATGAAATAGTATTGATAGCAGGATCCTGCATAGCTGTCAAGTTTTCCCTTTTTAAAGGGATATTCCCTTATGTTGAATAGGCTTCCTCGCGAGAAAAGGGAAAACTTGACAGCTATGATCCTATATAACTGCCCTGATACCATCATGAGCACGAATCATCATGAATCTGCAATTAAAAGGATGCCCGTAGGAGACACTTGCCAACTAGATAGACTTTCGTTCTCTGTATGATCTAGCAAGGCTCTCCTGAAGTTCTTCTCTGATACATGTCGCCAGGTTCTCCTCGATGTTGACAGCAGAGGGCGCTTTTGCTTGCGAAAGTTTTTCCCCGCTCACAATCTCACTCATTTCGAGGAGGGGAACCGAAGAAATTGCAAGGTTAGCAAGAAGAAGGCAACCCCCCTCCCGCAAGCTGTACAAAAGATGAAAAATGATCGCCACTGTAAATGTTGACATGCTTTCCATTTTTCAGATTGCATTAAAAGTGGCTACAGTATTCTGTTTCAGCTCAGGACAGAGAACCCATGCTTTGTACGTAGAACAAAGGTGGGCCACCTTTCTCAGTCTGAGGAACACACCCCCTTGCTGTCCGTGTTCTGGGGGCCACATTCCAGTGTGGGTGGAGCTGGTGGGAAAAGGGGGTGGAGCAACAGAGGTGATGCTTCCCTTTGTACTGTAGGCTACATTTCAGCCATGCAATTCAAGGTATCCATATTCCCACCCACCCCCACCTCTCTATCCATCCAGGCAAGCAGGAGGCATCATTTTGTACATGCTATTTATTAGATTTCCATTTCCTCTTCCCTCCAAGGAGCCCAAGGTGGCAGCACATATAGTTTTCTTGCTCCCCATTCTGTCCAGAGTGGTTTAACCATCAATCCCTCTTGTCAGAGAGCTCTAGGAATTGTAGCTCTGGCAAGCAAACAAGGGTCTCTGTTTTGGCTTTCCCACGGGAAAGAAAAGTGGATTATAAATACTAAGTGGAAATAGACTGAAACTGCAAAGGGGTCTCTTTAATTCTTCTAAACCTTGTCATTAGCATCTGGTGCATTTCTTTATAGGCTAAAGTAAAGGTAAAGGTAAAGGGGCCCCTGACCATCAGGTCCAGTCGTGTCCGACTCTGGGGTTGCGGCGCTCATCTCGCTCTATAGGCCAAGGGAGCCGGCGTTTGTCCACAGACAGCTTCCGGGTCATGTGGCCAGCATGACAAAGCTGCTTCTGGCGAGCCAGAGCAGCGCACGGAAACGCCGTTTACCTTCCCGCCGGAGCGGTCCCTATTTATCTACTTGCACTTTGATGTGCTTTCGAACTGCTAGGTGGGCAGGAGCTGGGACCGAGCAACGGGAGCTCACCCCGTCGCAGGGATTCGAACCGCCGACCTTCTGATCAGCAAGCCCTAGACTCTGTGATTTAACCCACAGTGCCACCTGGGTCCCCCTTTATAGGCTAGGGTGGGTTAAAAAAACAATCCAACTTTCTTTCTTTTTTCTTTTTTTAAGAAAATGATTTTTAAGGCAAATGTTGCTGATGTGGTCTAGTTAAGCAATATGTATTACTTTTGCTTTCTGCAGTTTGTCCAGGGACAGTCTTCGGGGGCCGAGAGACCAGAGCATGCGAACTGCCTACTGGCATCTCAGTGCATCCTTGGTAAATGCACGATCAATCTTGCTGCATGCTGGACAGCAGGAGCAAAGGAAGGCACCATATGGTGGAATGCAAGGACCATATGGCTCTTTCCAAGGCTAAACTCACTCCTGATGGAAACAGGTGTGGCTCTCCTTGAAACCGCAGAGTTGTGATTGTGTAAGCCAGAGGCAAACACCGCACTCAGAAGTGGCCGTCTGGCACAGTTGAGGAAACCTGTGTTAAATCAGGATGCAACCCCGATGAGTGAGTGGAGTATCTCATCAGCATGTCCTTGAAGTATATCTGGTTAATGGATTCTGAATAACAGAGTGTGCAAAGGAGGCATTTATGAGTTTAATTAAAATAATAATAATTTTCATTTGGAGAAAATGAGTGTATGTTTTTTTTTTTTGCATGTTTCCACACCTTTATTTCAATTTATTATTAAATTTATATCCTTCCCAAAGGATCAGAAAAGGACCATCAAAATGATCAAGGGGTAGTGTGAGTCCTCTATGAGGAAAGGTTGTAGCGTTTGGGGCATTTTAGCTTAGAGAAAAGGTGAGTGACATGATAACAGTTTATAAAATTATGCACGGTATGGGGAAAGTGGAAAGAGAAATGTATCCCCCCCTCTCCTGAAATGAGAACTCGTAGACATCCAGTGAAGCTGAATGTTGGAAGATTCAAGATGGACAAAAGGAAATACTTTCCCCCACGCAGCCCAGAGTTAAATTATGAAACTTGCTTCTGCAGGATGCAGTGATGACCAACAACCTAAAGGTAAAGGTAAAGGGACCCCTGACCATTAGGTCCAGTCGTAACCGACTCTGGGGTTGCGCGCTCATCTCACATTATTGGCCGAGGGAGCCGGCGTATAGCTTCCAGGTCATGTGGCCAGCATGACAAATCTGCTTCTGGCAAACCAGAGCAGCACATGGAAACGCCGTTTACCTTCCCGCTGTAGTGGTTCCTATTTATCTACTTGCATTTTGACGTGCTTTCGAACTGCTAGGTTGGCAGGAGCTGGGACCAAGCAACGGGAGCTCACCCCGTAACAGGGATTCGAACCGCCAACCTTCTGATCAGCAAGCCCTAGGCTCAGTGGTTTAACCACAGCGCCACCTGGGTCCCGACCACCAACCTAGATGGGTTTAAAAGAGCATTTGACAACTTCATGGAGGAGCAGACTAATGCTTCTGAATACCCTTTGCTGGAAACCACAGGAGGGGAAAGTGCTCTTATGCCTAGGTTCTGCTTGAGGGTTCCCCACAGGCTTCTGGGTAGCCACTTTGAGAACAGGATGCTGGACTAGATGGATCCAGCAGAAGCTTCTTTTGTTCTTCTTATTCGTTTAGCAATTGGCAAAGCAAAGCAAAATCAACTTGCCACGTTTTCATGTGGAGGAAGTAGTCAGGAAGCCCAGCTAAAAGCTACACGCAAGGATTGGGATGCTGAGAGAGGTGAAGACTTCTGGAAGCTGAACTGTTCTAATGAAGAGGCAGAGGACATGCACTGGCGCGTGTTGTAGAAAGCCAGAGGAAGATCAAGTCAGATTAGTCTGCAGACATTAATGCCTGCCTACTACTAACTAACTGCTAACACGCCCAATGTAATAGGTATATCTGCCAAGTGTGGGAGGGGCCAAAGCTTAGTGACAGAGCACATGTGCTGCATGCAGAAGGTCCCAAATGCAACCCTCAGCATCTCAAGCGAAAAGGATCCGGCAGTAAAGGACGCAAAAGATCTCTGCTTAAGACCCTGGCAAGCTACTGCCAAAGAGAGCAGGCAAACCTGGGCAAATAGTTTGACCAGGTGTAAGACCAGGTCACACATATATGTGCCACTAGTTCACACAAGCTATTTGCACTAGTTCTCCCCTCCCCAGATGCTTAGGTTTTCCTATAGGAAAGTATCCCCCCCCACATGACACACAGAAAGGATTGGAACTGAAGCAATTCTGTAGCGCTGCATGACTATGATTAGAAAATCAAGTGCTAGTTATTAGGGTTTTCAAAAGCTTTCTTTTCCTTTTAAGAAAATGAACTATTTCAACTCTGCTGGATTTACACGAGACCTGCTAAGCTATGTATTTGTCTACACTGGTTCTTGAAATAGTCAATAAACATTATCCATTCCTCCTTATATTCCTTATCTTCGTCTTCTCTTATCCTGTTCGTCAGACAAGCTGGTTGAGCATATTCGAACATTTTACACTGCTATTCCTCCTTAGTGGGTACTAGACATTCTCCACTTTTATGCCAATAAGGTTCTAGCTGCTGCAGTGGCATATAGTAGTAAACTCTTTTGTTTTGGGGGGGACCTCCATTGTTACCATCCCCAAGAGGAAAATTTCAGGTGTTTCGGGTTACAGAGACTTCAGGTTGTGTGTTTTCGGGTTGCGCACCGCGCTAAACCCAGAAGTACCGGAACGGGTTACTTCCTGGTTTCAGTGCTCGCACATGCGCAGAAGCACTAAATCGCGCTTTGCGCATGCACAGAAGTGCCAAATCACAACCCACACATGCGCAGACGCGGCACTGTGGGTTGCGAACGTGCCTCCCGCACGGGTCATGTTCGCAACCCGAGCGTCCACTGTATATAGTTTCACAATATTCCTTAATTATTTTACAGGACCACCACTCTGAGCAACTTTGGGAGGAAGAACATACAAATGTAAGAAGAGCCCTGCTGGATCAGGCCAGTGGCCCATCTAGTCCAGCCTCCTGTTTTCACAGTGGCCAACCAGGTGCCCCAAAGCCAATGAAAACAAGGTTGAGTGATGCCTTGCAATTTTATTATATAGTAAGACATAATAATATAAAATAACCTGGAAGATAGTTCAACCTTTAAAAATATAAACTAGGCTGCTATGAGCTAGTAGTTTACCTGCAATTTAAATTTGAGGAGAAAAGAAGACCCAATCTGGATCGGCTCCCACATCCATGGCATCCTGATCCAAATTGGGGAGAGGCCCACCTTCTATTTCCTTTTTTTATATATATAATTATTTTTATTAAATATTTTCTTAGGTTACAAAGGTAGTGCAATGTCTCATTTTTTTCATGCATCATTTTTACACATCAATTTTTACTTGTTGAGACATTATGAGGAAGGGGGGAAAGAGGTAGGTGGGATGGGGAGTTGGGTGTGGTGGATTGCCGATGTTTCTGTTTTTCTTGATATGTGTAGGGGTTCGGCGTCAGCGTCGTTTGTGCAGGTTCTCTGTTGTTTGTTCGTGCTTCTTTGTTGGTGAGAGAGGTCAGGATTTGTCTTAGAATGTGGTTGTTCATTTATGGTTGGCTGTGATGATCCTTAGTTTCTTGCGTGAGTGGGGAGGGAGGGTGTTTTGATCAAGTTAGCCATATTGATTTGTATGCTGACGGTAAGTTTTTGTCATTGTCCTGTTGGGTTGTATAAGTGATGAAGGGGAACCATACTGGAGTGAAGGTGTCTTCTTCTGTTTGTCCCCGTGTCAGTTTCAGCTTACTGGTTAGTTTTTCTAGCAGGGCTGTTTCCCATACAACTTGGTACCATTGGTCCAAGCCCACTCCCGATAAGTCCCTCCAGTGCCTGGCTATGATGCTTCTGGTTGCTGACAACAGATGGATTATAAGTTCTTTATGATTTGCGTGAGCGTTGTTATCTTGAAAGGTATTTAGTAAAACCAATTCTATTTCCTTTTAAAGAATTTAAAGACTTCCTTTTAAAGAAAGGAATTCACACAATTGCTCAGTACGTGGATGGCTTTGTGTCTTGGCAGAGCAAAGGGGACATTGATGCTGGTCAGGTGCAAATCACTTGTGGATGACTCCAGCATTGTGGATTTAACTTTCAACCCTCCCAGGCAGCCTTTGTGTTCAGCTAGCTGGTTTCCCCCCATGCACTTCCAAGGCTGTTCGCCCCTGAAACGAGCCCGGGAGCCTATGCTGCTCCATTTATAATTATGAGTGTGGTGGCAGGCGCATTATTTGCAAGATGTGAAGCGCACGGAACAATAACCTCTCCCCGTGGCGTTCATTATCTTGATGGTGCAGCACATCCCCCCCGTACGCTGCTCAGTGTTCCTGGGAGTGCGTGAGTAAAACAAACACAATAAAGGAAGAGAGCAATAAAGGAAGCCTCTGCTACAAAACTGCACCAGGTTGCTTGGGAATACCTGTTGTCGGCATTGCTGAAAAATTGTGGGACTAAATTATTACATTGCCAGTAAGATAAGGACATAAGAAGAGCCTACAGGATCAGGCCCATGGCTCATCTGGTCCAGCATC
The DNA here is from genome assembly GCF_965207765.1 of Zootoca vivipara. Classification (NCBI taxonomy): domain Eukaryota; kingdom Metazoa; phylum Chordata; class Lepidosauria; order Squamata; family Lacertidae; genus Zootoca; species Zootoca vivipara. Next base: position 28,531,270 of record NC_142589.1, read on the forward strand.
CTGTTCTCACAGTGGCCAAGTAGATGCCTGTGGGAAACCAGCAAGCAGGATTCAAGCACTCTCCCCTCCTGTGGTTTCCAGCAACTGGTGTTCAGCAGCATTGCTGTCTCTGACTGTGGAGGCAGAGCATAGCTATTGTGGCTGGTAGCCATTGATAGCTTGCTCCTCCATGAAATCCCCTTTGAAAGCCCATCGCTGGCTTACTGTGGGAGAGAGTTCCATAGTTTAACTATGTGCTGTGTGAAGGCATACTTTCTTTTGTTTTTCTTGAATTTTCCAGCATTCAGCATTCAGAATCTGGCCCCCTACTATTACAAGACAATTTGTTCCAGGCTTATTGTTTTTGCTTGTGGACCAAAGCTCAGCCCTAATCATAGTGCTGGGATCTGGATCAGTTTTAGCACCTCTGCTTCACAGGTCCAATGGACCTGGCTGTCCCCTCCTCATTTCTTTTCTTCTTAGATTAAATTACTTAATACTTTTGGAGTTATTTTTTTTATACCAAACTATGTTACAAAAGTAATATTAATTATTGTCTAATGTAAACATAAATTGTCTAATGTAAACATAAATATGAACAGTATTTTGAGAGTCAGGTTACTTTTCTTTAAAACACAATACAAGCTGCTAGCAGGATTAGGAATTTTCTGCTTAACATAATATTTGATCAACTAAAATATATAATACTTCCCCCCCCCCATTTACAGCATCCACTGTTTTCTATGACCTACAAATGGCTCCATTAATTAGATCCACATTTCCTTTTCCTTAATTGATCTAACCCTTCTTCCATAAATCCTTTTTAAAAGACCAAGCCATTTTATATGTAGCTGAACTTGACCTACCAGATACCTGGCTATTTATAAAATCAATAAGCAAATGCTAGCCTGCCAAAAACCTGCCCGTTTTCCTCAGGGCCATCTCAAGCAGGTCGGGCGCCCTGGTGCTGAGGCGTAGAGATCGCTCCAGCGCCCCTGCCACCCTGCCGCTTTGCCACGCAGTGCCCCCCTGCCAGCCCAGCACCCTGGCGCCCCACACCACCGGGAGTGCACCTAGAGCCGGGTCTGGTTTTCCTTTGACCTTGAGGTTCGTGAGACAATCTTTCCAAAACAATTATTTGCCAAAGTTACAGGATCGATGTCCTAAAATTCATGAACTTTAACAATTTCTAATATTTAGCTATTGTTGCTCTTGCTGAAAAAAGGGAGATGTGAGTAATCAGTTCCTTTTCCTTCCAATCTTTATTATTATCCTCAAATAAGTTCAACAAGCACAGGTAGGAATGGTTTTGATCCTTCATTTTACCCCTCCTCATTTGAGTCAAGCCCAAACTGCTGCTTAGAGTGAGGGCCCTGAGGATCCACTTTACCTTATTCCTACTCTAAATGTGCACCTTTTCTGGTGAGACTCGTTTCAATTTAATGCACACAAGGGAGAAGTGTGCCTGAGAAGTTTGGGGAAATGTTATAGCTCTTTTTAAGCTGCTCTTCACAAGCACGAGAGCTGTTTTGAAAATGGAAGCCGAGATTTTCAGCATCAAATTCCAAGTTAGATAACCTGTTCATGCAGTGCATTAGCCAAGTACAAAAACTTTTCTTTTAAACTAATACATTTATATTCACCTAAAACCTTGTTGTGAAGGATGGACCAAGAGAGAAGCCTCACTTTCGCCAAGATCAAAGATTGAGCTATACTGCCAAGAGCTGGAGAACATGACATTTTTGAGTCACTCACCCTTTGAAGCTTGTAACAATGGAACATTATTTTCATCCCTGCTCTGGAAAAGGTCAGTGAGTAGCTGAGGAATCTTTGTTTTAGTGTAATTGCAGAAGCAATGAGAAATCTCTCTTCTCTCCCTACCCGCCATTTTGTTCTGATTCACTTTGTTGTTTCTTTGTATACTTAAAGCAAAAATCTAATAATGGCACATATTTTTCCTACAAAACAAATCAGAGCCAGCCCTAAGGATTTGTGATTTCCACACCATCATTCCTTGAAGAGGCATCAAAGAAAATGAAAGGACAAAGTGAAAGGACAGCATGGCTACACCAAGTGGCAGGTTGAGAAAAGGGCGAGCAAAATGGTCAAAGAAATGGAAAGACTCTCCTATGAAGTAAGCTTGCAGCATTTGGGACATTTTAGTTTAGAGAAAAGGTGAGTAAATGGCAACATGATAGAAGATTATAGAAATATGGCTAGAGAAAGGTTTTTCGCCCTCTCTCGTAACACTAGAACACATGCACATAGGGTTGCAAGACTCAATAGAGGACAGGACTTCTGTGCCTTTAATTGCCCTGCTCTCTTTTGAGTCTGGAAACCTTAAAGAGAAACCAGCAGACCCTTTGCTTGGAAATGAAACAAAGGCTCTGCTGGTTTCTCTTTAAGGTTTCCAGACTCAAAAGAGAGCAGAGCAATTAAAGGCACAGAAGTCCTGTCCTCTATTGAGTCTGGCAACCCTACATGGACATCCAATGAAGCTGAAGCTGAGCACAGCAACACTTTACTCTCCTGCGGTTTTCAACATCTGGCATCCAGAAGCATTGCTGCCTTTTGCTCTGGAGGCAGAGCATAGCCATCATCAATAGTGAGTAGCCATTGATAGCCGTCTCCTCTATGAATGCTCTTTTAAAGCCATCCAAGTCGATGGCCATCACTGCCTCCTGCAGGGGTGAGTTCCAAGTTTAATTATGTGCTGTGTGAACAAGGGGTTTCTTTTGCCTTTCCTGGATCTTCAAACGCTCAGTTTCTAGTGAGAGGGGGAGGAAAAACTTTTCTCAATACGCTTTCTCCATGCCGTACATAAGTTTATTGAATTTTATCATACCACCCCCAACGCACCAGTGCCAGTGTGGTGTAGTGGTTAAGAGCGGTAGACTCGTAATCTGGGGAATTGGGTTCGCGTCTCCGCTCCACCACATGCAGCTGCTGGGTGACCTTGGACTAGTCATACTTCTTTGAAGTCTCTCAGCCCCACTCACCTCACAGAGTGTTTGTTGTGGGGGAGGAAGGGAAAGGAGATTGTTGGCCGCTTTGAGACTCCTTAGGGTAGTGATAAAGTGGGATATCAAATCCAAACTCCTCCTCCTCCTCCTCCTCCTCCTCCTCCTCCTCCTCCTCCTCCTCCTCCTCCTCCTTCTTCTTCTTCTTCTTCACCTATTCTCTAAATTAAAAAGTCCCAAACTCTGCAGCCTTTCCACATATGGGAGCTGCTTGAGCTGTTGCTCATTTCCAATTGGGAATCTGCACACTTTGAATCATTTCCCTCAGTTCAGATGGATATATGCTTTGTATATTTATTCCCAGAGCTGCTTACTCGAGAATTTATGCTTGGTTTAAAAGCATCCCCTCAATTGACATGGTAAGCGTTTTGAGGGGTTATAAATAACTCGGAGGAGGGAGTGATAAACGACAGGCTGTGTTCACTTCACTTAATTTGTAAGAGGGACTAATTAGCTAATTATAGAGAGGTCTCTGGCATTGGAGTTTGAGTTGGCCTGATGAGGAGCAAACTCTGTTTGAGAGCCGGAGAATCAAAACATAGAAAGCAGGACACAGGGGAGGAAAAAGATCTTGCCAAGCAGCGTGTCTCTAAGACATATTAGTATGTTGTGAAGAATAAATTTAACAGACCCATTCAGAGAGGGACTGACCACAGTTTCTCTGTATGGTTATTCAAGGACTCTGGAGTCTTGCAGGAACAAGGATGGGGGTACAGGGAATGTCATGGAGAAGGAGAGGGGCTTCCCTACAGAACTGACCCCAGATTTCTTCACTGCCTTGCAAGATCATGTGCAATCTCTGCAATTAATCCAGAATGTGGCAGCCAGACTGGTGACTAGGAGCGGCCGCCGGGACCACATAACACCGGTCCTGAGAGATCTACACTGGCTCCAGTACGTTTCCGAGCACAGTTCAAAGTTTTGGTGCTGACCTTTAAAGCCCTAAATGGCCTCGGTCCAGTATACCTGAAGGAGCGTCTCCACCCCCATCGTTCAGCCCAGACACTGAGGTCCAGCATGGAGGGCCTTCTGGCGGTTCCCTCACTGCAAGAAGCAAAGCTACAGGGAACCAGGCAGAGGGCCTTCTCGGTAGTGGCGCCCGCCCTGTGGAATGCCCTCCCATCAGAGGTCAGAGAGATAAACAACTACCTGACATTTAGAAAATACCTAAAGGCAACCCTTTTTAGGGAAGTTTTTAATCTGTGATATTTTAATGTATTTTAATTAATCAGAGTGGCGGGGGGGTGGCCAGATGGGGGGGGGTAATAAATATGTTGTTGTTGTTGTTGTTGTTATTTATATCTCTGATGTCCCCCTGGCTGAAACCTTGGAGAGTCACTGCCAGTCAGTGAAGGCAATACTGAACTAGGTGGGCCAATAGTCTGACTCAGTAAAAGGAAGCTGTTGTTGCTCCTACGTAAGAGAAGCCTGTGTCGTCAGCACCTCTCGGGCCCAAGGAGGTTGCACTGGCACCTCCAGAGTTTTAACCAGAAGTCCTGGAAGAACCAAGGGCTCCCTGGAACTACTGAAGCAGGTGAGGCCCCTTTAAGAGAAGAGATAGACCCAGTGGCAGATCAGGGTGAGGATTTCCCTGTGGTTGAGCCTGTGGGTGAGGATTTCCCTGTGGTGTGACTCTTCAGCCTAAGCTTAACAGGGAGCTATCCAGGGTGCTACCCACCTGCACTTTGCTTTACTGGTTCCACAAACTTGTCCTCTCTTTTTTTGTTGTTGACATCTTCTCTTTGGAATCTCAACTCTGCCTTGTTTGACTCTGCCTGCCTTCCTTTGCCAGAACCTGAACTCGTGCTTAGTCTCTCTTCCTACCTCCATGCTTGTATTGACCAAAAGTTCATTTGCGTTTTCACCGTCTTCAAAGGGGCTTGGCTATGGGGCCCATCACAAAGAGCCCTTTTTGCACTTTTAGGATATGCCACTACATCACAGCTCTGCAGTGAACCATTGCTACAGTTTTTATCTGCTCCATAAAAGGCATACAAATTAAAATGTCTCGTAACGACACCAAGTCCGTGACAGCTCGCCGGTGGCTCAGAACTGCCGTGGACAATTTGTTTGAGAGCCGAGTCGTGATCCAAAATGGGCTTAATCAATACGGCAAATGGTGACCCCTCCCTCCCCCATCTTAAAGCTTCGTAAAAAGGATTAGCTGTATCTCAAAGCTGAGACCGGGGCTCAGTGGATGGGAAATGATGATGCTCAGGTTTCTAATTAGTCAGCCTCTATCCTTCTATCACATCAGTTTGACATGCCCCCCCACTTGTATTGACTACACAGCTACTACAATGCTCCTTCCCCTCAACCCCCCCCCCCAATATTTCAGTTGCTGAGGATACCAAAGCATAGCCTCCAAATGCAAATAGCCAGTTGCCTGAATACTTTTTTGGATCCCACACCAGTTCTTCCAAACCTTGTTAAGTATATATTGAGCTCAGAATTAAGGGGAATTATAGTGGCTGGGAGACAGATAGCAAAGTGCCTTCTACTGAGTCAGACCATTGGCCTATTTGGCTCAGCAATGTCTCCACTGACTTGCAGTGACTCTCCAGGGTTTGTGACCGGGAGTCTCGCCCAGCCCTTCTTGGAGATGCCAGGGATTGAACCTGCAACCTTCTGCATACAAAGCAGATGCTTCAGCAATGAGATGAAGGCTTCCAGTTGGGCTGCTGCAGGTGCGACGTGGCGTTTCTTCTCTCTGCATGGGCAGCAGGATATCTGGTTGCCTTCATCTGCCCCAGATGCAACAAAACATGTATCTACAGCCACAGCAGGCATTGCAACCTTCCAACTGCTTGACCTCGCCCCCAAAGGCACATTCCTCCACTGTCTCACAAGGCAGACAGATACCAACAACAATATCACCCTTCCCACCCAGATGCCGATCTGCTCAGCTACTACTACATGTTCTCTGTGCGTTTCCCCCCACAACTCTTTGTGAGTCTGCCACAAAGCAGCAGCCACAGAATATCCCTTAAGGAGGAAGGCCATAAGAACCTGAGAAGAGCCTGCTGGATCAGGCCAGCGGCCCATCTAGTCCAGCATCGTGTTCTCACAGTGGCCAACCAGGTGCCCCAAAGCGGGGAAGCAGGACGTGAGTACTGGACACAGTACTCCAGGTGAGGTCTGACCAGAGCAGAATACAGTGGTACTATTACTTCCCTTGATCTAGATGCTATACTCCTATTGATGCAGCCCAGAATTGCTTTGGATTTTTTAGCTGCTGCATCACACTGCTGACTCATGTCAAGTTTGTGGTCTACCAAGACTCCTAGATCCTTTTCACATGTACTGCTCTCAAGCCAGGTGTCACCCATCCTGTATTTGTGCCTTTCATTTTTTTTGCCCAAGTGTAGTACTTTACATTTCTCCTTGTTAAAATTCATCTTGTTTGCTTTGGCCCAGTTGTCTAATTTGTTACGGTCATTTTGAAGTGTGATTCTGTCCTCTGGGGTATTAGCCACCCCTCCCAATTTGGTGTCATCTGCAAACTTGCTCAAGCCCATCATCCAAGTCATTGATAAAGATGTTGAATAAGACTGGGCCCAAGACAGAACCCTGTGGCACCCCACTAGTCACTACTCTCCAGGATGAGAAGGAGCCATTGATGAGCACCCTTTGGGTTCGGTCAGTCAGCCAGTTACAAATCCACTGAATGGTAGCATCGTCTAGCCCGCATTTTACCAGCTTCTTTACAAGAATTTCATGGGGCACCTTGTCAAAGGCCTTGCTGAAATCAAGATAGGCTACATCCACAGCAGGCCTTGCTGAAATAAAGATAGGCTACATCCTCTCTCTTTCTCTTTCTCTCTCTGTGTGTATGCACACACACACACACACACAACATGTGCACACACGCACACGCACACACACAATCCCCACTAGCACAGTTAATAGTATTAGTGGCAATGGTGGCAATAGAAGCATTCCCCCTCTAACACTAATTATTGCTGCCGCAGAAATCCTTGGGTTCATTCCGCAAATGGGCTCCTGCTCATCCTGGGTTTGCCCAATTTTAAGCATTCAAGCTGCAGCGGGATCAGTCATCAAAATCTGCCCTTTTAATTCAGCCGCCTGATCCACTTCCTAATGATTTCTCTGCAAGAAAGTTGGTTTCAATTACTCAAGAGCTATTTCCCCCTTCGCCACGATTTTAATTTCCTTAATGTTCCCCCGTAATCATATTATGGCTTACAAAGGTAATGGTATTAGACAGGCTGGTTTTGTGTGTGAATGTAACGATATAATTAAGACTGTGTGTCCTTAATAATTGAATCTTTCGGGAAGGCAGACGTCTCAAACGTTTCCAATGGGCCGGCAAGTAGCGCCAGGCCTCTGTGAATTCTCTCCACCTAGGGATGTTGACTTCTATAAGGGACATATGGAGGGGGATATTTATTTATTAAAAAAACATTTGCTACTTCCTCACTTTCATTTTTTATTATTTATTATCTGTGAAATTTGTGTCACACTTTTTAAAGCATCTCTCAGCAGTCATCGTTTGCTAAGGGTGCTGAGACCCCTATGCACTCACGCAGAGTTTAACTATGAATCCTGCTAAACAACAAATCCAGAGTTCGCAGGCAACTCTGAAAATTGTAGCTTTGTGAAGGGAACAGGGTGCTGGTGGGGTTGTATCCCATCAAGCCTTGGCACCTTTCACACACTACAGTTCCCACGATGCTTTGGGGCGGAGCGTTCCAAACTTTCCATGTTTGTGACACACTTTTTAGACACGCAGACACGGTAATTCAGTTTTACTAGCTAACCGGAGGTTAAACAAACTCCTTTCTGGCCCTGGGAGGAGCACAGGGAGTCTTCGCGTGACACACCTACACACCGCAGCTGACACACTAAGGTGTCACGACACACAGTTTGGAAATCTCTGCTTTAGGGTGAAAGCCATGACTGCTAAAGTGGTATGATACGGCTTTAAATGTATGGTGCAGAGAGGGCCTCAATGCAGGTTTCTTTCTCTTCAAAGTCCTGGTGCCCCAATACTTAGAATCATAGAACTATAGAGTGGGAAGGGACCCCGAGGGTCATCTAGTCCAACCCCCTGCAATGCAGGAATCTCAACTAAGTCATATATGACAGATTGCCATCCATCCTTAACTCTGACTGAAGCACATTAGTCTGGCCAAATGTCTTCTTATAGGATAGGTTTGCAAGGGCCCCCTCCCTGAACCACAGGCCTTCCGACCTGCTGCTCACTCTGTGCCACTTCTAGAGTAAATATCTTTTCCCAGCCTGTCCACTGCTCGTTCTGTCGCATCTCAGAGTTAATCAACAATGCAGCCTGCGTCTCCATCTCTTCTGCCCTTCCTTCTTTTTCTCCTCTCCTTTCTATTCTTTTCCACCTACAAAAAAGAAAGTGAAATTGGTTTCCATTTCCCTAATTTTCTGCTGAAGTGTCCATCAAAGCAGAGCTTTCCTTTCAAAGTTTCAAAAGAACGCCTTGTGTCAGTTATGCAAATTGTTCTTATATATGTAACCGATATATGTGCATGTGTGTTATAAAATTGTAAATCACTTCAGGATTCACCTTGTGGGAAGTGATTCATAAAGGAATTATTAATATTATTATTATTGTGGGTTTTTTAAAAAAGAAATTATTAACCTCCCTTCAGGTACTTAAAAAAAAACTGCCACTCAACCAGTAGCAACCAGGAAATGTCTTCCTGCAGCCAAAGTTAACAGTTAAAATGAGAGAACCTAATGATGATTGGAAGCCTTTTATTATTATTATTATTACTTAAAGAAATACTATAGTATCATGAACTCGCGAGCAGGATTGGTACTATGAGCAATTAGAGATTATTGTATTGTTGTTACGGTATAAAGGACAAAAGATAGGGTACAAATTGAAAACAGGGTGGTAAGTACATAAAACAAAAGAAAAAAATCATAATGTATTGGAGTGTACATGTTGAATTTTTGAAAATTCAATAAAATATAATTATATCTTTTTTTTTTAAAAAAAGGAAATGTCTTCCCGCACAGGCGACTTCATAGCAGTGCTAAAGACCTCCTGCTTTCTGTAGCTTTAAAAGCAAACCAGTTGACTACCACCAGGAAGGGATATACGAAGCAGAGAGGCAGAGCACAAAAAAGTCCCATGTCTATAACAATATGTGACCAAAATAAAAAAATTCCTTCAGTAGCACCTTAAAGACCAACTAAGTTTATATTTTGGTATGAGCTTTCATACCAAAATATAAACTTAGTTGGTCTTTAAGGTGCTACTGAAGGAATTTTTTTTATTTTGCTTCGACTCAGACCAACACGGCTACCTACCTGTAACTAGAAATATGTGACCAGTTTATTTGCGAGATCACCTTGCCCCCTTTTACATACTTGACTGCTCCAATCTGCAATCTGCAAGCGGTATATAAATTTTATGAAATAAATAATAACAAAAAAACCAGCTCCGGTTATATATAGCTCTTTTGAGCTGAAGCACAGGCCTGAGCAGTTCTGAAAATGAACTAACGGCGGTGAAGACATTCCAGGGGAACATTGAATAAATTTGGCACAAAGAGCTCCGCTGAATCCAACCCTCTTACACTGCAGCCTGGGTAATTTCATGTCCGGGGCTGAGGCTGTGCAGAGACAACAGCCCCTTAGGACCCTCTGTCTGTCTACAGCTGTTCAGGAAATGCAATAAATAGCCAACTGAGCTGCCAGTACAGCATCCTGGCATCAAAATGAAACATTGCTACTCAGGATTTGCAGTGTGCCTCTTCCTACCCCTCCGGAGATCTTAGGGTTGGTGTCATTGCTTTTATCCCACATCACCACACTGCAATGCTCGCTTTTGAAGTTTTTGTTTGCTTTGATGATGAAATTCCCAACCGACTGGAGCTTGTGCGGTGTTTGCTAATACCTTGGCTTTGCTCCTTTATTCTTGCTGCAATCCATGCTGCTATACTGACATTTTCATCAAAGCCACTCTGTTTTTCTCCAAGCCAGTGGCTGATGGTTCCGCCCACCCAGAGACTCTGTATCTTTCTCATTTGGAAACAGATGACGCAGGCTTACCTTTCAAGGATATACTGCTGTTGTTGTATTGCATTACTGTCTTACCCCTGATATACCCCTCTCCTGCAGGGATGCGGGTGGCGCTGTGGTCTAAACCACTGAGCCTAGGGCTTGCTGATCGGTAGGTCAGCAGTTTGAATCCCCGCGACGGGGGTAAGCTCCCGTTGCTCTGTCCTAGCTCCTGCCAACCTAGCAATTCAAAAGCACTTCAGAGTGCAAGTAGATAAATAGGTACCACTCTGGCGGGAAGGTAAGCAGTGTTTCCGTGCGCTGCTCTGGTTTCGCCAGAAGTGGCTTAGTCATGCTAGCCACATGACCTGGAAGCTGTCTGCGGACAAATGTTGGCTCAGGGGTCCTTTACCTTTACCTTTTACCCCTTCCCTGCACCCAAGCCCATTTTTGTCAAACCGTTACAGAGGATATTGTCCCTTATATTACTCAAGGTCAGCTTTAGAAAAATCCCTGGGAAAAATATTTGTCGGAATTTATCTGTGGGGAGAATTTTGCCACACTCAGGGCACCACCTGTTGTATGCATTTAAAGCTCTGTGACACAGCTTTAACACAGGCACTGCTCCCCCCCCCAAAGAATCCCAGGAACTGTAGTTTGTTAAGGGTGCTGAGAGTTGCTAGGAGACCCCAATTCCACCCAGAGCGTCAATTTTCTGGAGTGGCTTAACAAGCAATCCCTCCTCCCAGGGATCTCTGGGAACTGTAGCTCTGTGAGCAGTGTTTTTAAACCCAAATACGGTTAAAAGTGTGGCACTTACTATAACAACTTCACGGTGAGTACCAGCACCTTAAAAAAAGAGAGCAAAAAGCACAGTCTTTGAGGGAATTAGGGCTTCCCTAAGAACTCCCAGCACATTTAACAAACCACATTTCCCAGGATTCTTTGGGAGGGAAGCCATGACACTGTGTGATTTGCTTTAAATGTAGGGTGCGAATGGGTACCTAGTTGGCTAATGTGCTTTTTCTATTTGGCAAGGAAAACTATGTTACTTTGTGAGTTTCTTTCGTTATACTGGCAGCCAGAAAATTAAAAGCTAAATTTGCAGCTCAAGTCTGCATCTCCTTTCTTCTTTGTTATGGCTTACAGCTAAGGAAATAAAATTATTACCTACCTAGTGTTGTATTATTTTGTTGTCTTTTTGAAAGCACACATTCCCATCCCCTGCTTTAACTCCAGGCTACCTTTCTATATATTCTTTTTACAGCATCTCTTAGGCTGTAAGCAAAGACACCAGCAGCTTCCCAGCCTTCCCCCCCCCCCTGCAGAAAACAGGTGGGGAAACATATTATATCTCCCCCGCCCCACACGCCTGCTTCACTGCAGGACTAACAGTAAGTTTGCGTGTGTCATCTGGCCTTATTTACATCACATCTGTTCCTTCACATTATATTTCTTTACATTTACACCTGTTGTAGGTGCCACCTACAAGCATTTCTGCATCTGCAAGAAATCCACATTTTAGTGTGGCAGCTCCCATACTTGGTAACTCCCTGCCTATTGTCATCAGCCAGGCGGCTTCCCAGCACTCTTCCCACCACCTGCTAAAAACATGTTTGTTTTGTTTTGTCTACCCAGATGTGTATGAGAATGTTGAGATGTAGGCTTTCGTTTGCTTTCGGTTTAGCTCTGCTTTTAATTACTCTTCCCACTTTTTAAATGGCTTTTTTATTGATAATTTTGCTGTTTTATTCTTTCTGTAAACTGCTTTGAGCATTAAAATGTATATACATTTTATGAAATAACAATTTTTAAAAATGCATTATATTAACACCCATCCTTTCCCCTAAGGAGCTCAAGGTGGCAGAGATGGGTGAGAGGCAGGAACTGTCCCAAAGTCATCCAGTGAGCATCATTGCCAAGTCAGGATTTGAACCCTGGTCTCCCAAGTCCTAGTCTAACCCTCCAGCCATCGCACTACACTGCCCCCCTTCTACTCTACATATTGAAGGCAGCTCTTATCAACATTACAGCGTAACAACAGTTCTTTCGGAACATACAGTTTGGGCATGTCTGCATTGGAATTATATTCCAGAGATGTCGAGTCAACACGCCTCTCTGCTGGGCTTGCAGAAAGTGTTTTGACACACATTTAATTTCCACAGGCTTCTGGTAGGGCTAGTTCAAACATTGGCTCATATCTGCTATTGACAATGAGACTATTTATAGATCTGACGGTTCTTCCTTTTTCTTTTATGCTTTTTTTAAAAAACAACAACAAATCAAAACACCATTTCCTTTTGAATATCTTCCCACACTATAGAGAAGCCTCTACAATACACAGATGCTTTTGAGCATGGCAGGAATAAAACATTCAAATAGATGCATTTATTTCTGGTAGCTCCTGTGATGCATGGGGAGGGCTGTTCAGTTAAGTTTGCTAAAAAACAAAACAAAACACCACCCCAAAACAAATGCTCAGGATAGAAGGCAAAGATATTTGACATCAGCCGCTAATAGCTGCTTCAATGACTCACAGAGGGCTTCCTTGAGGAAATCAATTAATACGTCCAACCTTAGCGAGGTCGACTCTGTAATCAATGCGCTTGCTGAACCCGGCGTGTTGTCCTTCAAGGCAAACGGGTGAGGTGGGTCTAATTGGTTTGGCAACCTTAGAATGTGGGCTTGCAAGAGACATTCTATATACCGCAAGGAAGGATGTCCCCCCACACACACCCCAGCCTAGGGAACGAGATGCAAAGACTTAGGTAGGGCTCATCCAAACCCGCTGTTTACCACTGTTTAGGGAAGCTTTTAATGTTTAACAGACCTTTGTATTTTAATATTTTGTTGGAAGCTGCCCAGAGTGGCTGGGGAAACCCAGCCAGATGGGTGGGGTATAAATAATAAATTATTTATTACTATTACTATTATTATTGAATCAGTTTCCCCCCCCTGTGGATTGACATTTGTTTTGATTCAGTGGCAAACATCAGGTTTCCCCTAGGAAAGTGTTGGGGTATGTAGATTGGGAAAACAGGAAATGTAAGAACGCTTCAAAATCGTGTAAGAAAATAAGAGCGTTCAGGTTCAAAGTGGGGAGCTGAGCATCAGAGATCTAAGCTTTGGAAGGTGCCCACGAGTTGTAGTTGATGCAGCACAATTATCAGACTAATGCAGCTTCCTGTGCTAACTGGTACAGATATAATCATAGCTCAACAGCCTATAGCGTTTCACTGGTACAGAACATTTAAACTGGGCTGCCTGCAACAAAGGCTGAGCTTTTTAATGTCAGCACCCAACCAATTATTCTCAGAGCTGGCCTATATTCCCCTTGGAGGCTTCTAAAGGCAGTTCACAGACAGAAGAAAAAGGGAAGGAAATAGCTAAAAATAGCTCTGGTGGGTTTTGATTTCTCCATTATGTACAAATAATGTGTATTCTCATTCTCTTTGTTCTATTGGATTTCTTGGCTTTTTCTGCCACAACAGCAAAGGCACACACAGGCTTATCAAATTCTGCAGATTACAAAAAAACCAACAACCCAACAACCCACCCCTGTGTGCAATTACTATAGCCTCATCTGCTATAAAGAAAAAAGAGGTGTAAGAGGCTAAGGCTGCGATCCTTTGCTCTTACCTGAGAGTTGGTCCTCTTAAGTGGGACTTATTTCTGAGTAAAAATGTATGGGCTTGTACTCCTTGAGATCTAACAATGTTATTTTCGGCTTTTGTACAAGTGTGATGTGCCAGAATATTTTAAGTCATTTTTAGTGTCCATCCCATACAAGTATTTGAACTCAAAGTGTGTTGCTATAATCACAATTGAATAAAGAAATTACCAGCTTCTAATAGTTTTAAAATAAGTGAAAACAGACAACAATTGGCTTTTTAATATCTGTATGTGAAAGTGAAAAAAGAAAATGGAACCCTTTTGCTTAAACCAGAACATAGACATCATAAACATGTCAGGTGTGATATGGCCATATCAAAAAGGATAGTTTCTGACTGCTATAATTTAGTCACAGCCTGTTCCCCATCTAAACTGGTACGAGCTCCAAATTGTGTTACTGTCAGTCTCTGGAATGTAGACCTTGTGACTGAAGTTTCAGAGTCAGCTGTAGCCATGAGCGTTACATGATTCATGAACAAGGTGATTATTCAACATTCAACACTGGGACTTTCAAAAATGGCAAATTCTTCAGCTGATGCACTGGTGTCTGGTCTCTGTGGGTGTGATTAGGGAGAAGTGTGTTATATCTGCATGTTTTGTGCTGCTGCATTATGGACAAAACATTTGCAGAGGCTTGCTTAGAAAGTTACAGAGCAAAGTAATTAGTGTTGCCCACTTGGCCAAAACTCACTTCAGGCTGGCTCCAAATGAGGCAAATAAAAACTTGGATCAGATGGTAGATTGCTATGAGGCACAATTGAAGAGCAGGTGACTTTCAGGAGATTGGAAAGAGCTATCGGGCAAATACAGCTCCTAGGAGTGTTCCTATTGAGACACTCCTGAGAGAGAACTTAAATGTAGCTCAACATACATTTGAGTTCTCTTAATAAAATTAATTCTGCAGCTAAGGAATGAGTTTCTGATGAATCTCTTTCCAAGAGCCACAGTACAAAAGCAGTACAGGTAGAGCAATGGGGGGGGGGGAGTGTCCTGGAAGCTAACCAAAGGGGATCCTTTCAAAATTTATACAAAATAGCTTCTCATGAACTTGAGGCTATTGCCTATTGAGATGATTATTTCTATGCATTGTGAGATGCCCAAAGAAACCGAGAACTCATGGAAGCAGAGATAAGAGTTTTGCTGGTTGCTTTCAAGCTGAATGACATGAGCACATAACACCACGTAACCCTGCGAATAAAAAGAATTAAAAAACCAAGATAACGAATGTGGGGAAGGGGGCACATGGCCTTCTCTGTCTCTTAATGACATGCATGTTGGCATTCTGTTAGTGAACAGGGTAGGCAGCCTTTCCCCTGGGAGATAATCTGTTAGGGGCAGTGGTGGGAAGATTCGTGGATAAGGCTAGTACACACTATAGCTCTGCTCTGTCTCCACTGTTGGAGGAAGTATACATCTGAATGCTGATTGCTGCTGGGACCACACATGGAGAGAGTGCTATTGTGTTCATGTCTTGCTTTTGAGCATCCCATTCCCATGGACATTTGGCTGGCCACTGGCACTGTGAGAAGAGAATGCTAGATGGTTAGCCATTGGCCTGATCCAGCAGGTGGGTCCAAGGAGAAAATGGGGATGGGCCATAGCTCAGGAGTAGAACATCTGCTTTGTGTGTAAAAGGTCCTGGCCTCTCCAGATAGGGCTGGGAGAAAGCCCTGTAGGAAACCCCAGAGAGCTGCTGCCGGCCCTTGCAGACAGCACTGAGCTAGCTGACTCAATACAAAGCAGCTTACTATTCTGGATAACACTAGAGTGATAAATATTGCCCTCCTTCAGTTTTCACCATGGCTGCCTCAAATTAGAACTCCCAATTCTATGAAGATCTGCTCAGAAGGAAAATAAATGTTATTTCTGAGTAGTCCTACATTAGACTGAGTACTAGACCAATACATTTGGGAAAGCAAATAGAAGTAATTCTTTTAGGACTTTAGGTGACACACAGAGTATGTGTGGCACAGGACTACCATTTCCCCCCCTCAAGACAGCTAGGTTAAAAACTTATTTTCTCCTATCAGAAAAAAAATCAAAGTATCACTTGTTTTTCTCAAATAAAACAGTACCTTCCAATTATTCTGGAGCTGCATAGGAAGAAGGAAACACACTTTTCAAGGCCAGGAAAATAGGGAACAAACAGGAGGGAAGGAACTCTGATGGGATGGGAGAAGGGGGCAGCAGGCAGCCCAGTTGCACACCTTAAAAATAATGCAGTTTGAGATGGCAACATTCTTTCTCTGAAATACCAGAACACCCCACACCCCACTTATAGCTTAAAAAGACTCCTGAAATTGCCACACATATAAATGAAAACGTGGCGAATATTTCCAGGTCTTTGCTTTCTCCCCTCATGGTCCAGTCTTGTGGAATCATAAAGGCTTGTGGCAACTAAGCCGTTACGTTCTGTATCCTGGATTATTGACAACAGCTAAATGCTGGAAAAAGGAGAAGCTGGATTTCAAAATTTCCATGATTTTAATACCTGAAGTAGATGGAAAACAGATTTAGCTGATGCAGCATTTGTTATCTCTCTTTTGTCCATACCTTCCCTTCTCCCCTCCCTCTTCAGCTGGGTATGAACAGTGATTGCATTAGGAAAATAATGGAGAAAAGGGAATTGTGACTATGTGGTTCATTCAACCAGATGTGATTAAAAAAAGAGAGAAGTAGTTATCCACTATTGAATTGCTTGTCATACATTTGGATGATTCAACATTCGCTTTCAGTGTTCCACAACATGACAAAACATTTCTGCATCTTTCGTACCAATAATGTGTGGGTACCAAGTGAAATATATTGCTAGAAGAGAACACAACAGAGTTTCTCTTAAGATTGTTGGAGGTTCCTGGAGATGACATCTAATACCAACTGCTTCCACTCTGGTATCTGAAGAAGTGTGCATGCACACGAAAGCTCATACCAAAATATAAACTTAGTTGGTCTTTAAGGTGCTACTGAAGGAATTTTTTTATTTTGCTTCCACTCAGTTACCCAAGCTGCCCTCTTTTTGCACATTTCCCTTTACTAATCAGGCAAACTAAGTCAGCTAAGATGAATAGAATATGCACTGCTCCAAATGGTCTTGCAGTTAGACTGAAAGCTTCAACTTGCTCACAGCAAGCAAGCAAACTTCCAGGGAACAGACAACTCTCCTTTTTATTAGGCGACTGAAATCCAGTTGTGTGTTGAGAGAACTACCGCAGAAACCAGGAAGACCTTTCACACAGGTAGGCCTAAATCACAGATTATAAGGTCAAAGTGATTAATAAAGTAGGCTTGGCACTTGATAAATTCAGCTTGGCCAACCCTATGTCACTGAGGAAGTATTTTACCCCTTGTCATGCTGTTTTTCTGATTGCAATCCCCCCACGAGCTGCTAAATAGCCCAGGAGCTGGAAAAAGACAAGTTTTTTTTGGGGGGGTGCATAGGGAGAGGTAGGGCACAGCTGCTTTTAAGAACAAGATTGCTGGGAGATGGTTTACAGATGACCCATGTCATGTCTACTTTGGCTCAGTTGATTGCAAAAGTAGCACTATTTTAAAATCCCACTGTTTAAAAATCTTGTACCCAGCAAGATATCAGAGCCCAAAAGTCGAAGTCACTGGGATTATTTTGCACTAAAGAATATGACAAAAATAGTGTGTGCTTATTGCACTGAATGCTGAAGCTACTACGGTACCTTTGCTTGTGTGAAAAACCCTTGCAATCGTTTTTGAATGATGCTATTTTTAGGACTGTATTATTCCACAAAGCAACCGTGACCAACTTTTTCCCCTAGAAGAACAAAACTAGTCATTTGGTCATTCTTGTTTTGGGGAAAACAGCAATAGCTGAATGCCCTAAACTAAAGACTTGAGTTGTTATGCTTTACTGATGCAACCTACTTTTACAAAATCCCAGCAGTCTTAAAACACAAGTACTTGAGATGCAAGTATCTTTCACTTACACAGCAGCCTGCAAGTCAGTACAACAAATAATTTGTAACTTTCCTTTATCATACATTTTTTTAAAAATACAGGGTATTGCCCATTGGCTCAGAGTTGCAAGGTCACATTTAGTGAAAAACAGATATGTAAACAAAGAAAGCTTAAGTAACCTGTGGATTTATAAAAGGCTAGATGGTAAAGAAACCAGGTGTTCTTCACAAGTAGCAACACTGCAGTTCATAGCTGTTAACATGCACACTGATAATCAGTTTGCTGTACAGGTGCTTGAGTGGCAGACATAGGTCATACAGTGTCGAGTTATATAAAAGTCTAAGAAAAGCTGGAGAGTTCCATTTATAAACCTTTTGATCATAAAAATATGGAAGCCATACCTGTAGAGTTAAGAATATATACTGGTAACAAAAATGTGAATTGATGCTTCTTTCTTCAGCCTGACCTGCGAACAGACCTTGGCCTGAAGTCAAGGAGCACAACCTACAATATTCCATGACAGGACAAGGCAGGACAAAGACACTAGAGAGGTGGGATTTGTGGCTCCTAGTCCAGCCCCTGACCAAGCCACATTCTTCAAAGAACCTTTTAAGCAGGTCTTTAAGCAGAGGCTTGACAGGCATGTGTCAAGAATGCTTTGATGGTGTTTCCTGCTTGGCAGGGGGTTGGACTGGATGGCCCTTGTGGTCTCGTCCAACTCTATGATTCTATGGATAGAACACCTTGTGTCTAGAGCAGCAGAGCAAACTTGTCGCCCTCCAGATGTTGTTGGACTAGAATGCCTATCTTCCCTGGCCATCAACCATGCTGGTTGGGGCTGACGGGAACGGAAGTCCAACATCATCTCAGGTTCTTTTCTGAGAATCAACAAGTAGAGAGAATAGATGTTTTGCATTACAATTTCTATAGATTAGCATATGGCACAGGAGCCAACTCCTAGGAGCTGAGGTCCCTTTGGCTCACCCAATAAAATATTTGGGGGGGTCACCCCCCAAAAAAAGTTGATGGGCATTGCCATTCAAATGGAGTGCATGCACTGTATCCTGATCATGTGGGGTTGGGCTTATGTCCCCCCCCCCCGTATTTTATTCATGTTGGCATCTGGGCTTTGGTGGCTTGGGCTGACTAGTAACCAATGCTACTTGTGGGGAAAGAGCTCAATGAATGGTAACCAATCACAGGTTAACGCTTTTTGCCTTTGAAGATGGTCAGGGAAGCCTGAGTATTGTGGCACTGGAGAGCCTTCCAACAACAAGGGTACCAAGATTCCTGCAGAGGAAAGCCTCATAAAGGCATTTGAATCTAACTTGTAAGTAGGCATTCCACACAATTTGTATTGAATTTAAATAGTGTTCATGTAATACACACATCATAAAAAAGTTGGCCTAGGGCTCGGCTCAGCTCTGCCATACAGAGTAATTTGAATTCTTGCAACACAGGGGGGGAAATGTATTTCTCAACAACCTGCATCACCAAAAGAAAGCAAAAGATATTTATTCCACCAACGACATGTGCGGGGAGAACGCTCAGACTGCTTTAGGACACCAACATTGCTGCAAATCTTTTGAAAGACACGGGCCAATATTCTTTCACAGTTAAGTACCTGCAACAATAATGTTTGCACCATGTTAATATGGCAGAAATGGCCTTTCAGCAGTTTTTGAAATCCCTGATGTATTGCTGCAAGAAGATAATACAAGTCATGGTCTAAACGTTGTTAACACATTTTTCTGATAACCGTCAAACAAATGTTGTGGTGATGTCTTACCTGTGCTTAGCACGAAGTGCTATCAGTGCATGATAGGATGTTAACACAACTAGAGATTTGGTGTGATGCTGAAATTACCAATGGATTTTGACTGCCAAAGACAAAAAACTTGATTTCCCCAAAGGAACCGAGTTCAAAGAAAAAATTAAAAATGCTTTTAAAAGGCAAGAAACCCATTTCATTCATTTCCCCTACAGAACTTGGAGGTCCTGAATATTTGTGCTGGTATGATCTCCTTAAAATCTTGTCCCGTTGTCACCAGAAGCAGCCGCCAGTACACCATTTATTTGCTGGCATAGAAAGCCTTAGGACTGGGCTTTAAGGAGTCAGTAATTAAAAAGGCAGCGATATATAAATTAGATAAGATGAACCAGATGGAATGCAGTGTAACTCATTTGAGTCTTAATTGGCACTTAACACAATAACTCTAGCCACAATTTGACAAATTATAATAACTGCTTTCAATGTTAAGCTATATGGTGTTGTACCCACTTATTTTTTATTATTACTGGAGTAATTAAGCTTTTGACTCGAAGACGGAATGAAACAAGGGAGAGAGTATACACTGATTTATATCTTTGTGTTTGGTGTGTGTTTGTGTGTGTGTGTGTGTGTTTAAAAAATGTCATGTAGCTGAAGCCTCATGCAAAACCTGTTATTCTGTTATTCTGTTCTCCAAGCAGATGGGCAGTTTCACAAGGAAAAAATGATTTATGAAGAGTTTTTTTTTCAGGGGGAAAAACAACAACAACCCTAAAATAAATGAGCTAAAAAAAAAGGAAAAAAAAGAATGAATACACATGTCTCCATTGAATTCCGTATGGTACATTTTTGTACATTCACATACATTATATTTATATAATATTTACACACACCCATTTCACCTTCAAAAGCAGATTAGAAGTCCATTGATAATGAGCCTTGGGCAGCGTCCTCTCGACCCCTCACGTAGATTTCGCAAGGGATCTCTTCCATCACCCTGTCCTCTATCACCTGCTCTGGACACTCGTGAGCCTGTTTGAAGGTATAGCTACTTTTTTTGAAAGTGCTATTGAAGGTCTTCATTGGCTGAGGTTGTGCAAAATCGTTGCGGAAAGGAAGTTCCATGGAACTGAGGTTGGTCCTGCTTTGCTTTACAGTTGCGGCCTGCGAGCCACAGTGATGGTCATGGATGCACCTCGAAGCTGTTGAGGAGCGTCTCATTTTCTGGTAGTTCTCAAGTTCTTCAGACAGGTCGGCCAAGTCGGCAGAGATCTCTTTGTCTCTCAGCGAGAAGAGCTCGTAATGAGGAGGGTCAAAAACCTCCTGGAAACCAGTTTTGTTGAACGTGGTTTTGCAGGCCATCACCTTCTTGCGGGGCTGCTTGACCTGCACCAGGATCGAGATGATGAGAAGGACCAAGACGATTCCTGAAGTAATCCCAATTATTGTCCCATGGGTTTTGGTGATTTGCTCAAACAGCCCTGTTTTTTTCTTTTCTAAAAAAAAAGAAGAAGAAAGAAAAGAAAAGAAAAAGGGAACCAAGCAGCAACAAGCAATATTAAGACTGTCATATGACAATATTAAGTCCATCACCCAACAGAGAGGGAGAAAACCCTGCACTCTGCTTTTTTTAAAAAAAAATCCAACTTCTGCTGCTGAGCTGTTTTACATATTCTATCTGCTATCTTTCCCCCATTTCCTCAAGGTTGAACCAGTGTGGAGCAGAGTAATCTTCACCCAGGAATTCTAAAACTTAACAAGTTCTTTGTGCAGCTTCTACAAGCTCCAACTTCTTCACTTGTTTTATGTACGCAGGAGCTGCTTATGCGGGAGATTATGGTCGCAAGCAGGGCAACTAACTATGAGGGCAACGCTACATAAGAATACATGCAGAGCCTTCTGGATCAGGCCATAGGCCCATATTGGCCAGCATCCTGTTCTCGCAGTGGCCAAGCAGTGTCTGTGGGAACCCGACAAGAATGGTTGGAGTGTGCCAGTTTGCATTTCTTAGTGCAGGAAGTATTGATCTGATGTGTAGAGATCTTTCCTATTATAATTAACTCAAGAGGGTTCTGGAAGCTTCTCTGTGTGAAAGAAACAAGCAGAGGGTTCATGATGTTTAGGTATACCTTCAGAGAAGCTGAGTTAAACTGGTTCTGTTATCTCTTTCAGGCAAGGTCATGCTGGCTAAAAAGTAGGGCCAGAAGGAGCCTGGGTTTCAATTTCTCATTCTATCTTTTTCCTTCTGGTGTGGTGTTCTGTATATAGTGTTAAGGTTTAGACTTAAGTTATTGTAAATTTAAGTTACGTCTGCTGCAGCTGGATTCCTTATGGACAGTGCCAATCCTGAGTGTATTGGATTTGTGACCATTATGCTCTTTTGCCTTCAGTACCAGTAAAGCTCTGCTAGATGAAATATTAATTGCTTCTGGTCTATTTCTGGGGAATCCTGCAATGTGTTTAAGTTGTTACTCTGCTAACTATACATTGGAATCTACTCTGGATTAACACTGAGTAGAATTTCACGACAGAGTATAAGAGCAGTCTCCCCTCCTATGATTTCCTGGCATTCAGGAACATTGCTGCCTCTAACCCTGGAAGCAGAGCATAGCCATCATGCCTAGTAGCCACAGACAGCCCTCTCCTCCTTTTATCTTTGTTTTGATGACTGGGGGGTTGGGGGAAGGGACGGGCACAACCTCAAGCTCTAAAAGTTAACAACACGTGACAAAAACCATATACAGTGGTATCTCGGTTGATGAACACAATTGGTTCCGGAAGTCTGTTCATAAACCGAAGCGTTCATAAACTGAAGCGAACTTTCCCATTGAAAGTAATGGAAAGTGGATTAATCTGTTCCAGACAGTCCACGGAGTACTTAAACTGAAGCGTTCATAAACTGAAGCGAACTTTCCCATTGAAAGTAATGGAAAGTGGATTAATCCATTCCAGACGGGTCCGCGGAGTACTCAACCTGAAGCGTACTTAACCCGAAGCATGGGTGTATTTGGTTCCAGAAGTCTGTTCATAAACTGAAGCGTTCATAAACTGAAGAGAACTTTCCCATTGAAAGTAATGGAAAGTGAATTAATCCGTTCCAGATGGGTCCGCGGCGTTCATAAACCGAAAATTCATAAACCAAGGTGTTCATAAACCGAGGTTCCACTGTAGTGATGTGAGCACTTCATATGGAAGCACACAAGATGGCACTAGCGGATTGCAGTAATTTTATATATCTAGCTACTGGTACTTAGAAAGGGGTGGAAAAGCAAGCTTTAGAAGAAAAGGTCGTTCTTCTGTATGGCAAGAGGCATGAGCATGAATAAAAAAAGATATTCAGAAGGGGTATAGTGACATTATTATCTCTTGGGTATTAAAAAGAAAAGTCCATTCACATCTACAGACAGAATATGAATAGTAATTTATTTCAGCCCAGAGGATGGTGTTTGGCTCCAGCCACACAACAAACACTAGAGCAGATTTCTGAACTGAAAGGACACAGGCAACATATACAGAAGCATCATAATCGTTGCCTAGAGAATTGTTGGTAAAAAGGCCACCCCGACTAGGATTGATTCATGCTAGCAAGCTGGAGGTTCGTTAGGAAAAAAGATTGTTGTAAATGATCCAGAGTTGGTCTGCGACTGATTTATTTTTGTTAAGCTATAAAACAGGAAACCGAGTCACTGTGAGCAGAGAGATATAGTGTTGCGCAGTAAGTGCATCTGTATGGTTTACTAACTCAAATGAAGGTGCTTCAAGGTGAAGAAACAAGTCGCAATTGATACCGAGCTAGAAAATCCAGAAGCTTAATACATAAATAATCCAGAATTGCACTTCAAGTTTCATGTGCACTTTGCCTTATAAAGTTTACGTAGGCAGATCTCCATTAGGGAGAGTAATTTTATTAAATTTTGATTTTTTTTTTGCTTATACAGTGGTACCTTGGTTTAAGAACAGCTTAGTTTATGAACAACTTGGATTAAGAATGCTGCAAAACCGGAAGTAGGTGTTTGTGAACTTTGCCTTGGAAGCAGAACCTGTTTCGCTTCCTGTTGAGTGTGTTCCACTTGTAAATTGAGTCCCCCGCTGCTATGGGAAAACATGCCTTGGTTTAAGAACGCTTTGGTTTAAGAATGGACTTGCGGAACGGATTAAGTTTATAAACCAAGGTACCACTGTAGTATTTTGGTCTCTGAACCTGACCTTGATTCATTTGAGAGATGGGGGGGGGGAATCAGAAGGCAAAGCCAGGCAGCCCCAGTTGCCCCTCATAGCAACACACACTCACCTTTGCAGTGGTTTTCATCCCACGGATATGCACAGTTTTGAATGCCGTTGCAGACTAAAGAATTATTGATGCACATGTTGCTATGGCAAAAGTATGTGCTGCCTGAGCAGGGGGCTATGAAGGAAGGGGGGAAAAGTTATGAGTTACCCAAACTTAAGAGTGATAGATAGTCACTTCAAGTGCTTTTCTTCTAGGAAAAAAAGTGCCAGTACTCTCCATGAACATATTACAGTAAGTGCCACACTTTTAACCAGTGCAGGAAAAAGGTGCTGGTACTGAGTACCCTTGAGTACCCCCAACAACCCCCCCCAAAAGCAAAGCACTGGTTGCTTCATAATTGGACTTAGAATTTGAGGAAAAAAGAAGTCTTCTGCATGCTACAAAGTGGCACATTTATAATAATCCCACAGCTGTGACTACTAAAGTACAGCATCAATCATGCACAATCACACAGAGTATTTATTCAAAGCAGCATAACAGTGCTATTCTACCCTCTTCCCCTGGCTATGATATTTCGGTGGCGTTTATTTTGAGGGTTATTTTGTTGTAAATACAAGTGGTATTCTAGCATTTTTCTCTATTGTGCTTTTCCCAGTCTAGTCAGTTGTTGAAAATGGCCCATGCTTTTAGTTGTGAGTCATATTCTCTAAATTATAATACTTTTTGCCTTGTTGTTTATTGAGGCTTAAAGTGTAAAGCTGATTATTAAGGTCAACAACCAATTAGGTATCACATTAATGCAATTTAAAGTTAATTACACTTCTTGCTATTTCCAGCTGTTCTTAACCATGAGACTTAGTTTAAGGAAGGCAGTGACTCCAAAGTTTCCAGGAGACTGCACTGAAGACTAGATTTGGATCAAAAGCGGTCAACGATTTCAGATAGACTTCCAGTTTCAAAATGCCTGATCTATTAAAGAAGAAACCCTGTTTCCTTCAATACTTTAAAAGCCACATTAATTATTCATCCTGCAGTTCTGCCACAAATAAAGGAATGGGACTTTTCCAAACACAGAGGTCAACAGCCCCGCTCTAAAAAGAGAACACAACACTGCAAAAGTGCAGCTGTTCTATAGCAAGGCAAAGCTTGCAAATGGCATCTGAATCTCGCAATCTCCTTCTCTTAAAAGTTTCCAGCTGATGAGTCTTACACAATATTTTATATGGTTTGGAGTCACCCACTAATATATAGCAAAAGTAGTGTCTGTAAGCAGTTGTTGTCAATTCCGTACATTTATGGAGTAAACAGCAAACAGCTCTGAGTTTAAAGTTCTAAACAATATTTTTCCATAGTTCCGAAAAGGATGCATTACAGTACACTTACGGTCCACGAATGATGTGAAGAGCATTCTGAACCTGCTCAATCTACTGCCTTCGTCGGCCCACATTCGTACCACCCCGATTCCGGTCTGCAGCATCACATCATTAGCCACCGTGCTGCAAAACTTTGCTTTCAGGTTTTCGATAGAACTGCTTCCATCATACACAGCCACAAAGTTTCTCTTGCATTCATTTGAATGTTCCATCTGGTAGTCAAGAAACCTCAAATATATCTGTTGGTAAGGGGCAGGGGAAAGCTTTTAAAAGAAGTAATAATAATAAAAACTGACAAGCCAAATATGCAAACATTATTTTCGATTTTAAAAGTTTACACATTTCGTTTAGATGAAAGGGGCAGACAGCTTGTACTGTAAATATATTTTAGGCATGTATAAATATAAACTTGCAATTTCCAGCTATACTCCTTACCCCACCATTCTCATACAGTCATACCTCGGTTTAAGTATGCCTCGGTTTGAGTATTTTCAGTTTAAGTACTCCGCGGACCTGTCTGGAACGGATTAATCCACTTTCCATTACTTTCAATGGGAAAGTTCGCTTCAGGTTAAGTACGCTTCAGGTTAAGTACGGACTTCCGGAACCAATTACACTCATACTTCAGGTTAAGTACGCTTCAGGTTGAGTACTCTGTGGGCCCGTCTGGAATAGATTAATCCACTTTCCATTACTTTCGATGGGAAAGTTCACTTCAGGTTGAGTACGCTTCAGTTTAAGTACTCCACAGACCGTCTGGAATGGATTAATCCACTTTCCATTACTTTCAATGGGAAAGTTTGCTTCAGGTTAAGTACAGACTTCCGGAGCCATTTGTGTTTGTAAACCGAGGTACCACTGTAATAAGCCTGATTTTTTTTAAAAAAGATAGTGACAAACAGCCATTTCGTGCTTAAATAAACGTGGTACTTTTGTAGACAGAAAAAAATATATTTTCCTCAGACAATTCACGCCATTAACTCACCTAGTCACATCTGCATTTACATGCATACCTGTCAGGGGTACTGTCTGGTTATTAGATGGATATTTATTTCCTGATGGAATTTTAGCCGTAAAGTGCTAAAACACATGCTCCCAAACCTTAGCAAGATAAGCCCAGTAGCATTTTGAATCCTGACAAACTGAGAGCTTGATACACCATAAATAATCCAATCAAAGCACTGCGAGTTAGGAAGATAATTCAATTCAATAAGCGCAGAACTGAAGATATGCATTCCAGCAATATTCAATGAAATTTATAAATA
Organism: Zootoca vivipara; assembly: GCF_965207765.1. NCBI lineage: Eukaryota > Metazoa > Chordata > Lepidosauria > Squamata > Lacertidae > Zootoca > Zootoca vivipara. The sequence continues at coordinate 28,557,510 of NC_142589.1, forward strand.
AGCACCAGATATTTCAAATATAGATGAATCAGGAGGGATATAATTTGATTTCTTACTCTTGGAATACAAGCTGCAGTGTCAATAGCTTACAGTGCTTTAAGATTCATAAATCAACGTGAACAGCAAGTATATTGTTTATACTCCCTTATGCGCTACTCTTAAATAGTTTTTTTTAAAAAGCTCCAGAGAATGTTTATGGATGTGTGTGTATGCTGTTGTCATGGTCCTACCTAGTTCTGGCTATCTAAATTGTGGAGGAACTTATGCACAGCATCAAGCCCTATTCAAATTAATCTGCAAGTTTAACCCCAGATTGGGTGGAGATGTTATTGAATGTTAACCAAGAAAATAATTTCCCATCATAGGCATGTGTAGAGAAGATGCACTGTGGTGTCAACTAGAAAACGATGCCAAAATTTGAATATGTAAATTGAAGCTAGGTTGGTTACAACCTCACATAATACAACAGGGCATGCAATTTTGTAAATGAGAAGACTATTTTGTTGCACCCTCAAATAGTCAATAACCTGCAATAGTAAAATATAGATCTGAATCAGAAAACAAATTAAAACTGTAGCAGAATGACCCTGGCACAACCAGATTCCATGAGATTTTGAAAGTTATGTAGTTTAGGAGCTACCTAGCAAAGCTTATTAAGTTTGGATAGAAAAGTTCGGTTACAAAATGTAACAGTGGTGTCCATTAAAGCACTGATGAATAGTTTCCAATATGTTGAGCAGCATAGTATTTTAATTGAGTAAGTTGTCTTGGAAGCATGCCCAGAGCTAGGCCCAGGGTGTTTTGCTGCCCTAGGCAAAAGTGAAAATGCCCCCTGTTGGCATACATGGTAGCTTGGGGAGTAAAAAGAGGTGGGCAGCAGTGGTTGTGGGTAGATCCACCACCTGAGGTGACTGCCTCATCCCACCTCAGGGGTCCGCTGGCCTTGGCTGGCCCCATAGCAAAGGGATTTCTCTGATAAAAGAATATGATTTCCATGTATTTGGACCTACCTATGTTAAATATAAAGAACAGTAACGCCGAAGAAGAAAAATAAATCAGACATTGGAGCCAAGTTGGAAGAAACCATATTCAAATATTTATATCCATCTTTTGACCCCCCACAACCAATAATGGTTGGTTTCTAAACAGCAGAATGGGTCTGAAAAAGTAACACTTTTTTTGTGCACCAGAAGCAGTCTGTGAAACCAACATCTGTCTTTGTTTCTCATTACCACCAACAGGTAATTAATTTAAATGAACGAGACGCAATATGCAAACCATTACTAATGGCCATTCCCAGCTACTAATGACCTGAGAGCTCATTACACAGTGAATGATTTGGAGGGCCCACCTTGGCATTTGGAGTGGCCTTGATGGTCCATATGCAGTCAACAGCCTGCCCAGGCTTTGTTTTCTCTTCTTGTTCCACCTGACTGGAGCGCACAATCCCATCAGCTCCCGAGAGCTCGAACTGGCAATCTAAAGTGAGGCAGACACAATGCGCTGTCAAATTAAAGGTAAGAGAAATTAAAAAATCTAATATGCAAAAGAGATTAGTACTGCAATACTAGACCTGGGATGGGATTTAAAATACCTCCTAGGTACGTGAAGTCAGGATCTGTAATGAAGAAGAAAAAACATAATGATTGGCCTGGGAGAGCTGAAGGTTTAAACAGAAAGACGGACCTTCCAGATGCCAAAAAATAATATGGTACACTAGGACAGTGTTTCTCAACCTTTTTTGGGCCACGGCACACTTGTTCTATGAAAAAAAATCCCGCGGCACACCAACTCTGTGCCGCCCTATATTTAGTTTAGTTTGGAGGGGAGACGTAATCATTACACACACGGGTGCAAAAAGTGCATGGTGTAAAAGTTGGAGTTTAATGGCAAAAGACTGTTGAGGGGTTCCTTTGCGGGTCTGTTCTGCATTATGTCCTTGGCCGAGCCACTCGCCGCCTTCTCCCCGTGCGCGCAGCCCCGGCGGCGGAGTTTCTGCAGCGGAAGGGAACAAACGACGGACCGACCTCCGATCGGTCCCTGTCTGTGTGGGCTGGGGCTTCTTGGTGAGGCTCCCTTTTGAGGCTCCCACATGTGGCTCCGGAGCCGCGGGTTGCCGACCCCTGGGCTAGCAAGAAGAGCACCTCACCTTCTGCAGGACTCCTTGCCGAAGAGGCCGCTCACTCCCGCGCCGACCAAAAAACTCCCGGGCGCCGTCAGCAAGAGGAGCGAGAGCGAGACAAACAGCCGCGTGGTGGCTGTTGAGAGCTGCGCTCGCCCCGCCCCCGTCGTGACCCGGCCGGCTTCCTTTCCGGCGGGTCAGCGCCCCTAATGGCGGCCGCCAGTCACGTGACAGGGCAGCAAATCGCCCTTCTCGTCGCCAGCGTCTCCTGGCACACCAACCTGCGTCCCGCGGCACAGTACTGTGCCGCGGAACAGCGGTTGAGAAACGCTGCACTAGGATATGGAACTGAGAGGAGACAGGTTCCTTATCACTCAGTAACATATGTACCTTACATTTCAAGCTCTATACAGTGGTACCTCGGGTTACAGCCGCTTCAGGTTACAGACTCTGCTAAGCCAGAAGTAGTACCTCGGGTTAAGAACTTTGCTTCAGGATGAGAACAGAAATTGCATGGCGGCGGCAGTGGGAGGCCCCATTAGCTAAAGTCGTACCTCAGGTTAAGAACAGTTTCAGGTTAAGAACGGACCTCCAGAACAAATTAAGTTCTTAACCCGAGGTAGCACTGTAATATGACGCCAAACAGTCATGGGTTCCCCCAAAACATTCTGGGAGCTGTCATTTGTTAAGGGTGCCAAGAGTTCCCCTATTTCCCTCCCAGACCTACAATTCACAGAGTGGTTTAACCACCGGTCCCTCTTCCCAGGGAACTCTGGGAATGTAGCTTTGAAAGGGGAATGAACATGCACACAACTCTAATCATATCTGCATGGTGAGTGGATATATATAAAATGCCAATTTCCACATGTGTATGTGGAGTGAGTGAGTGAATGAACAAGAGAGAGATAATGCCAATTTCCCCATTTAAGGATGATTTTAAGTTCCAAGGCCTACAAGGCACCCTGTCATTCACAATCTTGGTTTGAAATCTCTGCTTCTGACATTTGAAACTGGATAGCTGTGTTTACCCTCCTGCAGTCATGAGCACAAGAACATTAAAAAGAAAGTTCTGCTCCAGGATTTTTATATGCAGCCTTCAACGATAACCAATTCTGAGCAAAATATATTGGGTTAATATTGATTTACCCAACTAAATTCAACACCAGTTGGGCAGAATCTCTAACAGGCAAAGAAAGAAAAGGCTTTTTTTATTTACCTGGTATAAATGAATATTTTGCTTTAAATCCCTGTCCCTCTAGTTCTTCATCTGAGGTAAACTTTATCCACATAAATCTCCCTGTTGACCTAATTAGAGTAGGGCTTTTTAGACCACAGTAGCGATCAATGAGTGGGGAGAAACCAAAAGGTCCATCTCGAACTTCGAGGTGATCAAATCGACATTCAAATGAAGGCTCTATGTAGTACGGTTCATCAAAGGTTAGCTCTATTCTTTGCCTTGGGGCAGCTGTGACAGAGTAAAAACAATCTAGATCAATATAACTTTCAGCAACAATGAATTAAAACAATTTCCAGAAAGACGTGAAGTTTTGTATTTCTCAGCATAGGTGTGGAGTTAATTGCTATTGCAGTCCTAGCATGAATATAAATATAGATCTTCACAAATAGAATTTAAGATGCCTACACAGATGTTAAGTCTGACTGATTTCAATGGTTTTAGCTAACTGGGCACAGGATTGCAGCCTAAACATTATCCAGAACATGCACTCAAATGACACATGTGTTAAAGAGACACATGAGCGCTATGAATGGTTGCCTCTAGATTTGATGCTTTCGTTCTGGAATTTGTCCCATGCTGAAATCCTTAAAAAGAAAAACACACACAGTAACTTTCTTAAAACACCTATTTGCACATTTTAAACCTATTTTACATGAATAATTCACAAGGCTGCAAAAAAACAACAACACCCAAAACAAAACCTCATCAATTCATGCAACAAAGTAACCAAGCCAGCAATCAACAGAAATAAACCTAATACCTAGGATATTACTCTGATTAAAGCACTTGGTTTATATGTGTGTTCCTGGTGCAGGACAAAATAGCCTTTTGCTTTTTTCCTCTAATAAAACTTCTGATGCCACTGATGCAACCATGATGGTGGACTTCCTTCTTTACATGCTACTCAAAAGAAGCTCACCCTGTTTTGCACAAAGAGGGAAAGGCTGAAGCTCAGTGGTAGAGCATCTGCTTTGCAGAAGGTCCCAGGCAGGGCTGGGAGAGACCCCTGCCTGAAACCCTGGAGAGCCACTGCCAGTCAGTGTAGACAATGTGAAGCCAGATGGACCAATAGTCTGATTTGGTATAAGGCAGCTTCTGATGTTTCTGTTTTTCAAACGTCTTCTTCCTTGTCTTGTCCAGATCAATCCAGCTGCTTGTTCGGTTATAGACCTGTTTGATGAACCTCTCAAATGATATGCATAGTTTCTTCTGGAGTATTAAATGGGGCCCATATACCAGTCTTAGGGGTACATCAGTCATCTCTGACAGAACATTCCGTCTGGACCAGGGTATCATCTTTGCATGCCCAGCAAATGATGATACAATACTGCATCCTGTAAATGCATGGGATAGTGGTATAACATGTGACTTCCCAGGCTCAAGGCAGGTGCGATTTATAAGGAGCAGCCAGGTAAACCATTCCATGGCTGCTAGAGCTGTAATGAGAATCTTGATTTCTTCAGACATGAAAAATCAGGCATGGTCCTCCTTTACTGCCTGGTGAAGGAAGCCCTTCCATTTTCCTGGTTCAGGTAAAACTCCTACAACATTCAGTTGCATTCTTACTTCCTGGCCTTGCTCTGGTTGTACTTTGGCAGAAGAGGCTGCTCAAGAGAGGCCCCGTGCCACATCCTGGCATGATGCGCTTCGTAGTTGCCCAGGTCATGCGGCACATGCACACATGTGCAATACAACATGCCCCCATATCTGAAAATGATCACAATGCGTTTAGTCCGCACTTGGGTACAATTTTTGGTGCTTTCATGAAATAAAAGGGAATGGTTGTTGTGAAAAGCTGAGCTGTGCTGCCACACTTTATGCTAGAAATACATAGGATGGAAAGATAAGATTTTCTCTGGTCAAGACAATAATCCTTAAACACACACACACACACACACACTTACTTTGCAACAAAAACTTTGTGCAAGCATCATTCCTAATGCCTTTTCTGGGATTTGACTCAGTGTAGTACCGTAAAGAGGAGTGGGAGAGGGACAGAGGACACAGTAATGACCAGAATGCACCAACACACAGCTCATTTTAATGAAAACCATAGCCATTGTGCATCTGTAACAATGAAACTGGACATCTTTATCTGGCCCGGCTGCAATAAAACATGTCTCTCCCGTATAGCCACAGCAGGTGCTGTAACCCTCCAATGGTTTGACTTTAGCCCCGATGGTGCATTCCTCTATTGTCTCTTGAGACAGACAGATGCCAACAACAACTGATTTAATGTGACCTGATATCCAGGTCAATGTCATGGTTGTGTTTTATTTATGGGATCCATTGCAGTATTGGGGATGCATGCGAATGAGGAGTATTTTCCTGTATCAGTGTTTGAAGTTGGTAGAGAATAATGTATGTGTGTGTATCTCAGACAACATAGTAGCAATGATAAAAAAAAAACCCCACACACGCTGCCCTTGTTTAGTTTAATGCTTTGTGGTGTTTTCATTTAGAGTCCAAGTGATTTATTTACTCAATAGTTGCCTAGATACCTGGACTGTTGTTTCCCTGTTTTTCTTCCCAATGATATCAATATTTGTTGAAGGATATTTAAAAAAAACTGAAACTCTAATCCCTACCTCCGGAATACTCACTATAATCTCCTTGGGGTATTAGAGAGAATAATTAACCCATCCTTCCATGAATTATTCTAGTCCTGTTTAGAAGTTTAACTCTCACCCTCCCTATCAAAGTCTGGCTAGAACAAGGTAGTAGTGATATTTCAAGGGAACCCTTCATTGGCACCAATGGAAGCTCCCCCCGAAATGCAAATGCTGCCCTCAGAGAAGCAATTTCTACTGGATGGTAGCAGAGAGAGAACGGCAAAGTTCTGCTGTTGCAATTTATTTATTTATTTAAACAAAATTGTATACTGCTTGTATGCAGTTAACAAAAAATATAAAACAAAACATTAAAATCATTAATAAAGAGTTATTTAAGAACATCCACAAGATAATTAAAATCAACAATAGGTAAAAATAGGGTTGCCATATCTTAATGCAGAGCAAAAAAGAGGACAGCTTGAGCCACTGCCAGCCTGAGCTGGGGAAAGAGGCACATGAGGCCATGGCGGCAGCTACGTGCCTCTTTCCCAGCTTAGGCTGGCAGCGGCTGTGGTGTGCTGTCAGACTTCTGCCAATGCTTTCTGGATTTTGTTCTATTTAGATGTCACTAAGTTAAGATGCTTAGGGATGCAGGTGGTGCTGTGGGTTAAACCACAGAGCCTAGGGCTTGCTGATCAGAAGGTCGGCAGTTCAAATCCCCACGATGGGGTGAGCTCCCGTTGCTCGGTCCCTGCTCCTGCCAACCTAGCAGTTCGAAAGCACATCAAAGTGCAAGTAGATGAATAGGTACCGCTCCGGCAGGAAGGTAAACGGCGTTTCCGTGAGCTGCTCTGGTTCTCCAGAAGCGGCTTAATCATGCTTACCACATGACATGGAAGCTGTACGCCAGGTCCCTCGGCCAGTAAAGCAAAATGAGCGCTGCAACCCCAGAGTCGTCCATGACTGGACCTAATGGTCAGGGGTCCCCTTTACCTTTAAGTTAAGATGCTTAAGATGTTTTAAACATGCAAACTTTCAACAGTGGAGTACACAAAGATTTAAAAAACAATGTCAATACCTTCTAAAATATAGACACACTCCTGGTTGGGTGGGTAGAAATTAGGGAAGTTTGGTGAAGCGAAGTGGCCTCCGTTGCTTGTCCGTACCCAGTCGCTACACTGGGTAGTTGCTAAGCGGTTACCTCCAATATTCTGCCCACCTTTTTTGAAGAAAACACAAGAAAACAATTCATAATAATTCCAGGATACCTCCACAAACAACAATCCCCCTCAGAAAGGCACGTTCTGAGTACTGGTATGAAGTCTGTGACATTTTAGAGAAGTGTAAAATCTCATTTGTAACCAAGTTCCAAAACCACCCATTAGTCTGAGACGTGAGGGTAAGGTCAGTTTAAATCGGAATCAGCAAAGATCAAATTCCTCAAGGATCTCAAAACCACACTAAATGTGAGCATATCTCTAAAGGGAAAGTGCTTGTTTCTTAAAACTACTCTTCAAGGCTAGACCGATCCCACAGAAAGGGCTCCGAGATTGCCAGAGCAAAGACTCCACTCCATGCTGACTCTCGGAAGAAATACTGTTGCTCAGAGGTGGAAAGGCAGCATAGTGAAAAAAATGAGCAGTGTTGTAAGGAGTGCCCATAAGTGAGACTTCTGTTCCCTTAGACAATTCCTCAAAGATTTCTAGAATTTCAAAAAATGTATATGTTCCGCGTTAGAATGCACACACCTTTAGAAAAAAAATTAACCCCATCCAAAAATTAAGAATTCAGCTAGTTGTTTCTTTTCTCTACAGGAAGGGGCGGCAATCTGCTCTTCCTCCCCAAAGACAGAAGCTTTGAAGGCAAAGGTACATATAATGCATATAAACATCATGCAAAAAGGCTTAAATGTCAACTTATTTCCAAGAAAGCAAGCCAAGTGCTAATTACTCAGCAGTGACTCCCCCCCCCCCCCACGAATGCTTCTTACTCAGGGAGCAATTAACACACACAGCATTGCCTTGTGAAAAAGTTAATTAGCATAGGCCTTTAACAACAAAATGCATATGAACGTGTGTTGAATTGAGAGTTCTTGTTCTTCAATCTCTATGGTTGCGCTTATCACAAAACCACCCCAGACACAGCTGCCAAGTTTTCCCTTTTCTCGCAAGGAAGCCTATTCAGCATAATGGAATTTCCCTTAAAAAAGGGATAACTTGGCAGCTATGACCCCAGATATGCACTGTGGCCACAAGCTCCCCACTCTTCTCATTGTGCACCAGCTTCCGAGCAGAGATCCTGGTTCACATTAAACCAGAGTTCCCTGTTACATCTGAATTAGATCCCCCCCCCAGCTTAATGTCGGTTAACTAACAAGGATAATAAACTAGGAACAACATTTAAAATTACATTAAAACAAATATATCAAACTTTTTATGTACCGACATGTAATTACAGCAAGCGTTCACCAGAGAAGTACCTTGAGTCTTTTGGGCCACAGCAATTCCTTCCACGACAAGTATAGTTATCAAGAACACTGGTGAGAAAAAGAGAACAGAAAAAAACAACAACATAGATCTATAAATATAGCAGGAGGCGCTGTATCTTAGCTTCACACCCATCCTGTGAGGCAAGTTTGGGTATCTCAGGGTAACTGGATCAATATATTTATTTAGAAGGGAACACAAAGTGAAATCCCTCGGCTACTTCATCACTGATACAACTCCCCCCCCCCCCACTACAACCTTAATTTTCACTAAGTGTTGGGTTTTTCTGAACCAATAAAGGGACCAGTGCTGTAAAATTCCTCTGGCTATTATGCCAATACTTCCGTTCAGACCGCTTTCTGAGATTTATTCAGTGTGTGAATAGCAAATCACATTGAATAACAAATTCTGTACAGAAATGGCCCTGTATAATCAGCATTGATAATAAAAAAGGATTAAAGACATTCATGATTGATGGCTGTGCCATCCAAGAGATTCTTGATTATTAATGACTGTACCATCCGAGAGAAATCCTGCTGAGACAAGTGGTGGCTGGTGCCCATTGATTGGGACTGGTAGGGCAGAAGACAGGGAAAACCCACAATGGGCAGAGGAAGAGCCAACGAGAAGCAGAGCCAACCATCTCCAGTTTTGTCCTCCTCCTCCTCCCTGCTTCCAGAGCTCCAAAAAGATACATGCAATGGCTGGACAGATCAATGACTGGAAAAACCCGCTAATAAAATTTTCCCAGATAGCCAAATGGGCCCAACTATGTATTATTTTTTTAGTCCGCGGGTAATCTCTTGAGCTTCTGATCGCTCAGTATTCATATTTAGTAAATTACGAACAGCAGGCAATATTTTGGAAGAGTAAGTTTTTCATAAAGTGTGAAAAACTCTGGTAAGAGCTCTTCTGTTATATAATGTAAGTTATTACTTTACAGTACAGCCCTATGTGTGCCTACGCAGAAGGTAAGTGTGTATAGGCACAAGTAAACCATACAGGTAGTCTCAGGTAAGTGCACCTTTCCCTCACTGCCAGTTTCTATGAAAATGACTTTGTTACCCAACGATATCTGAGCAAGATTGCTTATGTTCTGCTTCCCAATTTCCTTGATAAGCTTTCCTTCTGTTATTACTCTCTTTTTTTTAAAGTAATTTTTATTAGTTTTACAGGTTACAAAAAGAAAAAATATAAAAAAGATACTTTACATAGACAAATTTTCCACCTTCTTTCCCCCCCCCTCCCATGGGCCCTCCCCTGCCACAGGAGAATCCCATGCAGACGAACAGTTGAAGATGGTTCATTTTGTGATCGGATTTATGTCCCCCCCTCCCCCACCCCCCAGAGCCCCACCCCTTCTGTTATTACTCTCTCTTCATAAGGTGATATTTTCTAAGCCACTGTGTGCAGAAAAACTTTATTCAGATCCCAATGAGCCTGCAATAATATTGCCCGGGGAAAAGGTCTGGGTGAGCATCAAACCTCTGGAGGTCTTAATTTTGAAAAAGTAGTACATTGAAGCACCACGTGTTTCTCTTACTCCACCCCAGGCATTGCCCCTCTGTTGTTTCAGACACATGATCAGAAACAGGATCTCTGTTTTACTCGTCATACGACCTGCCACTTTCTGTGAGGTCAAAATATTACCTCTGTAAGAGTGCAAATAGTACGACATTGAACAAAATGTATATTCTTCTCTGACAGCTTGATTTCCCTGTCTCCAAATATCAATATTCTTGTTCCTGAGGCTATTTTGGTAATAATTGGGTGCTTCATCAGTGCCACACTTGACTTCCCCTAATATATGTACCAGCAGCCTTGTGGGACATCTTCAGGAGAAGAAAAGGCTAAGGAGTAAACCCTACACGAATCCACAGTGGAGTCCCTGGGGTTTTTGGGTGGTGTCTTCTACACCTCCTTCCAGCAACTCCTGCAGCCAAGCTGGTGCCAAATGTATTGCCTAGCTTTCCTTTGGACCACATCCGCAAGGCTGAGGGGTCTTGTTGTCTGGGCAGCCCAGGAACCTTCATACACACTGCCCAGGCTTCACACTTCGGTGCTGCTAATGCAGTGGATAGATTTCACCCCCAGAGGCACACTCTATTGCAGGCATCCCCAAACTTCGGCCCTCCAGATGTTTTGGACTACAATTCCCATCATCCCTGACCACTGGTCCTCTTAGCTAGGGATCATGGGAGTTGCAGGCCAAAACATCTGGAGGGCCACAGTTTGGGGATGCCTGCTCTATTGTCTCTCAAGACAGATGGATGCTAACTCCATTTATATCTTTCCCCAATGATTATAAATCTTTATCTTTTGAAGGGTTGCTTAAATGGATTTTTTTAAAAAAAAATTCCACTTAGTACCCTTTTCATAAACAACTCTCAATCAAGTTGAAAAGCATTCATTGCCAAAGAGAAGCCCGCCATCAGCCCAGAAATACCATGCCAATCACACCATTTTATTGACACCTTGGTTGAGATTAAATATGCACCTAACCTACCTTGTTCATTGTTAACTGGTCATTAGTTGGGGAAGGGAGTATTTCAGTGACAGAGCACATGTCCTGCATCAAAAGGTCCTGGGTTCAATCCTTAGCATCTCTGAGTAGGACTGGGAAAGACTCATGATTTCAGTACAAAGCACCATCCTATGTTTCTCCCCAAACTTGGGAACTACAACTCTTCCAGCCTCCAACTGGGGCAAGGGATCACCAAGGTGGGCTGCTGTGAAGATGGCAACAGCTGATGCTACTCTAGAAAGCTTTCTCACGTACTCTCCTCAGTCTCACACTACGGGAAATTCAGTTCATATCCATCCAGTCCATGTAATCCAGGCAGAAACGTAAAGCAAGCTCACATTTTGTAATTGGGGAAGATAGGTACTGGATAGACTTAGATTTGGATGGAGGGGAGGGAGGTAGGGTTGCCAGACTCAATAGTGGACAGGACTTCTGTGCCTTTAATTGCCCTGCTCTCTTTTGAGTCTGGAAACCTTAATGAGAAACCAGCAGACCCTTTGCTTGGAAATTAACAAAGGGTCTGCTGGTTTCTCTTTAAGGTTTCCAGACTCAAGAGAGAGCAAGGTAATTAAAGGCACAGAAGTCCTGTCCTCTATTGAGTCTGGCAACCGTAAGGGGAGGTTGTAGCCTCCACCTGCCCCTCCACAGTAAAGGGTAGGTATCCTGTTAAAAGGATCAAATGGGGATCCCTTGGGGGCACCCCTATGTGATGTAGGTAAGTCATAGGGCGCCCCTCCTGGTTGGGTTTACCCTCAGCCCCACTTTCAGCAGATGAGCTGGAGTGGATTAGTGGTGGCTTCACCCAATGCCTATTGTCAAACTTTCACATCTGTAATCAATAAAGTTGTGGCCTTAATTTATCCCATAAATCAATATACTGTGTTTTGTCTGGTTATTTCACCATGGGTACAGGGTGGTCTCTGGGCCTCGTCATGCAATGGCTTTTTGACAAAACCAGTGTTCTGTCCACTATTAAGAAACATGCTGTGAGGCTGTTGATTGTATATTTGTGTGCTTCTGCTGAAAACTGATTACTGTACTAGGATACTCAAGTAACCAGCAGCTCTTGGGTTAAGAACTCCTGAAAACTGCAGCAGTATTTGCACTGAACCATCACTATCCAGAAGGCAGGTCCAGAGAAGCGATCCATCCCTGATTTAGTGCATGCATTAAAGTAGTATTAACTAGCATTATTCAATTAAGCCAATTTTTATACATATTTAAATGGACGTGGATTTGCATAATTATTATTCCTCAGGGGCAGAATTCCTCTTCTTCAGCATAAGTTTTTTCACTAGCTTGTCTCAATGTTCCTGCAACCATTCTGTGTTGGGACTGTGCCTCTTCAGTTTTAAGATTCAGCACACGGCTCGCACCAGATAGATGTAAAGTAGCAGTAAAACATTAGGCATCCCACCCCAGAGCACTTGAATAAGGCATCTTCAATGTTTGTTTTCGGAGATTCTGGAGAGCCTTGGACTGTTTCATGATTGCATGGATTATAATCTTCCTTGAGAGTGAAATGGAAATGCATGTGAACATTATACCACTTCTCAGCAAGAAACCCTACATAGACCTGGGGACTGAGGATAAGGCTTATCACATTGCCTGCAAAGCAGCAGGTATACCAGCATTGCTGCAGGTCTAACCCAGGACTGCATTGGTGCAGAATGAGCTGAGCCATCAAAGGATGGAAACTTAAATCTCAGCCAGCGCAGTTTCCTTAGGGAACTAGCAACAGTTATTCAGCACTGCATGTAAATCTTAATCCCCCCCCCAATATTTTTTTGAGAACAATAAATAAAACTTTTGTACAGTAGAATTACTGTATAAACAGTTGTCTGCTGTGATTTGCATTGTGCTTAGACTTGAGCTTCCTTCTACCTGGGTGGTAACTACTGAGCAAGGGATTTTATAGGACCCATGACTGAGAACACCAGGTGCAGCGGCATTGATGAAATTAAGCAGGTGCTGCCTTTATTATTTTACTGGATATGAAACCCCTGGGAACCCAATGTCAGAAGACATATACCGGTATATATTTAAAACACATTTTATTGCAATAAAAAACAGAGACTGTCGTGGGAATCTGAGTTTTTCCTTTTCCTTTTTAAAAAGTATATTGGATATGTGTAATGCATATATGCAAGATACATTCGTTTCTTAAAAATTAAAACACAGAGCAATTGATACTACCAGCACATGACTTCCTTGCATCAGATATCCCACTGTGTTATGAATTTCTTTCCCAGGTTATCATCAGTCTTGCTTTTTCTTACAGCTTTTTGATGACCCACATTTTCTTTTTCTGAGCTTCCCCTCACACTCATGACTCCAAAGTTAAGATGGTTTGTGGTTAAACCACTGAGTCTAGGGCTTGCTGATCAGAAGGTCGGCGGTTCGAATCCCTGTGACGGGGTGAGCTCCCGTTGCTTGGTCCCAGCTCCTGCCAACCTAGCAGTTCGAAAGCACGTCAAAATGCAAGTAGATAAATGCAAGTAGATAAATAGGAACCGCTATAAATAGGAAGCACTTTTAAAATGTTTATTCCTGCCCGGCTGGCAAAGAGTTAACCCACCTCCAGCCTGACTGGCATAGAACTCTGATGGGGGCGGGACTGTGCCCGGTTTTAAAAAAGGAGGGAGAGTCGGTTTGGTCAGTTAGGAGGGAGAGGGAGGAAGGTGTGGTGTGATGTTATGTGGTGGCTTATATGAAGACAGTTAAGAGGCTAGGAAAACTTAAAGTTAAATGTTTGACTGAGTTTATTTTGTACAACTGGAACAAAGCTAATTAATAAATGACACGTTAAAGAATCACTTATGTTTTTAACACAATAAAACTTCATCTCTGTTTTTGCCAACAAGAGGTCCGTCTGTATTTTTCCAGCGAGGTACCAGGACTCACAGCCGTGGTGGCTCAAGAGAGGGCAAAACTCACCTCAGGCAGGGAGGTGGCGGTTTGTGTCCTGAAGTTACACGGAGGAGGCTTAGACGGGTAACCTGAGGAGCCAAGGAGTTGCCAGAGTGCATAGGGCAAACTTCTACAGTGGGGGAATCCAACTGAGGGAGACCCTTTACTGGAGGCAAAGGGGTTATTCCTGGGGGACAGCCTAGAGTTTCTTAAGGTACCAGGCCACGCAAGCTGGAAGGCTCTCCTTACTAAGAAACCCATCAGTAAAAGGGGTTGATTTTTGAGGCGGCAGGAGCAGAGGGTGGGTGTTTTCCCCTCTGGATTCCTGTGTCGCAGTGATAGTAAGGTAGAGTGGGACCCGGGTCGTCACATTTTTGGTGGCAGCTTCGTGATCGAAATTCAAAGCTCACGCGCCTAGTTTGGTTTGAGTCTGTCAGGATTTTCCTGTGAGGAAAATGACTCACGTAAGAAAACCCAGAGAGGCAAAAGGAGATGAAAGAACGGAAGGGGCTGAGGGAAGCCCAGGTTCTGAGGTAGAACTGATGAAACTACGAATTGAGATGGCCCGAATTGAAGCTGAGAGGGAAAAGATAGCAGCTGAAAGTGAGAGGGAAAAAGCCAGAATTGAAAGTGAGAGAGAAAAAGCCAGAATTGAAGCTGAGAGGGAAAAGATAGCATCTGAAAGTGAGAGGGAAAAAGCTAGAATTGATAGTGAGAGGGAAAAAGCTAGAATTGAAGCTGAGGAGAGAATGCAGTCCGAGAGGTTAAGGGTTCAATTAGAACAGGACAGAATGAAGCTTGAAGAGATACGTTTGCGATCAGAATTAACTAGTAGCCCAGTTAATAATGATAGTATCGCAATTAATTTAAAAAGGTTCCCCAAATTTGGAAAAGACGATAATGTCGAATCGTTTCTATTTACCTTCGAACGCGTTTGTGTGGAATTTCAAATACCTGAGGAGAACTGGATGCTTTATTTAAGACCTCAAATTTGTGGGATACTAAGTGAAATTTATGCTGACCTGAGGGAAGAAGAGCTGTCAAGTTACCAAGTATTTAAGCAAAGGGTCAGGGTTCGATGTGGACTCACGGCTGAACAAAGCAGAAAGGCTTTTCGTGAGGCAAAAAAGGAACATAAAGAGACTTATGCCCAACTAGCTAGCCGCTTAGATAAGTTACTTGACAGAGGGATTCAAGGGAGTGGAGTGAAGGACTTTGATGAGTTAAAACAATTAATTTGTTTAGAACAATTTTT